>NC_065582.1:32424344-33034116 GCF_024542745.1 Macaca thibetana thibetana
ATGAAATGCCTATTAGCTGCAGAATAAAGATAATATTATGCTGGAAGCTTCTATCTGATACTGACTGAAATGTTTCTAGAATAACACCGATTTTTTGAAGAATATTCTTTGGCCATTGAAGTTTTCTTTTAATTAAACAGGATTTTTTTTCTTTGAATATTTAAACACCAAAAACCATTTATTTCAAGATATACTGAAAAAAAAAACAACATTCTTATCAGTGACAGATATGAAAGAAAGAAGGGCTAATTGAAACTGTATTATTGAAGGAATATTTATCTTAAAACTTAATGGACTCAAAAGCAAAGATACACATCAAAAGAGTCATTTAATACTTCCTATTCAGATTCAAAAAAAGGTGAGCATAGAGTTGGAAAGTCAAAGCATTTGAATGTCTGCTTATTTTTCTATTCACAACTTTCTCACATGACTTTAATCCCTTTTGGGAAGATGACTTTGAATAACCCTTTTGTTATTTTAATTTAGTAAGTTTGAAATGGAAAATTGAAATTGAAGACTTACTTTTAAAACTCAAGAGGTTTGGGGGGGGGTTATTTGTTTTTTTATTCTAAGGAATTTTAAAAATATAACCTTTACCTTACAAAAAGCAGACATATGATATAAATCCAAATGTTTTATAATACTGCCCTAAGGATTCAGGTAGCTTTACATATAAAAGCACTCTATTTTGGTGAAAGTCTTGGGTCAAGTGCAAATAGAGTATAGAGTATGCTTGTTATCACTGGGGTTTATGGACAGCGTAACAGAGATGCTCAGACTTTAGTTGTGTTTCTCACTGTTACCATTTGAGTAGGGGCTGTTGTATTGAGACAGGCTCATGAACCATTTCAGCTCAGTGGTCTATGCAGGCAGAAGGCCTAGATGTCTCCGGAAAAAGATACTTTAACCCTAAATATAGGTCAACATTTCTTACTTCTTAATACTTTTTCTCTCACCTAATTAAGTAAACCACTGTTAAATCTATTACCAAACAATGCCACTTCAGATTTCAGATTTTAGAATTTATTGCCTAGGAAATCAAGCTTTCTCTCTGTTGTAAAAGCATATCTATGAGACTGAAAATTTTACTAGGACCCCAGCTATGTTTAGCGTGACACTTTGTACATAGTAGGTTCTTAATAAATGTATGCCAATTGGCTATTTTGTGATTTGGTTAGGAATGATAAACCGTTTTTGCTTTATCTGAAATTTTGCCTAATGTAGAAACTGCTTATTTGTTTGTTTTCCCCTATAGTCTGCCTTCATATTCTCAACCAAATTGAAAGATTAGTTATAGCATTTGAGTTTGATTAAATAGTAAACAATCTTGCTAAACCTCAAAGTCTTTTTGTAATATGAATTCTCATAAAAACATGATGTCAATATCACAATTTTGGAACAAAACCACAGGCTGATAAAGAAGAATTCAAAATGATGACATAATTGTTTTATCAAATCATCCATTAAATGTCAGTTTTTCCAAGTTTAAAATATCAATTTTGAGACATTAAAATATTACATGAAATGCTTCATAGATATGAATGCCCTTCAGAGAAAATTCAAAAAGTAGCAATACCATTTTCTGTTTCATTCATAAAATATTTTCCGCTGATTTTAAGAATATTTCTCTAAGTGTAAATATAGTATTTCCAAGAATGAAAGGACTTTAAAATACAATCTAGAAAAAAAAAATGGACCTAGCTACTTTCGTCTGAGCTATTGATAACTGTCCTTGCAGCTTGGAATCATTTAGAAGATATATTGCTCCTGGTATGTTAGGTCACCTAGACATACAAGTTCTGTTAATCAGTCATTTTTTATAAGGGGGTTTCACATGTATTATAACATATATGACATATTCTTAGAATGAGCATGATTTTATGACGTGATCGTAGATTAATAACATCTATAAACTATCTAAGACTTTAAAATACACATTGATGATACTGAATCAGACTGAAAGTAACTTTTTTCATAAGTCAGAATTTCTGTAAGATAGACATTTTTTTCCTCAATTAGCTAATTCATTTGACTCTCAGTTGTTAGTCTACTGTTCACTTTTTAAACAAAGTTAACAAAATGTTTTCATCACCATATCTTTTCAAGAACTATTGTTTGAACATATTTAGCCAAAGGTAGACAAATAGGACAATTCATAAACATTATAATACTGTTCTGTTGAAAACTGTGATTCATTAGGACAAGACATTTATTAATTTGAATTTCATAGCTACTTTCAAAACAAGAATTGGAGGAATCTGATGACATTCTTACTGAGAGACAATTAGAATATATGTATTTACTTTCTATTGAACATATCAGAAAAAGTGTTACACTAAATAATAAAAATGATGCCTAGAAATCTTGATTTTCTCCAAAATCATAGCAAAAATAAAAAATAAAAGTAAAAATGTAATCAGCAGAAAAACATTCCAAAGGCAAAGTAAAGTTCTTCTCTGGGCTTCTCATCTAAGAAGACACATGATAAATTATAGTTATTTTTCATTGGGTTGCTGCAGAAGTAATTGCTGTTTTTGCCACTACTTTCAATGGCAAAACTACAAGTACTTTTGCGCCAACATAATAGGTTAATGTAGGCGACAATGTTTAGTTTGGCCTAATTCATATGTTAATGGTCTACCTGATGCACTGGGGATCAAGGCACACTACAATCATTAGATCCACTCCAGCGTCTTGACTACTTATTTCTTAGAATATATTTACAAATACACTAAAAAATAGTGTAATACCATGTGGTCAGCTAAGATACTGTTATTAATAGCATTTCCTGTTAAAATTCTGGAATCCAGCAATTTCATGTTACATGCACACATTGTTCTACCAAAAGCACACAGATAATTTAAGCAATTGTATAGAAAATGCAAATCAAATACAAATCGAATTGCCTCAATTAGCCCCTTTGTGTGGACTTTGGAGATGAACGCCAGGTAATGATGATCTCCACCCTCACAAGCAATATCTACATTTGAGCAAATATTACCAAAGTAGAAAAGGGAACACAGGCAAGCCATACAGACTTTTAAAATAAACCACATAATTTCCCATCATCTGTAATACTGATCTGAATGCTGGTCCAGAGAAGAACATGATGCAATGCAAAAGGAAAACAAAGGGGTTGACAATCATTTCTGTCAAGATGGCCCCAGGGAAGAGTTACAAGTCTTTCTCAGGAATAACTGCACCTTGATTTTCTACCTTTTCCCCAAATCTACATGCTGCTTTTCAAGAAATTTAAACTCTCTCTCTCTCTCTCTATATATATATATATGTACACACACACACACATACACATATATATGTGTGTGTGTGTATATATATCCTACATATATGTGTGTGTATCCCATACAGCTAAGCCAAGGAAGACTGTGTTTTTCTTTTTTTTTTTTTTTGGCATGAAGTCTCATTCTTGTCCCCCAGGCTGCAGTGCAATGGCATGATCTCGGCTCACTGCAACCTCCGCCTCCCGGCTTCAAGCAATTCTCCTGCTTCAGCCTCTCTAGTAGCTGGGATTACAGGGGCCTGCCACCACGCCTGGCTAATTTTTGTATTTTTAGTAGAGACAGGGTTTCACCATGTTGGCCAGGCTGGTCTTGAACTCCTGACCTCAGGTGATCCAACCGCCTTGGCCTCCCAAAGTGCTGGGATTACAGGTGTGAGCCACTGTGCCTGGCTGGAAGACGTTGTATTTTGAAGCTACATGTTAAATCAAATACAATCATTCTTTAAGCAAGCATAATAAAGTGAAATGAAATTATTCAGGATGACACTGAGATGAGCAGGCTGGTTGGCTCCCTGTTTTAATATGGGCTGGAGAAAAAGGATAAAAGCCCCTCACTCAAGCTCTAGCTTATCTAACTCTCAGTCAATCAGTAACAAAACTCCCAAGAAGCTCTTAATTGTAAGTTTTTATTTCAGAAAGTTAGGGACTTCCCTGGAGCCACTGCATGCACAGTTAGAATTAAACTCCAACCTATAGTTACCCCTTTCTTATTTTAGTGCTAAAAATAGTTCCCCGGGGGGAAGATTTAAAATGCTAATGCTACATATGATATATGTAGCATGTTGTGCCACTGCCCAAGCTCTAGAAAGTCCTGATAGAATCCTTCCCTATAGAAAGATCTTATAAAACTAACATACACACTACCCTCACGGAGCATTCCTTTCCCTTTCTCAGTGATGTGTCCCTTGTGCACAAGCTAATAAACTTTATTTTTGTAGCTATAATTGGTAGTTTCTCTTGATTTCCATCCTGGGAGACTGCCAGCGTCCAGTGCACCAGTAACAACATCTGCCATCACATTTCGATGAGGAGAAAAATGATGCCTATAGTTTCATCTGGTGCATACTTTGACTTCTCTGTGTTTCTTAAGAAGTCAAGTTTCTTTGAACATAGCTATTTATATCTCTTTCCATGGTTTTGTATTATTAATAGGCATATCAGTTCAACTAACAATTCACAGAAAATAACAGTGTGTCATATTAATATCCACTCAAAGAGTCAAAGGAAAAATATGCTCACTGTCTAGCATTGTTGAAGAAACATTTCATATAAATTAAGCATGCCTGAATAATAAAGTTGTGTCGTATCAATAAAGATTTTCACAGAGCTTAAGTCCACTGACTTACTACTTCTTATTCATTTGGCTAAAGATAATGGGTTTTGCTTACATATTAATTTTATTTTACACAAAGACTACATCATATATTACATATATGAAATTTAAAAATTAATGGTAAATACTTGAATAAAGTCAATAAAAATATTTCTCTAGACATTCCTTTGCACATTAAGCTTTACTAAAATGTCAGGTTTCAGTTTTGGGATTAAAAAAAATTTGTATTCAAACTCAATTCCATGAAGTAATGAATCAAGTGAGCATAAAATATTTTTCGAATAATTAAAATCAGATGCACGAGGTAATCATGACATTTTATATAAAACCTCACAGTGTTTCCCAGTTTTTTATTAAAATACAATAAATTAGTTGCTTATAAAGAGTTACAGTTAATAAAACAATTTATAGAAAAGTAGTTTGATTTGTTTTCATGAAAATTTTTATATGATTAATTTATCATTTTAAATAAAACTAATTTTAAAATATTAACAAGATTCACATTAAACTGTACTTCTAACACTAAAATGATGTGATTTCTCAGCTTCTTAAAAATGTAAATGGTATTTATTAACAATTACAACTATAAGGCTTTTTTGTGTGTGTTTTGTTTTGTTTTGTTTTTGAGACGGAGTTTTGCTCTTGTTGCCCAGACTGGAGTGCAATGGCGCGATCTTGGCTCACCGTAATCTCCGTCTGCCAGGTTCAAGCTATTCTCCTGCCTCAGCTTCCAGAGTAGCTGGGACTACAGGCACGCGCCACCACGCTGGGCTAATTTTGTATTTTTAGTAGAGACGGGGTTTCTCCATGTTGGTCAAGTTGGTCTCGAACTCCTGACCTCAAGTGATCCACTCGCCTCCGCCTCCCAAAGTGCTGGGATTACAGGCATGAGCCACTGCGCCCCGACAGTTTTGTTTTTTGAGACGAAGTCTCGCTCTGTCGCCCAGGCTGAAGCGCAGTGGCGCGATCTCGGCTCAGTGTGATATCCGCCTCCCGTTTCAAGTAATTCTCCTGCCTCAGCCTCCGCAGCAGCTGGGATTACAGGCACCCGCCAACACGCCAAACTAATTTTTGTATCTTTAGTAGAGATAGGGTTTCAACATGCTGGTCAGGCTGGTCTCAAATTCCTGACCTCAGTTGATTCACCGGCTTCAGCCTTTCAAAGTGCTGGGATTACAGGTGTGCGCCACCACGCCCCGCCTATAACTGTTTTTTTTTTTTTTTTTTTTTTTTTTTTTTTTTTTTTTTTTTTTTTTTTTGAGATGGAGTCTCACTCCAGCCTAGGAGTGCAATGGCGCCATCTCCACTCACTGCAATCTCCACCTCCTGGGTTCAAGTGATTCTCCTGCCTCAGCATCCCGAGTAGCTGGGATTACAGGCGCCCACCACCATGCCTGGCCATTTTTTTGTATTTTTAGTAGAGATGGGGTTTCACCATGTTGGCCAGACTGCTCTTGAATTCCTGACCTCGTGATCCACCTGCCTTGGCCTCCCAAAGTGCTGGGATTACAGGCGTGAGCCACCGCGCCCGGCCAATTATAAGTATTTTTAACAGTTTATGGTTTTCAAATGATTAGTACTAGAATGAATCTTAAAAATCTAAAAATTTTACAATCTAAGCCATTTATTATAGAATCAAGATTCAAAAAGATTACCTTTCCCAAGTTAGCATAACTCATTAGCCCACAGAAGAACCAAGAATAACACCTGGATATCCAAATTTTCAATAGATGTGTATATACACTAAACCATAAAAATCCTCAGCATAGAGTTTAGATTAAAAATGTTTTGGTAAAAACAAAAAATTCACTTAACAATATTATAAAATTTGGAGCAATCCAGTAAATATCTACATATAATTTATAAGTAAATTGAGGCTTGAATAAACTAGAGGCCGTCGCAGCATTTTAATCCACCAGAAGTAAAGCTAAGTCTCAGAGCTCTCTTTGGCGTTTTGAAATTACTCTCAAATGTGATCAAACTAGAGTCATGTTATATAAGTTCGTTTTCATACTATTATAAAGAACTGGACAAGACTGGGTAATTTATAAAAGGAAGAGTTTGACTCACAGTTCAGCATGGCTGGGGAGGACTCATTTAACTTAAAATCACAGCGAAAAGCAAAGGGGAAGCAAAGTACCTTCTTCACAAGGTGGCAGGAAGAAGTGCCGAGCAAAGGGTGAGAGCCACTTAAAAAACCATCAGATTTCATGAGAACTCACTCACTATCACAAGAACAGCATGGGGAAAACCGCCTCCATGAATCAAATACCTCCACCTGGACTCTCCCTTGACACATGGGGATTACGGGGGTTACAGGGATTACAATTCAAGATGAAATTTGGGTGGTGATCCAAAGGCTAACCATATCACGTGCTAATGCTTGTAGTATTCACAGTATTCTTATCTTTTGGTAATTTTTATGCTTAAAAAGCGATGACTTTAAAGTTGACAATGCAAATGTTATTTCCATATGTTCTCATTCCCTTATGAATGGTAAATGACATAATTAATGGAATGCCTACTCTTTATACCTTATGTATTAACTATATGTGCACATATACGCATACAATGTGAATTGATAATGTAGAGGAAGAGCAAGTGATACCCCTATGACCCCATCTTTCATTTTTAATAGTGTTATTTATTAATTTATTTATTCATTTTTCTGAGACAGAGTCTTGCTCAGTCGCCCAGGCTGGAGTGCAGTGGCGCGATCTGGGCTCACTGCAAGCTCCGCCTCCCAGGTTCACGCCATTCTCCTGCCTCAGTCTCCCAAGTAGCTGGGACCGCGGGCACCCGCCACCACGCCCGGCTAATTATTTTTGTATTTTTTTTAGTAGAGATGGGGTTTCACCGTGTTAGCCAGGATGGTCTCGATCTCCTGACCTCGTGATCTGCCCGCCTCGGTCTCCCAAAGTGCTGGGATTACAGGTGTGAGCCACCGCGCCCGGCCATTAGTGTTATTTTTAATAGTGTTGTTCAATTGGTGCATTCAAGATCTATCACGAACATCTTGATTACGATCAAAACATTTGAAAAGTATATCATATTTTTGTGGCTGAGATAGAAAATTAGGTTTATGGAAATTAGACGAGTTTGTGATGAAAATATCAATCATATTTTAAAAACATTGAATATTCCTTTGTATACAAATGCTGATTTCAACAGAAGCTGCTGTTATACCACTGATTATATACTTATTTCCATTATGTCTAGTATTTCAGTCAACAATCTGGATGAAGACATACATGACAAATATTTCAAATTTGCAGATATTACTATTGTATATGATAGAATCAGTGTTATGGGATTAGGACAATGAGCAAAAAAAAACCCCCAAAAAACAAACAAACAAAAAAAACTAATGTAAAATTAAACAGGAGTGAATGCAAAAGTTGGCATGTAACTTCAATCAATTCATATTCATAGAATAGAATACATGAGGCTTACCACAATTCATTAAAATCAACCAGGTTTTCAGTAAACTTCAAATTAAGGCAAACGATTAATTCCATGCAGTTACCACAAAAGCTAATCAACTTAAAGGTTTTAAATGAAATTATAGAGTCTAGATAACAGAATTTTAATTTCAAATACTTTAAAGGCCAAAGAGGATATAATAAGTGAGCAAAATAAATAGCAATGGAGTAATAGAGAATGGTGTGATTGTAGTAACTGAAGAATGCATGATTTCATTAGAGTCTTTTTTTTTTTCTCCATGTAAACACTGGGCTGCCTGAACAACACAAATGTTCAGATTGAAATTGTGGTCTGAAGTCTTAATTTTCAGATTCAGGTCAAGATCCTCAGAAATCACCACTAAAGAACTGATTCATGTAACCAAACACCACCTGTTCCCCCAAAACCTATTGAAATAAAAAAAAAAATTTAAAAGATCCTCTATAAGTAGATGAAATCAGACCCCAGATCTATATATCACATTGCAAGAATAACATGGGCAAACCTGCAATTAAAATATGTGAAAACCATAAGAAGGGTTTGAAAATATAATAATTAATGGTTGAGGGAATTTAGAATTTTAAGGTTAGTGATAAGAAAAGTTAAGAAAGAGATGATAGTTCTCTCCATATATTTGATGTGTCTATAATATGCAAAAGAAAACAATTAAGCCAGAATTAGGACAAATAAATGAAAATACTTAAGATACAAGCTTTGATCTTGTAAGAACTTTCTAAAGACCATAACAATGAAAACTGTAACAAAATAGATTAGATTGTCAATAAAAATAGTGACTCTTAACGAATTTGTAAGGTATATTCAAGAATTGTTTGAATGATTAACTCAATAAATGTCATGGTATCTCTAATATGAACATAAATTGGAAGCTCATTTGTAATCTAACTTCTGTGTTTACAGATGATATGGACATTAGAGATCACCACATAGAAGGAACTTATCTGCAATGTGAGATAATGGCTTTTAAAATATTTTAATTCAGCATCTTGATCTAACCTCAACAACATGAATTCAGAAATACTGCATTTTCAATGTTTGTGTGTATGTGTGTGTGTTTATGCAATTAAAAAGTGAATGTAATTATGAGAAAAATTGGTTGTGTTAGTGAACTATCCTAATTTAAAAGTCTTTTTCATTATAAATGAACAAATTTTCAGGGCAGCACAGTTGCTTTTTTGGAAACTAGGAACACTACGAGACCATTTGCACTGTACTCTGTAACCAGCTACCACTGCTTTAGGAAATATCTCTATATATCCCACTGCCAAGCTAAAGAGCAGTGTTTCAATATTTTGAGGTTACAAGAAAGAATGAAAGAGGGAAGGAAGGAAGGAAGGAAGGAAGGAAGGAAGGAAGGAAGGAAGGAGGGATAGAAGGAAAGAAGGAAGGTTCTAACAACCTTAAGAAAATTTGACTATGAAAAAAAAAACAAGCACTGAACTTGATTTCAAAATAAGGAAATGAACAACAACAACAACAACAACAAAAACAAAACCCTAGAATTTAGGAAGTAACATAAAAGGAAAAATGGCTGCAAATTCAAAAGTAACCAGGAAAATCCCACTAATATACACAAGACAGAATGGGCCCCTTGTAGTATCAGTATAAATCCCTTTGGTAAGTCAATGACCATGATACTTTCTACATTTCTTATCCTCAAATATCACATTACTAACCCATACATGGAAAGTGTATCTGTATCCTGAAACAAATGTTTGAAGGCTCTGATCTCAATCTTTCTGATAAAAAGATCAAAGTTGTTTCATCAGTCGTCACTGTCTGCCTTATGAAAGGATTTAGCTTAAGTCTACATTCTTTTTGCTATGTCAGGAATGAAAGACGAGTGAGAAAAGTATTTGGAGCAAAATTATATAGGACAATGACTTTATACTTTTTATATACAGGTAAGAAAAGGTAATCTTATATATTTCTTATTTGTATTTATCAGATGCTAGCCACAATAACATGTCTGTAATCATTTTAATGCTTGGTATATTTCATTTTGAAAAGCACAAATATTCACACAAGCCTCTAATTTTGTTTAAATTTTAATGCTAATATGAAACTTTTAATTCTACTCAACATTGTTAAAGAAGCCACATAGACTATAAGATTTGAGAGAGATACTATAAATTTTAGAATCTATAAAACATCTTCTACTATGATAAGATCTTTGTTCCTTTAAAGACACTATGAAATATCGTATTTTGAAACTTTAAGAATATTTGTCATCGCTTGATTTGTCCAATTTCCATTTTATTTTTAAAATTTCATTTTTGGGCTGGGCAAGGTGGCTCACACCTATAATACCTGCATTCTGGGAGGCCAGGGTGAGAGGATCACTTGTGCCCAGGAGCTCGAGACCAGCCTGGGCAACATAGGGAGATCCCGTTTCTACAAAAAAATTTAGAAACTGATTGAGCGTGGTGACGAACACTTATGGTGCCAGCTACTCAGGAGGATTAGTTCAAGCCAGGAGGTTGAGGTTGCAGTGAGCCATTACTGTGCCATTGCACTGCAGCCTGGGTGACAGAGTGAGGCCCTGTCTCAAGAAACAAACAAACAAATAAACAAAAAATCATTTCCCTATGAAAATAAGCAACCACCTTTACCAATTTCTTTGCTTTGGCTAATCACTTAGTAGAAGCTAGGGCAAAATTATCTGCCAGAAATGCAAAATATAAATTACTTTAATATCAAATTTTCTTTTCTTTTTTTTTTTTTTTTTTTTGAGACGTAGTCTCGCTCTGTTGCCTGGCTGCAGTGCAGTAGCATGATCTCGGCTTACTGCAACCACCACCTCCAGGGTTCAAGCTATTCTCTTTCCTCGGCCTCCAGAGTAGCTGGGCGCATGCCATCACACCCAGTTAATTTTTGGATTTTATTTTTAGTAGAGATGGATTTTCACCATGTTGACCAAGATGGTCTTGATCTCTTGACCTCATGATCTGCCTGCCTCGGCCTCCCAAAATGTTAGGATTATAGAAGTGAACCATCAAATTTTCCTTCAAATATCAAAAGTCTAATTGAATAATTTTCAAAATGTTATCAGTAATACTTATATTTAGTTGAGATTTGATTCCTATATATTTAAATAATTGAACAATTCCATTCTCTTCTCTACAGAGCTCTGGGACCATGTTTATCACCATGGCAACTAGTGTGAAAGATCCAACACAGGTAGGCAGAGATGATTCTTTTAGTTAAATAAAATAATAAAGTGAATTGAAATCTAAGGCATTTAAAGCACCTGTAATTTATTCTGAAATTAATATTTTCTGTGAAGCATTTAAACAGGAATTTTAGAAAGGTTTTGAAATGAGAGACTAAACCCAAATCACTTCTGTATTGTTTTAACCTTTCCTTCTAGATGAATTGTTCTCATGATCTGCTATTGGTATGAAAATGAATGCTTTCTCTTTGGTATGGACAATAATAGAAAGTCTCCTGTAATCTGATTAGTCAAATTATTTAGCCAGTGTATCGCAAGACTGGTCTTTAAAAGACACAATTGCATGGTTACAGAGCACATTGATATTTACAAAGAATAGTTATGGAAAGAGAATGACCAAAATAACACATCTACCCTGGGAAAAGCTGCCACTTTGCACAATAATTAGAATTCAACAAGCAGACATACACCTTCCTTAGCATTGGGTCACCAAAAACATATGTTTCATCATGGCTTCCTCTACATTTCCTTATTTTTCTCTTCCTGTGAAATTTAAGAACTACTGAATGAGCTGCACAGTCCTTAAACTGGGCAATACATTTTAAAGGGAATATTTTGACCCTTCCAGTATTGTTAACCCACTAGTGTTAGCTGAAATCAGAGATCATGGGTTCTCCCGAAGGCAACTTAGGCTAAATGTATTCATAAATACATTTAGGATGCTTTATGAATTCAATGCTTTCTCAGATGTTCTGTGGAATGGTGATAAAAATTAAAATGTCAGAGAAATAAAAACTGCCAACCAGAGAGGAAACGATTTTAACGTCTCCTGGATCATCTACAGAAGGATTGGGCATGCAAGAGTTGTCAGCTGTGCAGATTGTTCTGCTATAATCAAGCCCCCAAAAAACTAAGGAAGAAAAATTTGTAATAGATGACTAACCATGCATGAGTGACTTGCAACATATGCATACGATGCTATTTTTTCCTTATTTATTCACATTCAGCATTTATTTAACACCTACTATTTTTGAAACTATTTAAATATTTAAGCATGGATGACACATCTATGAAAGGTCTATTTCGATATGAGTAATGTTCTACATATATAGAGACACAAATGGCTATACTCATTTTATTTCCAAAATATTTGAAAGATATTATGTATTGATAAATAGATATATACATATGTATCATAGACATACATATTTCTGCCTTCATAGAAATAGGCAGTAGAGGCAACTGTGGCAGGCAGTAGAGGCAACCTGGTATTAGCAATACCAGGAATAATAAAATAAGTATGGGGAATCACAGATTCATGAAATCCATTATTTATAACATGTCAAAAAAGAAATCACGCTGTATTATTACTAAACACAAACAATAACTGATTTAAATGTAACTTTAATGAAATAGCAATTAATATAGTTCCATAGAAGAAGTGTCATAATGGCTAGAACATTTTTATTTGCAATTATATTTCAGGAATGTTTTCCTATGTAAATATAAATAAGTGTATTGTAAGCCATAGAGAGAGTTGAAAAAAGGTTACCGTCTTTTAAAAAAAAATGCTCTCAATTATTTTAATTCTCTTGTAATATTGATTATATAGGAGACCATGTATGCACATGGAAAATTTCAAACTAATTATTTCACTGGTAAGTAACAGCTGCATTAATATTAGTTATCCATTATTTATACTATTTCTAAACTCTATAAAAAGTCTACAATGCTGAGTAATAACAGTAGAGTCTCGTGGTTTACTACCAGATTAAATATCTTTTGCAGATGGAACAAACTGCATTAAACAAGAAGGCAAATACCTTTATTTTGGCAATGTTCAGAATCTTTTTCTTTCAACATTATCATCAAAGTAGACCATATATTTAGAGAATAATCTGTGTCCCTCATCCTCCCAGAGGAGACAACCAGAAGGAACAGATTGCAGTGTGGGAGACAGCACAGGCACGAAGAGCTACTTCCTATCTGCAAGCTAATACTTGTGCTTTGTGGTTTGACAGGCCAATGATAGGTTTAGATAAGAAAACCATTTCCTGTCCTTAAAAATCAAGGTTTCTGTAGTAACATACTGCATATGGGTCCTATACAATCATTTTCTACACAAAGTCATCTAATTCAAGATCTGTCCTATTTTATTGAGATAAGAGATTATTAAAATGTGAAGCTCTAAAAATAGTGGCTTATAATTGAAAGGCTAATTCTCTCTTAATTATAGGCATGCTACAGTGGCACTATAATTAGGGATGATCAGTAACTCCAAAATGATTCAGACTTTATCTTTCACTCTGTACAAGGATGTGCATGAGTTCCATAAACAGAAAACGGCAGAAAATGAAGCCAGACTCATTTTCCTCACATCTCTTGGTGGTTACAAGATTGTTCTCCATTTACTCTCTCTTTCAAGCAAACAAAGTACATATTTCATGAATGTTTCGTTTAATGATCATCACTGAAGGAAAGTATAGATTTTCAATTAGAAAATCTGCAGCTTAAATTGAACTTCTATGACAATTACATACTCACTGACTTTACTAAAGTAATATTAATATAATGTGGTTTGTTATGATTTACCTGAAATCGGAAAATATCTTAGACTTTAATGGAAAAACAAACATCATGTCAGTACAAAACAGATCCCTAACTATTAAACAAAATATTCATCTTATAAATTTATATGAAGTGCTTTTATTTCAACAAGAATATACTTTTAGGAAACAATTGACATTGAGACAAAAGACTAGGAGTTCAAAATTCTGAATCCTGTTTTAGAATTGGACTTTAATTTCTAAATGGCCTCAACTTACTTTTAATTTTTCAGTTAGTTACTATTTGAAATTTAGAAAATGACCTAACTTCTCAAATCCATGTCTGCAATGCTAAATCCAAATCTCTGGCTATGATGAAAACCAATTTATCAGTTGACTTGATAAACTCAGTGATAGCAGAAAATTTAGCAATAATATAACTAATAAAATTCCCAGTTGTAAACGACCATAAAAAGGACAAAGCTATCACTAAAGCCAAATAAAGCCACATTACAAAACATGAAGATAAATGTTAGAACTTTAAAGATTAGCAAGTGATAAAAGTGCATTATTGCATGTGTAATCAGCTATTTTACCGGGTCTTGACTCGGAAAGTAAGCATAATGAATGAGCAGAGAACAAAGTAAGCAATACATGTTTTCAGTCTTGCTTCAGCCCACTTCATCCATATCCCTTTCCTGATAGGCTGGACACCATAATAATCAGTCTGCCAGCATTCACCCTGTTCTGTATCTACCTTACACAGAAGTCCCAAAATTCCTTAGGACCAAAGGAAAGTTGAGAGAGGATGAACCCAAGACCTGTGGTGAATGTTAATTTTAGGTATAGAAACAAGAATTCCGTTTGCCATATTTTTCCACAGAAACTCAGCAATTCAACCACACTATAGCCAATAGACATACTGCAGTTCACCCTATGATTTAAGGAAACAATATTAATGAAAATCAAATCTTTTTTTCTTTAAAATGTCTCTAAATTAGCTTCATTTTGTTCAATATTTTACATAACGTTCTATGAAAAAAAGTTATTGACTCAAAGGGAATCTGTTATGCAGTTTCCCTGTACTAATTTGTCAACTCTATGTGAAAAGTATGATACTTGATGGATACAGTTGGAAAGCCATAGTATCCTAGAAAACATTTTGAGAATCAGAAGCTTAAATAAGATTTTCCTCACTATTGTCATCATGGCATCCAATTATCAAATATTATTGTAATACAGTCAGCAAAATTGCTCAAAATTACTCATGAACTAGCAACATTTTTATTTAATTCAACTTGAAGAAACAAAACTTTAATATACATAATTTCCAAAATTGCAACCACGTCATATACTTCAATGAAAGAAGTAACATATAAAGTTCCTATTCTCTTTGGTGATGCCTGCTGTTTTGTTGCCTTCTGTTTTTTTGGTACAAACAGAATAGTGTGATTTAAAACAAGTTTGAACCCACACTCTTCTTTCTCTAGATAAGGAGAAGCTCACTACAACATTATATGCACTGAGACCTAGCCAATGTCATTTCATCAACAGTTCCTTTTCGAGATAGTTTGAGAGGAATGGTGAGGACTTGCTTGGGTTTCAACCGTGTCTGATGTTCTAGCATTACACAAGCAAGTGTGGATGTAACCAAGAACAGAGCACGAAGTCAGTGAAATAAATCCAGAGACTTTGCTGCACAAGGAAAAATAGTGTATAGAAAGAACCCTGGCTAGGAGGAAAAGACCTCAGCATATTTATTAGTTGCATGGATTTAATCAAATACTCAAAATTATCTGAGCTTCTGTTTAATAATGCACAGATATCAAACAAAAATCATTGCCCTCACTATCAGACAGAAATATTGTTAGGTTAAAACAGATAACGGATAAGAGACTTCTTTGGGGAGCTATACTGATAGATAGAAGTCATCAGCTGGCTAACTATCCATCATCACTTCTCTATTACTCTAGGGAAGAAAAGCTCCACAACCTTATAAAACCTCCACAACTGCATATTGGAACAAATGGGCTCCATGAGGTTAGTGCACTGAAACAGAAAAGTAGCAACATTCTTTTCCCAGACTCAACTAGCTTTCTTATCTTGTCTACTAGGGAATGTGAATACACTGGGCATACGATTCTAGCACCTTAGTGATTAAGACACGTGTTTCTATGATTGACTCAGTGAAGATATACTGAAAAGCTTTGTGAATGTGAACGTGTAGTAGTGAAAAGTAACTGGTACTACTATTGTCCAAGCAAGGTAATAACTGAGACTCTCCACAGATGCATGCTCGACTGGAAGAGAGTGTCTGAAAATAATTAAGATTATTATTAATCGACCAGGTGCAGTGGCTCACGCCTGTAATCCCAGCACTTTGGGAGGCCGAGGCAGGTGGATCACGAGGTCAGGAGATCGAGACCATCCTGGCTAACACGGTGAAACTCCGTCTCTACTAAAAATACAAAAAAAAAAAAAAATTAGCTGGGTGTGGTAGCAGGCAACTGTAGTCCCAGCTACTCAGGAGGCTGAGGCAGGAGAATGGCGTGAACCCGGGAGGCGGAGCTTGCAGTGAGCCACAATCACACCATGGCACTCCAGCCTGGGCCACAGAGTGAGACTCCGTCTCAAAAAAAAAAAAAAAAAAAAAAAAAAAAAAAAAAAAAAAAAAAAAGATAATTTTAATCAACAAAAGTAGCACCAAGTAAATCATGTTATAACAGGCATCTGCATCATTCTCATAGATCTCATTTACTTCAAGAGGGAGCACCTAATTTTTCCAAATGAGATAAAAGCAAGCCACACTGCATACAAATATTAAAAATGCTTTTAAATGCACTTCTAATTGAGGAACATACAACATTTTAAAACTGAGTATTCATACACATGTTGCCTATATGTTTAGAAATGATAATACATTGTCATTAGTGGCAAATCTACATTACAAGATTCATACTAAAATCTGCGTTAAAGTAAAAAAAGCTGCTGATGGTCCACATCTTTGCACTTAAATTGAGGTACCTAATTAATTCATCAAGGTCCTGCACTCTTCACATACACCCAAGTTACTACCTGTTATTAGCTATGGTTCTACCACTCCCACTCCCAGAACCCTTTCTCCCATAGTATCTTCAGCTGAACTGAAGTTATTCAGAAAAGAGACCAGAGGTAATGTAGCATGAGATAGTCTTCAAATTCTGATGGTCATTTGAAGGTCCTAATCCTAATTCATGAATAAGTTGGACTAGATCTCACTCAAACTCAGATATATTTGAAGATATTTATAGATTATCAGAGACCATTATATGTCACCAATATTGGCTTTAGACCTATGTTAATCAGCTGCATTTAAACATTTTCATAGAAAGAGTTGTTTTATACACACAATAGTAGAAAGAAAGAAAATTATGCCAACATCAGGGCCTTGGGCTTATCCTATAAAAAGAGAGCATAAGAACAAAAGTTAAAAAAGTAACCTACATCTAATAGACACAGTATAAATATGCTACATATTTTAAAAGTTAGGAAGTGGAGGACCTTTGTTGGCTTCTCCTTGGAAGCTTTGCACAGAAAATTCAGAATCGACACATATAAACATAATCTGTTTCCTCACACATAATTAACATAATTGATTTGAATGTGAGTTTTTCAATTATGAACTAGGTAAGATAAATGCAGTCATATTTATTTAAAATCAAAGAAAAATAAGATGTTTTGTTGAAAACATAATAATCTAATCTTAACTATACTTTGCTTCAATGTTGTTCCAAAAGGACAATCAATTTTGGTAAAACAGATTTCATTGCAACATTGTGGTTTTTCTCTTGAGGAGTTAGGAGTCAGAAATTAGAGCTAGACCTAGGTATTGGGATAGGGAAGGGTCAGAAGCAGAGACAAGGTCAAGAACAGAAATAGAATTAGGGTTACTTTCACATAGTACCTTGGAATTGACTATGGGAGGGAAACAAAGTTTAAATAGGTTAAATTTCAGGAACAAAATCAGAAACTACAAAGCAGAATCTCTTACCCTGAAAAACTCTTTAGTGGAGCCAGAGTCTAATGTTCCATAAGCAATTTCTGTTTGCTTAGAAAGATCCTCAGCACTTTCGATGGGAGACACCATCCTCTCTACAGTCAGGAAGGCAGCTAAGTTAGCCGTGTAGGAGGAGATTATGATCAGGGTAAAGAACCACCACACACCTCCAACAATGCGCCCAGAGAGGGATCTAATAACAAGTATGAAATGGATTTGTAAAGTGAAATGAATGACCTAATAAAAAACAAGTTAACAGTATTATGCAAATATTGACTTATAGGGGAATATTTAATTTTATATTTTTCAATATAGTTAACGAAACTGGAAATCATTAAACATTTTGGGCAAGGAGTACAGAGTAGCTAAATTTAACAGCATACACACAGGTCAGAACTTCTGATTTCTGGAATACTTCCATAATTGTAATGCCCAAATAGTTTGATATGAATCCCATAAGAAAGCAATTTCAAGAAATTTACAAATACTCATAAAATTTTATCCACTCATTATGTAAGTAAACATAAACAAGAGAATGTAATATCACCAGCAAAGCTCATAACAATGTTTATGAACAAAATCAAAAATTAAATAAAAGCATACTCCACAGATATAACTTTAAAACCAAAGAAATCCTCCCTTTAATTCACTCAATTTCCAAAACAAAAAAGGCCCCAAATTTTGTTAATCTTGCGTATGTAAAACATTGGTATTAGATACAGTACAGGAGAGAAAAATGAGGAAAAATAACACTACAAGCAAAGATATCGCACCAAATATAACTATTAATGAATAAAAATCAGATGGCTTCAGGGTATGGATGGCTATGACCCTGTTCCTTTATGTGTCCTGCTAAAAAAAAAAAAAAAAAAAAAAAAAACTTAAAGAAAACAAATTATACATTTAAAAGTTTGTGAAGATATAAATTTCTAGTTTGAGGTATAATAAAATAACAATATTTTTCTGACTACAAATTCTTACATAGAATAGTTTTTAAAAGCTTAATAGATTCCCAATAATTTACTTTAAAACCTGAAGTAGGGGAATACAGGTATAGAGATACAGCAAAAGATATATACTGTATTATTTTGAAAAATCTGATGGGATTCTGCACATAACTAAGACTTTAAGTGATATTGATAAACCAATAAAAATAACCATTTCTCTGTTGTCAGTAACTCTGCTATGTCTAACAATTAGACTTGCTAGTGTGAATAAGTGATATTTCTAAAAATTTAAATCATGCTTGGCAATTTATGATCTAAAGTTTCTGACAATTAACATTAAGAAATAAATCTTTTGATGAAACATATACTAGATCAAACACTTGGGAAATATTGGTAGAATAAACCACTCAAGCAGTTAAGAAAGGAGAGAAGCTAATTTAAATGAAAAGGATTTTTATATAAAAACATCAGTTGCTAAAATAAAAGAGATAGAGAAAAATAGCAAGGAAAAACAAAAAGAATATAATTAAAGGTCTTTATCACAAAGTCTGTATGAAATACAAAAAATTAAATAAATATGATAGGATGGAAAAAGTTAAACACTTCTCACATATATTCTGAAAAGGATATTAAATATATTTTACATTTGAAAAATGCCTTATGTAGACACAATCACTCTCAAAATGTTCACTATTCATCTAATATCAATGGGAAGTATAGTTATATGACATGTATCATATATTTAAGAGCGCAGATTCAGTACCTGACTGCTCAAATCCCATAAAACTCTACACATCGCATATTAATGTACGATATGTTTAAGAATCATTTTTATAAGTCATTCTATTCCAGTTGTAAAAATTAAGAAAAGTTAGATGTAAGTTGTCCTCTATTCCAGTCCTTATATCAGATTTAATACGTCAACTGATTTAAAATGTACATGATATCTAAAAAATTTGATTGGACTTATAAATAATTCAAAGGCGAAAAGCACTTCAGCTATTTATTATTTACTTTTAAGTATTTTTAAAGTGTCAATTCATGTTTCTCAAAGAGTTCCTGAGAAATTATGCAGAGAAGAAAATTCAATATTATTTTATGGTGACAGACAAAAATTACTTCTAAAATTAAAAGTAAAACTTTCACTCATCAGCATCAGCACTAAAGGAGTAAAGAAATGTGCATATGCTCTTATTTCTTTTTAATCCCCTCTAAATCATTTTTAAAATGATACACGTTTTTATATTCATTTGATTCCTTTAGGGTCACTGTGGACAATCCGGAAGCAAACAGGACAATAAAAATAACCTTTACAGCATATTGCTCTCATAATTTCTGTGATTCTATTCTCCATGAGACCATGTCTTATAGTTAGGATATTCTAAACTTAATTTCAGACAAATGAGAAGTCACTTAATTTAACAAATCACTCTAGATTACAACTTAAATGTGTTCTATTAACATTAATAATATAGTTTCATATCATATTTTACTTGGAAAAGAATTATAAATACTTTTTAATATTTAAAGACATTTCTAAAGTGATCTGTGGATGTCATGCTATTTAAAACTGATAATAAGCTACTGTATTCTTCTTAACTGGGGTAACCATCATTGCATTCTTAAAAATGATAGTTTTGTTCATTAAAAATCATTAACTTTGCCAGTGTATTATGTTGAATTTTAAAATGCATATATAGCATAAATGAAAGACATGTATCTCAAATGTTTTAATGAAATAAATTTTTATCAAATACATTCTGAAGGAAAAAATATCAATCAATAACAAGGAAATATATGCTATCTAAAAATCTGTTTATCTTACCAGGAAATAAAAGTTACTACATGTGAAACTGTAATGTCATGACTCATGAATGAAATCAAAAGCACAGAAAAAATATCTTAATTTAGATGCAGCCTTGATGAAAAGGAGAAGTCATCTATATGTCATGGTCGACTCTGGGATAATACAGATTGCTGATATGCCTTGTGCTCCAGTCCCTGTGTGCAATTAGGTTTCCCACTCCTTGACAAACACTGGATACCTAAACAACTACCTGCAGTGCCATCATGCCCAGGAGCAGGCATCGACGGGAACCCAGGCCAGACTGGGCTGACATGTCCTACTTCATAACGAACCCACATACACTTCTCCCTACTATCCAAAAGGCATAGCACAGGATATTATTGCCTTACATTTCAGAACTAGGGTAACATACTTCACTGTCCTTCTTACCAAAGAGTGAACTACTTCTTTATCATTTTACGGGCCAGAATGTTCTCTGAGACCCCAATTTGGTTAGTATTTTCCTCCAAATTATTAGAAACTTCTCTATATATCTTTAACTTAGATTAAATAAACTAAATACAGAGATGATAAAACTATGAATCTTACATATTTTGTCAGAGGTAAAAAATATATGTATGTATATATGTGTGTGTGTATATATACACACACACACACTCTTATGTCATGCTGTGCAAATACCATTGGCATATTCCTAATTCACTGAAGTCCCACAGGGAAGTCACAGGGAATCTGGTGAAACTGAGATTTTAAAACTCTGTATAATTCATAAAAATGTAATTTTTTAAATCATTCCCGCTAGAATTACCTACTATCAGAGAAGTAAGCTACTGATAATTGCTGCCTACATAATGTATTTCCTTTATCTCACTGGGTGAAATATACTAAAAAGATTGCAAAAGATGCCAATCTTTGAGCTTCTCATATAGTTTTCTTAAATTAATCACTTGTTATTCTCAAAAGTGATTTTAAAAACTCACAATATAACAAACTGTATCATGAAAGGCACCCGCTCCATTAGTTTTTAAGATATCCTGTAAAATCAAAGAAGGGTACTAGAGCCTAAATTAAAACGCGCCAGTAGACTGATAAACATTTTGACTTTAAATGTTAATCACACTAGAAAAACATGATTTATTCCTCTGAAGAGCCAAACATGGCTATCATTCTTATTCATATGTGCAACATGAATAAAATCAATAGGCACTTTGTGGTAGATTCATTATAATTAGGCATTCTAGTGCAGGGATTTAACATATCATAATGAGATTAAAGGTAGGTGAGTTTATTCCATGATGTGTGTATATTACCATTCAATATGGATAGGTTTTTTTAATGACTGATTAGTCCCTTCCAGGCATTTGTGGGTACTTGAAAATATGCTATTATATTAATCCAGTAACCTCACCTAGAAAAAACAAAATTTTATAATATCTCTCCCATACCATTTCCATGAGCTAATGATGGGAAAATAAAAGAGATGAGATGTGTGCCAACGAAGTTTTATCTAACAAGGTGTTACTTTTGCAGTTAATAAATAACGTTGCCCATTTTCCCATATACAGGTCTGTGCATCAACACACAGATGACTGTAAAATGAGAATATGCAGCAAAAACACGGTACCCCTCCAAGAAGGCATGGAATGATAGGAACCTTATGCATTTTATAGCCTCTCCATGGTGTGTATAATTTCACCAGGGAAATAGATGAGCAACATTCGCAGAACATTGTTCATATATTTCACAGACTTATGCCGAAGCTAAGAGGATGTCCTTTAAGTGTCTTAAACCACTTGGACAGGAAGTCGGCAGCTGGTAACTTCTTTAGAGTGAATTCATAAACACCATGAATGTCCACTTGAGACCTAAAATGCACAAAGTTGAAGCAGGTGAGTAACCAACCTTGGCGAAATATCGCATCCTTGCTGCATAAAGGCACCCAAGGAAAACCAGAGACTATTAAAAATCCCAAATTCATTAGTTGATTCACTACTTTGTGTTTCTCTTCCATCTTCAAACTCCTCAGTGTGCCACTCGTAGGGGCTAAATCTGCTGACCAGGAATAAAACTACACTGACCCCAATGTAGGCAAAAACAATGCACATCCAGATCTCATAGGCTAAAGGATCAAGAAAGGAAAACACTCCTGGTTTGGACTTCTGAGGCTTCTTGATCATGATAGATATCCCGAGGCTCATGAAGGGCTTTGAGAAGTCAATCACCTCTTCTCTCACAAGGGTAATAGTTAATGGAGCAATTGCAATATCAGCTTTCTGTAAGGGAAAAAAAAGGAAAGTAATAGTACCTGGAGTCATGGTGAAAAGGGAATCGTGGTTATGTCACTGGATCAAAGAAAAAGGAGAGGAAATCAGAGAAATCGCAATAATTCTTTCCCTGGTATAGTCCCAGTAAAGAATGAACAAAAGGGAATTATTCCCCCAATGCCCCTCCTCTTTATGAATACACAGTATACCCATCTGGCTTGACTATGATCATTACACATCTGCACTGCATCTCTGCATTTGCAGCCTTTTGACAATACATATGGCCCATATGCTTCAAGAGAGATGTAATGATTGTCTCAGTTAATCTACATGTCTACTTCTGGCTTCAATCTTAATCTTTCAGATGTTCACAAATGAACAAGATAATGTTTCTAGAGTAATGTGCGAAATCGACAACCTCAGACATAGATACTTCACAGGGAGAGGAAGCAGTCTGTCAACAACAATTCAAATTGAATGACTTTATCTATGAGAAGAGCTATACTTACCCCATATACAAGTTCTCCAACCATCCCATTCCAAATTTTCGTGTCTGCATCCCTGGCCCCATACTTGCCATCACCAACAATAGTCAGCTTGTACTTGAACCCACAATGTTTGGCGATTTCTGCAGCCAGGTCAACACAGTAGCCCTCATAGCGCTCATTGCCTTCAAGCATTTCATGATTTTTCTTCATCATAACATATGGAGATTCCTATATGAAAAGACTTTGCTTTAGCTGATTAAAATATCTGTGTTAATTATGTACTCTCATTGAATCAAATCTTCTGGTTTAATTATTACCTGTTAGCCAGAATGAATGAAGAATATAGATGGTGAACACACAACAGTAGAAGAATAATTTAAGTATAATGCTTCCCCAAAAAAATCTCTGTATGTTTATCATTATATTTCATTAAGATGGCTTGTACGTAACCATACCGAGTGAACAAGATACTCAAAATCACAAACTCTTTGTATGTTCTCTAGCCATATTTGTAATTATTAGGACTTAGAGCAAAATATTACTGCTCGACACCTATTTTATTCCAGTTTGGATTCACCAAACCCTTATCCTTGATTAAGGTTATGCCAATCCCCAAACCAGCATTCACCCAAAACCCTGTGTCACTGCTGTCCCAAAGATAAGGTTCATGTGGAAATCAGGTTCATGGCCAGTGATACACAGACTGAAACGATCATTGTCATGATGATGTACTGATTCTACCCCCGCAGGCTTCAGGTCTCACTTCATCTGTGAGATACAATATCCTAGAATGATGCTACAAGGATAGCTAGAGAGTAGCTTCCCCCTGTAAACATAAGAAAAAGGAAGCAAGAAAAAAATGAATCAACACAGTCCAATATTCTCCATTGGAAAGTGGCACTGAGGATATTTGGAGTCTCAATGAGATAGTTCCTCTCAATGGCATGACAAAGGCAAAAATCCTCAAATGTCTAATTTGCACTTATCAGGAGATTTTCAATTGCTTACCAATGTTTTAATTCAAATCCCTTATCAATCTATCTATATCTTCTCTCAGTATTGTTAGGAGAATAAATCACACAAATTTACAACTTCACTGTTAAGGCCACTTTTTTTGTAAAAGAAAATAAAATGAAATAGTTTTGTCACAAAATCCTGTCCTATAACAAACACCATTTTCTCCATTTCATTTCACCAACAGCTTGCCATGGTGATCCACATCTCTCTTCCATCTATCCAAAGCCTGGGTGTTGAAGATCCAGTTCAATTTTTCCTTATTCATTCAATATGCATTGATTGTGTACTAGCTATGTGCCAACCAGTGCTGAAACTTGGAGTGAAAAGAAGGGAAATAATCCTTGTCTTTAAGGAGATCATCTTTCCTTAGATAGAATAAAGACAACTCAACATCATCATGAAATCACGTACCAAATGGAAAGAAAGAATTTACACAGTATTGGGTGGGAATGGAAAGGTGAAGAACTCGCAGAAATATGAGGAACACTCTTCAAGACATTCCCCAATTGTTCACCGATTTAAGCACCAGGGAAGGAATTATCTGTGTAGTTAAACTGTAGCCTTCCTTAAAGAAAATCAGGAACATTTTGAATGCTTTAGCTAGATCTTGTGTATTCCTTTTAACAGAGTAAATATGCAGTAAATGATTAAAACATTGCAAAAGAAGCAAAACAGGTATTATTTTCCTAAAATATAAATAGCTACTCCCGCAGACATTATCCATAAGGAAATACAAAGTAAAACATAGGCATATGTAGCAAATTACCAAAATTGTGGTGACAACAACAGTCTTATTCTCAAGCCCAGAGGTGTCATTTCCAGAAGGGAGCTCAGTAAGAGTAACAACCATTTTGTCCACTTCACTCCAGTAGCCAATCTGGAAAAGGTTACAGCAGACAGACGTATGGATAAATGACTTGTCTATTAGCAAAGCATTTAATTATTTTCAAAGCCATGTCTCAGTCTAAAATTAGACCCACATTTACTGGGCTTGTTCTAAACAGAAATGTCTTTTATATATGTGAATCTAACAGGAATAAAAGGAAGTATAAAAAAAATTGTTAAAAATGACTTGTTTTTTCATATTCACTTTTCATATTCTCTAAGAGTAATTGTTTGGGACTGGTCATATAGAAATGTAATTAAAATCCAAATAATGGCATTTTAGCCTAAACAGCTAAAAGGGTGATGTTGAATTGAACAGTTACATGCGTCTTTGCACCAGCTACTTTTTTTTCTTCTGAACCATAAACCTTCAACAATAGTTCTTTCTCTTTTCATTAAAGACTTCCACTTCAGTCCAAAAAATTAAAGTTCAACAGCTCTACCTACGAATTATTTTTAAAATTATAGTTCAATGTTACTTACCAGAAATAAACAGACTTTAGGAAAAAAAACAACTTCAAAATACATCTGTTTCTGGAAGTCATTAAACTCTATGTGAATACACATCTCCAGAACTCTCTGGAAGCGTGAACTCATAGGCTAGCTAACTCACCTCCTCACTTAGAACTGCCTTTAAATCACTAAGGATTTACCTTCCGGGGCCCATTAGTTTTGAGCTCCATGATGTTAATTGTATAGTTTATTCTTTTTCCATTCTGGTCAAACTTTATATTTCCTGAGAGACCTTCAACCTGAACCTAATGAAGAAATGGGAAAGGAGCAGAGTTATCTATTTACTTCATCTAAACATATACACTGTACAGATTACTTTCACCAGCTGAAGTCAAGAAAACTACATCAATAAGGTTTGTTTCTCTCTTCAACCTACCTTTGCGTTGTTAGGAAAGAACATTGCCTGTATGTTAGACATAAGGAATAAGACAAAGATGACTAATTCAGCAGGAAGAAAACATTAATGGCCATATTAAGTCACGTTAATGATTATTTTGAGTAACTGACCTGTTTGAGGGCCCTTTCTATTTCTACACCTTGTCCCCAGGGCACCGCTGGGTTTGCCAGACAGTCTCCCGCATTCCCCCTTCGGGAGATTTCAATTCTCTGCTTCCTTAGGTTGCGGAAGGCTTCAGTCATCACTTGAACGGCATCATAGGTCAGAGCAGAAGTATACTGCAAAGGATCACACACATTTCATCAGAACGGGAGAAAATTTGGAAACTCACTGCACACCAGCAACCAAGACTGCCGTTGCTCAGCACACAATACCATCTAAAACTCCAAGAATTTAAACACAATTTCTGCATCTAGAAACCTAAGAATCGAACAGAAGCATTACAAAACATGGGGACTTTGAAATGTGCTTTTGACTCTAAACATGTTCTATTATGTTAATATCTCAGCTGTTTCAGGTGAGACCTTTTCATAATAATTGTGTCAATGTTTATTTTTCTTTTATTTTTCTAACCTGCTTCTTGTTACAGCCTCACTTTATAGCCTGCTATGGTGATATACAAAACTATAAGATTAACAATTAATATTTCTTTACAGTCTAATGAGAAATACATTTGTCAATGCAGAAGGAATATGAATTAGTTTCAGGATTCTTAGTCTCTAATTCAACCCTGGTCATGCTCACACTGATCTGCAGTGGTTTTAGGGGTATCTACTTAAGATCCCCTAGGTGATTCTGGTAATCAAGTAGAAGAACCACAAAACTTCATAATTTCTATGCCCCCATGCCTCCATGCTTCAACAGTCTATGATAACATTGGTTCAAAGCTTATGGTGTTCAGATTCCAATGGGACAGCAGAATTATTACATTTTCTAGGACCAAGCAGATTAATACTACATGTGTTCCAGGCATTGTCAGTGTCTGGATAAGTAGTAGCATGTGCATGTATATATATTACCATTTGCCAAATGGATGATGCTGTCAGTTAATGATTAATTACATTTCGACATTAAAGTTTTACTGAATGCTGAGAAAATTTCTGTCATTATTTTTCAATCTGTAGGTACGAAAAGTACGGTGAAGCTTGGGAGAAAGAAATGCAATACTGTACCATACTGACTTTGTGACATGCTAAATTCTTGATCACCAATCCAAAACAGGCACTCAGCATTCCCCACGAATTCTACTCAGTTCCTTAGTATTTCAGGTCTTCCACTCTCAAAAATGATAATTTCATCTTTGTCTTCTCCAAATACCCTGACCTCCACACACTTCTCTTTCTCTAAATTCCTGCTGAAAACCTTGCCTCCTTGTCATGGAAAAAAGACAAGCCATCTAACAGTAAAACCACTAAGCTCCCCATACTCTGTTGTTCACCTGAGATGACAATACAGGACATCTACTCAAGAAACGACTTCTTGAAGCAAATAAGAAATATCACATCAAGATATATCTGCTTCTCTTGTATGTTTGTTTCTATTCTAAAGGAAAAAAACATTAATTTGTTTTTTATACAGAGATAAGTTTATTGCCAAAATAATTCTTACAATAATGTCTAGGTCTCTGAAAAAGAAATGTAACCCAAATTGAAATATTGCGCTTTGTATGGAAATAGTGATAATAGCTAAAAGCCAACATTTTTTACTTAGCTCGCTCACATTACTAGGGGAAAGCTATAAAGCCGTCTACTAAATGTGTTTGAGGTCTACAGATGTTGGTTAACTACATTTAAAAAATATGATTAGCTTGAATGAATTGAAAGCATTTAGATCCATGTAGCATATTATGAATATGATTCAGAGTAAGCACACATTAAGAGTAAAAATCCTTTCAACCTTTTTCAAATGCTCAAAACTAATCAAGTCTTGAGCCTATTACCATTTTAAATTAAAAGTCACAATCATAGAAACACAATATTGGGCTGAGAGAAAATCAACAGCTTCTGTATCCAGAGTTCCTTTCTGCTTATGTTCTGCATGTATGGCTCATTTATTTTTCTAAACAAATATGTTCACATTTTTGATTGGATAGTTAAATATTTCAGTTTTATTCTACCATTCATTAAACTAGATGTAAATTAATTTGAAAGGATCGTGATGACAATGTAACTATCTCCTTCTTTGAAAGCAAATGCTTCATTTCTGCCCCTATGTTTATGTTCTGTGAAATCCCTCAGCTGAGTTGCAAATTCATATTTCAGTGGGGGACCATTTTGCTTTGCAGTGCTATATCACAATCACATCATAGCCACACATTAAGAATAAATCTGGGAAATCATTTTTTACGGTCCATTTTCCAAATGTGCTTTTTACTTTGCTTTAAATGTGTATTTATTGAGACTTAGTTTACAAAAATAAAATAAAATATGCATTTTAGACATGTTTGTTATGTCCAAGAGTCATCAGCCAAACCAATCAATAATACATTACTGTAATCTCTGATACGAGAAAACAGTGTTCTAACACCAAAAAAGGGGGGAATGAAAAGAAGTTCTGTGTATATCTCAAATTTAATGAACACAAATGAGGAAAAGTAGGCTACAGCACAAATTTTCATGGGTTATCGCAATGACGGCACCTTTTTCTAAACATAGTATCCATACCATAATAAAATTTAAAAATATATATTCAAAGAAAAATACTAAAATTTAAGTACTATTAAAGTGTTATGACATTTCCTATGAATGACCACTGTCAGAAGTTTTCTTTACCACTTGAATTAGTTGACTATAGTTTAGAAAGCAGTGCATTTAGCATCAGAAGACAGGGCTCAAGCCCAGATTTTACTATTTCCTCTTCTGTCGCCTTTGGCAAGTGAACTAAAGTATTATTGTCTAGGTTGTTTAGTAAAATAAAGAGAGCAATGCTTCTTCTGTCTGTGTTATAAGAGTGTTGAAAAGGAAGGTAGGGAAAAATATTCATGTTTACCTCGTTCTCTTCGTGACAAGCCGGAGATAGACAGTTTCCCAGTAGATCTAAAAAACCCTATGCCACAACTGTTTTTATTCCAATTCCATAGCTGAATATTCCAAGTTATAAACTTTCATTTTACCCAGCTTCACAAAAAATGTGTGGCAAAAGTGGATTTGAATCCAGATCTCTGTGATTCCGAGGTAATTATGATGACCAATTGCCCTGGTTTTCCTCGACTGTCACAATAT
The DNA here is from genome assembly GCF_024542745.1 of Macaca thibetana thibetana. Taxonomy (NCBI): domain Eukaryota; kingdom Metazoa; phylum Chordata; class Mammalia; order Primates; family Cercopithecidae; genus Macaca; species Macaca thibetana. The sequence continues at coordinate 32,453,752 of NC_065582.1, forward strand.
TGCAAGGAAAAGTCTTGAGTCCCAGGAATCTTTTCAATCCCGGGTACACTGGGATGGTTAGTTACTTTATTTGGAAAATACTGTATCAAATAAGTAGATGTATAGTAAATGAGAAGCTTGATGAGTTGTAAAATATGTTACATATGTAAGTTATTGACCAGTAGGTTTGCATTCTTTTCTTCTTTTGTTACTATCTATCTTGATAAAAAAACTGTTTTTACAATGTTTTGAAAACCCTATCCCACTCCACACAAAAGGGTTCTGTGATCTAATAAGTACAGAAAATGATTTTCACATTGACATATTATAGACCCTCAGAAATCCTGCAATAACAGTTTAACTGTTTAATCAGTATTTCCCAAATTGATTACCAATTTTGAAATTTCTTTAACATCAATTATTTTACATAAGAATAGTGTTTTATGTAACATATTTTTGGATGTTAAAAGTTTTATGGCCTGGTACATTTTATATACTCATTTCTAAAATAGCCTCAATTACTTAGTTAAAAAATTATTATACATTGAATGATATTCCTCTGGAGAATCATATGCAATATTAATTCTCAGTTTCATCCTTTTATAAAATAATTTAAAACAGGGTCAAAAATTATGATTTCTAGGAAAAATAAGTAAACCTATAAGAAAAATTTTAAGCAAGTTTTTTTTTAAGATAACCAACAGTGACCAAATCAATTAGGGCCATAAGACAAATGAACAGTATGAAGAAATATATTATAAACTTAAAATGATTCACTTAACTTCAAATTCAACTACAGTCTACCCTATGGAAAAGAGCTGCCTGTGATAAGGTCATCTTTAATATACTGTAAAGCATATTGAATATGTGCCCTTTGAAACTTCACTGCATAAAGGCATAAAAATCTTCATAAAAACCTTAGTAAGCATACAAGCTCTATCACATTTTCCAAGAGTGAAAAGAGAGCTGCATTGGCAAGAAACCTAAATTAACATATTTTATTATTCTTCATGAATAATAAAATAATTTTAATCTACTGTGAAGAAAGAGTCTTCATGTAAAAGGAATAAATTAAAAACAACATATTTTTGCCTAAATTACCCAAATTGGCTGTTAATCTTTACTGAAAATCTTACTTAGAGATTAAGATTTTTATATTCAGAAACTTTAGATTAGTTAACAATTCAAATTTTCAGATAAAGCTAATCAGATTCACCAAGACAGAAAAAAGATGCTGAAATCAAGGCATTGTCTGGTTTTGATTCAGTCATAGGTAAAGACTTTCTTAGGAGCAGATCTTTTATTTTGCTGGTTGAAAAAATCCCTCTCCCTGACTCTCTACTTCCTAGAAATCTTATAAAAAGGTGAAAGTTCTTCATTTTTTATGATCTATGAAAAACAAAATATATATGTCCGGAGTAATTTAGGATTCAATTTTGGCACCTGGAGATCAAAGAGGTCTGCCTACCTGCAAGTCACTACAATCTCTGAGAGATAGCGGCACCACTGGAGATGTCAGAGATTCAGCAAAAATTTGAAATGTTAACGTATGTTTCACTGAGGGCTTAAGTTAGCACTTCACATAATCATGGTATGAGAGAGTTGCAGGAAACCTAAAAGTTTACCTACACTTGTTCCCTTTACAGATAAAGAAATACGAAAATGAGATGTGAGCCCAGGTGCCCTGAATTATAATTATAAATATTAATAATACATTTTTTTAAGTTGTGATATACATATTTTTAAAATTCATGTTTGCAAAATAAACAATCTTATCAATATCAAATTTATACATTTATTTCAGTCATTTACATACTTTTTAAACTATAAAATACAAGGAATTAATATGTCAAATTTCAAACTTCCAGGTTGTGTTGGTAAAATGCTGTAATATTAGGCAGAGTGAATGCCAGTCTGCCAGCTGTGGTTTGGACAGTTAAAACACTCAAGAAGCAGAATTAATTCTATTAGGCCACTAGGGTGCTATTTAATGCACGACACTAATTACTGAACTGAAAAAGATTATACTATTTTCAGGCAGACCTAATAACTCTCTTAGGAAAGCAATTAAGAAAGTTTGAGTCTGCGTGTGAAGTTGTTTCCTGAATAAAATGAGATTCTTGTGAAAAAGCCATTATTTAAAGTGCCACACAAATGCCAGCCACAGATTATTGTTGAATTCCTTAACACTAGTAGGAGACTGAAGACACAAAAGTTGAACAAAGGTTATTATGTGACAAGGTAGAACGGCTAGTCATACTTCACAGGATGTTGGAGACATTAAAAATAATAAAAATCAGTCTAAAAATAGAAATACCCATAAATTATTTTTGAGACAGTGGGAAATATCTTTATATTCTTTCTCTTTAAAAAATACTTTTAAGGAAGATAAAATGCCTGTTTTAATGTTCCCATGTAAATCCTGGTGTTGTGATGGGTCAGGTCAGATAACTACATTAACTTTACATTTTATCAACTAAAGGAACTCATTGCTTTTCTGCCAGGGCTCAACAAGAGAACACATGCAGAAATCTATGGCAGAAATCTAAATAATATTTCATCACAATAATAATGTCATATTTTTTCCTTTAATTATTCAATATTTTCCAATTCATTACTCTTCATCCCTACAAATATCTCTCGTGTGCTTACTCTTTGCAAACAACTGTGTGAGATTTAAGGCTACTAAGATACAAATGAGATATTTCCTTTGAGAGGCTTATTTGTAACCTACAAATATCTCTTGACTGAATTTATATCAGTATATTACCTATGAATGATTCAGATTTTACAATTATTTCATTTATGAAGAAACTAAGAGAAATGGCAGATGTAACAAATCCATCTATTTCCCTCCATCCCCATGCCACAACCACAATTCAGACAACCATTGTTTCTTGTCTGATTATTTGTGATATCTTCCAAAAGCTTCCCTGCCTCCACCAGGGCTCCCTGCAATCTCTTGTCATCAGGGCAGTCATAGTAATCTTCGTGCATCAAAGCCATGATCAGCACTCTCCTCTCGTAGTTCCCTGTTGCTCTTCAAATTAGACAAGAAAATCCTTAATATGTCAACAAGGCATAAAACCTCTTCTGGATCTTGTACAGTTCTAAAGTATGATTTCTCAGCATTTCTTCAAATCATTTCTGTTCAACCTCTAGCCTTATGGGAATATTTATATTTTCCTTGCACTGGAGACGTTATATATCCTAGTTCCTTTATCTGGAGTCAATTGTTCCTTATGCTTTCTCCTAACTCCTACTTCTTCAGGTCTCCAATTCCATATTGCTTCCTCTAAGAAGCCTTTTCTTACCTCCAGAATTAGGATTAGGAGCTTCTCATAGGTGATACCAGAGTACCTTTGCTTTTCTCTATTTGTTGATTCATGAAGTCTCTATTAGATGGTTACCAGGTGTGAGGATTTATTCTAGGAGTCTGGGATACCTCGATGAATTTTTTTAAATGGCACTTACTTTCAAATAGGAGGAGATAATTATCAATGCAATGAATACATAAATGATAAGAACAGTAAACTAGTAAGCTTCTTTTAAAACTGAACACGAGAGTGGCAAAACGTTGGCAAGTTGGATGGTGGGTATATGGAGATTATTACACTTTTCTACCTTTATGTGTGTTTGAAATGTCCATCATAAAAAGAGTTTAAATGTTAAAAAAAAAAAGAACAGTAAACTAAAAGGTAAGAATTGGGAAAGCTGGATCAGGGAAAGGGTGATACACAAACTCTGATGGTGGCAAGATTGCAGTTTTAAATACATAGCCTACTATTGCCTTGCATGAGAAGACAGGATTTGAAAGAGATTTAAGGAGTGCAGGAGACTTGGCCATGCAAATATTTAAGAGGACAACAGTCCAGAAAAAAAAATAGCCAGCTCAAAGGCCCTGAAGTAGGAAGGTGCTTGGGTTGGTTGAGGAACAGCAAGGAGGCCAATGTAGCTGAAACAGAGTGAGCCACTGCACAGAGATGTGGTTCCATGGGACTGGGTGACAGGGCCTCATAAGACAACAGGATGACTTTGGCTTTTTACTCCAAGTGAAATGGAGAGACATTAGAGCATTTGGAAGAGAACGACAATATAATCTATATATACTTTAAAAGGATCACAGAGATGGAAGGTAACAGGGGCAGGGCTGAACGGAGGGAGATCAATTTTAGAGACTGTTGCAATAACCTTATGAAGGTAGCTGGATTTAGTTGGTTGCAGAGAAGGTGGTAAGAAGTGAGGCAGTGCTAATGGGGTTTTCTGATACATAGAATGTATGTTACAAGAGAAAGAGAAGGGTAAAGACCAAGATTTTAGTCTAAGCAATAACTGAAAGATGTAGTTGCCATCAACTGGGATAAGAAAGACTGTTGAAGGAATAGTCTCCAGAGGCTGAGGAGGAAGTAGTGAGGAAAATCTAAAGTTTAGTTTTGAATATATAGGTTTAAGATAGCAATATGACAACTTCTATCAATGCTACAAAGTAATTGTTGGTTTCTAGTCTGAAGACTGTAATCTCCTTAAGGACCAGAACTTTGTCTTTTCTCTGACACCTAGAACAGTGCCTGCTGTGGAGTAGACAATAAATATGTGTCGAGTAAATAAATGAATTAATAAATGAATGAATGAATGTTGCCCCAAATAGCAAATTAGTGTCAGACCTAAAATTTCAGTGCCACGACTTAAGTTATTTTTTGTATACTATGTAAGAATGAGGAAATTTAAACATTGTAATTTATACTTGGTGGTTATTAAAATATGTTAAATATTAAACCTTATTTAAGATTTTACCTGCTGAATAAAATTTATTTTAATTTGAAAACTTTGGAAGCTGATTTAACTTTAGGGGAAGATGAAAACGTTGAACAGTCATTTATTTATTACTCCCACAAGTTGATATAATTTCTATAATTCCTAAACCCTAACTATGAAATAATTTGACATATTGAACTGTATTTTTATAGATTTTTATACCAATAGCACAAGTTTTTATTGTTGAGTAGTAAAATGTGATATGAATTTATCAGGCAATGTACCCGATTCAATCAATCATCCAAAAGGCAACATCAAAGGACATAACCTCATTGTAAATAATCTCATTAGAAATATTTTGCTCCCTTTCTGTAAGCAAATAATACATTGAGACTATGTTCCTTATTTATATTTAGAAGATGCTATATAATCTCTTATATAGTTTTTCTTCCTTTCTTCTGTCTGGAAGCAAAAATAATTATGAAAGCATTGTCTTGTCCTTACTACCTTCCACATCTGTTGACAATTGAAGGACCTTACCTCTTGCAACTTCCATAACACGCCCCCACTCACTGGTCCCAAATATTTACATTTTTGCAGTAGCAACACATGTGAAGTTCCCTGGATCTGTCACGCTGTTGCATTACTTCGAGTCTCTGTACATTTAGAACTTCCCCAAGCAACTTCCCTTATTTTTCTTCCTTCTCAACCATGTGCAAAGCCTTGCACAGACATCCCTCCCACAAAAGCCTTCCTTGACCTTCCTTCTAATCATTGTCAAAATCATGGCCAAGAAATTGGCATATTTTATCAGTCTATTATATTTGCTGATTGATATGTTTGTCTCCTTCTTTAGACTGAATTCTCAAAGACAGGATTCACACGTTTTTCATTTCTTTATATTTAGTTTTTGGACTTTAGTACATAAGCAATACATTTCTGTGTTAGGATAAACTCCCTCCCCAAACACATTCTTCCCACAGATTTCCAGTAATTTTTATCAAGCTTCAGGGATCTCATAAAATATGCCTCTGGGTGGAGTTAGGGGGATTACAAAATGTTAAAGTTGGAGTACACCTTTGAAATTGGCTGACATTCTCTCATTTTAGAAAATGGCTGGGAAAACAAATTAGCCCTTATAGGCACCTATGTTTCCAAAGCTGTGCTAGCCCTTTGCAAGTGTTATTTAATCCTCACAGCAACCTGGGAATTAATGATCATTACTGCATTGTGTAGATGAGAATCCTGGACTCAGGGTCAAGTAGTAATTCACAGCCTAAATTTTAAAACACATTAGTCTAGGTTCTTTGAAACACCTCACAATGAAGGAGCATAATGATGTCTCTGAAAATGGGCAGAAGCCATCGAAAGGGAGGCGCTTTGAAGGGGAAATGCTTACAGCAGGAAGGGAGCAAGGAAGGTCACAATGTAGGTTCTCAACTCAGTGAAATCTGGCACTAGGTTTTGGCAAAATTTTTAACAGAATGCATTGCCAAACATCTCTCATACTGCAAATACATCTTGCATTTTAATGCAAGACACATGAACTTGAATCATGATATGACTTCTAGGAGAAAGACATAATTTCATTTTGCTTTCATCCTTCTCCCAACAGGCAGCAGTGGCGGGCAACACAATGACCAACAGAGTATTCAAAAGGAGCATGCTGGCTCCATTTGAGGATAACATCTACTCCATCAGAGAATTTACATGGCACCATCTCTGAATGGATGGAAGCCTGCAATTACACAGAATGGGATCGGCAGTTAGACCTCTTCTAGGCACAGATGGATACATACGCTGACATCAACTAAGGCTCTGGGTGTCCATCTATCTGCTCAGAAGCCCGTTACATGAAAAGTACCTCCATGATATAAACAGTACAAACACTGAATCTCAACTAAAGTCACCAAACAGGAAGTCACCTCGTTTTTTTTAAAAAAAACCAACTTGGTGTTATTCTTTAAAATCCTATGGAATGCTTTTACAAAATTGACTTAAAGATTAAAAGATCCATTTATAAACCCCAAAGTAAAGAACTTCAAAATTTCTCATCCTTTTCTAGGACCAATCTCATAGACAGACATGCATCTATCATCAAACAACATCTCTGTGATGCATACTCAGGTACAACTGTGGGAGAAACTGAAATAACACTGTCCTGCCTGGTTCATATACAATTGCTTTATAATTCACAAACAAAATTACTATACAATTTTTCAACTTTTGCTCTTAATTTTCATAAAGAATGTGATCATCAGCTTAACTTTCAACCCACTCACTCTTTAAACTACCCTTAGTCAGGTTTTAATCTTAACTCTGCTCTCAATAAGGTTACCAACTGAAGGAAAAATACCTTCCTGTCAACAGCAGAAATATTGACTATTTAGGAGTAAATTCATGCATGCATGTGTGCACCCAATAAAATGCATCAAATAAACAAGACCTCATTGTGTCCAAACCCATGGAGAACAAAGATCAGTCTGTGTAACTCTTATAGCTGAGGAATAAATAATATTTGTCATTCAAGAATCTTTCATTTGATTGCATAAAGCATTACAGTTATGTTTTAATTCTTAACGCAAGTTGAGATTTTTATCTTCTTTTAAAGTGTTCAAGAGACCAGGCTACTCATCAGCAGTTATTTTATGCACACACACACACACACACACACACACACACACACACACACACATTCTTTCTCTCCTTTTTGTGGCCATATGTTTATTGACTGAACTAAGAACTGTCTGCAAGTTGGCTTTTTGAAGATAAGGAGCAAACTGACACCTATTGTTCTTTATTTGCAAACATAATATTCTAAACAGCAGCCAGGGTAAAATTGGCACTTATTCTTCAGGTCTCAGCTTAAAAATTCCCTGCCTCCTCCATGTCGCTAAGAGTTTGCTGAGCTCTTCCTTCATGGTATTCTTCTGTCAATGCTTTTGTCTTTCTTCCATTCAGCTGTGAGCAGGGACATTTTCCCTGTCTTTTTATCTACCAAAAAAGTGTCTGGCTCAGAATCCCCTCAATAAAAATGCCAAATGGATTAATAAATGAATGACTTTATTTATTATAAATTATCATAGGTGTAAGGAAGTAGAAAACACAAGAGTAAAACAGTACAGCTCTAATAGCTTTACTTAAACCATACAAATGTGAAAAATATATTTAGCAGTCAATGTGTTTGCCATATTTTGAAATGTGCTCTGTACTCCCTTTATTATTTTCTCCTTCTTCCTTATTTGCCAAGGCCCTTCTCTCTCCTCACATAGGAAAGCAAAAGAAAAAAAGCAGAAACCAAAGCAAACCTTAATTGTCGTTGTGTGTGCTCCAGGGTATTCTTTTTCTTCCAGTGTTGACCATCTTTCTATAAATTTAGACACCAAGGAATCGTCATAGTCCACTATCTGAAACCCAGAGACATTCGCACCTCCAAACTGGATTTTTAATAGGTCTCCATCAGTAAATCCCTAAACATAGAACACATTGATGTCACGCTTTTTATTTGAGAAATAAATGCTACTTAACATTTACCAAATAACTCTATACATTGTGGTTTCAGATATGTCAAAGAACATATGAGATATAACAAGCCTGTAGAAAATGTCCCATGTATTTACCAGCCAGTGTTCGTCATCAGCACCTAACACCACATTAGCATCATAGTGGTTCCCTAATCAATACACGTTTGCTAATGGATCATCTCATGAAACACTCATGGTTGAGCCTACGTAAAAGTTCTCCACTTTATTGAGAAATCTTCCATTGACCAGGACTGGGTTTTACTTACTGGATCTACAACGGAGAACCACCATGTGGTTACAGACACTTAACAACATTGAAGTAGTTCTTGAAGAACCACAACCTTGTGAGCAAATTACTCCTGTTTGAATTGTTTCTTCACTCATGTGATAGGAACATCTTCAAAACGAGTTACTAAATGTCCAGTCATTATTTGAGAAGAATTAAACAATTTCACATTAAGCTGGAAGCTAATTTTATAGAATACATTAAATTTTGGAAAAAAAAATTTCTCTTGTATTATTGCAATGAATTCAGTCATTACTAAAACTATTATGTTATATTTACATTGATTTCAAATATTGTGCTGACATGAATTTTATCAACTTGATAGTATATCTCTCTCAAAGATGAAGTTAATTTCCATATGCCACAATTACAAATGTTTTCACATTTTACAAATACTTTTTCTATATTATTGTACACAAAAGTTAAAAGTATCCTAAATTAATTTTGAATTACCACACTCAAAAATGTAGGAGAATGTTTTCTTTGTTATTGACATTAAAACATGCATATTATTATATTATTTAGCTGGAGGAGAAGGTAATTACTTTTTATTGGCTCGGAATTTTGTTTCTGTTTATCAAGATAATGCAAATAGTGCAAAAAGGAATATAACAAAAATCATATATTCTTTGTTTTACCCTATGTATGTTCCAGTTGAGTTGCTTCAAAACATTCAATTTTAATATATTTGCTTTTCACATATTTACCTCTTCTGCATGACACATTTTTATTAGTCTTTCTAATTTATCAATTTTAGAAATTTTTATTGAGTTTTTGTGTACCCCACGAGTACGTAGTTTGTGTACATGACAAAACCATTTATCTTCTCACCCATTTTAATCAGTACTTAGTGTTTACATATTTATAACTCTAAATGTTATTCATAGCAAAGCCAAATAGTGTACCAGGATTGCATTTTCTTTCTTGAACATGATCTCAGCCCATGTTTATAATCCTGTCCCATTTTTTCACTACTAGAGATTTCTATATGCCTATCCTTATTTTTCCCAGTGCTTCCATGAAAACATTTCATGCCTATGAGTAAAGCTTTTTTAAAAAATGAAATATTAAAACATATCAGGTAATCTGTTTCAACTTTTTCTTGAAATTTTAATTTCTAGGAGACCCCCTTCTTAATTTTGGAATCCAAATTGGCTCTTCTCTTCACCTACTCTACAGCTGTTACTTTAGCATGTTTCTTCACCACTTTTCTGATTTAAATCCCATTTCCTTGGTCATATTTCTCTTTCTTGATTTATTGATTACCTCTACTGGAGTCCTCTGATAGTTTACTGAAATACTTTGGAGATAAATTTATTGAGACATTGCATGTCTGAAACATAATTTTGTTTTATCCTGATTCATGGTTAGTAGTTTGGCTTGGTATAGAATTTTATGGTAAAAAAAAAAAACTTATAATCTGAAGGCATTGTCCCATTGACTATCACTATCCAATGTTTCTAATGAAAAACAAGTTATTTCTAATTTTTTGGTATGTCATCTACTTCTCACTCTTATCCACCTCTAGCCACTTGCTAGAAACTTTTAAATCTTCTCTTTATCTCTGAAATTCCATTATGATATTGTCACTGTAGGTCTTTGTCTTTTATTACTGTGTATATTCAATAAGCAGATTTATGTGATTCAGTACTGGATATTTTTCCAAATGTTTCTTTAACATTTTCCTTCCCCTAGTTTCACTCTTCTCTTTTTCTAGAATATCAATTATTAAGATATTATAACTGTTAAATAAAATGTCAAGGTCCCTTATACATTTATTTTTTCTATTTTATATTTGTGTTGTCATTATGTTACATATTCTGGAAGATTTTCTCAAATTTATCTTCCAACTCATTTAACCTGTTATTCTAGGAAACAAAAGAAGTTAACTTTCTGGAGCTCTTATTCTCCATTTCTTTTTCTTCTTATAGCATCCTCTTCTCTCTTTTTTGGATAAAATATTTTCCCTACTTCTAGGCAGATATTAGTTACAATTTTAAAAATTTTCTCATGTTTCCTTCCACAGACCTGTTTGTTTGCATTGCATACTTCATGGTAAGGACTTTTCTCAAATGCCAAGTTATGCTGGGCTATTTAAGAGCAAGACACCAAAATGTTTCTTGGAATTTCTATGTGCATGGACAAGGCACGTTAACGAGTATGCTTCACTGTAAGGTAGATGGTGAGGGTGAGGTGGGGTGGATAGCAGTGTTGTTTGTCCATACTGAAGTTCTTTTCTCTGGGCCATTCAGTTTCTTCAGAATCTTCTAGTCTCCCACACGAGTGCATATGCTTGGCTAAGTTTTAGGGGCAGGATGAAGGATGGGGGATGATGAGGTTAGACTTTCACAGAGACATTCACTTAGTTACTCATAATCCCAGCACTTTGGGAGGCCGAGGCGGGCAGATCACGAGGTCAGGAGATCAAGACCATCCTGGCTAACATGGTGAAACCCCGTCTCTACTAAAAAATACAAAAAACTAGCCGGGCGAGGTGGCGGATGCCTGTAGTCCCAGCTACTCGGGAGACTGAGGCAGGAGAATGGTGTAAACCCGGGAGGTGGAGCTTTCAGTGAGCTGAGATCTGGCCACTGCACTCCAGCCCAGGTGACAGAGCAAGACTCTGTCTCAAAAAAAAAAAAAAAAAAAAAAAAAAAATTTCTCTAATTCACCTTCTCTAGTAAGAAGTATTATCAAGAGAGGAAGTAGGTGCTTAGGCACCAGGACTTGTAGTTACCTGGTTGTTTGGGTTGTGTGAAAAGAATCCTTGGGGCATCCAATTATTCCCTATGGCCTTTGAATCAAGTCCCTTATACCAGGTGGTCTTAGTGAACCACCCAGGTGTCCTAGGATGTAGGATGCACTTTACAGGCGTAGTTGATTTGCCCATCCCCTAGGCACTTCCCCTGCTTTGGCCAATGGCTACCATCCATAACCTTTCCATGAGAATTGCCCTGGGACAACCAATGCTGCATCCCTCATGGCCCTTGCTCAACAGCAAAAACCGGGATCTAGGTACAAACACCCTTTGCCTCAAGCTGAATGAGTGCAGTGCAATTTATGCAACAAAGTGCCCAGAGGGAATCAGACTAAACCCAGCTCTCACTTCAAACCACATTCTTTTTTTTTTTTTTCCCCTGTGTCTTTTTATTTTTTTTATACTTTAAGTTCTAGGGTATATGTGCACAACATGCAGGTTTGTTATATATGTATACATGTGCCATGTTGATGTGCTGCATCCATTAACTCGTCATTTACATTAGGTATATCTCCTAATGCTACCCCTCTCCCCTCCCCTCACCCCATGACAGGCCCCAGTGTGTGGTGTTCTCCACCCTGTGTCCAAGTGTTCTCATTGTTCAGTTCCCACCTATGAGTGAGAACATGCAGTGTTTGGTTTTCTGTCCTTGCGATAGTTTGCTGAGAATGATGGTTTCCAGCTTCATCCATGTCCCTACAAAGGACATGAACTCATCCTTTTTTATGGCTGCATATTATTCCATGGTGTATAGTGCCACAGTTTCTTAATCCAGTCTATCATTGATGGACATTTGGGTTGGTTCCAAGTCTTTGCTATTGTTAACAGTGCTGCTATAAACATATGTGTGCATGTGTCTTTATAGCAGAATGATTTACAATCCTTTGGGTATATACCCAGTAATGGGATTGCTGGGTCAAATGGTATTTCTAGTTCTAGATCCTTGAGGAATCGCCACAAAGTCTTCCATGATGGTTGAACTAGTTTACAGTCTCATCAACAGTGTAAAAGTGTTCCTATTTCTCCACATCGTCTCCAGTACCTGTTGTTTCCTGACTTTTTAATGATCACCATTCTAACTGGTGTGCTTTTTTTCCTTCTCTCTCTTGTTTCCCTCACTCTCTTACAGGTTACTCCTGAAAGCACTTACTTGAGAATGTGTACATGAATAGTGATGTCAGGCTCTGCTTCCAGAGAGACCTGTAAGAGCTTCCTGCTTTAAGCTCCACACCTCAATCTTGCTTTCTGTGGTTTCTGGCTCTTCTAAGACTGAATGTCACAGGAGTTCTGCAGAATGAACAGGCTTGTTCTCACCTATATCCCACTCTGACAGGAACTTACTGTTTCATCTTCCTTCTCTTTGCTATGCCAGTAATTCATCTTTCATCTGCTCTGTGTTCTGAAAAATTTTGTTGACTTTTTGCATCTGTTAATGCTTCCTTTCCTATTTTCTCTTTCTTTAAGGTTTTCCACAATTTTTATTCTTTTACTGTCATTTTACTACAATGACATATAAGCTGAAACTTTAAATAAGGTTTCAAGCTGGCTTCAGTGAGAATCTGCATTTCCCTAAGTTTTCTTCTTTCTTTTCTGAAACTTCAATATATGAGAAGCAAAATAGAGGAAGAAGGAAAAATGAATAAATCACAACAGAGAGGCCAAAGGTTAACAAAAGAGATGGCAACAACTCATCAAGTTAAATTGGATACTACTACTCCTGGAGCTATATTTGAAGAGATTTAAAATAGAAGATAAGTATTCATTAATAACCTGTGAAAATTTAAAATTTTCAGCAGGCAGACATGTAAAGTCATCAGCAGTATGGGATCATGGCTTTTTAAAGAATTAAATCTATATGGGTAGTAGGTTGGAGGAATGAGAACTGGATTTCCTAATGACCACTTCTTCATCACCTTATTTACAAGTTACCCTTCTCAATGCTGTTGTAAAGGACTTAATCACAGACTGTGTTTTAGGAGTCCAATCAAGCATTCAGCAATTCCTGAGGAAATTAATCAATAATATTATCTGCAGATTTAAAAAAAAATCTTCTATAACCACCTATTATAGAACTCATTACAACATGAACAGGGCGAAGAAAAGGAAAGTCTCAAGAGTTTGGAAGATGAAAGCCCTTCAACTTTGGGTGACATTCTTTAATTTGGAATGTCAGTAAAATTTCCAAGTGTCCTCCAAATTCTCAGAAATTGCAATACTATACAGCCTTTAGAACTTATTGATTCACTAGAAGTTCCATATGGCAAAGAAACCAAGCATTGAGAAAAAAAAAAAAAACAGAACTTGAATTCAGATAAAATATTAGGTAGATTTCTCTCTAGAAGCATGACAACAACATGAACTTGCTTTTTGTATTTTTTTTTTTTTTTTACTTTGGTCATTCAAACACTCATTTTCATTTTCATAGCATCAGATATCAGCTCTCAAATTGATGAGCCACCTTCTGCCATTATTTCTCAATGTTCCAATATAATCTTCTCCATCTGTACATTTTTAAATATCACAGTTTTCAATGTGGCTCTGTGTTGTTCATCAAATGGCACAATTCACACAGGGGACTGACTGTCCAGGCTGTTTCCTGCACATAATGTGGTTCTACAGAGACTGAATGCGGAGCTTCATCTAGTTTAATTCTTGCTTCTCTTTAGGGAGTCCTTAATACACTCCTTAATATCTTCTTAATAATGCTCCTTAAGCATCTCCTTAATACACTCTAATGGAAAGTCCCAGAGAATTTTTATAGTAGTTACCCATTTCATTGCCAAACAGAAATTTTGTCTTGAGCAACCCAATGGCATGCAGTTTTGAGATTTAATATTCTGAACTCCTTCAACTTCTAGTGAAAACATTTATCAGTTGGAAGGCAGTAAATATTGCATTGTTTTGTTTTATCTCCTTCTGTCACCACTAGAACTAATGTCTGCTGATGTAACAACCTGATACACTAGGAATCATGAAATAAATCTACATTTGTATATGTCAAAAGCTTTTCAAAGTCCTATTATGCTATTTAGAATAAGCTCTCTGCCTTTCTCCCTCTTTCTCTCACCTTTTTTTCTTGTTCTTGGGTGAGACAGGGTGTAGGGGGAGTGTAGTCCTGAATCACAGAGCATCTTACTTATTTAAATAACATTAACTTTTGTAGCAGTAAAGGCTTAAATTATTTTGAAAAGAGAAATGTCTACTGATAATTCTAAATTGACTCTGATGATACTTAAAAGAGGGAAATACAATTAATTACTCTGTTGCTTCAGTATACTACCTTCATTTTTTATTGTAAAAGGTTTATTCTGAGCCAATATAAGTGACCACGGCCCGGAGAAAACACAAACCCAAGAAGCCATGATTAAGTGGTCCTTATTTTGACAGAAATCTTAATGAAAAGATGATTGGCTATAGAAATTTAATTTTCATTTTGTTGTTCACACAGTAAGTAGGAAATAATAAATAATGCATAATATTTCAATATTCTTGATTTTTCAGGTTTAATTTTGTAGTAAGACATATTCTCACAAATTTACATTTATCTCAGATATTATATATGCTAAAAACTAAAGGAATGTGCAGAAGGCAGAGTTTATAAAAAACAGAGACAGTAAAAAACAGAGACAAGGGAATATGTGGACAATTAAACTTTAAATATTTTTGAAAAATTTCCCTTTCTTAAAATAGATCATCTAAGACAATTTACGAAGCTTGTCAAATACTGTTCTATAAATTCTTATATCATTTATAATAATAAGAAATTGATTAGAAGATGCAAAGTCGGAAGAAATTCTAAAACGTAATTGCAGAAATATATCTAATCTATCAAATACAATCAAACTATATTTATTGTTATTATTTTTTGAGATGGGGTTTCTCTCTTGTCACTAGGCTGGAGTACAATGGCGGGATCTCAGCTCACTGCAACCTCTCCACCTTCTGGGTTCAAGCAAATTTCCTGCCTCAGCCTCCCAAGTAGCTGGGATTACAGGTGCCCACCACCATGCCTGGCTAATTACAATCAAACTATATTTTTTAAAACACCACTGATAAATGCTGGTCATTCGAAATTAAATTTTTAATGAATAAGCATATCTAGTAAAATAATATATACCAATTAATTCACCTACCAGATTTGCAATGATGTAGTGGTACCCTTTAACATGTTTTCCAATGGTAATAACCTAACAAGCACAAATAAATAATTATTTAATTAATACAAATAATGCAAATACAAAATTAATGGTATTATGATCTGATTCAGGAAAAAAAGTGGAATTTTATCTGCTAGGTTTTTTGATGTGCCAAAATAAGTCATTTTTGATAAAATATAATTATCAAAATTAGATATTTCTCTCATAAAAAGTAATAATACATACTAATGCTTATTAAACGATTATCTTTCCAAAAGTCACTAACTAAACAAAAATTATTACTTCATTTTTGTCAATAATAAACAATAAAACCACAGGATGTTAAGAAGTGTAAAACCAAAGTATGTTTAGTCCATGACAAGTCATAATTCTGTTTCTACAAAGGCTATGTTTTTGTGTTTATAATAAAACATTAAACAGCTCAAATTGTTTAACATCTGAGATTTTATATTCATATGTCTATATTCAAATAAATATACATAGAGTTTATAGTACTACATACATTTCAAAAGAATATTAGAAAGCATATAAAAGAATTCTTACATGGATATATAAAGTAACATTCCTATCCTAAGGACCATGAAATGTTTATAATTTAGTCCAAATGGACATTATTGCCAGCTCTAGAGAGCAAAGTATCAGAGAAGCTAAGTTTTTTCTACAAATCGAAATCTAAAATGAATGTCAAGATAAACACAGCATGGAACAAGTGGTCATCGTGGTAATGCTGACAACAGTTTTGGACATTATTGATCAATTTGACTTTTGACTGATATGTATAATTACAAAGAGATTAGAAATAGGCAAACTGGCCATGCTTTAGTCCTGGTACATGGACATTCAAATGTAATGTCATGTATGTTTTTTAAGGAGATGATCCCATCAATGGAAAGCATGAAATGTTAAGGTTATAGGCAAAAATTCTAACCAAATCATTTCTCTGATTAAATGGTTTGGGTGAGTTTTGCTTTCCAATGATCTTGCAAGTTTCTGAGGTTCAGCTTTCCTATTCTATACACTCAAGTCACATTGGCCCTCTTAGGTTTTTTTGTTCACAGAGAAGCTTCTCATCACCTCAGGGCTTCACACATTCTGTTTCCTCTGCTTGTCTGCTTGGAAAGCTCCACCACTATATCCTTTGCCTAATTGACTCTTGAATAATTCTTATACTCCCCGGGAGAAAACTACCCTGACTTTCTCTAATCCGAGACAAAGTCAGGTGCTCCAGAGCAATGCTATTAGTTAAAGAGCAAGAACAAAATCCTAGGAACGATTCTACCATATGCCACTTTGACATTAAGCCATGGACGTTTGAAAAGAAGTTAAAACTTATATTGTTTTCTGACTCAGTTTTACGTAACATGACTAAATTGCCTTTTCCAAGAAACTGAACCCTCTATGTTAAAGGGAGAATTCTGAAGAAAAGATGTCCTTCTGAATGAAAAACATATGAATTAGCATCAGCTGAATCAGATTGATTATGTCCCTCCTATTTCCTGCTGACATCTGTTAGCTGTGCTTACTGTACATTCTACTCTCTGAATCATCCATATCTTCCTGCTGAGAAATTTTTTAAAAAAACATAGTATAAAAGGTAATATCAGTAGTCCCTACTTGAGTTTACTTGAGAGAAAGGAAGGATATGAAAATTCACTAGCCCAGTGTCTATATGAAAATTTGCATTGGCCATACTAACCAGTGTGTTATAATAATAATTATTATTGCACTGACAATAGAAAAGTTACATTAATTTATAAGTGTTTTTGATTGCTGAATCTTTTTCCCACCTAATGATAACTAGAAATCTGTGCTGTCAAGTTTGTTTCAAATGATAACAAAATACCCATACTCCACGCCTGTCATCCCAGCACTTTGGGAGGCCAAGGTAGGCGGATCACGAGGTCAGGAGTTCGACACCATCCTGGCCAACACGGTGAAACCCTGTTTCTACTAAAAACTACAAAAATTAGCTGGGTGTGGTGGTGTGTGCCTATAATCCCAGCTACTCAGGAGGCTGAGGCAGTAGAATCGTTTGAGCCAGGGAGTTGGAGGTTGCAGTGACCCGAGATCGCGCCACTGCAGTCCAGCCAGGTAACAGAGCGATACTCTGTCTCAAAATAAATAAATAAATAAATAAATATAAATACAGATAGTCTAACAAAATTTCATTTATTGCCAACTTCAAGCTACTGTTGCAATAAAGAGTGCTATTTTATCTCTATTGTCTTGAAGAAACACTGGTTGAGTGAATAACTAAACATTGTTTCTTTTTCTTTATTTTTTTTGGAACGTACTTTATCCTCCTCATTTTTGCTTGGTAAACTATTCCTTGAAGAATATCCCAATCTAAATTATTTCTTTCTGTAATGATATCTCATAACATACCATTCTTTTCATTTATAGTGTATCCCATTAGTATAATTATATATTAATTTCTGTAAATACATTATTAATAGTTGCACTGATGGTGGCTGGCCTGTTGTTTAACATTGCTTCCTTGGATCTACTGCAGTGCCTGTCTGGCAAACATCAGACACTCAGGGAATATTTACTGAACAAATGAATGAATCCAAGCAAAGCCAAATGCCACATCTTATGTGAACTCATCACAAATGATCCTTCCCATTTTAAGAAAGCTTCTTTCTCCTCCATGCTGCTAGACTACGTTGCATTTTAATTTGTAATTCTGTAGTGCTGTCTGTGTACACTGTGTCCATTTTTATCTCTAAACAACGAGTTCATGGGATGCAGACATCACTCTTTCTTACCTTTCTTTGCATCCCTCATTTCAAGCACAGAGGATGGCCTCAATGTTTGCTAAGGCAATCCATTGCATGCACTCATTTAATACATTCAAGGGACTTACAATACATATGTGCAAAATACTCTGCATTTTGAACAGATGTCCATATGGACATTTATGTAACCATAATCATATTTACTTCAAAATATCACTTCTAATATATTCCTGTTTTCTTTTGTAGTTTCTCTCTTCTCGTTTTGGAAAAATATATTTTGATACAGTCTTTCACCAACATTTATTATGATGAGTCAGGAATCCTTAAATTTTCTAAATCAAAGGCTGATGAATATTATTAAAATTCAATTTTAATGAGAACCTCTGTGAAATTCAAATGAGTTTTTGCAGTTCACATTTGAACAAGAGGCCTTCAGGTTAAAAACAATCTTAACTTCATCTCTTGAGACTGGAATCAAGATTTTTTTACTGAAATTATTCACCTCTCTGGCATACAACATTTAGTTCTTTCACATAACAAGTTAGTTCTATTCAGTTATTCAGTATTCCATGAAAGATCCATTTTGTATGTCTTAGGGCCCGTATTATTATATATCAATTAGGATTTCATCAACATTTATGTTGCAGAATGTTTGTGTTGAACAAATTAATGAATCAAATTTTTTCCTCAAAGCTAGAAGAGCCAAGAAATGCATATACAAGTGCGTATTTTCCTTGCACTTCCACAGTATTCGAAGGCACTAGTAGCCACAGTGTATACTATTGCCCCTTGAATAACATGGGTTTGAACTGTGTAAATCCACTTATATATGGATTTTCTTCCACCTCTGAGACAGCAATACCAACCCTTCTTCCTCCTCCTCCTTTACAGTCTACTCAATGCGAAGATGATGATGATGAAGGCTTTTATGATGATACAGTTCCACTTAGTGAATAGTAAATATGTTTTATCTTCCTTATGATTTTCTAAATAACATTTTCTTCCCTCTAGCTTACTTTATTATAAGAATTCAGTATATAGGCCGGGCGCGGTGGCTCAAGCCTGTAATCCCAGCACTTTGGGAGGCCGAGATGGGCGGATCACGAGGTCAGGAGATTGAGACCATCCTGGCTAACACGGTGAAACCCCGTCTCTACTAAAAACACAAAAAATTAGCCGGGCGAGGTGGCGGGCGCCTGTAGTCCCAGCTACTCGGGAGGCTGAGACAGGAGAATGGCGTGAACCCGGGAGGCGGAGCTTGCAGTGAGCTGAGATCCGGCCACTGCACTCTAGCCTGGGCGACAGAGCGAGACTCCGTCTCAAAAAAAAAAAAAAAATAAGAATTCAGTATATAATACATATAACATATGAAGTATGTGTTAATTGACTGTGTGTTATCTGTAAGGTTTCTGGTCAATGGTAGGATATTGTTAGGGTCAACTGTCAAATTTATATATGTGCACATATATATACATATATGCATATGTACACACATATACGCTCATACTCACACACATATACATTTATCAGCTAGGAATAGATGCGGATATCAGTAAAGGAGACCTTAGTCAATCAATCATGATGCTGATGCTGTGTCACCATTATCCCTAGTGACTTACTCTATCTGTAAATCATGGTGGATTGTATCTGTATTATTAGGATAACACTGCATGGCTCCCTATCCTGAAAGATCTTAAACTGAAGCAAGGTAATATCTAAGCACAGAGAAAAATATCTTTATCACTTGTATGAGTGATTCTTTCAAACAGTTCAAGGGGATGTATCTAGTTTATTTCTCAATAGTAAACATAGACCAAATGTTGTCCTTCCTACTTATTTTAACAAACCAATGTTTTTTATAGTGGCGCAAGTCCCTTAATAGATGAAAAAATATATATCTTGCAAAGATAACTACATATTCTTTCTGGAGGCATAGATGGTAACTCCAAAAAATTCATGAATTACTCACTTTTCCCTTAGAACTCAACTTGTCTTAACTTAATACAGGCATATTTCTTTAACTCTAAATAGTTCATCAGACTTAAACTTAAAATTTTCAAATCAAAATATCAAAGTTTAGGGTATCATTGATCATATAAAACATAAAAGTCAGGAATTATTTATTGAATTTATTTAATGATTAACATGATGTGTCAGCATTATTGATGACCATTTGCTATTGCTAACTGAAGCCAGAGATAATTTAATTGATGATCTTTGCTGCATCCGACATAAAACATAAAGCAAAAACTGCTGTTCAAGCACCTTAAACAAATACACATTGCAAATGCTGACATTGCATGCATATTCTATATCTGGCATCATTAGAAAACAGAAAGTAGCAAACCTGGTCTACAATGTCGTTTACTTTATCCCTTTCACAGTCCAGAATGACACGCCGTTCCTTTTTTAACTCCAGATCTTGAAAAAGTGATCGGTACATCTCATCTTTCTTGTCATTGTTAATGTTTCCCACATTGATAGCAGTCACTTGCCATTTCTTTTCAGCAGCAGAATCCAGCACAGCTTGCAGTGTTGATAAGCCTAGGAAGGCAAAGAAAAATGATGACTGATAAAGATACGTGAATAACTCAGGATTGTGTTATGAAATTGCCAGCGAATATATTTTTAAGGCAGATAGATTTGTGCAACTAAAGGAACGTTGACTCCTTCAGAAAAAGCTATAGCTATGATCTTTATCAACTTCTACTTATGTCATTTCACATCAAAAACTCATTACCTAAATATTAGTGTTCTGACCAAAGGAGTCATTGTTTGAGTAGAAAATAATATCCTTTTCTTTCAACCCTCTCAGCTGTCTTCTTTAGAGTATTACTAAAGTGTAATGTTAATACTTTTGGTTTAAGTGAAATCAAATGACATCACAAACATTTCTTACTCTTATAGAATGGAAAAAATATTTTTTAGTTGTACATGATGGTCTGTCATTTGATATTAGTATCCTGAATAAGATGAGTACATTTTCAGTGAGAGGAATCTATGTAAGTCTATGTGAGGATAAGAGGCAATATTCTTTATGAGACTCCTATTGTTTTCTAGTCAGCAGTTTGGGTTCTTTTTTTTTCCTTCCACAGTCTTCTAATGTTATTTTTTTGTTATTGGGAATGATCCCAGAGAAATTGAAGTGGTCACCTATTAACCAGATGGTGGTAGTTATTTCTCTAGCATAGATTTACTTCTCTTTCCAAATATGTCTATTTTCCTGTTAGTAACTTCGCTTATAGCATCATATCACTTGGAAAATTTTTATTGTCTTTGTAATTGTCCATATATTACCTCATACTTAGGACTAAGAGGTACAACAACTAGAGGATTTGTTTCTTGAAAAGTTATATCCTCAATTTAGCACTTGGAGACATGCTACATAAACTTGCCTTTCATATTACTTCTGCTATTCACAGCAAAACCAAATTCATCATTTATATTGATAACTTAATAAACAACCAAAATCGAGACTCCAGAATGAATCCAGAACTCAGCAAATCAACTTCATTATTCTAGAAAAGCCTGCATCTTTCTCTAAAGAATATTAGTCCCTTTTGATTAATAAAATGTAGGATTCACCTAATGTGATCATATCTCTTCAAAACCTAAATTCAGATACCAAATTTTATTTAAATCTTTTTGTTATGAAAAAAAGTCAATTATCAATTGTGTTGAAAACTACTTCAAAAAAGAAAAACCACCATTAAAAATTTTGTGGATCCAATATTGGCCAAAAAGTGTACAAGATGAGTCTGAAACATCTTATGACACCAGAAGGGAAGGGACTCTCTAAAACCATCAGTATTACCTCAAAGCACGCAGCAGCTAATTTGAAGAGGAGCTCTTTAAATAAAAATGGGACTATTTGAATATTAATTAGAATGATAAATGCGAAGTACTTACATACATAAACTATTTTAAATCTATGAAATTATGTTTTAAAAATGTGCTTGACTTTGGTGGATGCTAGGGAACCAATTAATTAGTTTGAAGAGTGGTAAATAATGAAGTAAAACAAGCATTTTCCTGCGTTTCCTATATGAACCACTTTCAGGGTAATAATGAACTAATGGTCTTTATTTTTGGAAATACTCTAGCTAATAGATTATGGATGAATATATATCTGAAATTATCACCATCTTGTAACACCTACTGAATTAATAAATCAAGGCAACAGTCATCAACTACTGGTAACTACCCAAAAAGAGAGAGAACAGAGATGTGTCTCCCAATGATAATATTCAACTACACCTATTTTGGTGTTGAATAGGTACATACCTATTTGGTGTTGGCTACATTCATGCCAAAAATGTAAACTTGAATTTCATCACACTTCTGAATCTAACTACCAAGTTATAGGGCATATGTAGAAGACAACATTTTAAGCACCATGGTGTTGCAATCATCAAAATCTAGACTGTGGGAAACTGCATTACATTATAAGAGTCTTAAAAATTATATTAACTAATTATGATATATGGATCTCAGTTTTATTTTGCTTCAAACAAACAGTGGAAAAAGAATTTATGAATTGTTAATTGTCTAGGTATAATAATGCTATTGTCATTATATTTAAAATACAAGAATCATTTTTTCCAAATAAACACTGAAATATTTACAGATGAGATGACAGGATGTCTGGTATTTGTTTCTAAATAATTGCAGGGAACAAAGAGATATAGATCAAGCAAAATTACTCATATAATAGTCTTTAATAAAGTCAGATTAAGAGTGTTTGGGAATCTTTATAGCATTTTCTCTAATTTGTTGTTTTAAATATTTTATAATAAACATTAAAAATAATTAAATTTTACTTCAGAATGGAAGACTGAACCACATGCTGAAAAAAGTTAACTCTTTTTCTGGCAAAATGAAATTAGTTTCCTCTGTCCAGTCTTCTGGTAAAATATATAAATAAACACATTTCTTAAGGGATAATGTAAAAAGACCGTATGTCATTTTTTAAAACTTTCAGTGACAGATCTTTAAAACACCTCACAGATCGCCTATGATTTCCATACACTATAGGTCAATTAAATCCTTCCCTTTTCATCAGTAGAGGCAGAACACGCACAGCTGGCATTATGATCAATTCAACAGCTATCAGTGTACTTGAAAACAGCCATAAAGTCTACCCAGTTTTCTCTGTAAGTAAGAGGAAAAAAAAATCTAAATTCTAAGCCACTTTCTATTTGCTGGGTTCTACTTTCCTACATCCCAGTCATGGTTCAGCTCCTCTTTGTCACCTTCTTAAAGACATTATATCCATGGATGGGGCTCTCTGTGCTATCCATATATTACTATATAGCAATTACCAATAGCATCCCTTCTTCTCTGCAATAGTTTATTTCATTTTGTTTTATTTAATTATAAAGCATACTACATGACACAATTTCAAGTTGTGATGCTCTTAATATTATGCCTCAACATTTAACATATATTACAAGAAAGCTTAAATATAAATGACACTTTGTAAATGGATTTCACCAAGTGGTAATCCTAAATCTAAAATTTCCAGCAGTTCACCTTGCAAAAGAGTATAGAGATGATGTATAAAATCAAAAAGAATATTTAAAGAAATTTCTAACTTGCGCCAGGTGCGGTGGCTCACACCTGTAATCCCAGCACTTTCGGAGGGCAAGGTGGGCAGATCACTTGAGATCAGGAGTTCGAGATCTGCCTGGCCAACATGGCAAAACCACATTTCTACTAAAAAAACAAAACTTAGCCAGGCCTGGTGGCCAGCGCCTGTAATCCCAGCTACTTGGGAGACTGAGGCAGGGGACTTCCTTGAAGCTGGGAGGTGGTGATTGCAGTGAGCCGAGGTCACGCCGCTGTACTCCAGCCTAGGTGACAGAGCGGGACCCCATTTAAAAAAAAAGAAGAGAAATTTCTCTAACTTTCAAACTCATTTGTTCTATGCGTCAAAAGTAATTTACACTTGCTGTAGATTCAGGATTCACTCTTATTAAAACTCTCAAGATTAATGTTTTGTAACCTGTGGAACCTAACAAAACTTACATGTTTATTAAGAAACTAAACTGCTCAAGTAGTGCTATATCAGACTTAATAAATTGAGTTTCATAAGAAGACACTGAATAATATTAAATTACCTCCTAACAACAGGCAGAAGTAATTCACAAATGATTGCATTATCTGACGTGTAATTTGAAGAGACCACCGTTCAATGCTTAATAACCCATTTCCCTAGGTTTTTTTTTCAGTAATAGTAACTGACTCTCAGATTCTCTCAACTTGATCTCCCCATTTCTCACAACTAAAAGTTTTGTATCATCTGATTGCTTTATAATGAATACACCATTTTTAAATTTGAAAATCACTGAAAATGTATATGAAGGTGAAATTAAACTCTTCAAACCTAACACAGATTTGTGCTCTTGACCTCTTTGTACCATATTCAATTAGAGGATAAAGTATGACTTGAGATCTGCCTCTATTCCTTCCACACAAACTAGCACAGAAGTATCTATAAATATATTGATCCTGTAATTCAGAATACAAAGTTGTATGGACAATGGGAGTTCTGCATAAACACTGGTTTACTTAAAGCTATTGGGATGCAATAGTCATCCTACTCTAATATCCCTAGTACTATATTAGGATATTTGAATTTCTATAGCAGAGACTCACTTACTTTTATTGAATTACTTAAAACAAAACTGCTGAGATACATAGTTGTTCATCTAAAAACAGAAGAAATCTGGAAGGTTAACTATTCCTCCTAGTAAATATATCTAAAATATAGTATGTTCTTTTAAACCCTCAAGAATATTGCTGGAGTCTAAAAGTAAGTTCTAAACTCTACTGAATTATTAGATATTTTGCTAAAATAAAAAATGGCTAGATTAAATAATGTTAAATTGCATTACTTCTTTATGTGGCTATTGTTACTGACTGGCTGTAATTGTATAACCTGTTCATAAAATGACAATCTTCCTAAAATTCTCCCAAAGTATTACTACTAGTCAGTCAGTGATAGTCTCATCTTGACCCAGTATTAATAACACTCTGAGTTATAGACAAGCCATCAGTCACCTGTCTGTATGCAAATCCTTTAAAAGGTCACTTGGTACACAAGGGAAGTCTATCAGTTTGCACGTTAAAGGGTTAAATTAAAAACGATTACTGCCAGAAGATACATTTTATTCAAACCATGTCCTACTGCTTAAAAATATTTTCTTTGTTCCGTTTAAAATTAACTGTACTTACTCATTCTTTCAAGCATAGAAATTAATATTTATGATCACTAAATCATGGCAGCATGCCTAGGCCAAATTAGATTAACATATATTTCCCTCATCAGCTCTCTCAGGAATATGAGGGAAAATATTATAATTTGAAAGCATTTTTGTTCTATGCGTGATGTTTTCTTGGAACTACAGGCAAAGTGCCTTCCCTTCAGGGGACGAATAATATTGCTCAGAATTGAAACCAAGACATACAGATATAAAGTGCTAATTCTGTTTTTACCTACTCTCTATATAAAGACACATGCACACGTATGTTTATTGCGGCACTATTCACAATAGCAAAGACTTGGAATCAACCCAAATGTCCATCAGTGACAGACTGGATTAAGAAAATGTGGCACATATACACCATGGAATACTATGCAGCCATAAAAAAGGATGAGTTTGTGTCCTTTGTAGGGACATGGATGCAGCTGGAAACCATCATTCTTAGCAAACTATCACAAGAACAGAAAACCAAACACCGCATGTTCTCACTCATAGGTGGGAACTGAACAATGAGATCACTTGGACTCGGGAAGGGGAACATCACACACTGGGGCCTATCATGCGGAAGGGGGAAGGGGGAGGGGGGAGGGATTGCATTGGGAGTTATACCTGATGTAAATGATGAGTTGATGGGTGCAGCACAGCAACATGGCACAAGTATACATATGTAACAAACCTGCACGTTATGCACATGTACCCTAGAACTTAATAATAATAAAAAATAAATAAATAAATAAATGTATTATCTTACCTTGTTGACAAAAACTACATTTAGATTAAGTCCTGATTCAAACTTACAACATATATATCCAAAAATAAAACTACTACATAATCTTGAATGCATTAACATAGATGACCCCATTGCTCTATTGTTAAAAATGTGTTGAAATTCTCCTTATGTTCTCTTTATGGAGTGATGATATGCAGCTTTCAGAGTCATCAAGGGTCATCCAGGAGCGCCAGGCTGTTGCCACATGGCCTTGGTAAGGAGAAGACACCAACAACCTAAAAGATCACCTGGCACCAGATTCAGAGTTTCAGCTCTCCTCTCACCAGTAAACTTAGATTAGTCAAAGAGGGTTCCATAAAAAGATGTTGCTATACAAAGATGTTTCTATCAGTGTATCCATGTCTCTAATCATTTACAAGTGAGATATAGTCTCTTGGCCTATTGCTCAGCTTTGGAGCAGATAGCCAGGAAGCAGGAATGGCTTTCAGTAGTTAAAGGTAGTGAAATTAAGCAGCATATAACAATGTTAAGTCTTTTTCATCTAGTTCATTACTAGGGTAGAATGTTGGGAGATCATTTTCACATTTGGACTCTATGCTATTCCAAAGAACAGTAATTTATGCATTTAGACATTATAATTTAACAATATATATTCCTGACCTAGACTCTACAAAAAGTAAAGATGATTAGAGCCTAAAAATAATCATATAATCAAGGAGGTGAAGAGAGAGCCACATCGAGAACAGACCAAATTGTTTGAAACTGAGGCATGTAGAGATGTAAGTAGAGAGATGAAACCATGGGATCTATTTTCCAAACTGTGGTTAATGTGGATAAAGGGAGCGCAGGTGCATTCTTCAAATCATGTGACACTAAAGCAAGGAGGTGCCTACTTTGAAGCAGAAGCAAAATGATTTCAGGACCAAATGGCAGAAAAACAGTTCACACACTAAATGTGTGAATAAGCTTGTTAAAATGTAGCATGATGGCAAAGCCATAAAATTAAGTCATTAATAAGAAAAAAAATATAGCAAAAATTCCATTTCCATGCGCCAAGTAAAACATTATACAAAGGTCAAGTCTTTTGCCAGTATTATGAGAGTCTTACATATTTATTTCTAAAAATAACTTCAGATAAAAGGCCCCTGTAATACTTTTCACATTAAAACATCAACAATTACTTGATAACACCTTGAAAATGTATCCATAAGGTCACTTTGGCTTTAATATATAATTACTTAATATTATCACTCTAATGTTGTTATCTCAACAGATGCACTTGAACTCAAATCAACTTGTATAATTTAATAATTATAGATTATCTCATCACTTCAATTTCATTTAATATTTCTAAGTAGTAATAAAAGCATTTAAAAATGTTCCAGATTGTTTTCACAAGTACATAAGTCCATCCATCTTCACCTGCTAATTCCAGATCCTGTCTTTCTGAATCTCTCTCCTCAAACTCTAGAGTTTCTCTTTTTTTAACTTATATCAGCTGTTGTCTATTTGAATTTTTCTCAAAAGTTCAGTTACAACTAGAGGGAGCAGTGATAAGGGTAAGGATGAAGGTGAAATGTATTCTTAAACTAAAAATGCCATCCTCAATCAACCTTGTCAAAGTGTAAAGAGAATTAGTCATTCAATTCTTCAATTTTGCAAGCAAAATTTAGCTTCTAAAATCATCTCGAACTTAAAATACTGTACACAGATGTTTAACTCATTTACTTATTAACACCATTTACTGAACATCAACTCTTTCTAGCATTATCTGAAGCACTGGGTACAGAGTCATGAGTTGTATGACTCTCCAGTACACTGAGTACAACATCCAGTACACTGAGCACTGCCTGGGCACTCTCTTCCTGGAGCTTATTGCCACACTTTACATGAAAAACATGATGCTTATCCTATAGTACCTGGAACATAGCAGGGGCTCATAGGTAGTTCTTAAGTGACAGAATGAACATCACCATTCATTATAAATTGTCCTAAGTACTATAAAGGAAAAGAAGAGATTGCTTTCAGAGATAAAAGTGTGAAAGGCGTCTCTGAGGAAATGATATATGAACCCAGTTCTCAAGGAGGAGTAAGAATTAGTGATATGGGCAGAGATTTGAAGTGAAAGAGTTTGTTGCATCTGGGAAAGTGAAAGAAGGTCAAATAGATTTAGCTTTAATGAGTGAGCAAGACAGCAGAATGCAATGGAGAGTTGAGTGGGAATTGGATATTATAAGACCTTAAAGCCAACTAAAATTTTTCAGTGTTATCCTCATAATGAGAAGCCACTGAAGTATTTTAAACAAGAGAGTAATGCAGCCCAAAAACAATTTTTTTAACAATAATTCCTGCTACTTCGTGGAATATGGATTAAAAAAAGACAAGCGTGGAATTGGAGAGATGAGATACTGAACACATTATGGTGGCTTGGCCTGGGGTACTGGCAACGAAAAGGATGAGTGTCTACAGATAAAATATAATTAGGCAGTGGAAATCACATCAATAGGATGCAAGGATGAAAGAGGTATTAAGAATACACCCAGATTTCAGGCTAGCTTGGACAACACAAAATACTAAAGAAGTTAGCAGAGGGCAAGAAGAAAAACTAAAAATAATTTAATACGCTCAGTTTTATAAGCCCTTTTATCATGTTAATAAGTGTGCTTCAGAAACATCCAGCACATTGAAATCTATATTTACTGTAAATAGTTCTCTGTTTTAGTTTTTAATTCCCTATGGAAATAGCCAAGCACTCCCTTCTCAAAGCAGGGGGACGTAGTTGTTGACACAGCAAATTTTTTTTCAGCTTGTTTAGTGCTGACTGACTTTTCCACTGAGTGTTCTCATTCCCAGGACTAGGAGGACAGGGCAGAGAATCAGACACCTAGCTCCTGCACTCCCGACTCGAGACTGCTGCAGTAAATGACTACAAACTGATCAATGGAGAATTGACTGATGACTGGCTCTCTTCTTGTCTGCCCTTGTGGCTTAACAAGGTGCCCTATCTTGGTCGAAATAGGCTTCTGGGTTTTCATTTGAACCTATAAATATTCCAGGAAGCAAGTTGCTGAGGGAAGCACAGTATGGTACTTAGGGACAATAGTGGTCCTTCACCCTTTTCACTTTGATTTAGGGATACTCTCTCTAAAAACATATCCATATGAACACACACCCCCACAAGATGTTTCATACAATTTAGGGAGTACTCAAACCCACTGACACCCAATTATGGACCCAGGAGTACTCAAACCCACTGACACCCAGTTATGGACCCAGGAATGGTTAAGAACACCTGGGATTCTATGACATAAATCAAGCAAGTCTGCTAATACTAAACTTCACAACAAGGGATATGAGAAACATAAACGTTGTACCTCCCTCCATTACATTTTAACATAATGAATCAAGACTGGCATGCTACTCAAAATCATCCCATCATAAACAATTATGTGGAATGGTGTCAAAAGCATAGGTTTGGTATCAGAGACCTGTGTGTAAGCTATACCACACGTGGGTTGATCCTGAGAAAAACCTTTAACTTCTGTGAGATTCGGGGATCTTGTTTTAAGGCAAGGGCAATAATAATGCCACCTCCCTGATAAAACTTTGGCATATAACAATATTTAACAACTATATGTTACTATAAAAGTTCTTATTTGTATGTTTCACTTAAATTTTACTCAAGTCACTTCATTCACCTTGGACTACTAGTATAGCTATCATAAGTTTTTAGCTGCTGATGCCAAAAATTGCTCTTTATGTTACAACGGAATATTCGGGCGTTGGGTTGATACAGTCTATCTCTTTACATTGTACACAGACAGCTTTTGTTGTTGTTGTTTTACTCTAAATATGTTTCCCACGTTTACAAATGCATTAGTCATTATCACAGCAAAATTAAATCAAGGGATCCTTGGGCTTTATCACACCTTTGTAGCTTTATAATAGCCATAGAAGTGTCAAGTGTAGGCATTGAATTCACCCCATTACAAAGAGATGAGATATTGTCACTTACCTCTGTCACTATCATAGAGGTATGCAAACTTGTCCCATTGATAGTATTCAATCAAGCTAAGGAGTGCTCCTTTGAGGTCAGGTCTCATCTGAATGACAAACGGATGCGTGCCATCTGTTGGGAAGCTGGGAGTGATGAAGGAGACGTGGAGTGTTCCGCAAAATGATGTGATGGTATTTACAGACTTCTTGTCATAAAATCCAAAAATAGCATAGACTCCTCTCGAAAACTGGGAGCAGACTAGAAGAATAGGAAAAATAGACAGGAAAAATCATTGAAATTGGCATACAATCATATTAATTTGCTTAAAACTTAATGTCCTTTTACATAAAATACAAAATTAACATATTGAAATAAATATAGATTTAATTATCCATTGAAACTTACTAATACTTATTTACTTAGCATTTTATTTGTGGAATCTAAAAGATTCTAAAGCATAAAAAGTAGTTCTGGTTACAAGAAAATGCATACATCATTGTTTAACAAGCTATGTAAGCATTAACATATTTTAGGAACAAATATGAAAAATGTATGAGTTAAAAAAACAAAACATTAGCTATGAGAACAAACTGTAGTCACCTAAGATTTATACACGTTAATGATAGCTCATTCCCTACATAATCCAATTCCTTTAAAAATCTTTACTGTATTTATGATACTTTTATATCTAAAAGTTAATGTGTTTCCATAGAGTCCTAATGCTGACCAAAGCCTCTTTAAGACAAGATAGTACCTGACTCCCCTGACACATACAGACACATGTCCCCACAAAGGCACTTCGGTCATATTGTGTCATTCAGTCAAGAAGCAATTAAATAAAGTCTAAAACTTTTAATTTTAATCTTCCCCAAGGACCTAACTTACCCTGTATGTTACACTACATATTAATTCTTAAACAAATAATAATATTGTATTTGGACATCCTCATCACTCCCACAATCTCCTGTCCTCTCCAATATTTCTGTTTCCAATGAATGGCATATGATACTATCCGCTATGGACTGATTCCTTCCCCCAAAAGTCAGTCCATAACTAAGTTATGTGCTTATTATAATACCTCGATATACTCAAATAAGGGTCACTTATTTTTCTCCCTGTTCCAAACATCTTAGTTCACTAACAGTATGTACTTAACTTTGTGCTTGCACTGCGCCTGGCATGTTCTAGGGTACGCTAATTCATTTTTTTCTCATGATAACTTTCGAGGTAGGAACTATAATTATTTCCAGATTACTGATAGAAAAATTGACACATAGAACAATATTAAGTGAGTTACCAAAGTCACTTGCATAGGTGATAGATACTACATTCAAAATAGAGAGTCTGGATTCAGAATCCATGCTCCTAATCAAAAAGTAATATGGCTTATCTTACCCAACTACTGAAATACCTACCCAACTGTCCTCCTTCCTCCCCTTATGTTCCTTCCATTCAATTCTCCACAATATAATAAGAATGATCTTTTGAAACATAAATCCAGTAATATCTTTCTGAGAAAAAAGGGTTACTTTGTCCAAGACTTATCCCCTGTAATGCTCTATAGAGTACTGACCATTAACGGAATAGTGCTTAAAGCCACTACTAAAGTCAACAATGTGTCTTTTTTTTTTCTCTTTTTTTGAGACAGTCTCACTCTGCCGCTCAGGCTGGAGTGCAGTGCAGTGGCGCCATCTCAGCTCACTGCAACCTCCGCCTCCCAGTTCAAGCGATTCTCCTGCCTCAGCCCCCCAAGTAGTTGGGATTACAGGCACGCGCCACCATCCCTAATAATTTTTGCATTTTTAATGGAGACAGGGTTTCACCTTGTTGGTCAGGTTGGTTTCGAACTCCTGACCTCGTGATCCGCCAGCCTCAGCCTCCTAAAGTGCTGGAATTACAGGCGTGAGCCACCGCTCCTGGCCAACTATGTGGCTTTAGATAAATAAATAGCTGATATTTCTCAATCTCAGGGTCATTTCAATGCAAAAAATGGAAACCAGCCATCCAGAAATGCAATCTAACAACCTAGAACATAACATCTACCATTCTTTTAAAATAATCTTTTTTGAAGGATAAACCAAAAACTATCTTATATCATTGTATTTCCTTCACAAAAATAGATGGTCTGTAGAAAAAAATAGATTTGTTTCATGAATACGAGCATTGCTAAAATATGTACAGATTCCAACTGCCAATTCTAGACAATCAAAAAATATTAGACAATAATGATTAGTAACTGTTGTATAGTATGAATCCAAAGGAAAGCAAGATTGCCTCTTTAAGTAGCCCTTGTTTGCCAAAACTCTGTGTAATATGTAAATTGACATATCCTTTATTACCAATCTTCTACAAAGCAGACTGAAATATCTGAAAAAGCAACTGAATGTATTTCATTGCATTATTTCATATCTTAACATAAGGCAAAGATGAGATAACTGTCTTTTATTCATGCCCATACTTTTTGTATTTGTCTGAGTACAGAGTTGAAAATAACCTTTAGTGTATTTGATAACTATGTCCTTTCTTCACATACATGAAAAATAGCTTTCATCTCATCTAGGAAATCTCTGCAGTGATTTCTTATTTTATACATAAGTATATGTATACTGACAGGTGTATCTTAAATCTTAAATTTGTTCAGCAATTGATGATTCCAAATGACACATAAAAGAAAGACTTGCTATAAAATTCTCTCTGGGTCTATTTAATTCCATTTCTCTGCAAAGTGTGGGCATGTCATCCAGGTACTATAGGAATATCATGCAATATGATTTATTAATGAGACCTCTTCTCATCTTAAGTGAAATAGCTTCTGTGATGGAAACAGGAGCCACAGCGTCAGCAGGATGCATGATAAAGAATGCCACTGTTTGAATACACAGACAATCTTAATAAGGAGCCATACCTTTCATTTTCGATTTGTTTTAGGCTCTGGAGTGAGTTGTCAAGGGACCTCCTGGTTATTGTGGCCATCTGGAAACACTGGCTTTGACCCAACAACAGGCACAAGCTGCACACAACTTCATAAGGCATTATCCACCTAACTCAGAAGACAATGTATTTTTCCCCATGCACTTCAGCTAATTCTCCAATGAACCTACTTTTACAACAATAGCCTTTCTCTCCTGTCTCTCTTTGGTCTCCCTCAACCGTCTCTTCTTATCCTTTATTTCTTCATTGTACTTACTCAAGTGTCCATTCGCCTATATCCTCTATTTTTCTGGATATTTCTTTCTTATGTCTCTTAACTATGCATACAGTTAACACACATTCGGCCACCAGTGCTCATTTCCCTCTCTGTACCTTAGGGCAGTCACTGTCTCTGTCCCCAAGCAGGATAAGAATGCCACTGAGATTTACAACCAGGAATCAATCAAATCCATCAGAATGCTGACCTGAGCTAAGGTACTTTGCTTGCCCCGTTTATAGTAACCATCTGAAGATGAAAAACTTAGCACTATGCTTTTAATGTGTCATCCCCAAATATCCAAGACTATTTGCATTGAAATATTGATGCTTGCCCCAATTTAGCAAAGGCAATATAACCTACTGACACCTTTCACAAGAATATTAGTTGCAGTACTTTGGAAATACTCTTTACTTCATTAGAAGTGAAATTATTCATTTTAATCTTTACCTTATTCCCCAATGGTGCCTCCAAAATTTAAAGCCATTTCCTTAACTTTGATCCATCCTGTAACGGAGGAAGGTTTACTACCACCGAGACTATCCAAAATAACGTGTCATATACTCTGAAAATCCTTCCAAAGACAACTTTCTAAAATGAGTTATACAATACCAACATCCTATATAGTCACGTCTGGAGGCAGAGAAGGAAACAGAAATCCTCAGTTTCACCTCCAGCTTCATGACCTTTACAATAACACAGTGAAACACTATTTTAAGTTTCTCAATGATTGTCCTGATTAATATTAGAATTGCATTTATGTCTTGAGATTCAAACCAGATTGCAAAGGAGTAAGTAAAGATGCTCTCGCTGAGTTCTGTAATTAAATATTTAATATCAACTTTGAGAAACTCAGCAAAGGGCAAGTCCTTCTAAAAGACACTTTAGGTAAAACAGCAGAAATGATAATCTCCTGGGTGTAAGTAATTTGCTGATTATTTCACTTTATATTACAAGCCCAGATGATATAAGCCAATAACAATGCTGATGGTGCAACCAACACACATCTTTTTCTCTTAGGTCATTCGGCTCATTGGTGCTGCTAATGTAGCATACACGATACAGTCTGTATGCTGAACAAAAGCTAAATAGCCTTGCATAGTTATTGAGTAGAAAGGGAGAAGAACTGAGCATGATTTTTTTTGTTCTACATATTTTATATTTATAAGTTGAGATTCACTTCAATGAATCAGCATAGTCTGCTTCATAAGCAGAAATGGCAACAGCCTCTTTGCGGTTTGAACAAAAACTGGTGAAAGCTGCATCACCAAGGAACTCTGACATCAAAATATGGAAACCACTGAAAACCTCTTTCCTTCTCTCCTAAACTTCTGACATTAACCTCCTGCACAGTTTGACCCTGATTTCAGTACTGAAGTTTCCCTATCATCTGTTACTAACGATCTCCCGGTAACTAAAAATAATTGGATCTAGCTTTCTTAGCTTCTCTGAATTTATTAGACCAAAATTTGCCTCTTGAAATTCTTTCCCTTTCCACTGCTACTAGTCTTGCTGTCTTCTAATTCTTTTTCAATATTGCTGCCAAGTAAAATTATACCATCTTGGTAGTTTTCCTCTCGCTCTAATTATCTTTCACTGCCTTATCTTCTTCCTACATCCTAAATTAAAAAGACCTTCTCCAAGGATTGTTTTCTCTTCTCTTTTCACTCTACCTCTTAGTGGTCACACCCCTTTCCACAAGGTCAAACTCAATTTTTACGCACATGTTTCCCAAACCTTCATTATTATCCCAGTTATCTCCTATAATTATTTATTTACCAAAAAAAGCACTGTAAATATTCTCTGTGACAAGCATAACATTAGGTTTAGAAAATGCACAAAAAAGAGGATGAGTATTGTGATCTGATTCAGGAAAAAAATGGAATTTTATCTACTATGTTTTGATGTTCCACACTGAGTCATTTTTGATAAAATATAATGATGAAATGTAGAGAATATTTCTCTAAAAAAAAAAAAACTTAGCTTCCAACTGTCACCTTCCAGTGTACCTCAGTTCATTATATGGAAACTTCTAAAACTGTATATTTCTACTAATTCCATAAAAATAATGAAAAAATACTTTATTTTATTCTGACAAACCATATCTATGTGTTGATTTTTCCCTTTCTATTCATGCATAACTACTGCTATCATTTATATGCAATAGTTCAGAATAATGACCTTCTTGCTCTTTCTTGTCCTATACATGCCATTCATCACCATTTAAGTTTTATTCTACTTCATTAAACGCACATTTACAAAGCACTTTTAACAACCTACTATGCACTGTTCTAGGCTTGGGGAAGACAGTTATTAAGCACAACAGGTAAAGTCCCCACTTATATGACGTTTCCATAACAGTACTTCTTAAGCATCTCTTGTACCTTCACCTTCCTTTTCTTTCTCCTTGGTTCTGCTATATGACTCACCTCTTCTCTCTGCTTTCAATTGATTCTCTTGTCATAATAGTCTTCCTAAAGCATATCACATAAAGGCATCATTCAAGGATCTGTCTGCCAATTGTTTTTTCTTTTTCTTCAAACTCTATCTTTCAGCAGTCTCATCCCTATTAGCAAGGTCAAATTCAACTCCTTATGCAAACTTTAACCATCCTTTTCCAAACTTTCATCATCACCCCAGCTGTCATCCTTTACTTACTGATAAAAATATATACTGTAAATATATTATATATTTTTTCAATAATGTATTTTCATGATTATTTTGTATTTATTTCCCTGCTGGTATAATTTTTAATTAAAATATTCAATTATTTCATGGACTCGTGTGAGCTTTCTAGAATAAAAAAAGAAAAAAGAAATAGACAAAATGCCACTGTTTTACAATATCTAAACACATATCATATTGCTTTAATCTAAACAATTAAATATCACAGAGACATTATTATTCTGTTTTCAAGAATCTTGGGAGGCTCTGACCTCAGCAACAGCAGTTCTAGGGGCTAAAAGTGAGAACAAACTGGGTTTGAATCCTGGCTTTGCCATTTTCTGCTTGGGTTTGTTGGGCAAGTTACTTTACTAGTGTGTCCGAGCTTAGTCATCTGTGAAAAACAATAAAAATATTACCTACCTGCCTCATTGTGGGACAAGGAAGTATGAAGTAAACATAAGCTGAAAAGAGTGTTGGCCCTATAAGTCTCTCATTACTTTCCTACGTTTTAATGTTCTAATTAATGTTGACATTAACTATTTATTAATCATGCACCAGGATTTTGCTCATATTTTCCTTTAGTCTAAAATTCATCAATTCCACAAGACAAGTGCTTATGTGTTGAAATCAAGCCCATCTCTTCAGGCCAAAAAATGTTAGAATCACTCCTGACTTCTTTTATTCTCAGCATACAAATTGTCACCAAATACTGCCCATTTGGCCTCTCTATCTGTGCTCTCCAGCTCTCATGACATTGCCTTAATATGGTCCTTAAACATCTATTGACTAGATGACTGAAATAACCTCTCAAAAAGCCTTCTTCATAATAAATCTCTTTCCTCTCATGGCAGATATAACCCTCGTGCTTAAAATCCATCAATTTCTTGCAATTGCTTAGAGAAGAGCACAGATAGCATTTGCTCAGGTGTTGCCTGCTCTGTGTGGTCTGAATTACAAGCTGCTCCTGCATGTGATTCTAAAGCAATCTGCCTTTCTGTGTATTAGCCTGTATCATATTTGCTAGTTTGCTCATGAACTGTGAGCTAATTGAAAGGAGAGAATGAAGTGTCATTTACCTATGAATGGCTGTCAAGTACTTGGCACACAGCAGGCAACTGATAAATGTCATTTAATAAATACCAATTCTTCCAGGAAGGGTTCCTTGCTTATCATCAACTGAATATGATCCTCCCTAATTATGAACTCCATCAGCACACTCCCCAGTTGCCTGAATCAGAAGCCCAGCTCTATATTTTCCTGGGCACCTGGTAGAAGAGTCACTGATCTTAAGCCTGCTTCCTAATCTATTGAATGGGGCTATTAATTCCTCTTCTGTCTACCTCATGAGAATTCTTTTAAGTTTAAATTAGATAATATATAGAGATGTACTGGAAAAATTATAAATTATTAGGTAAATGTGTTATTGACAATAAATCAACCATAATAATTTTTGTATTCTCTGCAATACCCAAATCAGAAATTTTCACAATTATATAATTACTAAATATTTGTCAAATGAACATATAATCAGAATCAATGGTTAGCAAAGACATAAAATGGGTTCTTATGATACAATTTCATTTCTGTTGATGGTGGAGTATTTCTGAAATCATGTCATAACAATATTTTTATCCTTCATTATCATTTTGCAAAATAACAGCTGTTAGTTTAAAATTACCTATGAAATGTAGTTAATTCGTTCTCCTAATAGGAAAAAATCATTTTTAGTGAGAAAACGATTAGTGAGAAATGAAATGAGAAATAGAAAACAATCAATTTTAGTATGAAAAGATAATATTTAGAATATCTGTGAAATATTATTATTTTAAGATTTCCATATACATTTTATAAGTGGAGAAGTTTGTACCAAGACAGGGGATGTTACTAACCTGAAAAAGTACACAGAGCAAGATGCAATTGAAAACCCAAATGAAATGGGGTAAATTTTTTTGCCTGGAACATATACCAAATTTCTTTGCATGGAATATATGCCCAATAACACATTTTGCACATGAAAATATACAGAAAAATTCCCACAATTTCAAATGTCTTATTTATATAATTCAAATAAATTGTTCAGGTTTTAAAGCTTATCATAAGCAACATTGATTCCTCTAAAAATACAATTATTGTAACAGATGGTACATGTAATGTTAAGTTTCCAGGTAAAAATTGGGGATAATCATAGAATTAGACCTGTGATTCCTTTACTCTCACAAAAGTTAGGTAAATACAGTGTTCTCTTCTTATGATGAAATGGAGTTAAACCAACTACTTTGCATTAATGGGGTTATTTTAAAGTTCACTTTTCCACTGGGGCAAATTCTTTCCCTATCTATGGACAGAAAGGATTTCCCATTCCAGATCTGACAGTGTAGCATCTCTCACAAAACTCACATTTCTTTAAAAGCCTTCACTTTACTTTGTACACTCCTGTTCCCCAGAGCCCAGCAAAGTTCCTAGTACAGACATTCAGTATATAGCTAGTGAATGAAACACCATTGATTCAGAGGAAATGCAAAGAATAATAAACACACACCCCAATGACATTTTCCATAAATTGCCTCACTGATGATTTTCCCTATAGCTCTGCCACAAATATTTATGACAAATTACTTCTCTTTTGCATACATTTTGATCTAATTTTTCAGAAATATTAAATGTGATGCAACATCATCACTCAGTAGTAGAAGACAATGAAGCTGTAATAATACATTTTTCTTTCTCTCTAACAAATATTTACCCTTCCTGACCTTCGTGTTATGTTTGCTGAGTGAGGTGAAATGGCGAAAGTTTATTGCTGTTGCCCATATTATACGCAGCTTTAAAAAATCTATAACATTTATTCTGGCTTCATTCATCATCTGGGATAGCAGGCAATCGTAGAACCAGCAGTAATAGGCAATAATTCTCATGTGAATTTTAATGACGGGTTTTGGACACATAAAGGAAAGAGAATTACCTCTGTCTATATCAGACGCTATTTCACAAGAGATAGTCTCATTCTTTATCTTTGGGATACGTATTTTCTCCTTATAAATTCACACAGTTCTATCATCTGTACATTCTTGTTCAACTCATGCTCTGTGTAAATTCTGGGCACTCTACGCCCTGATGAAATTTGAATATTGTGGATAAAGAGTGCCAGGCTGAATGAATGTCTGAAGGCCTGGCGTCTAATCCCTGCTGTGACACCAGCCAGCTGTGTGCTGCTGGCAAGTCTCAGCTTTCAAATGTCTCCATGCCCTCAAAGCTCATGCTCGGGCCTGTGTGGCTGAACATCAAAGAGAGAAATTCTAGAAACTGTCAGGTAGCGCATATTTATTATTCATCACATACTTTCTCAAGGAAAATTTATGTGAAATACAATAAATTTCAAGGATTAAATAATATTCTCTGTGTCTTATTACTTTTTCTTTGTTTTATATTTCTTCCTCTTTGTTTTATATTTCTTCTTTTCTCTTGCTCTGTTTTCTCTCTCTCTCTTTCTCTTCTTTATGTTCAGTGCCTAAAAACCCTGCAATTTCTTGTCTGATCTTAATTAGAATGTACAAAACCAAGGGATTATGTATGTATCTAACATAGATTCAATGACATCTCAGTCCAAATAATCATTTTAGCATCTATGATAAAACCTACTTTTAAACAAAATAACTGAAAAATGTTCAAATGACTATAAGATTTCTACTTAAAATTTATCCTTTAAATAAAACACAGAAAAAGACAGAACTTTATCACCTTACCGTCTGGATACCCTCAAATTAACTTGGATAACCCTTTTGCTTTTGAATGACTCA
Source organism: Macaca thibetana thibetana (assembly GCF_024542745.1). NCBI lineage: Eukaryota > Metazoa > Chordata > Mammalia > Primates > Cercopithecidae > Macaca > Macaca thibetana. Next base: position 32,493,592 of record NC_065582.1, read on the forward strand.
AAGAGTTTCTGAAGGTGTCACAGAACTTTCTTACTCTTCTTACTTGTTGGTAAGCAAGAGGTTTCCTGCGCAAGTGCCATAGTACTTATATGTTAACCCACATACATTTATTTTCAAAGGACACATTTTTTTGAATATTGTATACTGCAAAATCATATAAATATACTAAAATGCTCTGGGCCATTAGCATTCATCTCTAAAGTGCCAAGGAATTGGAGGGATTATCTTTAGCACAATGACTCACACACTCTTGATGCATTGAGTCCTGGTAAAATTATGACTTCACGCTTGTGAAGGGATCATGGCACATTGTTCTAACATTACCCTGAGAATTGCCCTACTCCATTGCAACACCCATTCACACTGATGGTGTGAAATGAGTTCCTTCCAGAAAGGATTCATAACTTATTTAGTTTTTGGCCCTTAAATTTATTTTAATACTCTAAATTAAATGTCTATAATTCAAAAATTGCAGGAGTACATTATAACACATTTAAACAAGCATACTGATTAAAAGGATATAACTTCCCTTTGCTTACTATTCTTCCCAGAAGCAACCCTTGTTAGTAATAATATGGGGTGTACCTCTAGCCCCATAGTTTTAGTAAGAGTCGAATTTGTTTGTTTGTTTCTGTTTTTGTTACGTTGTTGATTAAGGACACCATAGAACAATTATCTTGTGGCTTACTTCGATATCTGACAGGGAAATTACCATGTTGATACAGACTTAGTTCACTCTTTTAAACCATTGTATGGTATTCCCTGGTTTGAAGATAGCAGCAACATTTCATTAACGTTCCCTAATTGAAAGATATGCAGGTTGTTCAGAGTTTTTTGATTACAAACAAGGCTGCAGTGAACATGTGAGTACATACATCTTTGAGCACATGTGCTATTATTTCTGCAGAACAGATTATTAAAAGTAGGATTGCTTGGTCAAATGTTATGCTGGGTGAAAGATTATCCATGCTATCAAATTATCACCCAAATATAGTGTAGCAATTAACATTCCTATCAATAAAATAACTTTGTGTGGAATTCACTAATAATTGATATTTTTCATTGTTTCAGTTTTTACTAATCTAACAGGCAAAAATGACATTTCATTTTTGTTTTAATAATGGCAACTTACATTTTTGTACTCGTGATAGTACGCATTGCTCTTATTTTATGCATTAATTTAAAATTTGTAATACTGTAAAGTCACATGGGTCCTAATATTATCCGTATTTTAGAGATGAAAAAACTTGGAAGCAAGTGAAATAATTTTCTCAGCTATCACCTCTAGAAACGGGTGAGTGGGTGTCAACCCAGGCAGCCTGACTCCACAGCTGGTTTCATCAGCCACCTACTGATAAACAGGAAGATTTGATTCCCATCATTATTAGTAAGAAAGTACATCTACTTTTATAGCTTTCTCTATTAATCATCTGTTCCTAGATTTTGTACACTTCTTTTTACTATTAGGTTACCCTTCAAATTTTGATTTCTAACATTCTTTAATCTTCTTCATATGTAAAGCCCCTATTTTTCTTCCTTTTTCTCTTACCTTTTCCTGTGTTTACAATGACATTTATAACCAAATTCTCAATCTTTCATTGATGATTCCTAAACTTTGTGTCTTGTGTAACAAGGATTTCCCATTCTAAGATTTTCAAAATATTCTGGGATGTTTGATTTTTTAACTATCCCTTCTACATTAAATTCTTCCAATATTAATATCTGGATTTTATGAATGGTAAAAACCTAACTTATTTTGTTTCTACATACATGTTCAATTTCCCAACACTTTTAATGTAACTTTTTGATTTCCTTGGTTTTAAATGTCACATTTATCATATGCTACATTTCTATATGTCCTTATGCCTATTTCTGAAGATAAAAACAAATGTTTTAATTACTACACATTTTTGGAAATAACTATTGCTGTCAGTGTTCTTTTGCAAAACTTTTGTACCTGTTGTTTTGTAATTATTGTTTTGCATTTTTTCTTTAGGATTTTACTTAGGATGAGATGGAAATACAAACTAATTGGCAGAGATTAATATTTACCACATTATAGCCAATATCACTATTGACTAAGAACTGTTTTATGATTCTCAGTAGTTTCACACATTTGTTCATACCTTATCACACATTTTATTAGATTTATCCCTAGATATTTTGTATCTTTCTTACATTACTGGCAGATAATTTTTCTTTGCATTTTCTATTTTAGATGTTGATAGTACTATTGACTTTCAAATCATAATTTTATATCTAGTGATCTTACTGAACTCTCTTATCAGTTCTATAACCTTTTGGGTTGATTCTTTTGGATTCTTCTAGGTGAGAAAGCAATTATTTTTGTAAGAATTTTACTCTACTCACTTTTGGAACTTTCCGCTTTGTGAAATTATTTCTCCTTAGCTTTGTATTTCTACTGTACTTCTAATAAAAATAATAAACTACAAAGTATACCATTAATATGGGATTTGTGCAATTAATATGTTATCTGTGCAATTAAAATTGAGAATTTAAAAAATTATCTGATGCATTTGATCAATGTATACAATTAAACTCTTTTATGCAGCTCATAATTCTTCCTTTTCAATAATAGATGGGCTTTTAAAAAGCCCATAGGTTATGTGAATAATTCCTCAAATTCTCTGTTTTACTCTGTGGTCTTCAGACAATATAAAAGTAGGAGAAAATATATTGCAAGTTACGTAACATCAATATTTAGTTATTTTCTATTTTTTCTATAATTATTCATAGCCTATTCTGAATATACCACCATAACTGCAACAAGGGAAAGAAAAAAATAGCAAAGCAACAATTATTCATTAGTAAAGGCCAGAAGATAGAGCTAAACTATTGAGAGGGAGAAAGGAAGAGGGCAGGAAATGAACAACTGAAAAGGAGGCATTCGGGAAAGAGAGCGTGAAGCTCCGTGAAAATTAGAATTCTAATAGCTATTTAATTTCTATGACAGGAAAAACCTGGAGAAAATTGGAATGAGTAGATGATAGCTAATTTCAAGGGAAAATATTAATAATGTGCTTCACCATAAGTTATTTCAGCTGCAGGTGATCACGGAAAATAGGCACATATGAATTCAGTTAAAGCCATCATTTTGAAGATAGCTAAATGAATGAACGTCTTGTTCTGGAGAACACATGCACTTTTGTATATAAATCACAGAGTATATCGCAGATTTGTCCATTTTAAGGTGTCTAAATTAAATGTGACTGGTGAAAATAAAGCAGGAGCAAAAATCAATATTGAAATGTGAACTACCCAGGTTGGTTGCTTGGCTTTCTCAGAGCCACTGGGTAGTTGCCAAATCCTTAAGAGATGATGTCGTAAAACAAACAAGTTGGGGAGAACCAGAGCTTCTAAAACATTTTCTCAATGAATCAAAGCATATGTTCTGATTTCAAACTTTTAAGAGCAAAGTTAAAGCATATGTCGTACTTCAATAAGGATGACAATGGATCTTTTATCAATGTGAATAATATAAAATCAGTCAGCACCAAAGTTAGGAAAACTAAAATATGGCTGCTGGATCTATATACAAATGAAATTGCTAAGCTATTCTGTGAAATAGTTCCTTCTAGGGTTATCTGGTAAAAAAAAAAAAAAAAAAAAAAAAAAGAAAAAAAAAAAAAGAAAAAAAAAAGCAGCAATGTAACCAGACAAGAATTGAGTTTTATGAATATGAATCTTGTAGAACGTCCAAGGCAACATGAATATCAATGAGGAAGAGAGGAAGCTACATTTGTATATGTGTAAGCATACCTTTCTTTTACTCAACACATCTCATGCTCTCAAAACATACTAAACAGCATTGCACCAAATGTAACTGTATACTGATTTGATAGGATTTTGCCAAATTATACAGTACTTTCACAAAATAATATTTCTCCTAAAGTAAGTTAGTATGATGTATTATGTATAATACATAATACATTATACAGCTGTATAATTGCATGACCAAAATCTACCATTTAATTGAAGGAAATTTTTAAAAATGCCTTGGGAAAAGGGCAGTATATCTGATTTCTATAACCATTATTCTTTTAAGTAATAACTAAGACTTACATATAAAATTATGTGCCAGGTACTATGTAAGGGCTTACATCTCTAAAGTCATTTAATGCTCCCAATAAGCAATATATAGACAGGTAAGTTTCCCAAGTTAATACAGACAGTGACAGTAGGACTGAAATTTGAACCCAGGCAGTCTAGAAGTAGCTAGAAAATGTCACAAGAAAACCTGAAAATACATTTCAATAGAAAATAAAAATAAATTCCAGAGTAGTGATAGATTTTCTAAGTCAAAAAGGCATTACGGAAAAATAATCTCTCTAGCTTTTTATTTAAAATTCTTTTCTCTTATTTTTAATATATAAACCTGTAGAGTGTTTGTGTGTGTGTGTGTTTCTGTGTGGTTGCATGCTACTGTATGATATGCATCCAAATAAGATAAACAATCCAGGTAGAAACTTTAATAGATATTTATAATTTATACATTTAGTCTTTGCTATACCTTTTCCCATAACAAGTCATAATAAAACTATTCTAAGTAACAAGTTAAATGAAGATAAGTATTGATATATGCTTTTCATGACACATCCAGGACTTTTTAAGAATCCTCAATTTTACCTGTATATTATCTTCTCATCTATATTTCTACATCCACTACAAAATAAAATGGGACATAGCAAGAACCTGCCTAATTTAATCACCATATTTACATCAAATATTCACAAAGTCTTATAATTTTGATGCTCTAGACAATTGTAACATGCTTTTTAAATTTCATAAATGTAAAATTCGGGGGCACTGATGCACTCATATACACTTGCATTACTTTCAGCAATGCTCAGGTACTAAACAAAAACCATTTTTTAATTATATAAGTCCTTATGTTTTTATGTCCACATTATTCTGGAAAATTTTAAGGGACATATTGAAATTAGTTTTTTGAAAAAGAACCCCTGTTCAGGTAGACCTTTTCCCTTCACAACATTTTTTTGAACACTTAAAACCAAACCAGTTAGATTGCAAATCAAATCCTTGCTGCCTTCTCAGCATTGGTCACAGAAGAGCTCCAATGTACTTTCTGCCACTTCATACCTGGGTCAGCAATGAAGTTGCAGAGGAAGGTTAATGCTAAAAACAAATACATTTTTAAAAGAGAACAAATGATTTTTTAATATTTCACCCCAAAATAAGCAAGGCTCAATTTTCTTTCTGCTCAATGTTTCTTCCAGTTATCACTATAACACACCCCAAATATATAATCAAAATTTTTAAATATTTACTTCCTCAAAACATCCAGAAATTATATAGAATAAAGAAACATAAGGCTTTATGTAAAACTACTGAATATAGAAATATACCAAAATGTCCCTAATCTCACCATTATCATTGGCAGACATAACCACCTATCTGAATCTGAACACAAACTACAGAGGATATTTGCCTGTTTCTAATAGTTTAATCTTCTGTAGTTCTTTTTAAATAGCCCAACTTCTCTGAATTTTGAAGAGATTATATAAAATATATAAAGTATACACAAGATAATTTTGATATTCGTGAAGGAAATGTGTGTTGTGGTAAATAAATAAATAAAGTCCAGGACTGGAGGTGGACCATATACTATTCACTACAGCCTTAGATAATTGACTTAACATTTTTAGGACTCAGCGGCCTTGGTTATAAAATGCTGAGGCACACTGCCACAGTGACGTTCCAATGGAGATCAAGTAACCCAAGACTTTAAAAAATAAAGCTAAAGACAGAATTAGATTAAAAGAGAAAAAATAAAGGAGGAAGTAGAGTGTCTGATACAGGGTAAGTACCTAAAAAATGTAAACTGGTTTTGGTTTTGGCTGTTGTTTTGTTGATATTGGTGCTTTGCTGCTGAGACCAGGTGACGTCAAGGATTCATTTCAATTTAGAGATTCAATTATTGGAGACTCCTTGCACCATCCAACAGCATTCAAGTTTATTAGTACAAGAATTTGTGATTCTGCTTATACTAAAATTTAAAAAAATAATACTTTGAGACAACTGAAAATATTTGTTTTTTAGTATTCCCAAACAGGGATCCTAAAAATGTATAATACTTTATTAGGATTTTTCTCAGTATTTTACACCACACTGGATTGACTTTCTTTGTGAGCTATCTGACTGGCTCAATATCCCTAAAACTCTTCTTTTTTCCTTAATATAATACTATATATGCAAGACTGAGATCACAAGAAAAACACCCAAGATAATTGTGGGAAAACAGAAATGTTAGGACATTGAAGACTGTCTTCACGACAATTTTCAGCTTTACCTAGTACCTTGAATTTTAATGGCTCATTGGGGAAAAGAGATTTTGAATATTCCCCAGTGTGAGAACATAGGACAGAACTGTGAAAACGTGGTTGGCTGGCAAGGATATGAAATTAAAAAAATCTCTCACTCGACTCGGCTCTGAGTGGAAAAAAAAGTTACCTATTGGAACTCACAACCTTAGGCCACAAAACCCACCACTGTTCAGTTTCAATTTACATATTGGGAAACCTCCACTCTGGAAATTAATTGAAAGCAATTTTGAATTGAACTCTAATCACTAAGCAAAAGCAAATAAACACGTATGCTCCCTAAACCAAAATGTACCCTCCAACCGGGACCCCTGGGATTCCAACAGATTAATGGAACCCAACTATAAGTTCAAAACTTTTTTAGAAAGAAAAAAACGGTACATTCACACACACTCCCACACACACAATAAGGAGACGGAGATCAACAGAAATAAAAAACAGCAATATTACATTTCAGATGCACAATGAAAAATATTTTAAGTCTTTAAGGAGTAAATAAGATATTGAAAATACGAGCATGTAGTAAGAAACTATAAAATATTCACAGTTAAATTTGAAAGAAAAATAATCTCCAAAATAATAAATTTAACTATTAAACATAAAAATCCAATGGATTGATTTAAGCATTATATGAGATCATCCTGGTAAATAATTATTAAAATAGATGTTTTACTGGGAATTACTCAGAATCATCAAAGCAAGCAAACAAATAGATAACATGAGACAACTGATTGGAGTTGTTTCCAGAGAGAATAGAGAATAGGAGAGAGTAATTGAAAGAGAAGGCTGAAATTTTTCTAGAATTGATCAAGACAAATATTTTAAATTTTAGAAAACACAACTCAATAAATCGACTTTCACAAAGCCTACTTCAGATACTGTTTATCAAGGAAAATAGACGAATGTGAGAGTAATCAAATAGAAAAGAAAGAACAGCTATAAGGAATTTGAATTATAATGACAGTAGATGTGTTGACTGCAACAAAGGAAACTGGAAGACAGTAAAGTAATATCTACAAAATAAGGAGAAAATAAATTGTAACCTATAATCATACTGATTTGTTTGCTGAAGTAAAAATGCCTGTTAAAATACTAAATGCAACCACTAAAAGAACAGAAATAGTTGTACCTAAGAATAAAATCTAACATCAGTTACATATAGAAAATTACAAACTTTATTGGAAGATATTATGAAAGACAAATAAATAAACAGATTTGCTATTTTCACGGATGGAAAGATGATATTATAAAGATCCCAAGTCCTCTTTAAAAGAATGTATAGTAAAAGCTAGCTCTTATTAAGCCCTAATTTTGGGCATAACACTGTTTTCACTTTTTGAACTCTCCAAAGAAAAAAAAAAAAGTCATGTAAGTGCCATAATTTGTTACTAGTTTGAGAACTAATTGATGAGGAAATAAGAGTGTCTAAACAACTTGTCCAAGATCACAGAAAAAGGATATCCAATAAAAATTTGAATCGACATTTTCATGCGACTTGACAAGCATATGTGAAACACTGTGTACTTCCAAAAATCATATTGTGCACAATAAAAATATACAATAAAAACAAGTATTACTGGGAATAATAACTTTATGATTTTGGGCACATTACATAATTATTTTCATCTGTAAAAATGAGATAATGATATTTTCTACATAACAGATTCTATACGGTATATTATCTGTATGGATTAAAGGAAGTGATTCTTGAAAATAATTTTTAAAGAGGTTGATATATAGAAACAGTTTAATATAGCTCAATTACTCTTGTTTTAATTTCAGAAGTATCATTAAAATAATAATACATGCAAGAGTCAGGTGGACATAGGTTTAAATCCTTATTATTATATCACTTACTAGTTGTGTATATTTGCCAAGTTACTTAATCCTCTACTCTTTACTCTCCTCAAATACAAATGTAGACATGCTCACCTATGAATTAACACATAGCTGGAACAATAAGTGATCTATAAATTGTAGTCACTGTTATTAGTAGTAATTATTATTACAACAAATAATGAATTGAACTTTTATAAAAAAGCAAGAGACTGAGAATAGCAGACACTTTCAACTATTAAACCAATACAGTACACAGAGCTTAGAAGCAAATCCCCATATAGAAAATGTTTGAAATAGAGGTAGCATTGTAGCAAAGTGGAGGGAAATAGACTCTTCAGTTAGAAGCTTCTGAGGAAATTTGTTAACCATAAGGAAAAAGGCAAGTTGAATCTCAGCCTTACACACACACACACACACACACACACACACACACACACACAAATATTATAGGTAGGCAAAAAACTAAATCTAAAAATAAAATTTTTTTAAATGGAGGAAAATATAAGCCAATATCGTTGAAAATTTAATATAGGAAAAGGTAGTGTAAGCAAGACACAAGAAGTAGAAACTATAAAAAAATTTATAAATTCCTCTACTCTAAAAGTTTTTATAACAATATACTATAAAGAAAATATAAAGGCAAACCACAACATTAATTGAGATATCTGTATCCAATATAAATGAAAATGAGTTAGAATTGTGGTTATCTAAAGAACCATGAATCAGTACGTAAAAGACAGACAACCCAATATAAAATTAAGAATGACATGAGACATTGCATTTAAAAGGGACTCAGAAGGCTTAATTGAAAAATTAGAAGATGCTCATCTACACTATAAATCAGGGAACTGCTCATTAAGACCAATTGAGGTACCTTGCCATATCCACAAATAGGCAAAGTGAAAAGTCTAATGATACCAAGAATTAATAACATATTTTCTTGGTAGGTATGTGAATTCATCGAACCATTTTGAAGAACAGCTGGGCACAATCCTGTAGACTTAAAGAAGTACACGCCAGCAATAATTTCTTTCTCAGGCCTGTGCTCTGAAACACTTAGAAATGTATGCAAGGAGATATTTAAAAGAACATTCGTAGCCGCATTGCTTGTACTACCAAAATACCCATCAACAAACCACCAGGCACTGGAGTGTATAAAGAAAGAATATTCGGCAGTGAAAATAATGATGTAGAACTACAAATATTAAGTGCTGAAGAATTTTAAGGACATATCTTTGAGTAAGGGAAAACCAAGTTACAGAAGATAGACAATCTGCTTGCATAAATTTGAAAAACTATATACTCTTTTTAGAGTAAACCATATGAGTAGTAAAAATATAGTGGAATTTATAGAAACGATACACATCAAATATGAGATATGAGTTACACGGAGGGCATACAATAGTGGAAGGAACTCAAGACATATCACCCGCATTGGTAATGTTTTATGTCTCGAACTGAGTGCCACATTATCAGGATGCTTGCTTTAATATGCTGTATAACTGTGTGTAGGTCTGACATATTTAATAAAATGATTTGAATGAATAATGGATGCTTTGGAGAACAGGGCATATGAAAACCTGATTAAAGTCATTAAGGATCAGATGAAGAACAGAAAATACAGCACATCCAATGTAAGTCCACAAAAGTCTAAGCATGGAAAGTTTAATGCCGCTTGCAGTGTCCCAATTAGCTTTTTTTTAAGTTCTCAATAAAGTAACAACCAAGCTGTGTTAAGAAATAAATGCTGACTACTTAATTAGTCCACTAGCTGACCCAGTTCCCCTTCTCACACAACATCAACTTATTTCAAACTTGGGCTTCAGAAGAATTATAAATTGCATCTCATTAAGTTTCTTCTGGGTCACTCCACTTACAAATAGTTGAAACGATAAATGTCAAAGTGCTATTGTGTTACAGAAACCTGAGATCTACTTCTCTTCAGATATCTGTTTTCTACTAAATATGAATTTATTATATTAATGCTGCAATATTTAAAACCTCTCTAACATTATCCTAGCCTGGATATTAATCTCAAAAAGCAGGTCATTAACTAGTCATTTATTACAACTCTAAACCATTACCTTTGGAAAAGACATCATATCTAATATCTCTTTCATCTTGTAGCATAATCACAAGGTAATAAAATAAATCTTATCTCTATTTTATCAATGAATATTTGGCTGATTTTCTCTAAAGGTTACTACTAGTGAATGTCTTAATTTACTTCAGGAAGGACATTAATTTCTAACAACTTTTAAAATCAAAGGTTAAAAGTAAAAAATACAAAGGATAATCAGATTATAGAATTGCAAATATTAAAGTATGATAAATAGAATGAAAGCCACTAAAAGGTTTATTTCCACATCCAATCTGACAAAGATGTAATACGCATATCCACTGTTTATATAAGGCCAGTGATTCAGATGAATTTTTGCACTGAAGAAATTGTTTTTGCTCATTAAGAGTTTATTTAATTTAATTAAGCTAAGTAAGCATTAATATATTTATAATTCCTACATTATAAATAATTTAATACTTAGAAATATCACATTAATTATGGTAATTTCCTTTGTGGGTCTTCGTCACATTCATTACAGATCTAATATTTTCAGCCTCGGATTATTCAGCTAGGAGATAAGCCTCTTCTGGAAACATAGAATACTACCTCCTCTCTCAGACATGACTTTGCACTGGCCTGCAAAGTCCAACAATCTCAAACTTTATTTTGCTAACTGGGGTCACTATATTAATAATACAGAATCAAAATTAAATCAACACAGTATTCCCTTTGAGAGGCTCTTACAGTGTAACTTGAGGGAGATTCTGGAAAGAGTTTATATACGGAAAAGCTTTTACATATGAAAAAAAGTAATAGGAAAGTTTAGAAAAGCATTTATATTTGAAAAAGTATCAAGTCTAGAGGTAGATATTTCAATAGTCTAAAACCTCACATTTCAAAAACAAAATCTAACTGTTTTAAAACACTGATTTTTCCACTATATTTCCCTGACATATATTTGAGATTGTAAAAAGAGCATCTTAAATGTATCTAGGCAAACTCTATGTCAGTGAATAAAGTAGGTGACCCAGTTTGTTGTATTATATTTTTGTGAAATCAGTGCATTCTCTTGGATGTCAGCTCATACATATTTTCTGGGCTCAGGCCAATGATAGTGATTGGTAAACATTGCCAGAAATAACCTGAGCGATATTCCTACACAGGCATATGGAGGGATGGTAATTGTATTATCTTGTTTGGGATTTTCATAAATTTTCACCAATATATTTTCTGGCAGAAGCAAACTCTACCCAAAACAAAATTAGTACTACCAAATTGGCACAGGATAAAGCTATCTCTCTCTCATCCCTCCTTGATCCAAAGCACAAACCCCTGAAACCTACTTTTGTCTCCCTCTGCCTCATCCTTATTCCTCTTAACCCCATATCATCCTTCTACTAGGTCTTCCGAAATCCATGTCAACGATCCTCCACACTCTTTTCTTCGTTCTTAAACTTTTCCCAAATTCTTATTGCCCAATCTTTATAATTCCTCAAAACTGTCTGACTTCTAAAGACTTTCCTATTTTAGAATCTTCTTTTAAGACTCCTTCTTCTTACTACTTAATAGAAAGGGTATCTGTTGACATAAGTCATATGGTAGATTGTTCCACTCATGTCCCATAATAAATAACTCCTTCCAATACCCACATTCTTGCCTACTTGCCTTCTGCATTGGCTCTGGGTTTGGCCATGTGACTGGCTGTTCTAACCATTTGGCACTGACTTTGGGACCGAACAATGGACAGAGGATAAAAAATCATCACAGAGACTATTAATCAAGTTTAGAAGAGTGGCAAACAAACAGTTAACAGAAGCCAAATGGCAGTAGAAAACTGCTATTGGACACAGCAAAAATGGAAGCTCATGTGTTGTGTTAGTGAAAACATTGGCATAACTGTCACCTGTAACAAACTGGAAGATTGGAAATGTACTTAGTGAACTTGTGAATCTGGCTGAGAACATTTTGAGACAATGCTTCAAGTGTCAATTTGTATCTTTTAGTTGCTTATGAGAAGGTACAAGAAAGAAATGAGCTAAAGAGAGAGACCAGTTCAATTTGCAAGTAGAATTTAGAGGATACATAAAAAAGCTAGGACATGCTGCTTTGGAAGATTTAGTGTCTCACATTTTCAGTATCTCCACCTCGCACAGTTAAGAAATGGCTTCAGGGTAAAGACTGAATCAAAGGTGTTTCTACAAAACCCTTTGTTAAGACCTTGGGAAGATGTGAGACTTTGCCTGAGGAGACTCACACAATTAGACAACAAAAAGGGGGGGGGGGTTACAAAATATATTTTACAAAATATATTACAAAATAATATTTACAAAATATTAAGGGCATTGTCACAGAGAACTTCTGAGAAAGCAAAAGATTCTCTTGAAAAAGTTTTGGATGTGGCTTTGGGAACATGGAATGAGCCCCAAATAAAACCATTGAAAAGTTTACAAAAGTTTTAGGGAGTTAAATCTGCTAGAACTAAAATGTATACAAATAGTTCAAAATGATTTTTTATGGGAAATAAACAGGCTGAGAAAGCTACTCACTGAAAATATGGACCAGCTCTTATTAAAAATAAATGCCAGATCCAAGTACCCAAAAAACAGGACCAAGTGGAGCAGAGAGCAATGAATTAGGGAAACTTCTAGGAAGTATGATATATTAGTAATTAGTAATAGCAATTAATGAACATTCTCTAACTCTGGAGCATACAATGGATAGATTTCAGTCGTGCTGTGGACCCTCGAATTCTATGTCCCTCCTGTTTCTGTTATTAAATTATTGAATTGAATTATTGAGGCTATTCTGTGCCTTTCACCTATTTACATTGGGTATTGTACATAGGGGAGCAGGGAAAAACTACGTTATTTTTTATTTCACAATTCTCTGGATAAGGAGGAGCTTTACCCATAAAGCTTTGTCTGCATGCAGTCCATGACGAGATCATGGACTTTGCGATTGTTAATTGAATGAGATTTTAAGGGTGTTGGCAACGGGGGGTGGAGTGTGTGTAATATGTGTATCTTTACCTGAATCATCAGGGCCAGAGGACAGACCACAATAGACTGTTACTAAATAGCTCAGAATAAGTCATGACTCCTGTTATTTATGCCTGCATGCAATTCCCTCCTTAATTCAGGTTATGGCCGTGTGACTTAATTTGAACAATAGGACACCAGCAAATGTAATACAAGCAGAGGAATGATAAGCACTTGTGCACTGGGGCTTCCTCACTTAGAACACTGTTCTAAGACGGTGTGTGAAGTCCAGTCTAGCCTTCTTGGGAAACACACACACATGCACGCACACATGAGAGAGACCCAGCCATCCCAGCTCCCAGCTGACTCACTAACAGAATGCAGACCCCTAAGTGAACCTAAAAAACACTAGTTGAAAAAACTCACAACCTACCACACAATCATGAGAAATAAAATAGCTGTTTAAAGCCATAAAGTTTTAGGAAAAAAGAGTATGTGCAGTAATATACAATTAATACAACTACCTCTTTCCTATCACTATGACTTATGGTCTAAGATCTTCCAAGACACTCAGGAATCCACCTGATGATTGTTGCACTGGGCACTAACTCCCTATTTGTTTGTTCTATTTTCATTGTAAGGGATTTCAACAAGCTCACTTTTCCTGTGACTTTTCAGCTTTCAAGCATCATAGTTCCTTGACATTTCATTAATAAGAGTATTCATCTTCCAAATATTTTGCTACTTATAAGTATGGTTTTATCTTTAGCCAAATAACAAGACAAATATTGTACTTATTTATGTGAGTCATACTTGTTTTTGTTTTTGTTTATTTGAGCCAAAGTCTTGCTCTGTCACCTAGGCTGGAGTGCAGTGGTGCCATCTCGGCTCATGGCAACCTCTGCCTGCCAGGTGCAAGTAATTCTTCTGTCTCAGCCTCCCCAAGAGCTGGGACTACAGGTGCACACCACCATGCCTGCCTAATTTTTGTATTTTTAGTAGAGAGGAGGTTTCACCATATTGGCCAGGCTGGTCTTGAGCTCCTGACCTCAGGTGATCCACCTGCCTTGGCCTCTGAAAGTGCTGAGATTACATGGGTGAACCACCACACCCAGCTGACTCATACATTTTTAATAATAGAAGAGATTATTCCAATAACAAACAAAATAACAATGATAATACAAGGCATCAGATGACTTCTAGGGATATCACTATTCTATTCCTAAATACATTGATAATTATGTTATAAAAGAAAAGTGTTAAGATGAATAAACATTGGATTAAAAATCTAACCTTAACTACCTGGGTAAATTTCAATTATCTTACGTATAAATAGTGAAAAAATACAGGCACTCATCAAGAAATTGCTTACAATACTATGCATATTATGAGTTCTTTACTGTCCTGACATCCCACACCAGAGCAGTATTACATTTGTTACAATTAATGAACCTACACTGAAACATAATATCACCCAATTTCCCCAAAAATTCTCTATACTTTGCCTTTTCATCCTTCCCTCCCTCAGCCTCTGACAATCACTGATTTTTCTACTGTCTTCCTAGTTTTTACTTTTCCAGAATGTCACATAATTGGAATCACACAGAATGTAGCCTTTTCAAATTGTTTTTTTTTTCACTTAGTAATATCCAATAAAGTTTCCTCCATGTCTTTTCATGGCTTGATAATTCTTTTTAGTGATGAATAATATTCCATTGTCTGGATGTACGACAGTATCCATTCACCTACTGAAGGACATCTTGGTTGTTTCCAAGTTTTGGTAATTTTGAATAAAACTTCTATAAATACCCAGGTACAGGTTTTTGTATGGACATATTTTCAAATCATTTAGATAAATACCAAGGAGCATGATTGCTGGATCATATGATAAAACTATGTTTAGTTATGCAAGAAACTGCCAATCTGTTTTCCAAATTGACTGTACCATTTTGCACTACCACCAACAATAAATGGGAGTTTCTATTGCATCATATCCTCACAAGCGTTTGATGTCATCAGTGTTCTGGATATTGGACATCCTGATAAGCATGTAGTGGTATCTCATTGTGGAAATATGATGTGGAAAGTCTTTTATATGCTTATTTGCAGTATATCTTCAGTATATCTTCTTCAGTGAGATGTCTGTTCTTTTGTCTATTTTTTTATTCAGGTTATTCATTTCCTTATTGTTGAGTTTTATGAGTTCCTTGCATATTTTAGATAAAAGCCTTTATTAGATATGTCTTTTATAAAAATATTTTCTCACATTCTGTGGTTTGTCCTCTCATTCTCCTGAATGTATTTCACAGAGCAGAAGATAATTTTAATGAATCCAGCTTAGCAAGTATTTCTTTCATAGATTGTGCCCTTGGTGTTCTATCCTAAAAGTAATCAACATGCCCAAAGCCATGTAGATTTTCTAATATGTTACTGTCCATGAATTTATAGTTCTGTGCTTTACATTTTATGCTATGCTCCCTTTTGAGTTAATTTGTATAAAAGGTGTAAGATATGTATCACAGGTTCTTTTTTTGTTTTTGAATATTCAGTTGTTCCTGCACCATGTATTAAAAGGACTATCTTTGCCCATTGTATTGTCTTTGTTTCGTTGTCATGATCAGTTGACTATACTTATATGAGTCTATTTCTGGGCTTTCTATTCTGTTCCAATAATCTATTTGTCTACTGTTTTACCAATGCCACTCTGTCTTGATTACTGTAACTTTGTAGGAAGGTAGTCCTAAAGTCAAGTGGTATAAGTCCTTTGACTTTGTTCATCTTCTTTAATATTGTGTTGGCAATTCCAGGTATTTTTTCTCTCCACATAAACTTTAAAATAAGTTTGTTAATACCCACACAATATCTGGGTGGGATTCTGATTGAGGTTGCATTGAATCTATAAATCAAGCTGGGATGAACTGACATGTTGACAATATTGAGTCTTCCTATCCATGAACATGGAATATCTCCCCATTTATTTAGTTCTTTGATTTCTTTTATCAGTGTTTTGTATTTTTCCATATACATACACACACACACATATATATACACACACACATATATATAAACACATATTTTATTATATTTATACCTTAGTATTTCATTTCATGGGGTTTGTATTTTTAATTGCAAATTCTTCTTGTTCAATGTTGTTGTATAGAAAAGCAACTGACTTTTGTATACTCGCCTTGAATCCTGCAACCTTGTCATAATTATTTATTAGTTCCAGGAGTTTTTCAGGTCGTACAGATTTTCTACATAGACAATTATCTGCCAACAAAGACAGTTTTATTTCTTCCTTCCCAATCTGTATAACTTAATTTCCATTTCTTGTATTACCACATTAGCTAAGATTTCCACTATTATGTTGAAAAGAAGTGGTGAAAGAGAACATCCTTGCTTTGTTCCTTATCTTAGCAATAAAGCTTCTAGTTTCTCACAATAAGTATGACATTAGCTACAGATGTTTTGTAGACATTATTTATCCACTGAGGACGTTTCTTCTAACCTGAATTTGCTGATAATTGTTATCACGAATGAATGTTAAATTTTGTCAAGTGCTTTTTCTGCATATGATATGATTATGTGGTCTTTCTTTTTTAGTCTGTTGATGTGATAGATTACATTAATTGATTTTTGAAAGCTGAACTCTCCTTGTTACTTGAAACAAATCTCATTGTTGTGGTGTGTAATTATACATTATTAGGTTTCATTTGATAATATTTTGTTAATTATTTTTGTGTCTATGTTCATGAGAGGTATTGATCTGTAGTTTTCTGGTTCTTATAATGTCTTTTTGTTTTAAGTAATAGGGTAAACTGCTTATAAAAAGAGTTAAAAAGTATTCCCTTGGCTTCTATTGTAAATTGTCATATCTTCCTTAAATATTTGGTATAATTCACTAGCAAACTTATCTGGGCCTAGTGCTTCCTTTTCAGAAAACTATTAATTATTGATTTAATTTCTTTAATAGACATAGGTTTATTCAATTGTCTATTTCTTTATTTGCGAGTTTAGGCAAATTGTATTTTTCAAAGAATTAGTCCATTTAATACAGTATGTCAAATTTGTGGATGCAGAGTTATTCATTATATGACTCTATTTTTAATCATTTTCATCTCCATGAGATATGTAGTGATAGTGCCTCTTTCATTTTTTATATTAGTATTTTGTATCACGTATCTTTTTTTCTCGGTTAACCTGTCTAGAGGCTGATTGATATTACTGATCTTTAAAAAATAAAAAGTAAAAAAACACCTTTTGGTTTCACTGATTTTTCTCACTCTTGATTTTGTGTTTTCAATTTCATTTCTTTCTGCTCCATTTTTTTATTATTCTTTTCTCCTTCTTACATCAGATTTTATTTGCTCTTCATTTTCCAGTTTCCTAAGGTAGAAATTTGGAGTATTGATTTTACATCTTTATTATTTTCCAACATGTGTATTCAATGTTATAAATTTCCCTCTACACACTTCTTTTGCTGCATCCAGAAATTTTGATTAGTTGCATTTTCATTTTTAAAATATTTTAAAATTCATGTTGAGATTTCTTCTTTGACCCATGTATTATTTAGAAGTATGTTGTTTAATATACAACTATTTGGGGATTTTCCAGCTATCTTTCTGTTATTGGTTTTTACTTTAATTCCATTGTGGTCTGAAAGTAGACATTGTATAATTTCTATTTCTTTAAATTTGTAAAGGTATTATTTAAGAGGCCAGAATGTGGTCTACATAATATTCCACGTGATCTCAAGAAGAATATGTATTGTATTTTTGCTGAATATAGTCATCTCTAGATGTCAATTATATCCAATTAACTGATGGTACTCATGGGTCCAGGTATATCTTTACTAATTTTCTGCCTGCTGCTTCTGTTTGTTACTTTTAGGTGTTGTAGTTTCCAATTATAATGGTGGATTCATCTATTTCTTCTGTCGTTCTGTCAGTTTCTTCCTCATACATCTTGATGCTCTGCTGTTAAGCATATACATGGTAAAGAGTGCTATGTCTTGAAGAACTGATCTCTTTATCATTATGTAATTTCTCTCTTTATTATTGATTACTTTCCTTGCTCTGAAGGTGGTTCTGTCTAAAATTAATATAATGACTTCTGTTTTCTTTTAATTAGAGCTCCCATGACATAGCTTTCTCCATCCATTTACTTTTCATTTATAATGCGTTTTTATATTTCAAGTGGGTATCTTGTAGACAACATAAAATTGGGTGGGTCTTGTTTTTTCAATCCACTCTCACAGTCTCTCTTTTTTAATCGATACATTAGCCTACTGACATTTAAAGTGATTATTAATACAGTTGGATTAATGTCTGTTATATTTGTTACTGTTTTCTACTGGTTATCCTTGTTCTTTGCTCCCATCATCGTATTCTACTCTTTTTCTGCCATTTGTAATGGTAATTGTGCATTTTATATGATTATATTCTCTATCCTTAGTATATATCAATTATATTTCTTTCTTTCTCTCTCTCTCTTTTTTTTTTTTTTTTCTTAGACAGTCTTGCTATGTCACCCCGGCTGGAGTGCAGTGGCATGATCTCGGATCAAAGCAACTTCCACCTCCTAGGTTAAAGTGATTCTCCTGCCTCAGCCTCCCAAGTAGATAGGATTACAGGCACCCACCACTATGCCCAGCTAATTTTTGTATTTTTAGTAGAGATGGGGTTTCACCATGTGGGCCATGCTGGTCTCAAACTCCTAACCTCAAGTGATCTACCTGCCTCCGATTCCCAAAGTGCTGGGATTACATGTGTGAACCACTATGCCGAGGTTGTCTTACAGTTTGCAATAGACATTTACAACTAATCCAAGTCCACTTTCAAACAACACTATTCTATTTCACCTTCATACACGTACCTTAAAATAACAAAATATCCCTAATTCCTCTCTTCCATCACTTGTATTCTTTCTACCATTCATTTCAGTTACATAGTTACAAATAAGCATACACAATTGAATATGTTGAATATGTTGTTGCTATTACCATTTTGAACAAATTATTCTCTGTTAAACCAATTAAGAATCAAAAATTAAAATGTGTTATTTATCTTCAGTATTCCTTCTGCAATGGAATTCCTTTCTTTATGCAAATCTGCATGTCTGACCTATATAATTTTCCTTCTTGAGGAAGAACTTCTTTAGCATTTCTTGCAAGGTAGGTCTACTGGCAAAAAAATTCCCTCAGGTTTTGTTTGTCTGGGAAAATATGTATTTCTTCTTCACTATTGAATGATAATTTGACAGAATACATAAATCTACGCTAGTGGTTTTGTTTCTCTCAACACTTCAAATATTTTACTCCACTCTCCTCCTGTTTACATGGTTTCTGAAGGTAAGTCAGATATAATTATTTTATTTGCTCTTCTATAGGTGAGATATTTTTCCCATGTATGTTCATTTCCATATTTTTCACTTATCTCTGATTATCTGCAGTTTGAATATGTAGATAAGTATGAGTTTTACAGCATTTATTCTGTGTGCTGTTCTTTGAGATTTCTGGATGTGTAGTCTAATGTCTGACATTAACTGTTGAAATTCTCAGTCATTATTAGTTCTGTTCTTTATTTTCCTTGTGGTATTCCCATTATGTGTATGTGTGCTACACTTTTTGTAGTTGTCCCATAGTTCTTGGCTATTCTGTTCTACTTTTTCTATCTTTTTTTCTCTTTGTTTTTCAGTTTTGGCAGTGTCGGTTGATATAACCTCAAGTTCAGATATTCTTTCCTCAGCTATTTTGTCTACTAACAAGCCTTTCAAGGTATTCTTTATTTCTCTTATGGTGTTTTTGATCTCTATTATTTCTTTTCTATTCTTTCTTAGAATTTCTATCTATGCTTACATTATACATCTATAACTGCATACTGTTTACTTTTGCCATTGAAGCCCTAATCATGGATGTTTTAAATTTATCATTCAATAATTCCAACATTCTTTCCATATCTGACTCTGGTTCTGATGCTTGTTCTGTCTGTTCCAGTTGTTTCTTTTTTGCCTTTAGTATCCCTCGTATTTTTCTGGACATGATGTACTAGGTAAAAGGAACCACAGTAAATATAGTTCTCCATTGATGCCTGCAAGGAATTGATTCCATGACCCCAAGCAGATACCAAAATATGTGGATGCTCTAGGGCCTTATATAAAATGGTGTAATATTTGCAAATAATCTGTACACATCCTCCTATATACTTCAAATAATCTCTAGGTTATTTATAATACCTAATATAATATAAATTCTATGTAAATATTTCTCATAATGTGTTTTTATTTGTATCTTTTTATTGTTGTATTATTAGTTTCTCTCTTTTTTATTTGTCAAATGTTTTTGATCTCTGGTTGGTTGAATCCACGGATGTGGAAACCTTGGATATGAAGGGCTTACTACAGACTTTCAGTGATATGGTGGTAAGATGTGGGGAAAAGGAGAGTGTTCTATAACCCTACGATTAGGTTTCCATCTTTTAGTGAGCCTGTTCCCATGAGTTATGAACTTCACATCTGCCTTTCCATTATTTTCCCTGACCTTAAATGAGATAGGATGTTTGGCAGAGGCCGGTGTTGAGTATTTACCCTTCTCTAGGTCAGTTAGTCCAAAAGAATAGGCTTTGGTGAAATAATTTCTCTTGAGGGCAGGCTTTGGTTAAGATTAACAGAATGCGCTGGTTTATTTTTAAATAGCCGTTTTCCCCTCTCCCCACCAGAAGCACAAGAGGATTTTTCTCTGATATTCACTGTGAGAATCTGGTAGAACTCTAGGAGGTGAAACACATTAAAGTGATGAAGGGAGTGAGCAATGACTGGGTCTCCCTGGAGTTTTTAACTCAAAGATTTATCCACACTGAGCCTGCAACAATTTTTCAATTACAGTCCAGCTTTTCCTACTTCTTCCTGTGGCGGTTTTTCCTTATGGGTTTCTGCTCCAGTAGGTTGGTATTCTCTGATATATCTGCCTGTGTGTTTCTCTAGTTTTCAGGGTGGCAAATTACCCTGTGACTTCACATCTATATTAGACCAAGAAAAGGTGTTGATTTTTGTCTGTTCAGATTTTTACTTTGGTTTAATGGAGTGGCAAATTCTAAGGTCCTTACAGACCAGTCTGGAAATGAGAAGTCCTGCTATTTGATTGTGGTCAGTCATTTGCCCTCCCTGTACCATGCTGATTATTTATGTGCAAATAACATTAGCTACTTCATAGGGCTGCTCTGACATCCAAGATAATCCAAATACATTGAAAATAACAAAAAGTTATTTTTAAAAAACAAACAACTCACAGCTGTTTGATCTACAATGTTATCAGGGTTTATTGAATTTTTCTTAATCTATGGGTGTTTACTTTGTAGAAAAAAGTAGAAAAAATTACGTTCTCCAAAAGTCCTTTTTTCCAGGATGAGTTTGTGTCCTTTGTAGGGACAGGGATGCAGCTGGAAACCATCATTCTTAGCAAACTATCACAAGAACAGAAAACCAAACACCGCATGTTCTCATTCATAGGTGGGAACTGAACAATGACATCACTTGGACTTGGGAAGGGGAACATCACACACCGGGGCCTATCATGGGGGGGGAGGGGGGAGGGATTGCATTGGGAGTTATACCTGATGTAAATGACGAGTTGATGGGCGCTGACGAGTTGATGGGTGCAGCACAGCAACATGGCACAAGTATACATATGTAACAAACCTGCACGTTATGCACATGTACCCTAGAACTTAAAGTATAATAATAATAAAAAATTTTTTTTAAAAACCCTAAAAAAAAAAAGTCCTTTTTTCCAGTTCTAAAAGGCATTCTTTGCAGGAATGAGGCACAGAAAGTATGATATTGTGAAATATATATATGGTCTTCAACCCTGTTTCTTGACAAACAACTCCTAAAAATCCTTAGAAACTTCAAAGTGATGTCTTTCTGCAGGCAAATGAATTGACAGATGGCTGGCAACCCAAGGTAGCTTTAGGACAGAGGCTGATTGCCTGAAAAAACAAGGCTTGTAGAGGGTTGGTGCTTTTAGCTCCACCCACAACCTCCAGGGAGGGCAGAGAGGCTGAAGCCTAAGTCGATCACCAATGACCAGTGGTTTAATCAATCATGCCAATGTAATGAAGCCTCCATAAAAATTCAAAAGGACAGAGTTTGGAGAACTTCTAGATAGTGGAATATGTGGAGGTTTCTGGAGGGTGGAGCAGCCTCCCATACTTCACCCTATGTGTCTCTTCATCTTTATCCTGTGTAATATCCTTTATAATAAACCTGTAAATGTTTAAGTGTTTCCCTGAGTTCTGTGAGCTGCTTAAGCAAATTAATCAAATGCAAAAGGAGTATCATGGGAATCCTGATTTATAACCTCCAAAGCACAGCTAAAGCAACCTGTGGCTTGTGGTTAGCATGTGAAGGCAGCAGCAGGGAGGGGAACATTTTTGGGGATTGACCCTTCAACCACTGGGATATGATGCTATCTGAAGGTAGACTATGTCAGAATTAAATTAGAGGGCACCTAGCTGGTGTCTGCGACAGAAATTACTGCTTCCTTGGTGTGTGGGGAAACCCCACATGTATAGGGTCATAGAAGATATCCGTGTTGATTGTTGTTGAGTAAGAAAATAGAAAAAGTGCTTTAAGTTTATGCATGAGTTTTTCTACTTTCAATAAGCTACTAGTAATAACCAGTAATGATCTATATTCTAATATGGTTAGTTCTCATCCAAATGTATCAAATATTTCCTTTTCTGAACTTTGCTTAAAATTGAAAGATTTTTAAAAAGCTCATAGAAATAAATGGCTCATTAAAAATGTACAATGCAAAAGAAAAACAAATTGTAGTTCCAATACTGTGCAATGTTTTTTAACAAAACAACTGAATTGTAAGTCTTTCTATTCCCCACACATTCAACTACTGACTGCACTACAGACGGCCTCCTCCTCCTCCTCTTTCAAGATTAATCTTAATGCTTTGCTTCTCTTCTGAACTCCTTCCTGACATCCAATCTGGGTCCAATGTTCCTGGCACTGCTGTAACATTTTGTGTAATCCTTCACCATAAGGGTGTACACAAGGTGTCATAGTCTTATAATCAGTTTGCTTGTGTGTCTTTCCAGTCAGAGTATGAGTTGGAGTTAAAGGCCCTATATTTCACTTTTCTATCAACTGGGAGCACAGAAAATGGTCTAGAATAGTGGTCAAAAAGATTTATAAGTCTTAAATATGTGAATAAAATAATGAGCTGTTTGCTCATAAATATAATTTGTTTGGTGATACTTAAGTTATTTTAATAATCAAGGGAAATACGACTCAACCTCTGACACATTTTAACTATTCAACAATTTCTAACACAAATTGAACACTTGGAGTTCCCTGTCGAAAGGAAACCCGAAAGCACAAGCTGTGGAGGCTGCCAGGTGGTATGTTCTCAGCATGAGCCAATACCTTGAAGCGAATGGCCTACTGCAATTTAGAGTGCCAGGACTTCCAGGTGTCATTACATGGAACACACACCAACTTTCTGGAAAGGCACAAGGCAGGGGAAGGATGGAAGCACTTGAAGTCTCCTCTGCTACATAAAGCTCCAACCCTCACTCAAAAAACCGAATATCACATATGAAATTAAAAGTTATATAAATTTGAGGAGCATCAGTTGAATTAATTATGAAAACAGTTTATACTTATAAAGGGAATCTTCCCAAAATCACTTTAAATAGAGCCTCTTAAGAAGTCACTGTTAATGGAAAAAGTCAGATATTAATAGAAAGCAGTTCTGAATTATTAAAGATAGAAAAATCTGAGTTCATTTACAAACAAACTGATGGGCCCACTTTTCAAGGTACTTACATATAAGCATAAAAGAAAGCTCCAAAGTATATCATGCAGTCTCTGTCTTAGTAAAAAAGATACCTAAACAGATAAAGGCTGTAGACACTGAATAAAAATCATTTTAAAATAAGTAAAATTTAACAGATGCATTTAAATTTATATTTCAAAACAGTTATGGAGTCTGTAACTGTCTTCCAAAAACGAAATTTCAAATAATTCTTGATTTAACATCTAAAGGATAGCATACTTGTTAAATGATGAAACACCTAGGCTTGTATAATTTACTACTAAGAAAAGATATCAACTGAAAGCTCATGTCATGCCTCTTAGGAAGCTGCAGTGGCAATGATGATGAACAGTTCAGGCCAGTCAATAGTCTAGAACTAAGCTATTACTTCAGCTCTTATTTCCCTTTGAGATCTTGGCCAAGTTACCTATCTAAGCTTTCAGAGGTACGTTTACTAATTTATAAAATGAGTGAATGTTACTAGATAATTTCTTAGTTTTATTAAGCTCTAACGCTCAAATTAAATGATTGTTTCTCCGAACCTTTTTGGAGAGCAGGAAAACATAGGACTTTAGTAACAACCATAATTTCTGTCTACCTAGACCATTGTTAGGTCATTCAGGTGTTTTCGGGTTTCATCTTTCTCTTCCTCCAAGGAGGACACCTAATTTTGACTTTTCTTGGTTCTAAAAATGGTTTTCTGTGTCTTCCACATTTTTTTTATCTTCTTTTCCACGTGGCATCAAATAGAATGAGAGTATTGATTAAAGGAGGGGTGAGGAGAGTATAAAAAAGAACTGTCCCAATTGAACCTCCCATACTACCACTATCCTCACTAAGCTATAGCCTATATTATATGTGTGTACTTGTATGTGTGTGTACATATACATAACACCTAATTTCTATGTATGCTTATGCATGTACATGGTAGGTGGATTTCACATGGAACACTTCTACTTTTCTAATTCTCTCCAACCCATGCCCATACCATTTGCTAAATTCAAAAAGAGAAAAGGCCTATTTATGTGACTTCTACACAATTTCCTTCCTTTCTTGGTTTTGAATTACTTTCTATTTTTTTCATAAATCATCATCAAGAAAAGACAACTTATATCCTAAGAAAAAAAGCATTCTCTGAATTTAAAGCTGAATAATTTACTCAGATGGAATAAAATTAAATTAAACAAATGAATAATAAGTAGAAACCACTGGATTAAGAAACTAAGACAAAATAGATTCTATTTTTAGAAAATGAATTTTTGGAGTATAGTACCCTTCCTTAGTTATTTATACAGAAGTATGGAGCTCAATTTGAAACTGCTTTAAATATTTAAAATGCCATTGCGACAGAACCAATAATACAGTATCCTGGTATAACAGCAACAATAAAGATAAGTTCTTTATGTATGTTAATACACATATTTTTCATTAAAATATTTTGAGGTATATACTATTATTTTTCACTATAAGAGAACTGAGACACAACAAAATTAAATAATTTGCTCAAGGACACACATTTAGGTAAGCCACAGAACTAAGATTCTAATTTAGGCAGTGAGCTTACTTATTTCAATAATATTTGATACTATTAACTTCTAGAACATGAAAACATAAAACACCAGTCCCATACTAGAAACACCAAGCTTCCCTTGGGCATATGTAACTTGTTATCTGCGTCATGTAGAAGGACAATTTTGTGAAAACATATGAAGTCATTTTCCAAACATTCAGTATAACCTTGAGTAACTCAAAAACTACTCAAGACAGATCTAATTCATGAATCCCCTTGGATCTGTTTGTATTTTTATATTCCCCACCTCTTCAGTTAATATTTCATAAATATAAAACAGACTATTTAAAGTAATATTTCATTTGATTGCCCTAAATCTCTTTTTCTTGTCATTGTGTGTCCTCTAATTATAACATTATAAAATGTGTTAGATAAGTTCTTGTTTATTATCTTCCAAACCTTATAAACTTTGATCATTTCTCCTTTCAACACTTCAACTTTTCATACAAAGAGTTCCTTTAAATGCATTACATAAAAAATTCAAGAGTTGAGATTGTTTCAATTTCAAAGTCCTAAAATTTCAAAGAAATCCAGAAACTTGTTACTCAGCCATGTCAGGAAGAATTCAAAAGTTCTCCTAAACTTAAAAATTTCTGATTCCAAGATAGTCTCTACTCTTACAAGTGACAGTGCAAAAAACTCCCAAGGACAAATACACTATGCCATTTCTTAATTCAAAAGTTCCAAGAAAAAACAAACAAACAACAACAATAAACTAACCACTCACATACATACCACTCACATACATGCCAAGTCATAGACATGGTCATATTTTTAAATTTTAATATACAGGCAAAATGTTTAATGTTAACCAGAAAAGTATCAATAACAGCGACAGGATGACAGGTCTTTAATAACAAAAATGTTAGCAGAAACTCCTTACAGAGTTTAGCAATTTTGCTTTTCATATCCCTCCCACCAAAAAGATTCAAAGGTTTTTTTTGTTTTTTTTTTTGTTTTGTTTTGTTTTGTTTTGTTTGAGATGGAGTCTCACTCTGTCGCCCAGGCTGGAGTGCAGTGGTGTGATCTCGGCTCACCATAACCTCAGCCTCCTGAGTAGCTGGAACTACAGGCACGCACCACCATGCCTGCCTAATTACTGTATTTTTAGTAGAGACAAGGCTTCACCATATTGGCCAGGCTGGTCTCAAACTCCTGACCTCGTGATCCATCTGCCTCAGCCTCCCAAAGTGCTGGGATTACTGGCGTGAGCCACCATGCGCAGCCCAACATTTTTTTAGCACAAAGCTAGCATCCATTTTTTCCTAGATTCTCAACATTTCCTTTCTTCTTTTTTTCTTTTTTTTTTAAATTGAGATGCGTTTTCACTCTGTCACCCAGGTTTGAGTGCAATGAAACAATCATAGCTCACTGTAACCTCGAAATCCTGGGTTCAAGTGATCCTTCTGCCTATGTCTCTCAAGTAGCTGAGCCTACTCAAGTAGCTGAACCTACGGGCACACATCACCACATTCAGCTAATTTTTAAATATTTGTGTAGAGACAGGGTCTCACTCTGTTGCCCAGACTCATCTCAAACTCCTGGCCTCAAGCAATCCTCCCACTTCAAAGTTCTGGGATTACAGGCATGAGCCACTGCACCTGGCCATTTCCTTTATTTTTTAACTGATTCCTTCTCTTGTTCGAGTCTCTCAAAAGATAGAACAACCTTGCTGAACACCTCATTCTCTACTCTCTTCTCTCCACAGCCAAACATCTCCAGATAAGTCCATGGCCCACACCTGATCTCCATTTGCTTGCTTTCCATCATTCATTAGCTCACTCCAACAGACCTACCAAATTCATTCTACCAAATTCATCTGCCAAGGTCTCCAAGGACTTTTGTTTCTCTAGCTAACAAACTGACCTCTCAGCAGCATTCCACAGAGATCCCCATAACCTACTGGAAACTGCTTTTACTTGCCCTCCATGACACCACACTCTTTAAGCATTGTTTTCCTACTTTCCTGGATGCTCTTTCTCAGTTACCTTTGATTTTCACCTACTCTGTTGACCATTAACTGTCGATTTCCTCAGAATTCTGTCCTAAGCATACTTTTCTTTCTAAACCACATTCTCACTTTAGGTACTCTCATCCACAATCATAGTTTCAGTTATGCCATGCAGAAAATAATCAGATCTGCGTCTCCAACCCAGATCTTACTCCTGAATCCCAGACCATATATTTGATTGCCTTTTAGACAACTTTTGTTGGATGTTTTACGAGCCTCTTAAGTTCAATAAATAGCTCTAAAACTGAACTCATCATTTTCCCTTAAGAACCTTCCTCTCTTCCATTGAGAACTAATTCAATACATAACACTCTAACTTATCAAGACAGAAGAAACATCCTTGCTTTCTGTTACGTCACCTTCTGCATGCAGCAGTCACCATGGCTTCTCAAATATGCCTTCTAAAAAATATTCAGATATGACTTCCCTTCATCCCTACCTACCTTTCTAGTCTAAGTCACCAGTGTTTCTATCCTGGGATTTCACTCTTTTCTCCAAAGTGATCTTATCTATAATTTATTTCTGAATTATGCTTAAATATGCTGCTTAAAACTATCCAAAGTCTTTCTATGGTTGTCATTTTAGATTCTAAAATTGCTATGAGGCCTTGCTAGATTTAGCCACTGATTTCATCTCCCAGCTTCATCTCATAAAGGTCTCCCACCTGCTTTTCCATGTTCTGGCTGTGGCAGAATAAAGTTGACTACAGCTTCTTGGTCACAGCTCTATTAAGATTGAAATAGATTTCTTCTCCTCTTGCATATGAACTTACTCTAAGGAGGCTTAAACAATAGAATGCAGCAGAAGTGACCTTACCTAAGCCCCTGGCCTAGTCTTTAAGAAGACTGGCAGCATGTGCTTTCTGTCTTAGAACATTTATTCATCCCTGGGACATTCCTTAGAATGCAGTCATCGTGTAATTACACGCCCAAGTCACATGGCGAGCTTGCAGCTTACAGCCTGCAACTGCCAGCCATGACAGGGAACTAGCTTAGATTTTCCCATTGCATGAAGCCCAGCTGAATTTACACATGGCAAAACTGCCCAGCTGATACCTGTAAACCTACAGATTCATGAGAGGTAATGAAATAATTGTTTTAAGCTATTAATTTTGGAGCTGGTTTGTTACGTAACAGTAGATTACAGGAACAAATGTTTATATTCCGTCTTGTATTTCAATTCACAGAGACAGAAACTATGTTTTGCTTGTTCACCATCATATTTCCAATACTTACCAGAGTTACTGGTTTACAGTAGGTGCCCAATTAATATTTATTGATTGATATTACTAACTAATAGGTAAATGAAAAGATAAATTATTAATATCCTATCTCAACAAGGCAGTATAACCTAATAATAAAAGATGCTGGGCTTTTAGACAACTCTTCATGGCTTAAATTATGCCTCTTGTATTTATTGCTGACTGAACAGGAAATGTTGCACAAACTCTCTGTGTCTCAGTTTAATTATCTGAGAAGTAGAGGATTTTGAGGATTAAATGAGATTATAGTATGTGTGTGTGAGTGAGAGAGAAAGAGCGTGCGTGTATGTATGAACAAATGGCTAAAGGCTCCCAGTGAATGTTAGTTGTTATTATTTATTTATTAAAATGATTAGGCCGGGCGCGGTGGCTCAAGCCTGTAATCCCAGCACTTTTGGGAGGCCGAGACGGGTGGATCACTAGGTCAGGAGATCGAGACCATCCTGGCTAACACGGTGAAACCCCGTCTCTACTAAAAAATACAAAAAACTAGCCGGGCGAGGTGGCGGGCGCCTGTAGTCCCAGCTACTCAGGAGGCTGAGACAGGAGAATGGCCCGAACCCGGGAGGCGGAGCTTGCAGTGAGCTGAGATCCGGCCACTACACTCCAGCCTGGGCGACAGAGCGAGACTCCGTCTCAAAAAAAAAAAAAAAAAAAATGATTAACTGTGAAGCAGAGAAAGTGAATAGCTCTTCTGAGTTCATCTCGCTAGCTAGCTGCAGAGATGGAACTAGCAACCCGCTTTCCTGATTGACCTTTTTTCTTTTCTACCTTCTTATTTCCTTTTCCTTTTTTTATGTTACAGTCATCTGTGGCAGGTAGAATAAATGGTCCCCCATGTCCTAAGTCTCAAAACCTGTGAATATGCTAGGTTATATGTCAAATGGGAATTAAGATTACAGTTAGAATTAAAGCTACTAATGAGCTGAGTTTGAGATGGGGCAATTATCCTGGGTTAATCAGATGGCCCCACTGTAATTGTAAGGGTTCTTGTAAGTGAAAGAACTTACAAGAGGAATTCAAAAGAAGGAGAGTACCAGAGAGATGCAATGCAAGAAAGACTGGGCCTGCCGTTGTAGGATTTGGAGACGGAAGGAGGCTATGAGCCAAGGCATGCAAGTGGCCCCTAGAAGTTGGACAAGGCAAGGAAATAAATTATCCCCTAGAGACTCCAGGAAGAAAAGCAGCCCTGCTGACACCTTGATTTTAGCCCACTGAGACTAATTTCACACTTGTAACCTCTAGAACTGTAAAAGAATAAATTTGTATTATTATAAATCACTGTTTGTAGTATTTGTTATGGCAGCAATAGAAACCCAATACATTACCCAATCAATGTGATGAACTCATAAACCTGCATGCAATTTCAAAGTTTAATACATGATATATTTGCTGAAGTGGTTGTGGAATTTATGGTACTTTATTCACATATTTTCATTTGGGACCATTTAGATTCTTCTATCTTCCTTTATTAATATATTTTACCACTGAAAAAGATGATAATATTTAAATTTTTTATAACTAAGAGTAAAGTTCAAAAATGAGAATAGGTAAAGATAAATAGTAGAAAAGAAAAATAAATTGTAATAATTCAAGGATTTTTTAGTGTAAATCGCCACCAGAAAGATCAGCATCTATGATCCTGACCCTGACTCTCCCTTGGGGAAGAGAACTTCATCTTCCTGACTTCTCGTGGGAAAAAACTATTGAATTCATTGCAATTATGATAAGATTCTAATTGACCATATACTGTGTAGATATTTTTTAAACATCTAAATGTCTCTGCCAAAGCAGCTAACTCAACACACTATTAAATTGATTTAGGGCAACGGGATACAGAAGCTGTCACACCTGTAAAGGATCCTTTAACCGTATGTTGTGATGCATTTATATGCTAATCCCTTCAGAAGTAGCGAAACCCTTTGATCCCACCTGGTTGGCCATATTTTCTGAATTAATTCCAATAAAATAGAATAGAATTATAATACATGAGCTCTGCATTCTTTAAACAGCAACAAGAATGTTTAGGTGGATTTTTTGATATACTGTTTTTAAACCACTTTTAAAATTCTAAGCCACTACAGAAAAAAACTCTTCAAATGAATACAACCAAAAGTTGCCTTTATTTAAAACAGTCTAAATATTTATAATTTCAGGAAGGCAAATATAAAACAGTCATCTCAAAGTAATCTATTAGTGTCTGCTTATTGCTTTGAGTATTCACCAGGGAATGAGAAAAGAAAACAGAAATAAAAAAGAAGGAAAGAGAATGCCTTGGAGAAAACAAGGGTATAATATCAACCACGTTAAATTGAAGAACTTAATATATTTTCTGATTCTCCACTCAAAGGAAATAGCTGTGTAAGACTGTGACCTAGTTTGCAGAAATCCTGCTATTCGTAGCTTACCTTGACAAATTTAAATGTCAACCAGAAAAGCCAAACTTTTAGTAAGCATGTGTTAACTACTCAGGGCTAAATAATTAACAGTTTACATAATCTGTCTTTTCATAAAAGTATAAGTTGGTTGTAGTTGGGGACTCGGTTTTGTGTTTCTTTTTCTAGTCCTACTTACACAATTTTGATCAGTAATAAATCATTTTGGAGGTATTAATATACATGGAAAACAGAAGCAAAGAGTTTTCCCTAAAAAGTTTTTATGGTGGTTTCTGTACTTTGCTCTTATTCTGTCCCTTTCTTTAGGGGTTAATGAGACAGAGAGAAAGAGGGAAATTGAGCTAAAAAAGAGTGTGGTGTGTCTCTGTTAGTAAAAGATAAATATATACCAAGAGATTTGTTTGGATGCAACACAAAAGGTAATCAATTACATAGTGGTCAGAATAGATTCTAGGCATGTAAACTGGGTTGAAATTGGGGGCAAAGCTTAGAGGAGGAAAGCTAGACTATAGCTCAGAAGCCATATGGGCATTCAAAATTCATTCCTGACACCTTCTAAGTCTAAGAGATGATTGGCAGGACAATTTATTAGGAGTTCATAACTGATTTGGTGGAAAGTGACAAACGTCTTCCTGATTTTTCTTTATTAAGATTGGCCCAATAACTTCTATGGACTTGAGTTTGAAGTTAGAGCCCATCCAGCAAAAAAAGTTACCATGATTTGGGAAGGACAGGAATGCAGAAAGAGATCAAGGGATGATAAAGAGTAGCCTGATGCTTGACTCCCCAAAATGCAAAGTAGGTGTATTCACCAAACTTCCATATGAAAATTTAGATAATACGTTTATTAAGTCTCCTTATTTATGAAGATTACAAATGAAGCTCCCTAATGAAACTGTTTCAATCATGCAATTTTGATACTTATACTGGCCACCAAGATAGGACCAAAATATAGAAGACAATTTTGGTCATTAAAAAATGAAAGACAATTTTGGTCATTAAAAAATTAACAAGTTATTAAAGGACCATTATCTAACATGGATAAACAGGACATTATATTTCCCAGCAAGAGGGCAGCAGGAGTTTTAATTCATCAAAACTTTTGAGCATATAACCAATGAAATGCATGGTATAATGGAAAGAACAAAATAACTTTGGGACTCCTATAAAATCCTAGGTCTTCCACAGACTGACTGATGCAGGAACTGATTTGAAGGCAAAATCAGGAAGATGGCAGGGAGAGTAGATTACAGGAGGGCAAAAGAGACAATATTATACACTGCTTTGACAGAAAAGACACGTATTTTCAAAAAAAAAATACTAAACACCAGACAATGTAAATACCCAAAGATAATATGCAGCTGAGCTGAACTAACAAATACAAAGCAAAAGAAACATCATGAATGTGGAGAAAGTATTTTTTAATCCTTAATAATTTAGCTAATATAATTTCCACAAATTGTCTTTCAGCAAACTGGCTTATGTGACAAGTTTGTCATTCAGTAAATTAGATTATTTCTTTGCAATTTCTTAGCTAAATAATTTTATTCAAATTACTTAACTTCTCAGTCTTGTTATTTTTAGTTTGTTTGATTCATGGTGTTTGCTTATAGCATAAAATAAAATTTAAAAAATAGGACTCAAAACATATTAGATGCCCAAATACATCCTTTTCAAATTTAAATATACACAAGGCAATGTAGACAAATATTATAGAGACCAAAATAGGAATAATACTTAGTGTATACACACATTTTGAATGCAAAGGTAAAATAAATAAGATTTAGAGTATACTCATATTCTGAGTACAAAGATTTAAAAAGTATATGTTAAATGTTGATATATAAAATTATGTGTCAACTTTATTTAGAAGTTCCCCTGCACAAGCTCTCTTGCCTGCCACCATGTAAGATGTGCCTTTGCTCCTCCTTCAACTTCTGCCATGATTGTGAGGCCTCCTCAGCCATGTGGAACTGTGAGTCCATTAAACCTCTTCCCTTTATAAATACCCAGTCTCAGCCATGTCCTTATAAAAGCATGAGAATGGATTAGTACATGTAATATCTTCAAAAGTCTTACAAAGTATTATTTTGACTTTGCCCTGAACAATGAATAAGAATTTTAACAATAAGGCAGAGCTAAATGACAAGACAAATCAACAGAGAAAATGGTAAGTGAGGGAGCTAAGAAGAAAAGAAGCAGGAATGAGGTGAGGTAGAGGAGAAAGAGAGAAAGGAAGAAAAAGAGAAGAAAAAGAGGGAAGAAAGAGCAGAAGAGGGAGGAAATGAAGGAGGGAAAAGAGGAGGAGACCACCAACAATCACAATAACAACATCATGAATGTGACAAAGGCTCCTGTTATCCCTCAATGTCTAGTTTTCCCTTTTTTTCAAAGTGATAGCAATATAAACTGGGCATATAGTTGATGATTATAAAGATGACATATTCTAGCCTTTTATGCATCTAGTTATGGCCAGGCTACTAAATTGTAGCCAATGACATGTGAGAGAAAGTGATACATGGAAATTCCAGGATATGTTTTAAAGGCAGAAGGAGTGACCTTTTTCTTCACTTCCTTGTTCATGGTGCTAGGATTGGGGACATGGTGCTAAGTTACCATTGATCATGCTGAAAGGGACAACATGCTTCAGATGGCAGAATCTGGGTTCCTAAATAATAGCATAAAATATCTATCATGTAAGTCCTTGACCATCTCTATCTAGGTTGCTATGTGACACAGAATTAAAGCTTTATATTGATTAAGCCATGGTTATATGCGGTCCCTTTTTATTGTAATTAACAGTATGAATTCAAGAAATGGTAAATAATCTGACATGAATAACATAACAGCATGTCTGGGAGAGCTAGAATGAACGAAAAGGCCAGGAAGTGAAGACCTGGACAAGTCTAAACTGAGATGAGATTATATTTAGTTTCTCTGCAATGGAAAGTCACAGATCACTTTTAAAAGGAGTACAACATGATCAAATATGTATGTTAGAAAAATAAATAAAATGTGTAGAACAAATTATAAGGAAGAAAGACTAGAATAAAGGACAATGAACTCTGTTACAACATAGACTTGTGACCACAACGG
The DNA here is from genome assembly GCF_024542745.1 of Macaca thibetana thibetana. NCBI lineage: Eukaryota > Metazoa > Chordata > Mammalia > Primates > Cercopithecidae > Macaca > Macaca thibetana. Next base: position 32,527,992 of record NC_065582.1, read on the forward strand.
TAGGAGTAGGAATGAGAAGAAATCTAATTTGGAGATTGAACTGACAGAATTGTGCAACTAAAAAAGAAGAATGTGAGCAAGGAGGAGGCATAAAAAATACCTGAAATCAAATACAATTCTAATCTAGTTAAGTAGCAAAAAAGAAAGTACAGATTTAATGGTGTTGCTTGGCAGTGGGTTATAAGGAATTTTAAAAGTTATATTAAATTCTAATCAAGTCGAGGTGACAATTGGAAATGCAAGTGTGGAAGACAAGTTAGAGTTCCTTATCAATATTCAGTACTTTCAAATAGGAACAGCAGTGGAAGATTTGGTAGTAAACAAAATGGACAGGAAGGATTATATAGAACAAAAGTAAAGAGAACAGAAAACAGAATTATATTATGTTCTTGCTCCTCTTTTAAATTATTTGTGTTTTGTTCTTCTTCCAGGACACAGGATGAATGTACCCTAAGGTTCATATCATCTGTGAACATAAAATGGCCTGTGAAATAAACTCTCTACAGGATTACAGAGCTATAAAGGAGACTGAATTGCCTGGACAGCATGACAGAGCTGTAGGGAAGCTTTAACTACTTTCATAGCTAAAGAAAGTAACATGCAAACGAGCAAAATGACTTGTTCAAGGGAGCTTCACTAAAATAGCAGACAGCTCCCCAATCCCAGTATGCTGGAGCAAATTTTGAAGCTCCATAATTTGTAAATTCTAGTGAAGGTAGGCTAAAGACATTTTCTTCTTCCTCATCTTCTTCTTCCTCTTCACTTTATTTATTTACATTTTGAGATGGGGCCTCACTGTGTTGCCCAGGCTGGAGTGCAGTGGCTCAAGCATGGCATACTGCAGTCTCAACCTTCTGGGCTCAAGCAGTCCTCCCACTTCAGCCTCCTTTGTGGGTGGGACCAGAGGGGCACACCACCATGTCTACCTATGTTTTATTTGTTATATTTTTGTAGAGATGGTGTCTTGCTATATTACCCAGGCTGGTCTCGAACTCCTGGACTCAAGCGATCATCCTGTCTTGGCCTCACAAAGTGCTGAGATTATAGGCGTGAGCCACCACAACCGGGTGTCCCCTTCCTTCATCTTCTAAAATTTATTTCTGTTTCTTTCTGCCTTGTAACCATTGGAACTCTAACATTTTTTTCAAGAGTCAGTAATATCAAGGCTTAGTTAGCAACATTCTATAACATTTGGATTTTCAGTCTTCAATTGTGATGGATAAAATTATTTGTAGTAGAAAATTTAGTTGATTGCCATAAAAATTATTTTAATAAAGTAAATTATCTTCATAAATAGATTAAAAGATCAAAATAAAATTATATTCTGGTCTCACAAGTGAAGTTGAAGTGCTGTGATGAATGATACTTTTGAAATCAATCCTGCAGATTTTCAGAAATTTTTCTTTACATTGTTATTTCTTGCATTTCAGTCGAGAAGACAATGCAATCATCTATTATGAATAATATTTAGAGAAGGTAGTCAAAGGCTCATTGATCTTTGTAAGCAGTTAGACCTATATTTTTAAGACACGTTCACTTTTTCAGGCTCCAAAGCAATAAAGATAAAATCTCCCTTCAATGGTGTGAAAGAGCAAACTAAATCTCATGAACAAATCACAACCTCAGAGGGCGATTAAACATTGGAAAGAAGAAACCACCTGATATATCTGAAAGTGGCACAGAACAGTAAAAAGTCATAGACTTGGGATAAAAAAGTGATAAGACTCTATCCCAGCTTTCTCGAAGGTGACACTAGGAAAGTTAACCTCTGTGTTTATCTGGCATTTACCTGACACTTGTTTTTATCTGACAATTTCTTGTCTTGGTTTCACTTGGGTTATTTTGAAAGTATAATTGATTTCTTCCAACTTTGATTAGCTTTTTAATGCTTCCTACTAAAGCTAGAATGATAAGGTTTTTTATATTAAAACTCTACTACAAAAAATAATGCTTTCCAAATACCTCAACACTCACAATGACCTATAATTTAATCCTATTTTACAGATGATGGCATGGCAAATAAATCAAGCAATTAACAAAGCAGAATCCAAATTTGGCTCTCCTCATTACAAAATCACGTCCCTTTCTACACATTTTAAGAGTCCATCCTTCTAGATATCAAGTCCTTCTAGATATCCAGATGTCACCTACTTTCTAGATATCAAGTCATGATGGCAGAAAAAAAGTTCTTGTAATTTCCCTAATTTCAGTTACAGATTAATTAAGTATCATATTACAGGGAGAATGTGGACGTGTGGACTAGATGCAGTGGCCAGTTCCTCAATAAGAAATTAATTCTCTTAAAAGGAGGGAGGAGTTGACAGAAGGCTTGCTCCCTAGAACAGAAATGGTTCTGTGTGATCATAATTTCAGAACTGATTTCTAAGATCATGATTTAAGTTGTATCCATATTTTGAGCTGTTACATTATTTTAAATTCACTAGAAAAATTCACTTCAATTAATATTTAATGAGCCTATTCAAGTTATGTGTGTGGTAAGGATAACACTGGAATCTAATTATGTTTACCATGAATACATGCTCATTGTTAAAAAATAAAGAAAACACATAAAACAGCGAAAAAGAGTGGAAACCTCTCATAACTGTATCACTGATGTAAAGCAGCTCCCAATAGTTTGCTGTATCTTCTGAAGACATTTTATTGGTGCATTTAGATATGTATTACACACACATATACACAGTACTTTTATTTAAAAGAATCATAGAATTTTTATACTTAACATGATAAAAAAAATTTCTGTCTCATTGTATATAAAACTACATGTACAAATGATGTTTCACTGAGGTTTTATTTTGCATTTATCTGATGCCTAGCAATGTTAAGCATTTTTTCATATGCTTGTTAGCCATTTATATGTACTCTTTTGAAAAAAGACTATTCGTATCCTTTGCTCCCTTTTTATAGGGTTATTTGGTTTTTGGTTATGGTTATTTGGGTTTTGTTATGATTGTTGAGTTGTTTGAGTCCCTTATGAATTCAAGATATCGCTCCCCTGCCGGATGCATAGTTTGCAAATATTTTTTTCCCATTCTGCAGGTTGTCTGTTCACTTTGTTGATTATTTATTTTGCTGTGTAGAAGCTTTTTGGTTTAATTAAGTCCCATGAGATATCATCTTACACCAGTCAGAATGGCTATCATTTAAAAAGACAAAAAACAACAGATGTTGGTGAAGATGCAGAGAAAAGGGAATGCTTATATACTGTTGGTAAGAATGTAAATTAGTAAAACCCCTATGGAAGACAGTATGGAGATTTCTCAAATAACTAAAAATTGAACTAGGATTTTATCCAGCAATCCCACTCACTACTGGGGATACACCCAAAGGAAAATAAATTATTATATTAAAAAGATGCCTGCCCTCATATTTTTATTGCATCACTGTTCACAAAAGCAAAGATATGAAATAAACGTAAATGTCCATCAGTGGATGATTGGATGAAGACAATATGGGGTGTGTGTGTGTGTGTGTGTGTGTGTGTGTGTGTGTGTCTTCAATCATAAAAAGAATAAAATCGTGTCTTTTGCAGAAACATAGATGGAACTGCAGGCCATTATTTTAAGTGAAACAACTCAGAAACAGAAAGTTAAATACCACATGGCCTTATTTATAAGTGGGAGCTGAATAACATGGACATAGAGTGTGGAATGATAGACGGGGAGAGTGGGTAAGAAGGAGAGAAGGTGGTAGGGATGAGAAATTACTTACTGGGTACAATGTACACTAGTCAGGTGATGGTTACACTAAAAGCCTAGACTTCACCACTACCTAATATATCCATCTAACAATACTGCACTTGTGTCCCTTAAATTTATACAAATATTTTTAAACTATATGCACTATATTTTCATAACTGTACAGAAATATGTCAAATTGATTGGTTGTCATTTAATTAGCTAATTCATGATTGGTGACCAGTTAGGTTAAGTTCAAATTTTCACCACTGAAAAACAGTGAGTATCCTCTACTTATATCTTTGACCATATAAGTGAATATCCCAATAACAAATTACTAGAAGTAAAATGTCTAGGTTAAATATACACATTTGATTAAATTAAAGTGTCTCCAACTCCGGATGACCGTCCATTGCCTATTTCACACACCTTCAACACAGGATAGTTCCAATATATATAATATTATCAATTTGACAGTTTCTTAACATGTTTGCTGGATATTTGTATCTCTTATCGTTATTGCATTTCTTGACCTTTGACCATTTTTATATTGAGTTGTTTGCCTTTTTCTTATTGATTTCAGGGGCCCTTTCTGGACTATAGACTATGGATATTAACCATTTATCAGTTACATGAAGCAGAAACATTTTCCCAATCTGATTTTTTAAATTGGTTAACTCTATCTTCTATGACATAAATTGGTTTTGAGTTTTACACCATCAAATCTACTAACTGTTTCCTTTATAGCTTATGTTCTTTGTGTTATATCCTTTAACAGATTACTTCTGTTTAGGCCTAGACTTTAAAAAGATTCTTCTATATGTTCTTATAGTACATACAGAAAACAGAGAGCTTATGTTATTTTTTACAGATAATTATCTAATTGTTCTCAAATCATTGGTAGATTAATATAATTCCCACCCTCCCCAACAACTAAAAAACTTCCTTTATCCTTAGAGTATAATCATATATATATATTTCTGGATTTCTAGACAGAAAAAAGAGCATTAATGCTCTCACTTTTAGTCTAACCCTGTGACTGCCATTAGGAAAAAAAAAAAAGTATGTGTGCGTGCGTGCGTGTACTTTTACTCTTTTACTTTAAAATATTTCTGACAAGTCTACTCTTTGACGAAAAAGATTTATGTTATTTGTATTTGACAAAACTTTCACATGCACCATTTTCTCTAATGTTTAAATTTCCATTTCCATGACTAGCATGAGATAAATTTTGGTTCTACCTGAAAGTAGGGGTAAACAGAATAAAAGCAAACATTAATGAGCTTGTCTCAGCACTAGTTAAAATTTCCATTGAAATTTTCTCATTGTGTCAATTTTGTGGGATATGAAACAGGAGCAGCAACAGGAACGGATTAATCATTTTGATTTCTACAAAGAAGCAATTTTTCCCAAATATAATAATTTTAATAAACTTTGGTAGAGGCAATTGATCAAACAAAGTTTTGAAGTTCCAATTTTGTAAGTTCTGGTATTCTATTCTGCTTTCAATTAAATTTTTGAAGCCCCACCAGTAGGAAATCTCCACAGATTAGGATAGTAGTTCTCAAACAGTTTGAGATCAATATACTTTTACAATCTTAAAAAATATTAAGGACCCCAAAGAGCTTTTGTATACATGAGTTACACTTATTCCCACTTACTGTATTTTAAATTAAAACAAAAAGGGGCCAGGCATAGTGGTTCATGTCTGTAATCCCAGCACTTTGGGAGGCCAAGGTGGGTAGATCGGTTGAGTTGAGGAGTTTGATATTAGCCTTGGCAACATGGAGAAACCCTGTCTCTATCAAAAATACAAAAATTAGCGGGGTGTGGTGGTGTGTGCCTGTGGTTCCAGCTACTCAGGAGGTTGAGGTGGGAGGATGGCTTGAGCCCAGTAGGCAGAGGTTGCAATGAGCCAAGATCATGCCACTGCACTCCAGCCTGGGTGACAGAGCTACACCCTGTCTCAAAAAAAAAAAAAAAAAAAAAAAAAAGTGGGGGTTTAAGATATTAATCAGTTCATTAAAAATAATAATAATAAACACTACAATTTTATATTAATAAAATATTTTGTGAGAAATAACTACATGCTCCCACCAAAACTAGGAGAGTAACACTGCTTTTATTTCTGCAAATCTCTTTTTCTTTTTTAAAAAGACAGTTGGGTTTTCTTTCATATTTTGTTTTGTTGGATTTAAATTAGAAAAATTGGTCTTGTCCTAGATATGTAATTTTAGATATAGAGAGTATTTTGTTCGTCTTTTCAGGTAATGGTGGATATTATTCTTTGAACCCACACTAACAGTTGGCAAACGATTGTGTCTTAAGGATTATCTATAATGTGGAATCTAAACTCATATAAATAAACATTTTGTACTCTATTCCATTAAAAATCCACCACTCTATCTTGTGCTTGACTGGATCATTTACTCACACTTAATTCTGTAATATTATGCATTGATCATTTGGAAAATATCAGTTAACAGAATTAGGCAGATGACCCAAATGTTGCCATATTTCATTATACAACATCAAAATATTATTTTCCTTAATATTACCACACATCTCATATGAGAAGTCTTTAATTATTGGGAAAATGACAAGCTCACAATGGTAGATGTAATTTTTCCAAAATTCTCTTTTTAACTTAAAATCTTGAATTTTATAACTGGCAACAAAAACTGTCCATTAAAGTGACAGACTTACTTTATTCTTTTAAAAAATAAATGTTGGTCAAATAACCAAATGCAAATAACCCTAGTTCATCAGTTATTCCTTCAAGTAAAAGGATGGCCTATGACAGAAGTGGCCCAGTCGGCTTGCAGTCACCACCACACAAGTGCTTTTGTTCCATATGATCATCTGGACTTCCATGTGACAGTTAAGAACTTCCTGCATACCCTTCATTTGGTTTTACGGAATACAAAAATATGTCTACTTAAAGGTTGAGATTCAGTAAAATCTACAGCTTTTACTGTTTTATGATAGCCATTCCTAGGCAAAATTGTTTTGTTTTGTTTTGGAGATTTTTTGTGAGTGTGTGGCAGTGATGAAGACGACTACTCAGTACAGCTGATTCACGCCAATGGTTGCACTAATGGTGCAAAAGCAACAAAGTGGAAAAGGCAAACTATGTCTTGATATTATTAATCTTATGAAAATAATTGTTATTTCATATATCCCTGTATAGAGTCTCAAGAATGCCCGGCATCCTCACACAACACTTTGAGAATTACCAGACTAGTATATAAGGCTTCTGCCCTAGTGGTACTACAAATTGTATTACTCTCAAAATGACTGACTGAATGAATTTTCTATGGAATTTCCATCCCTGCAGTGACATGCAGCAAACAATCTTAAAAATGGACATTTTATTGTAGTAGTCTCTGCCACTCACAGTGTTATTGGAAAAACATTCATCTCTGCTTGTTCTTCTTTATTAGAAAGATATGCATCTTCATTGGTTTTGCAATCTATTCATAATGTCAACATTAATAGTGAACATCAGCAAGCTGTCACTACCAAGAAAAATGAAGTAAAATTAATAAAGAGAAAAATGTTCTACAGGACTAAACACCTCCGTGAAAATTTTGACTGCACAGACTCCAGTGAAAATTTTGTATTCTCTAAGGGAACAGATGAGTTAATGAATGGGCTGAATGACATTTTCTAAAAAAATAAAATAAAATGCCAGTTGGGAAGCCACATTATTTTTTATTTTTTTCTGCCCTTTCCAGGATACTAGTATTATACTGCTTCTCTTATAATAAGCCACCCTGTCAGAAAAATATTTTTTAAAGTGTGTTTTATGTAATAGGATGTGGGGAAAGCATTTTAAATACTTTCTGAGACATTTTCCATGCCATTTCTCATTTCTATGATTCTCCATCTCCTGGTACAAGGATGTGAGTCTGACCCTCTCTCTCCTCTAGTTTTATTGCCTTCCTTCATTTAAAATGACAAATGAAATTTTCCATAAAAAACTTGAAGATATACACTTTTTTTGGTAGGCTCCATAATGCATCAAATCTAAGAAATTTAAGTAATTAAATTTCTATTTCTGTTTCCAAGGTTATGCTCTTTCACATTCCCCAGCCCCTAGAAAAAGGTGAAAGGAGAAAAATGGAGCAATAGGGCAGAAACATCGAGAGCAAGAAGAGGAAAAGCAAGCATAGCTAGAGAATGGGAAGCACCCTCTCTTATTACCTTCCAGTAACTGTGCTAATATTATACATGCCTCTGGGATCAAGAAGTATGTGAGGGGAGGAGTATTTTTACTTTGGGAATAAGTTGAGAAGATTGTGTTTTATGTAAAACAATGTGGAGAAAGATTTTTATTATATAGCAAGATTATCATATCTTTTCCTGGTTTGTTATTTCTGCCAAGTAGCAAACGGGCCTTCTTGATTTAATTGTGGGTTTTAACTTGGGAGTGAAGTTTATGTGTTTATGTGTTTCTATATATTTATCACCTTTGTCATCTATATAGATCTGTATCTTGTGAACTTCAAAAGGAGGTGGCCCCAGTTATATCTTTGAATCTGCATTTGGCTCCATTTGAGAACGAATGAAAAGAAACTCCGGATATTTATGTAATGCATGCATTGCCCAGGTGAGAAACAAGGACTGACTATTATAACTTCTTTTCTTCAATTGTGAAAATTGACCCTGCTCTATGTTTAGCACCAGGATGCCATAATTAAAACCCCCTTGTGCCTCAATGATAAGATAGAAAACAGCCCAATACTCTCTTTCCTATGGCTTTAGTCTAGTAAGATAGAATAATTTGCTTAAAAGTAGATGGATATCAATTAAATAAGATTTTTCATCAAATTAAACTTTAATATATAGGGCTTTGTGTTTCTACTCTTACTTTCCATGAAGCAATATCTTTCCTCATGGAATATAATCCTGAAGCAGTTATACTTGTATCTTCAACTTAAAGCTGGGGTTTGTAAATAGCTATCAATAAAAAGGGAGCCATTTTATTTTGATTTATAGAATGCAACAATTCTTGGCAATTCCATTAATGCATAACCACTAATTCCAAGTTAAGAAATGACTGCATAATGGCAGCTTTAAAAATATTTGCAGATCATGATAGCCAGTTCTTTAAAATTATAACAACAAATAATTGCTTTTACTAGAGAAATGGTCCCAGCCTATGTCCATCATTTGATTGCAACACTCATAAACCATAAGTATTACTTATAAGAAAGACACAATGACAGTTGGGCTTACCACTAAAATGGTGGTTCTCTTTCAAGATTTTTAGCTCCTCTGTAACATGAAGACGATGGGAAAGAGGTTTGCATTAACAATTAACAGTAAATATATCCTTAGCATCTACAATGGGCTCAGACCTATGCCGGTTCTCCAGGACACACAATGGAAGTGTTAAGCATAATGCCATTCTTAAAGAAATTGTAACCCAGGGAGAAACGAGACTACTATCATTCAGTGAGTACTTTCTGTATCCCAGGCACTTTGCCAGGCACATGATTATTTTAAGAGTCAGAAATTCTAGGTACAAATCCAGGCTCTTTCTATAAATAACTGTGTCACCCTTGACTAAATCACCTGGTCCTTCTGGAATTAATTCCTCCGTATGTTAAAAGCTTTCAGTAAATAATCAGTAAATCTCTCAGCCTTGATGAGTCTATAATTTCACATTATGACTAAAATAATTTGGAAGTTCTAAAGACTCTGGTAGTAAGGATTAGAATGCTCCAGAAAGGGTTCAGAGTGGATGAGAATGTGAGTTTGGTGTTGAAGGATGTATCTAAACTCTTGAACAGTCAGAGGAAAGTTCCAAGATATTCGAATTATGAAGTACACAGGGACTTTCAAGTGGCTCTGGAGGTTCATAAAGTTTCTCCTTAGATTGCAAACTCCCTGGCGGCTGTGTCTTACCCCTCAGCACTGTGTCTAACACATTTGAGGTATTGAAAATATTTATGCACTGGGCATGATGGCTGATGCCTGTAATCCCAGCACTTTGGGAGGCTGACGCAGGAGGATGACTTGAGACCAGGAGATCTGGAGTTGGCTGGGCTACATAGACAGACTTCATCTCTACAAAACATTTTCAAAATTAATCAGGTGTGGTGTTACACGACTATAGTCCCGGCTACTCGGGAGGCTGATGTGGGAGGATCACTTGATCCCAGATGGTTAAAGTTACAGTGAGCCATGATCATCCCACCGCACTCCAGTCTGGGTGACAGAGAGTGACCCTGTCTCAAAAAACATACTTTTTTCAATAAAAAAAGATTATTTTATTTTTAAATATATAGTGAAAGAAAGGAACTCTCTGCCATGATTGGTATATGTATACATATATAGGCTCACTGAAACCTCCACCTCCCAAGTTCAAGCAATTCTCCTGCCTCAGCCTCCCAAGTAGCTGGGATTACAAGCATGTGTCACCATGCCTGGCTAATTTTTGTATTTTGAATATATTAATTATTTAAATACAAGCTTTGTATTTAATATTTTGTATTTTTAATGTATTATTTAAATATGTTTTGATTCTGAGTACATCTTACATCTTTATATGAATTATATGCAACTAATACATTTACTCACATATGAAAAAATGTTGTCTGCTAAACTTTATCTATTTTTAATATTCAATTTTAATTATGTAATTAGGTAACCTTTGATTTAGTTTTACACTTTAGTAGTAATAATACTGACTTCAAAAATATAGACTATAGACTGAATATCAAGTTCTAATACACATGTTGATATATATACCTAAATATGAGATATATATATTTCTCTCAAAGAGTTATCCCAAGAGTACAAAACATTAAGGGAGAACTCTACAACCTAGGCAGAGTTTATACTTGTTGTATTTGATAAAAGAATAACAAACGATTTCCCAGTGAGGATAATAAGAGCAAAGATTAGGCATCTGTCTTGTAATCCAGAGTCAAACCTTAAGCATCTCCTCCAGAAAAGTGTTGATGCTGTCTGCAACGCCCCTTCTGCCTGTGCCTGCCTCACTAACTCCTCCCTGAACTCCTCTTCTTGCACATGTCCCTTCCTGTGCCTCATTCTGGTGTGAAGCTCTGGAATTTCCTTTAAATCAGAGCTGTACCATTCCCACATTCGTTGGATAACTCTGATCTGAGCTTTCTCCCCAGAACTAACGCAAAGTCCAAGTGTACTGCCTCCCCCAAAATAACCCTCCGGTCAGGAGCCAAGCATGCCCACTGCTCCAGGTGACCTGCTTACCTTCCTGGCTCAGGTCTCAGTCCTGGAATAATGTGACAAGTCCTCTTGTGTGATTATGCATGTGCCTCACATTCAAAACTAACATTCCTTGGTTACCCCATCTCACATCCTTCATTGACCACCTTCTACATGGTAGGTACATTTCTGGGCACCTTACCAATTGAAGAGTCACAAGTCATGACCATAATTCTTTTTTCTACTCCCACATTTTCACAAAATACAGGGATCTCCCAGTTTCATCAATCACAATGATCCTGCACTTTCTGGATTCACGTACCACACATATTCAGGGGCATACAGCACTCCATCTTCAAATCTGTAGTGCATTTGTCTTTTTGTTCTTATAGTATCTTTGCAATATGTTGGGAGACGATGAATCTAAGTTGTATTTCCTAACAGAGCCTGGCACAAGGCCAGGCACAGGGACTACACTGTGAAGTTCCTGCTAATTACGGAGAGCACAATGTGTTCAGCCAATGTAAGAGAAGCATGCCTGAGAAGTCCCAACTATTCATCTTTAGTGCCAAGACTTTCATCTTTATCTCGATGAGGCAACATAAAATAAATAGCCAAGTACCATGTTCCTATCTATCAGTAAAAGAAAATGAATTAAAGCATATGAAATATCACTGCAAAAGGAAATAGCCTTCAATTTTTACCACTAGTTTTATAACAATATAGAAATCCAAAGTGAAAATGGATAGAAAATGAAAAATGAACAAGTACATTTAATATATGTGTATGTGAGTAAGTTTCCTAAGACCCTTGAAGCTGTGACGATCAAAAACCAAAAACGGTAACTACTCAATATCTGTGTGAAGAAAAATCAACCCGAAGATGTTAAAATCTCTACAACACTACAAAATGATAGCACATTAACTATAGGAAATATCCCCTTTATTTCAACAGATGATATTACAGAGTACATCATAATATATGCAGCTCATCACAATTTATAAGAGTAAATCCTGAATTATTCCAAAGTTAAATTTGTAAAAAGCAAACCAATCTCCATGAACTTGATATCCAGTCGATAGTCTATACTTTTGAAATCAGTATTATTACTACTAAAGTATAAAACTGAACCAAAAGGTAACCTAATTATGTCATTAAAATTGTGTATTAAAAACAGGATTAAGTTTAACAGACATCATTTTTTCATGTGAGTAAATGTGTTAGTTGCACGTAGTTCATATAAAGACATAAGATGTACTGAGAATCAAAGTTGTATTTATTGAGCACTTTCTATATATAAAGTATGTTATTAAATGTTTTTATAGAGATGATATCATGTGATTCAAATTTCACAAAGTAACTAAGGCCAAGAGAAATTAACTAGCCTGTCCAATATCAGATAGCAACAATAAACAGCAGAGTTAGAATTCCTAACTAAACCCAGAAATAACAAAGAAATAAACTACATATTGAATAACGTATGTCATCAATATGAAGAAGTTATTTTAAAACTAAACGTAATACTGGAATATATTCACTATGAAGTGACATAGATTATCTTGAATAGAAACATCTACTGTCAACAAAATTAACTAGAAATTATTACTCTTGCACCATGTAGGTTTCAATTTTTTTTAATCAGACAAAATTGGAATGAGGTTGTATATGATGAGAAAAATAAACCAGAAAAACATTCATGTTCTGTGAGAAGCCTAAGGGTTGAGTTCCTTTACATAGAAAATAAGTGGTTGCATTATTGCTGTCAAGTATATGAAGTTCTGCCATGCTGAGGAAGCATAGATTTTTGTCTCTTTCTCAGAGGGCTGCCTAAATGAAAGGATGTTTAAATTACAGCAGAATAAAATTCAGACAGACATAGGCAAAACTCCTTGACAAGAAGAGTTATTTTGTGATGAATATTACCAAGAGAGGTCTTGGAATCTTTCTTTCTAGAAAGCATCCCCCAAATACTGATAATTTATTGCCTTTACTACGTAGCATGACGTCCATCCTGGGGCTTTGAAGTCCTGATATATTATAGTTGGATTTCATTTCACTTATGCTTCTAGCAATACAAGGAAGCCTCCCCTAAACTTTCATTTTTCCAAAGTTATTAGATTTTAACAGTTTCCTAAAAAAAAAAAAAAAAAAAAAAAACCCGTTCTTAATTCACTTAGAAATCATAAGTATCCTAATGAAGCAGATAGGAGAAGATTCAGAAGACTTGTTTATAGGTTGGACTCTATTCCTTAGAATGACATGTAACTCCAAGTCTATTATCACCAAAACAAAGAGAAAGGAAAAGCGGAGTGTATTTGTTTTCCACAAGCAAGGTAGAGTTCATTCCATGGACATAGATTGAACCTGGCAGCAGAAACAAATCCTGAAGTACGTGATGCCACCTTAATTATTACCTGAAAACAGAAACAATAGTCGAGTTGGAGATTATAAGGAAGATCACAGCTTTCTTAAAGGGCCTGGTATACTTGAAGCTCTGATTTCACTCTCTAAGCCTGCTACCATCTTGTGTTTGAAAATAATCACCTCATTTACTGTGTGTAGATGCCTGTTTTTGTCCATTAGACAAATGAATTGAGAAAAATATAAATTTTTAGGAATGACAATCTGCTATTATTTTTTTATGTAGCATTTTTTAATCTAGTAAAAAAACTGGCCAAGGCAATTTGGATAATTCGAAGATGAGCAAATTAAATTTCAGATTTTTCTCCACCCTGGCTTTCAGAGTAAAAACTATTCATGCAACCAAAGACATAGCTACAGGAAGGCCTCACTCCTCCTCACAACTAGCAACTCTGACTCAGCCGGAGGCGCCAAAGAGGGAAATGGTGACCCTGAGGTCAGACCAGTCCATGATTTTTTTATATCATTCACAATGAAGAGGTAGGAAGCCAAAGCTAACAGATTATTGTTCAGAAAATCGTTTCAGTGCCAAGTAAGAGACAAACTTTAAAGGTTCTTAGTAATAACTCTAGTATCAGTAGCCTCATTTATATAGGACAATCCACAACACAACAAACCTTACATCCCTGTAAGAATAAAAACTATTTGTTGCTGAAGACATTTCTAGAGAAATGTTCATTCTAAACAAGTTGCTTCCAACCAAAGAGAAAGGAAAAATCCAAATCCAATCAGACGAATATATTTTCTCATCCCGAAATGATTTTGTGAGTATGGAAATCTTATTTGCTTTTCCCACTGCATGTTTTTGTTGACATTTGCTCTGATGAAGCTAAGGAGGTAGGGGGTTAAGATCTTTTTCCTGCCTTACTATTTACCTTTCAGTCTGAGATTATGTGGATCTCCAGTTCACCTAAATCAAAACTCATGCTGCTTACTATGAGCTGTGCGCTTTGCCTCCTGCTGATCTCTCTAGCTTTTGTTGGTTTATTTGTTTTTGCCCCCCTTTTGCTCCCTCTCTCTCTGTTGCAAAGATACTTTCCTCCTGAGTGTAATCACACCAAGGTTTTTCTCATTCAGGCCCTTTTATTTAGTTTCCTCTACCAGGGATGCTCTTTCCCCAACTCTTCCTATGTCCAGCTGGTTCTCATCTTCCTCGTCTCAGCTCAGGTCTTACCTCCTTAAATAAGAGACCTTCCTCACTCAGCCTACCTAACATATTGTCCTCATCTAGTTCCTCCATCATGCTCCCTACTGATTTCCTTTAAAGTGCATTTCCCAAGCTATAATCTTTTTTCTGGTTTTTTGTTTGTTTGTTTGTTTGTTTATTATCATTCACCCATTCTAACATAGGCTCCATGAGGGTACACCTTTCTAGTCTTCTTAATGTCTATCCCCTCAGAGCTTAGGACAATCTTCCATGCAGAGAAAATGATAGCTAGATTCTTGTAAGCCTATGTAAAGCCTATGTGCATCCCAACTGAGAGCCAAATATTGTGCCAATTATGCACAGGTACATACAACATACATCCTCACTTTTCTTTTCTTTATGTTTGTTAGCACTCTAACCTTCCCAGTGAAAAGAATAGCAAAACAAAAGTGGAAAAAACCTATGATAACAGGATTCACAAAAAGTGTTGCTTAGACACCTCAAAGGAGCTTAATGTCCTTCAGTGCTTTTGATCTTTCTCTTTTAGGGCACATTCACTACAAGAAAAGAAAAATAAAAGAAAATGCTTTGTCCTTCAGCTGTGTCACCAAGAATTTGAATTTAGGAGAATAAGCATGTTCATTTCCCCTGAATTTCTTCCACAGAATTTAAAGTCAGATTCAGATCCATATCCTTTCAAATTCAACATGCTTTTTCAGCACAGGTAATTATAAACATTTCAGAGCAAGGTGAAATCCTTTAAACTCCATCAGATTTCTAAAATAAATAAAAAGCTATCTGTTTTGCCTAAACTGGCTCAAATAAAATAGAAACCGTTTTCATTTTTTATAGATTTATTATTTACAAATTTGCCTACTCACTAAAATTTATTTGTAACCTCAAAATCTATAGTTGCAGCACTTTTGCAGTCATTCATGGACATTTGCAGAGCAATGAAATATTGAGTTACCCAGCACACATCTCCAGCTGAGATCGAACAAGGCAACACTCTGCCTTCTTGTGTCAGCTCTCATACTGTAAACAAGTGTCCTTTTGGCAATCTATTTAATTGCCATTTTTATTTTGCATCTTGGCACTTTTTGTTAGTAATTTCACTGTTTAAAGTGGTTCCAAAGCATAGATATGAATTGCTGTCTAGCATTTTAAAGCACGAGAAGGCTGTGATGTGCTTTACTGAGAAAATATGTGTGTTAGATTAGCTCCCTTCAGGCTTGAATTACAGTACTGTTGGCCATGAATTTAGTGTTAATGGATCAATATGCATTAAGAAAGATGTCTGTAAACAATATATATGAATTAAGATGTTTGTAAACATAAACTTACATAAACAATGTTATTTATTGATCAGTTGATGAAAATGTTGTGATGAGAGGCTCACAGGAACCTAATTCAATTTCCCCTAGGAACAATGGTTCAGTATTTGCTAATTCAGTATTAGAGAATAATTTTTAGAATATAACTACTATAAATAATGAAAATCAACTATAGATTCTTTTCAGGGGAAAAGTGGTAAACTTTTCTGAATGGTTATATGAGATTTGTAATCTTATCGGTACCTCTGTCATCAGAAAGCATGAAATTAATCTGCCTGAATTTCATCAAAAAGTATTACGTGGTGAACTGTACTTTCTCCCAACCGTAAACATATTATTCACGTGGTTATTGTTTCAGTGTGCTTTTATTTTCTGAGGCAACAAATCTTCTGCATTATCAACAAGGTAACGGATAAGAAAAAGTTGACAATAAACAATAAAATCCTGAAATCTCCAGGGCTCTGTTTCTTATATCAATTACTTAATAGTTTTTTTCTACTGACTATCCATCTGTTCTTTACTAGTGTATTACTAAAACATAGGTGAAGCCTTAACTTGACTGATTTTTAGAGAAGAAATTCTAGATATGAAGGTTATCATGATCTTCACATTTGAAATTCAAAACCATATGCTGAAGATAAAATTTCAAAAAGATACAAAATGTTCAACTATGCTGCTAACACAGAGAAAGACTACCAAAAGAGTGAGATAGCAAAGATAAAAGTTGTGAATATAAGGTTTTACAGATTCTTGTAAAGAGAAAAGAAAAGCAACTTATAATTAAATACAAGAGAGAGGACTACAAAGACGAAATAAGAATTGATAATGTGGAACACACAAACCAAATAACTTATTATTTTTGCCATTGCTTAAGTTGTTCTGCTTATCTCTTTCCCTTATTCTAATGTTCAGTTATTACTTTGTGTATCATTTTCATCAACACTTAGAAACACGTTTCTTTTCTTCCAATGACTCTCTATGGTTTTAAAAATTCCATGAAAGCTGTGTTTTCTAATAGCCATACAATGAGGAAGAGGGGATAAAGCAAATATGAGGGTAAGCATTATTTAGATAAAATCACTCAAGGCAGTCTCAGAAGTGGATAGATGTTCTACACAGCCAAACAGATGAATGCTATGTAAACTATTTTAATTGCATTATGTTAGTAAAAATGTTTAAAGCTATAACATCAGAAAAAAAGATGCTGTATGATCTTTTTGTCTATGTTACACTAAATACAAGAAGGGCAAAATCAACTAAACAGATATCTAGAATGAACTAAAGGAAATAGAGAGAGGCAAGCCCTCTAAGTATCTATCCCTGAGAATTTTTCAGGTCTTCATGGGAGAATCTGTTTTCAAATTGAGTTCTGAATAGGATGGATTTTAAAAGTTCCCATTTAGATACATCACTGTGAATTTTTAGGAGACTAATGATAAAGATACTGAAAGCCCCCAAAAAACAAATAATGAATGCACAAAAAAACAAGAATTAGGTTTCTCAAACAACATCTGATGATAGAAGATAAGTTGGTCATTCCTTCCAAGTTCTAAGGAAATGTGATTTTCATCCTAGAAATCTGTATCCAGCAAAGCCTTCAATTATATATGAGAGGAGAATTAAAACCATAGCAAACATGCAAAAACTCAGATAATTTACCTCCAAAACACCCGTTCTTAGGAAGTTACTTAAGGAGGTGCTCTAGAGAAAATCAGAATGAGAAAAAAAGAAATTAAAATCAACGGGTTCACAAAACAAGCCTCAAATCAAAAGAATGAAGAGAAAGTCCCAGCTGACAGCAGTGCAATAGGATTAGAGAACATTGATTTCAAATTGTAGGAACACAGAAAACTTCAAAGGGGTGCTCCCCAGGCATGAAGTGGAGAAAGAGATACATTAGTAAGAAAAGGAAATAAATAAAATGTCAGATAAAGCACCACAGCACAAGGAAAACAATAAAATGAGACTCTCCAAGATATTTCAAAAATTTGTGTGGAAAAAATGTAATTTAAAACTAGATTAATTGCTCCAAATTAGAACACAATTGACCTTGAAGAAAAATTGAATGTATTCTGAGGAACGGAAAGACTCAGTAAGATGAAAAACATTAGGGATATTGTGAAGGCATTTATGCCTTTTCCCAACATGGAAAAAGGCTATCAGGAATTTCATTAAAATATTATACACACACACCCATGCACATACATGCATATATGCACTCTTATATGTGTGTGTATATATGTTTTATTATTTTAAAAAATTGTTTTAAATAATCTATTGTAAGTAATAAAGAAAAATGTATTTAAAGTATATGAAGAAATAAGTCAAGAAGTAATTACATGGTCAACCACAAAAGGACAGTGCTATCCCAATATGTCAGTTGTTCAGGAGGATCAAGAGAAGCCAATCTAGGCCGGGCGCGGTGGCTCACACCTGTAATCCCAGCACTTTGGGAGGCCGAGGTGGGCGGATCACGAGGTCAGGAGATCGAGACTATCCTGACTAACACGGTGAAACCCCATCTCTACTAAAAATACAAAAAATTAGCCGGGTATGGTGGCGGGCACCTGTAGTCCCAGCTACTCGGGAGGCTGAGGCAGGAGAATGGCATGAACCCGGGAGGCAGAGCTCGCAGTGAGCCGAGATAGCGCCACTGCACTCCAGCCTGGGTGCCAGAGCGAGACTCTGTCTCAAAAAAAAAAAAAAAAGAAAGAGAAGCCAATCTAGTTTGCACAAGGAAGATGAATAAAAAGTCTCTGGAAAGACTAGAATACATGAATTAGATATATGATAGTAAGAACTTAAAAATATTTTAAAACCACATAATGTATAATGACATTTGGAAATTTCAAGTATACAGGAAAAAACATATAAAATGGAAAATTTAATCATAGCATGGTACTTGGCTCTGCATTGAACAATAGTCACCTAGCTATACATAGATTTGTAAACAATACTTATCGATTTTTCCATTTTTAAAGTAAATGATATCTAAAGTATATGTATATAGGACCAATTAATTATAAATACAAAGTAGAATATAGATGTTCTCAGTCTTGACTCACCAATGTCATCAATTCATAAAGTAGGAAGTTGAAGGACAATATTTCTGTCAAAGTAAGAAATGTAGTTTCAAGTATATTATTAGAAATTATAATGAAAATAATAGAGCAATATAAAATTAACAATATAATTATGTTATTAATATAGAATTAACCACTAGAAGAATTGGCAGAGGCAAGTTCTTTTCCATTCTGTCTTCCTCTGTTACTGGAAATTTTTAACATTTGCAGATATATCAGAGGGGAGCACATTCCAAAAATAAACAAAAATTGCACAACTTCGAAACAGTACCTTTTAAAAAGCCATATACAAAATTGAAAGAAAAAAATAAACCGTGACAAAGAATTAAATACATTTTGATTAGCCAAGGGGGGCCGTATATTATAGGCATTGTTAATATTTACCAATATACAGTTCTATTCTGGACACAAGGACGATTAGTCTCCACCTCCTCGAAGTTGGGCATTTCATGGGAATAATTCTAATCAATGACATGCAAGCTGATGTGGCATAGTTCTTGCCTGGGCAGAAGCATTAAATTGCTAGATGTGCAACTCTCTAGTCCCGTCTTCCTCTGCCATAGTCATCTTGAATAAATAACTCATACAATTCAATAGGAAAAAGTATCTGCCATAGTCATCTTGAATAAATAACTCATACAATTCAATAGGAAAAAGTATCACAGTGACAATAAAAACTGGCAAAAGACTTTAATAAACTGTTTATGAAAGAAGAAACATAAATGTGCAATAATAAATATGAAAATCTATTTTATATAACAAAAAATATTTTTAGGTATCAAACATGTAAGAATTTTAAAAATGATAATAATGATGTGCGGGGTATGAAAGATTAGACTTTTCATAGACGATTGATGGGATTATAGTCTGGATTGGATTTCCTTAGCATACATCAGAAACTGATTTACTTAACTAAATGCTTCATGGCCTTTAATCCAGTAATTATACTTCAGTCATCAGAAATGGTGAAAAATACATATATAAAAGAAATTTCATTTGCAGCAATGTTTTGTAATGGATAAAAGAAGAATTTTTTAAATCTTGCAAAAATTGAAAAGAAATGATTGGTGTGAATATTATGAAGCTATGAAGTTTACAAATGGCTTTAATGTAGTTCTGCTCATGTAAATTTATTTCTTTCAACAAGGCAAATTTTTTCTATCAAAGAAAAGATACATTAAAATATAAGCAGATGAGTAGAGTCTTGCAGATTAAACAAAAGATATTGCTTTAAATTATACTGAAAGTTAAAATCTTTCCACTTTAATGCTCATGGAAAGCCAATGGGTCTTCAAGTCTTTGCTCATCTTTTGCCCCTATCAGTAAGCCCACATTAAGTTCACAGTTCCACAAAATGAAGTGGTTAAGATTTATAAATTTCCTGATGGTTAGCCAAAAATACACCGTTTAGGACATGCACCATAAGGCAGGCTGAAAGTATATCTTGATGCAAGTAACATTTTAGAATTGTATTTAGTATTCCAGTTTAAATCAAATTTATATCATAAATAGCTTGATATTTGGCTTTAGGTAGAGTACATAACTGATTCTTAAGACAAACTGGGGATGAAACTAAATACAGTGTTAGTTAATGAAGCCATAGTAACTGAGTTCCTTCACCTTTCTTTATTGCATATAGATTGCGGTCTTTAGTTTTAATACTCTATTTGTGAACACATATGGATTGTTACACTGAATTAACTTCAAAGTGATATTCAAGAACCAAGACATAATCATAACCCATTACTTAAATCTTGATATAGGTTAAGAAATATGCAAAACAAGTAGTCCACTTAAGTGATATTACTGCTATGACACAAGCCAAAAAACATAATAACATCCCTTATTTATCCCTCTGGGCTCAGTTAATGTTCAAAATCTGGCATCCTCTTTTATTGATCTGAGACCCCAGAAACACAAAAGCACAATTTATGGTAACAACACTGCTCAGGAAACAAATGCCTTGCAAGACTTTACATCTCTCTGCTTGTAATAGAGTTTTAATCTTCTTTATTTCACACTGTGGGTAAATTCCCCATTTGTTTGTAACTCCTTGAGGAGTTATTTACCTAAAAAAAAAATCTGGGCCAAGTGCAGTGGCTCACACCTATATCCTAGCACTTTGGAAGACCAAGATGGAAGGATTGCTTGAGGCCAGGAGTTCAAGACTAGCCCGGTCCACACAGTCAGACTATTTTTTAAAATTAACCAGTCAGTGGCATGTGCCTATAGTCCCAGCTACTCAGGAGGCTGAGGCAGAAGAATAACCTGAGCTCAGGAGTTTGAGGCTACAGTGAACCATGATCATGTCACTGCACTCCAGCCTGGGTGGATGACACAGTAAGACCTTATCTCAAAATTAAAAAAAAAAAAAAACTTACACGTTTCAAATCAATGAAGTAAAAATTCATGTTTGTATATGTTGTGACAATTGGCTAACCTTATGAAGGAAAAATAAAACTGGATTCTCTAGGTTTTTATAATCACATAAAGCCAGATGATTCAATGATTTATCTGGAAACGTAATACCAAAATATGATGGCATTAAAGCACAGGCAGTTTTTATTTTTTTAATAAACTAGTGTGGGAAATATTTTTCTGAGCAAGGTACAAAATTCCTGAGGAAATTAAGCAAACAATTTATAAATTTTACTAAATAAAATTTAAGAATATGTGTATTCATAAAAATTATGAACTGAAATTGTCATTCCAAAAAGTGATAAACAGCTTAAAAAAACACAAAGCTGGGTAAAACAGCTGAAACATATCACAAGTGTGTTACTTTAATGTATGTATCAAATAATAATGAGACTCACCCATAAATAGACTAACAACCCAAAAGAAAATCGGGCAAAGGAATGAACAGGCGTGTATATGCACACACACATACACAGAAATACAAATAATGTCTTACCATAGTAAATGTGAACAATAAGATACCAAGAGCGAAGTTTTAAAAAGTTTAACCTTGTGCACCGCTTGTGATATTAGGCAGAAACAGACATACTCATACACTCTAGGTAGGGTTGTAAATTGATATGCCTTCTTTGCATATCCAGCAAAGTTTTAAATGCAAACACTTTTTGACTACAAGTTATTCCACTCATAGCAATATATTCTACAAATCCACTTGGACATACTATTAAAAGAAACAGCAAAAATGAAAACAATCATCAACAAAAAGCAGGCCAAATAATAACAGACTACCATGCACTAACTACAAAAAAAGAAGAGGAAAATCTCTGCACATAAAAGAAGCACTCTGATTTTTGTCAAGAAGAAAACAATCAAGACAAAGAACAGTGTATATTATCCTACCATTTCTGAAACCCATCAATGGTGATTATCTCAGAGACATAGAATTGAGGTGAAGAAAGACAATATTTATTATATCCCCTTGTGTAGTGTTTTTTAAATTACCACATGCGTGATTATTTTCATCACAATTTTTAAGCTTCAAAATGTAAAGACCACAAGAAGCTAAATTCAAATTTTCTGCATGTTTTACATTCTAAATCATCCACAGTACCAAAATGCTATTGTAAGTAAATATTTTAATTACTTTATATAATTCTTGTTACATGTTAAAGCTGCATCAACTTTTTTCAGATAATCATGATTTTCTACCTGAAATTCTCAAACCACTGTAGTAATCAAGGTTTAAATTATATAAAATCTGTTTTAACAAAAGACACTAGCAAGGCGTTAGTGTCTCTTAGATTATTCAAAATAGCTATATGCATTGACATTTTAAATATTTTGTAAAAGTTACTGTTTAAAACTTGTGACTAGCTTCTTCAGTAACAATCTAAAGTAGTATTTATTATAATTAATTAGTCAATCCACATAAATTAATTTATGTAAACATCACCCAGCAATTTATGTAGCCTATGCCAGTTTAAACAGATTTGAAAAGATTTTGACAATGAAAGAAAAAACTCATATGCAAAATAAAATATAAATTGTCATCTCCAAATACGATGCAAAAAATTGAAATTGTTTTTAACAGATCTGCAATTGGCATTAATAGTTTGTTAACAGCAGTAGTACTCACTTGGCTACCCAAGTTTTCAGCAACATATTCTAAATCAGTATTTAAGATGATGGCTTTTCACTTTCCATTGAGAATCTTTTTTATGTTTTCTTTATAATTTTTTGAATTACCATTTCTGCTTTTAAGATAATTTAAAATCTAGGTCCAAAGTATAGGATAATACTTGTAAATGATCTAGAAATAATGTCTATTACAGAGACTAATGTAATAATAAAATCATCTAGCTAACCTAGATTAACAACCTCTACTTTTGCCACAAGGAAAAGATTTTGAACCCATAAAACATTTTCAATACAGAAGCCTTATCTTGTTCTTTGTCACCTCAGACAATAACAGGTACAGAGCAGGTATCTACTAAAAGTTTAAGAAAGGAAGAAAAGAAAGAAGAAAATCCTGTGATAGGTTTTTGGTGCATACAAACAAGGTAGACAAAAGCACTTTAAAAATAAGTATTTAGCTTTTATCCAGTGTATTCTACCTTCAGCCCAAATCCAAAGTCATGGATATAACTTCGTTTTGTAAATATACAGATTTGCTTTAAAAGAGTAATTTTGACCAAAGGTCTTATGATCCTACATTGAAGAGTTCATATGGCTGCTGTTACTGCAATATAAGGCAACATAAGAAGAATAAGAATCAATTCAGAGTAAGGTAGTGAATATTTTATGAACTACACAGAGCTCATATGTAGGAAGTCCTTAGTTTTACTTATTGTCAGTAAGTAAAAATCTTCCCCCAACCACCCCGCACAACTGCACATCTCTCTGCTCCCTAAGAGAAGTAATCTCTGACCAAGTAACTATTTGAAAATGTTTCAAAACTTCCAGACCTTTCAACAGACTAGGAACAGGCAAAAAGAGCCTCCTTATATTGTGTTGGGGTATAAACTTGTGAAAAAGATGACAGTGACCTAGACAACCAACCAGCAGCAAGATGCATAAAACTGATCCTCAGGGAAGAAGTCACAATGAACCTGTTCCAAGTTTAATAAGGTCCTATTTGTGGGAAACACCTACCATCATTTTTATTGCAGAAATGTATCAATGGTGGAATTGGTAACTGAATAGTATCAGATATCCACACTAAATGTTAACCAGCATCTACATTTTTTAAATTATGCATGATTTAGTTCTTGTTATTTATCCGTTGAATTTGGTGGGGGTAGGGTTTGTGAATCAAGAACACATCCAAATTCTAGTAACATGTAAATGTTCACTAGTATTCTAAAAATTATGATTAAAGTACAATCCTAGCCTCCAGTTTTAGTTTGAATGGTTGTATTATACTTAAAAAGTTTATTATTTTGAAAATTACATTAAAAAAACTATTAGCTACCTTCTCTTCCATGCACCTATAAGCACGGAGTTAAGTATATCTGACCAATATAAACTCAGGGGAATTGGAATCACTGAAATTAGCAATATTAATCACTATATTACATAGGGCAATTACTATCATTTAAACCTGACAATCACATTAGGAGGCAGGTATTATAAAGACCCCCATTTTACAGAGGAGAAAACGAGACTAGGAAGTTTAGCTGATTAATACAAAGTCATAGAACTAGTAAATAGTGAAGCCATAATTTTAATTCATGTCTGCACATTCACATATTCTAGCTATGTTGCCAACTGAGACGAATAGAGGCTCTGGTTTAGGAATTAGCCAACTTGTTTTGCAGGCAAAAGCTTCTCCACAAATTTATAGCAGTTAAGAACAAATCACATAAATTTCTGTTTTGTTTTCTGTAAATGGGTATAATAACAATTCCACTTATGCTACAGAGTTGTACAGAGCTACAGTGAGGATCAGTCAGATATGAAAGTGTTTCAGAAAGAAAAAAATTATACATAAAGTTATAAAATATCTAAGCTTTTTCAAGGCAGCACCTTCCTCCATCGCTCTAAGCATGGGGTTTAGGTTTTATATCAGTAAAGAGCTGATAATAGAGGGAGGAAAGAAATACTGGGAACGTTTCTGACAAATTAATCTGAGCATTTATTTTCTCATGTAATGCCTCCAATAATATTATCAGATATAACAAGGAAACTGAGCCTTATTCTACAAAGAGAAAAAAACACAGGCTGTATCATGAAGCTACTAATCATATTCGAACCTATTTTTTGCCTAATACCAAAGCCTATGTTCTCTTGGCTGCTTTTCATTTAAATAAATTTAATTTAATTAATTAAATAAAATAAAACATTAGGAATCCACAATGTGCTCTCAGTTCCGTGAAATGTTGCAATATCTTAAATATGTGCTTGAAATATCTACTAAAAATATAAGAGTTTCAAATTGTTCAACATCCTAAAGTGTAAGTGACATGCAATAAAGGGGAAGATTGAATTCAAAGTACTACTCGAGCTACAACACCTCAGATTTTAAAAATCATTCTCGTACTATAGTGCACCAAATATATCTTTAAGCAACTTATATGATTTGTTAGTCTCTTCTTTGTCACTATATGGCATTATGTCCTGCCCAGGTATACAAACAGTAGAAAAAGATTCCAGCAAGAAAATTAGAAGTGTATTTTTCTTTGTCTTCTGCCTCTCAAAGCAAGTGCTCATCAAAACAATCCAAAAATTCGAACACTGTAAGTAATAATAAAATATTGCTAATTTTATGTGCTTACATGTGCCAAACACAGCTCATAGTGTTTTATGACTACTGCGTATCTTCCAAACAATCCTATAATGTCTGATTCCCTTTTACGGAGGTAGAAACTGAGACGTAGACTAAGAAACTTGTCCAATGTCATACATCTAGTACAAGGACTAGAATTTGGTTCCAAGTGCAGATGCTTAACTCATGCTATTCTGTATCCCAAGACATCCAGGCTACAAACTACAAAGAAACTACAAACTACAATTTTTTTTTTATCTTCGCAGATGAAAAATTGTGTATTCATCATTAAGATGACAACCCTGAACTTGTGTGTGCTCTGAAATATAAAGATGAGGATTTTATGGTCCTTCCCTCCAAAGAATAAACTATATACAGAGCTTCCTCGTACCCCCTTCTGAATTGTTGCCTGTGTTCTCAAAATTTCCTTTCTATAGGTAAATTAGCAATAATAGCGTAAACTAGTAAAAACTAAAAACCTGGTAAAAAATATAAAAGTAAAATTATAAATAATAAAAGTGCTTGACAATTATAAAGTCAAAATTCTCCCACTTCATGCATAGATTAAAATCAAGATAGAAATTTCTAAATTTCTCACAAACAGCAGATAACACATGAATAAAGATAAAAATCACGACATGATTTGAAATGTACTTCTCAAGAAAACGTAGCAAAGCACATACACCCCTATAGAGATCTCCACTTCCAGACCTTTCTCTGCCAGACTTGCAATGTTGAGAGATGCTTCATTCCCATGCTGTAGAAATGTGGGAGCTATTTCTGTGCTACCTGGATGAGTGAACACAGGCAGCCCCTTAAATATATGTAATTCATAATAGCTTACATAAAGCCCAAAAGGAATATGTTCTCAATATTCCAAATTAGCATCACTAAAGTGTGTATGACAATATTTTGAAATATATAGGCCTAACTAATTATTGCATATGTTATGGTCCTTATTTTTCAGAATAAAACTACTCACTGTGTTCCATATTTGAGTCTTAAATTGTCCTTTGAATAACTTTTGAATAGTTAGCCTCAACGACAAAAAATTACATATCATTTGAGAATTATTATTAAATATTCTTCCAAGACACACTAATACTTTTAAAACATATGTAGAATTGTTAAAAAATAATTTAAATCCAAAATATTTTTATTTTTAAAACACTAAAAATATTTTAAATGATTTTTAAAATATCTTCAACTTAGGTGTTAAGGAAATAGAAATATAATACAAGTATAATATAAACTGAAAGACTAACCTTTCTCTGTTCTACTAAGATGAGCCCCGTCAGTACCAAAACAGAGATATAGACCAATGGAACAGAACAGAGCCCTCAGAAATAATGCCACACATCTACAACCATCACAACCATCTGATCTTTGACAAACCTGACAAAAACAAGAAATAGGGAAGGTGCTGGGAAAATTGGCTAGCCATATGTAGAGGGCTGAAACTGGATCCCTTCCTTACACCTTGTGCAAAAATTAATTCAAGATGGATTAAAAACTTAAATGTTAGACCTAAAACCATAAAAACCCTGGAAGGAAACCTAGGCAATACCATTCAGGACATAGGCATAGGCAAGGACTTCATGTCTAAAACACCAAAAGCAATGGCAATGGGAGCCAGAGTTGACAAATGGGATCTAGTTGAACTGAGGTGTTTCTGCACAGCAAGGGAGACTACCGTCAGAGTGAACAGGCAGCCTACAGAATGGGAGAAAATTTTTGCAATCTACTCATCTGACAAAGGGCTAATATCCAGAATCTACAAAGAGCTCGAACAGACTTCCAAGAAAAAAACAACCCCATCAAAAAGTGGGTGAAGGATATGAACAGACATTTCTCAAAAGAAGATATTTATGCAGCCAACAGACACATGAAAAAATGCTCATCATCACTGGCCATCAGAGAAATGCAAATCAAAACCACAAGGAGATACCATCTCACACCAGTTAGAATGATAATCATTAAAAAGTCAGGAAACAACAGGTGCTGGAGAAGATGTAGAGAAATAGGAACACTTTTACACTGTTGGTGGGAATGTAAACTAGTTCAATCATTGTGGAAGACACTGTGGCGATTCCTCAAGGATCTAGAACCAGAAATACCATTTGACCCAGCCATCCCATTACTGGGTATATACCCAAAGGATTATAAATCATGCTGCTATAAAGACAATTGCACACATACGTTTATTGCGGCACTATTCACAATAGCAAAGACTTGGAACCAACCCAAATGTCCATTAATGATAGACTGGATTAAGAAAATGTGGCACATATACACCATGGAATACTACACAGCCATGAAAAAGGATGAGTTCATGTCCTTTGTAGGGGCATGGATGAAGGTGGAAAACATCATTCTCAGCAAACTATCGCAAGGACAAAAAAAAACAAATACCGCATGTTCTCACTCATAGGTGGGAATTGAACGATGAGAACACTTGGACACCGGAAGGGGAACATCACACACCAGGGCCTGTCGTGGGGTGGGGGGAGGGGGAGAGATAGCATTAGGAGATATACCTAATGTAAATGAGGAGTTAATGGGCGCAGCGCACCAATATGGCACATGTATACATATGTAACAAACCTGCACGTTGTGTACCCTAGAACTTAAGGTATCAAAAAAAAAAAAAAAAAAAAAAAAAAAAAAAAAAAAAGAGTTGCTACATTTCAAGTACCTCAAGCAAGATACAAGGTTTACTATGACACATTCTATGCTCCCTATAAAATTCACAGTCTAGTAGTACATTCCATATTGTATATTTTTACCTATAAAATTTTTCAAACCTTTTCCGTCAGTATTTTACCTCATAATTTTCAAGGATGGCTCTTTTTGCCAGCCCAGAATAACAAAGTGCTTTAAGTTTGTGTTTTTGCCTCAGAGAAATGCATATTGTTAGCCGAGGATGGTTGCTCATGCCTGTAATCTCAGTGCTTTGGGAGGCCAAGGTGACAGGATCACTTAAGGCCAAGAGTTCAAGAGTAGACCAGTCAACATGGCTAGAACCCCTCTGCAAAAATTAAAAATAAAATTGCAGCCAGGCATGGTGGCTCATGCCTGTAATCCCAGTACTTTGGGAGGCTGAGGTGGGTGGATTGCCTGAGATCAGGAATTCGCGACCAGCCTAGACAACACGGTGAAACCCCATCTCTACTAAAATACAAAAAGTAGCAGTGCGTCGCGGCGTGCGCCTGTCCTCCCAGCTACTGTGGAGGCTGAGGCAGGAGAATTGCTTGAATCCGGAGGCAGAGGTTGCAGTGGGCCGAGATTGCACCACTGCACTCCATCTTGGGTGACAGAGCGAGACTCCATCTCAGAAAAATAAAAATAAAAAATAAAATAAAAATAGCTTGGTGTGGTGGCATGGTCCTGTAGTCCCAGCTACTTGGGAGGCTGAGGCAGGAGAATTGCATGAGCCCAGGAGCTCAAGGCTGCAGCAAGCTGTGATAGTTCTACCGCACTCCAGCCTGGGGGACAGAGTGAGACCCGTTCTCTAAGAAATAAAACAAAATAAAATAAAAGGAAAAAAATCAAAACCAAGTGTATAGTGCCTCCTTTCTTTCATGTCTCCGTCTAGAAATAATAACTACCTTCCATTATTTGATAAAATTAAAATTATTATAAGAATTCACTGTTCTATAGTAGCTCAAGGTTAATATAGAAGACTGACCACAGACATGCAAACTAAGCAAACATCAAATCAAAAAGATGCTTAAACAAACAACAAAAAAGGAAGAACAGAAGCAGGAAGGGATGGAAGGAGGGAGGGAGGGAGGGAGGAAGGAAGGAAGGAAGGAAGGAAGGAAGGAAGGAAGGAAGGAAGGAAGGAAGGAAGGAAGGAAGGAAGGAATTTCGAGTTCCAAATTCTTACCACCCTCTCAAGTACAACAAGTTATGCTGCCTCTTAGTTTTTCCCTTTTTCTCCACAGCTTCCCCTCCATCACTTTTAAGAAATACAGTATTTCAATCTACAATAAGGAAAAAATATTTTCCCTTACCCTGAAACTATTTCTTTGAACATGCCCACTCTATCCTTTTATTCATGCACAAAAAATAATATATATATAAACAAATTGTTGACATATTCTTAGTGCAATATCTTGAATACTGATGCTAGAGAAATTGTAAAATGAATGCTAAGTCTGAAACAGAATGATATTTTAATATAGAGAATTTTAGCTGCAAAGGATTTATGAGCTGAGGAAACTTTTCTCATATCAAGTTATTTAACTTGAGTTTCCATTAAATTTATGCTGAAGTTAGACATTAATTTAGGTCATATTCTATTCTTATAGGGATAAAGAATCAGGTAATATTCCACTGTTTTAATAAGCATAGAATATACTTAGTTTACATAAACACATTTCAGTCATTTCTATCAGTAAGTTGGGTACTTAGGAAGATTAGACTAAAAATATTTACATTGCAGGAGTACCTTCTCAGATTCACTGAAATTCACCAGCGTGAAAGTATTAGAGGAGTACAACAAGTAAATATCATAGTATTTATAATGTAAAATCAATTTTACATGAAGGGTACATAAATTTCATAGAAATAAAATGCCCTGTTGAAAGTATTTTAGAAGAACTAAAACTTAAGCCATTTCACAATTCAACCAAGTTTGTGTTTATATTTGAAATACTGAAACAATCAGGAAAAATGTAAGTATTAACATAACCATAAATATATAAAATTATAAAGTAAAATTCTGAAGACCAATCCAAATAGTAAAACTATAAACATTACATATGTCATTTGTTTGAGAAATAAGGATACAAAAATGTATACAATCTAAGAAGCTAGCTACTCATCAATTCCCTTTCTATAAGGAATCTGGTAGCTCCTAAATTTATTTGTTCTGTTCAGCCGAAGATACCGATAAATTTCAAGACTCTATTGTGTTTTTTTGAGACAAGTTTTTACCCTGTCACCCAGGCTGGTGTAGTATCAAGCACTTCGGATGATTTTCCCAGTAACAAGATAATGTGTGAAAAATTGAACATGTAATAACAAGGTGTTTCACCCAAGAAAATTATCCACAGAATGAAAATAAGACAAAACAAAATTATTAGAAAACAAACCCTAAACATAGACTGCAGGCCCCCCCCAAAAAAAGAAAAAATAAGGATTTGAATACAAAATAATTTCACAAATTAATGCAAATAGAGCAACTGGTCCACAAAGAGAAACTATGTCCAGAAACTCCTCTTCCCAGATATCATCTAAAAAGTAAAAATAATACTTTTGTGATTCTGTACATTTTAAAAATTAATTAAAGGAATTAATATAGAAGATTGTAGTATAAAATATCCTGGTTAGGGGCAGGGAGGGCGTTACTAAAACAATTCTAAATCCATTCAAGAAATATGTATGGTCACATCTTTGGAACATCTAAAACCAAAATTGAAGCTTGGCAGACCCATAACAGTCAGGGGCCTTATAAGGGCATCTCCTGTTCTACCCACTTGTAACAAGATTTTTGTTTTTGGGGTTTTTTTGGTGTGTTTTTTTTGGGGGGGTGGAGGGGTGGGTGCAGGGGAGCGTTCTTTTTTCTTTCTTTCTTTTTTTCTTTTTTGAGACGGAATCTCAACGTCTTCAAGGCTGCAGTACAGTGGTGTGATCTCGGCTCACTGCAACCTCTGCCTCCTGGTTTCAACCTATCCTACTTCCTCAGCCTCCTGAGTAGCTGAGACTACAGATGCGTGCCACCACACCCGGCTACTTTTTGTATTTTTAGTAGAGACAGAATTTCACCATGTTGACCAGGCTGGTCTTGAACTCCTGACCTCAGGTGATCCACCTCAGCCACCCAAAGTGCTGGGATTACAGGCATGAGCCACTGCGCCCAGCTGCAACATGGTTTTTGCATCATCCTAAGAGTTAGCATTTATAAATCCTCTTCAAAGTATATATTGTACATATATTCAGCATATCATTTTAACATACATCAATATCACTTTAGAGATAAAAATAACAACTTTGAAAATATCTAGGTTGTAGATGAAAGTGAAAAATATATTACACCTCTGTCTAAATAGGAATCAAGGAAGGTACAAAGTAAATTGTGTATTCTGAAATCCAAATGTACAGCAAATGCAAATTCTAACTTTAAAAATTATAATTTATGATAAGAACATCTACTGTAAAATTAAATGTGTTGAATAGGTAAATAATTATTAGGTGAGTCAATGCACTAGAAACAGAGCTAGACTTCGTGAAGAACACACAGTTAACAGCAACAAGGGCCTGTCTTCAACAAGGCCACATTTTACATTCTCCTTGTCAATTTTAAAATGTTTTCATTCTGTAAGTTAAAATTATCAAAGATGACAAAATACTTTAAAATTGAATAGCACTGAAATAAAATAGGTGTTAGACATCTTATGAATGGCATTGTAAGAATTACATTCCTTCTTTTTCCAAACTAGAAAAACCTGATTTGATAAACATGTTGATGTTTGAACATTTTCAAATCATGTGTGATTTTCTAATTTTAACATTGAATTCAGCAACTTATTTTCCTGTTGTGCTGAAGAGACACAGCCATACAAGAGATTTGGCAATTATATAGATCATTGGAGAAAACCTGAGAAATTTTTACTTAAAATCATCATCATAATAAAAAAGCAAACACTTAATGAAATCTGGGGTATTGTCAGTACAATCTACTGTAAAAAGAAAGGAAATATAATCCACCCAGCTGCCATTAACATTTCAATCAAATATTTACATCATATACATGATTTTAGCTCTGAATGAATGCACTGTTCTCACTTAAAAAAATTGTTTAAAAACAGTTCTGTATCTCAATTTAGACTTTATTTCTTGTAATAGCATTTGCTCTGCAGATTAAGTACTTCTATTGACTTTTTCATAAAAAGGGAGGAGGAGGAAGAGAGGAAAAACACATATTCTCTGAAAACTCGATTATACAGCAACATACTGAAATAACTCAAAAACAACTGCTCTTTTTTAGCCTTCCTTAACATTTTCAAGGTTCTAAGAAGTTTGAAAGTTTGCTAAGTGATATTGGAAGAGATTATGAGAAAATTTGAGATCTGGGCATGAATCAGCAGTCACTTGTCATAACGTCTCAGTACAACGTCCCTAGCACTTTAAAGACGATGTGAAATGAAAATGCCCCATCCTTCTTCAGCCAGCAGGTTGAATTTTGTAAGACTTTCAAACAGAAATAGCATAGCGTAAGAATAAATTCTTACTAATTTGAGCTTCTATAGCTTCATAAGGTAATTTTTATTTCAATACTTAGTGGCTCTCATCTCAAAATAGAATATTTCAACCAATGCCATTCTTTGATTTCTATTTAATACACACTCAGTATGAAATTTTAACTGCAAATACTTCAATAACAGATTAATTATTCTGACATACAAAGAGGCATTTCCTCAAAATCTCCAATTGAATATAACTGAATATTTACAACACCAGCTTTTACAGTATTGTGTCCTGGCACGTGTTCATGGTTTTCTTCATAACATGAATTCTCATCATTGCTTAAGAAAGTCCAACTTGAGTCTAGTTTATGAAAGTTTTGCATATATTAAAGTCTGTAACTCTAGGTGTTAGTAAATACCTCAACAAACATGACGAAACAGGCTAGTGTAGCCAATCTGTAACTACTTACACTCTATAACTATAAATACATACACACAGAAGTCCATTCATCCAAGTGCAATAAAGGCTTAGCAACCATCAATTAATTTTGTGAAGACAGATACAAAATCTCAGTAATTTGTGACTAAAGTTTAATGACAATAAATACAGCTCGAAAAGGATAGCTGGGGAATTGAGATTAAAAATGTTAAAAAAATATAATTTTAGAATCTTCCATGAGCATTTACAATCTATTCTGTTTCTAACAGTCTTTATCTTCTAAAACACAAAATATACGGCAATCTATTTTTAAAAGGCAATGAAAGTTATTTTTAAGATAGCATTTTGAATAATTTCTTCCAATTAGATGTCATTTTTTTCAGTTTATCTAAATAAATTTGTTTACAATGTTTTAAAAGGCATTCCGTGTGCGCAACAGTTTTATGAAACAGCAATATTTTCTCCAACATCTCCATCTGCTGGCTTAGAGAAAAAGTAGATTTTTATTTGCTGTTTCCTTCAATTTAATATTTTTATAATTTATTTTGGTGTATGGAATTGAAATATAAAATTATTAAATTATCTTTAACTAGACTAATAACCATTTGTAAAATTCAGTCATCAAAAGAAATAGAAAGGGAAGGTTTTACGGAGTAAATTCAATATTTAATACTTTTAATTTTCAAGCTCTGTAGAATCAAGTACTCATGTTTATAGCCCTTTTACACAGTTTCATTTTAAGTAAGCTTTAGTACCTAGCAGGGCATCAAAGTTTACTAAAATCTTTTACAATGTAAAAATATTTTCCTAAAATTTGCTATTGATTTTGTTAGTTAACTACATACAATATGTGGTGTATATATATTAATGTGAAAGTTACTACTTTCACAAAAAGGCAGATTTTTTTTAGTTGCTGTTTTAAACTGCTTGTGTTTAAGAACTACTGGAATACCCTCATACCCTCATACTAAAGCTCCTAGACAAGACCACAGCTACCAATGCACACTGAAGGCATGAAGGCCTACAAGGTTTTGAAAGCTATTCAAAAGAGCCTAGAGGGAAAAGGCTAGAAAAAAAAAAATGTTAACATGAAGAAAAGCAGTCATTTATTCTCTGACACCTTGAAGGCACTCACTAAATATTTATTGAATGAATGGTTGGATTCCTGGGACCCATCGCTGATTTCAACTGCTGAACACATCAGGTACTAATCTCAGGGTTTTTTTTTTCTGGTTTTATGCTTTGTATTTTTCATAATGAAGGCTTATGTTTGAACAACCTTCAGGAAAAAAAAATCTTAGTACTCTTTTCAGCTAAGAAGACAGGAAGGGAGGAAAGGAAAAATGAGTGAGAGAAGAGAGGAAAAGAAAAAGGGAATGATGGAGAAAAAATGAAAGAAACTGAAAATCTGTCTTACTGCCTCAGGTACCCATGGAAACAAATGGAACAAAATAGGTACTTTCATTATCCCACTGTGATTGTGAAAGGGAAGGATGTGGGAGCTCAGTAAGACACACACAGTCATTTTACCCAGTTCGGAATAGAATGACTTCATTTTCTTTGTATAACCTTAACCCATTCAGTGAATCTCCCTTGGTCCTTATATCAACATCAACTTCAACATTTCCAAATAATTTCCTCCATCTCAGGAATAAAATTACATTAGTAAACTAATAACTTTTCCCTTTTGAAATTATATTACTAAGGTATAAAAATCCACTTTTTAATATGTAAATTTAGCTCTGTGGGATTTTTATGATTGGAAGAGCAAGCTATTTCAAGAGCATTGCATGATGATATCTATCATCTAATAATGTCATTCGCAAAATTCCTGAGATTTCTAGAGGAAATGGGAAAAAGATGTTTAGATCTTAGCTGTCAATGTATTTAATGCTGTTGCTTCCACTTTATAAAGGAAAGAATCACAGACTTCCCTGAATAAAAAGGCAATAAAACAAAGGATAAGCATTGGAGAAAAACCTTAAGCAGGATTTAAACGATCAAGACCCATCTTGACAAATTTGACACTGGAGATTTTCATCCATTTCTTGACTTTGTGATTGCAGTTTACATAAGCATCTCTCCCTTTCCCTCTCTCTCATTCTGTCTCAAAAGAGTTAAACTAATTTTACGTTTTCTATTGTCCATAGTACAAAAACAAACAAACAAACAAAAAAGGATACAAATTCTCTGTTTCATTTTGCAATCTCTAAATTTTGAAATGTCTCAGAGAATAAAGAAATGGAGTCACAAACAAGTTAAGTGATTTGCCCAATGAGTTAATGTCAGCTCCAGAAATTTCTGTCCAATGAGCCTCTCTTCTATCACAGTACCCCCCTAGTTCTTTTTAGCAATCAGTAGGATTACTTATAACATGAAAGCTGCAAATGTCATGATTTTGAATTCCCATGTTGTCATCTTCAAAATGTGTTCAGTTCCTGAAAATAGTTTGTTTTACTATCCTACTATAATAATCCGTGCAGGGGTAATTTTAGGCTCTGGAATTTGAACATATTTATTTTAGCTTCACTTCCTGAGGAGGGGAAAAAACTGTGCAAATGAAGACTTGATTATTCCAGCTTCTCAGAACTGTAGACAAATTAAATTGCGTGGTAATTTTTTAAAAGAAATCCACAAGTTGATTACATGAATGTGTTCACTCTGCAAATGTATGAATTTACATATGTGTTTAATATATATATATATACACACATATTCTGGCTATACATTTTATTTCGGAAAAATTTATATTAAAAAATTCAAAAATGTTAAGAATGAGTATCTAAACCTAATAACCTAAACTAACCACAGTCTTTTATCTTTACAAAGCCCCAATACAGTAGTTTAGCATTTGTTGAAATCAAGGAATATTCATTTTGTCAATGGACATATGTTATTTTTTCAGAAAGTTCTCATCATTTTCACCAATGAGTGAACTTGCCAATCACTGACTGTTTTCAAAAAGTATAGCTGTCAATACTTTCACTTCACATTTAAAACCTATGTCCTTCCTATACCCACAGTCATTCCTTAGGATTCATTACTTTTCAAAGCATTTTCACGTGTAAGTATACAATTATATACAGTTAGATACTCAGAACAGTTGCATGATAAACTTATAATTCAGGAAAAATTGGAACTTACTGATATCAAATGAATAGTCTAAATCTGTTAGGTAAATAGGTCAAATATAGAAGCCTTCAAATTTAGTTAAGTCAATTTCTTTGTATGTCATGTACTAAAATTTTCTGAGATATTCTATTACGGGCGTTTTTCAAAGCTGCAAATCCACTTCAATTCTCCTCTTCTCTCTCTGGTTCTGTACCCCTATACCCGCTCTTCTTTCTTTTCTCACTTGCCGTCAACATTTGAAGAAAATATATAGCAGTGAAACCTTAAATAGATCCATTATAAACAATTAAATCCCAAATTACCACACAATGCCCCTATTCTATCAGTCTAAGAAAATTATTTCTTCATTAGTCTGGGTGACAGTAGTTGCAAGAGTTGATGATGGGCCCGATATGATAGTCCAGCTAAATCATGGAATATATGACTAAAGCTTAAAATGGGGAGGAGGGATGGCAACGTTTGTGTGACGTGGGAAAGCTGCAGTTGGGCTTTTCCTGTGGTAATTTTCCCCAAGCTCCCTAGCCAAAGTGGGAAGTGAGCCATCCGCAAATCTCCCCCAAATTGTTATCTATGAAATAAAGACTTCGAACATTAGGACAGGAAAGCATCACCTCAGGGCGGGCGGCAGGAAATGATGGCAGCTGCTGGGAAGAGGGCAGGAAGGCACAGTGGCTGCGACTGCCTGCCCAAGCCTGCGCTGGGGAGCGAGCGAGGGGACCGGGCCCTCTGGCCTCCCCACCAATCCTTTTAGATCCCTAATTGTTTGGTTTCTAGTACTTTATTTGAATCCATCACAGAGCTTTCCAGAGAGTCCCTGAGCACTGCGTGGAGGGAGAGGGCTATTATGGAGCACTGCAAAGACTAAAATGGCTGATCGGCGACTTCTTCAGATTTTCAAACTCGGCAGGATCCCACAGCTTTCCAGTCCTTTTCCCCCGGCTGCCTCTGCTGGGGCCCAGCTACCTGAGAACAAAGCGCGCCCGGCTGGCAAGCTGACCGCGGCGCCCCTGGCGGCCTCGCCCCTTCCAACTTAAGCGGAAGCGCAACTGAGCAGGAGAAATTGACTGCGCTCCCCCTTGCCACCGCCTCCCCGCCCCACCCCCACGCCACCCGGCGGGCCTGGGCCTGCGTCAGCCCCGCTCCTCGCCCCTCGGGTGGGCCTTATGTAACAGCCCCGATCCCAACTCCAGAACCATTTCAACAACTTGTCCCAAAGAGGAGAACGTGGGGCTCGCGAGGGCGGTAGGGTGAGCCCAGCCGGGACTGCGGATCTAAACTGGGGGCCACGAGGGCGAGCTGCAGCTGCTGGGGCAGGAGGTCACCGGGCTCCAGCAGTCCCCCGTGGGATTTGTCCAACAGCCCGACTGCGCGCCTTGGGGAACGTGTTCTCTGTGGGCAGGGTGCCAACAGGCGCGCGATGGGGAGCGAGGTGGGAGGGCTTCTCCTGAACTCAAGATGAGCGAAAACCCCTTGAACCCAAGAAAACCGCCCTCCCTGACTCCAACCCTCACCCCAGCTCCCTAATGCGCACACTCTTCAAGTCCTTTCCCTCTCTCTTCAGCCCCCTCCAGCCAGCGGGGGTCCCCGAGATTACAGCCACCTTCTCTCTACACCGTCACACGCACGCGCGTGTGCAGTCACTCACACCCACACACTGACACACAGAAACGCACACACCACCCCAGAAACGCACACACACACACTCACACTCGCTAGCCTTCCGCGTGCAGCAGCAGAAAGGCATGAATATTCATTACTTACAAGCATTGGTGACTGCGAAGCTGTTTGCCACCTCCAAATTGTCGATGTGAGGTGTCAGTCTGAACTCCGAAGTGGAAAACTGAACCATCCCTACCCGAAATGCACTGTATTCTTGATCGGCGCCCCTAGGAAATAGCCCCCCTGCAAAGAACAAACAGCAAGCAAGAGAACAGTGTCAGTGCCCGGGAGGGAAAGGAGGGGCGCGCGCTAGCGCCCAACAGTCCAAGAGTCTCTTATTCACGCTAATGGGCCGAATAAACACATCTACAGACTCGGACAGCGGGGGTGGAATATCCAAAAGGTAGCCAAGAGGTCAAGACCCAGATGAGAGTCTGAAGACGAGGTAGGTGGCCAGAAACCTTCGCCTTTCCATGTAATCACAAGCTTTGTATTCAGACCCCAAGAAAATCTGAGCAAACTGGAAAATGTCGCTAAGGCAGAATTAATAAAATTTGGGGATCTGAAATGAGAGGACCTTTTCTTCTATTGTATCAAAGCCATACTCATTTCCTTTTGCTTCATCCTAAGAAAAACATGTATATTTTAGGTAGTTTAAATCTGGAATGCAGTCAAGGTATGACATAAGTCTACATGACATGAATTAATTTGTACACTGTGAACAAAGATTACCACCAAATTATGCACAATTCAAAAGCATAGCACAAAGGGTACCTACCTATCTGTATGCTGTTAGAAGAGACACCAAAAATCAGTCCCCATAAAATCGGAGAAAGGAGGACAGAAATATGCATAATCTTTTGCATTTCCAAGAAAAGTAGAGCATCCACAATATACCCCCTTTTTTTTTTTTTCCTTTTCCTCCTCTTCCTTCTTTGGCTGTTTTCCTCTGCAAATTAGATCCTCTGCATTTTGAGACAGCAATTTAGCACCAAGCTGCTAAAACCTGAAGTGGAGGCAGAAGAATCCCTATTTCCCAGGTCCTGCTGGTGGCTGCTGATGCCCTGCGCCCTGTCCCCGCTCTAGAAGTCCGGAGGACTGGCTGAATGCAGTTTTCAGCGGAGCTGCCGCTGTGGTCCCAGTGTCTCGGAATATTCAGCACCCTCCCATGCACTCACACACACTCACCCTCTCTCGCGCTCTCTTCTCCCTCTCTCCTCTCTCACTCACGCGCGCGCGCGCACATACACACACACATACACACACGCACACACACACAGGCAAGTCACAGAGAGGGGCAGGCAGTCCCAGGCGCGCGTGCGCGACTCGAGGCAGGCGGCGGGCGCGCGCGCCCCCTCCCCCGCACGGCGCCCGGCACCCCGCACCGCCGTGGACGCGTCGCATGCGCGGCGCTGAGAAAGCACAGCTCGGGGCCCATAGCCGCTCTCCTTCCGCGAGACCTCGGGTCTACCCGGCTGTAGCGCCCACAGCTCGCCTCTGCCTTTCAGCACCGAGGACAGCGCGTCGCTCCCCGCCCGGAGCTACCTTTGTGCGGCTATTGCAGTTGTTGCGGAGATGCTCCAACCTGGACCAAATGCAGCAAAGCTGATTTCCGGCTGCTTTATAGAAGCCGAATTGCTCATTGTTGGCGGCGAAGCGTCCTCTCACCAGGCCCTGCTGTCTTACGTTAAAAATAATTTTGATTTTTATCTTCCATCTCCTGTGAAAACCCATTTAGCAATAGAGAAGCCCTGTCATCCACCTCACCTGACCCAACCGAAAGCAAACAAGCAAGCAAAGCACCGTGGAGGAAATATTCCAAAATTGTGTAGTTGGGCTTCATGGGATGTAGCCAGGATCCGGGGAGAACCCCAAGTTCTATCTTTAAATGCTAAAGCCGCACAGGAGATCAGGATGGAATCTTTTAAATATTTTGCATGAAAATCCCATCTTTAGAGTATTTTCCATTGGGCTGTGATGCTGACTCGCCTAGTCACAGAGCGCACGGGTCTTTCTCGCAGCTTACACTGCAATCCCTCCCGTTGTAGAGTCATGTAGACTTCGTTTCCTAGAAGCCCTTGCTTTATACAGATTGAAAGCAAGAGACTCTGGTTTAACGAAAGGCTATTAGAGGAAAGTGATTAGAAGATGAAGCTAGTCTGGAAAGGCCGCAAAGATGCAGATATTTTTTCCAGAGACTTACTTAGAAATCTGTTTCCCCATCGCGTTTTGACCCTGGGTTTCCAAAAATCACTGCCTAAAGAAAGTAAGCTACCTCGCCGCACTGAACACGCGGGCCACTGGGAAAGAAAGATGAGGTTAGATATTAAAAGTTTGAGGGAAGAGAATTGATGGGGAGATAGACGACTGGACTTCCTGTGTGAAATTTATGCTCTTCACGGTACTTTCCAAGCCCATTCCTGGGAACCTGCTCTGACAATTCCCTCTGCGGACTCAGAAAAGCCCCACCAAGTTCTATGTCTTTAGTGGTTTAAACAAATAAAGAAGGATTGAGAGCAAGGAACTATTTCCAGGAAGAGGGAAATTGGAGCTTACAGTACTAAAAAGAGAACTGCTAGTATTCCAAAATGCCATGAGTCTATCAGGCTGCCTTCTTGTGCTTGCAGCTTCATTGCTGACTGCGTTATCTTATGCTTGCTTCTTAATCACATTGGCCTCAATTTTCCCATTTTCAAAATGATGATGAACAAAGTGGCTTCTATGGCTCTTTGATCCTATATTGCTGTCATTTCAAATTATGACCTTTCCCTCTTTTTGATATAGTCCTAAACCATGAAGTGAGAATAGCTTTAATGTATTATTAAGCTTATAAACTATAGGCTAAAATATCTCTTAATTTTACCCCTTAGAATTTATTAGTATAAGTACTCCACACTATATATAAAGCAGGTCTTCTAAATAAAAATGCATTTAACCTTTAAAACATTAATAATAAAAATAACATAAAATTAATTAAAATTACAATAAATCAATAAAAAATAAAATGAGATATGACTTACATATATTCACAATTGTAACATGAAAAATAAATAAATCATACATTATTTGTGATGTTAGGCATAAAAAATGATTGGAAATTATAAAATTGTTAATGTAAAAGCACTAATAACAGAACAGAGCAAAATTTAAAATACCTCTGTAGTTATTTTCTTTTTTTTTCTTGATTCACTCGTTTCCACAGGAAAACTTTAATTTCATAGAAAGTAACTTAGAATTAAAGAGAGTGAGGACAGAGAGACGCGAAGCTTGAATATGAAAACATGTGATGTTTAAAATGTGAGTTGAGGTAAATTGAATTTTTTAAAATAAGAATGTTTTAAAACTATTTTCATCTTAACCTATTTCAAAGTCAAGGGCAGATATGAACTCAAAATTGACTGAGTTACATTCTATAAAAAACAAATGCTGTAAAAATAACAATTTGCTGAATCATAGAGTATAGTAACTAACATGTAAGAGCTCAAGAAAAATATTACTGTCTAGTGGCCAATTACAATTTATATATAAGATGGAAATAAAAATTTTAGCAAACGTGACTTGTAATTCAACTGCTAGTCTATGTACCTGTGTTCACAAGGTAGTTATGTATAGACCTTTCACGTATTTGAAAACTTATTTCCTATATCAGTGTAATTTTATTAATATGATCACTCATGAGACTTTTTCAAATTTCTTATAATGTTTTAATAGCATGTATGTTTCAAGTACAGAATCCTGTCAATATAAGGGTAATAAATTTAAATTGACTACAGTAAATGGTTATTTATACAAATACATGGAAAAATACTGGAATTTATTTTTTGAATGTACACAGCTCTATTTTTTCATGTAGCAACTACCTATTTCAAGAATATGTATCTCAAATTGATCACTAATCAATTTTGAAAATTTCACAACAACTAATCTACATTTGACTAGAATAGTGTGCTACAAGAAACAGAGTTTGCTATTTTCTGCCCTCTACTGTTCGATTTTGGCAATTATGTAAAACTTTATTGCTTCTGCTGCAAGAATTGTAAGTTACAGTAAAAAATAAAAGAAATAAAAAAATGTGATCCACCATATCATCTGTTAGTCTAGTTAGTTGGTTGGTTAACAGTTTTGAAATTACTGGCAGAGCAAACTTTTAGCTGACTTTATTATCAAAATTAAGTTTAAATGTCAGTGCAGTTCCTACTGAAGTAGTTTGACCAAAGTGGAGTTCACTCCCTCCGTTCTTATTGATTATCTAGGACTGTAAAAATGTAGGATATCTAAAAGACTAAGATGCAATGCAGCATTCATAAAAAAAAAAATGAGTATCCTCCTACTTTCAGCAGAAGATGGCAAAGGATAGCAGTTCTTGCAGAAGAAACCCACGTTTCAAACATAAGATTCTATTGGCTAACACA
Source organism: Macaca thibetana thibetana (assembly GCF_024542745.1). Taxonomy (NCBI): domain Eukaryota; kingdom Metazoa; phylum Chordata; class Mammalia; order Primates; family Cercopithecidae; genus Macaca; species Macaca thibetana. The sequence continues at coordinate 32,570,386 of NC_065582.1, forward strand.
GAGCAAAAGAAACAAACAAAGAAGGAAACATGAGGACTGTAATTACTCAGGGCTATAAATAAAAAAGGGATATTCACTCTGGGGAGTTTTTTTTTTTTTTTTTTTTGAGACGGAGTCTTGCTCTGTCGCCCAGACTGGAGTGCAGTGGCGCGATCTCGGCTCACTGCAAGCTCCGCCTCCCGGGTTCACGCCATTCTCCTGCCTCAGCCTCCGGAGTAGCTGGGACTACAGGCGCCTGCCACCACGCCCGGCTAATTTCTTTTTGTATTTTTAGTAGAGACGGGGTTTCACCGTGTTAGCCAGGATGGTCTCGATCTCCTGACCTCGTGATCCGCCTGCCTCGGCCTCCCAAAGTGCTGGGATTACAGGCTTGAGCCACCGCGCCCGGCCACTCTGGGGAGTTTTAATTCCTTAAATAAGATAAAGAATAATGGTATGAAAATAGTTATTCAGATTAATATAATATTTATTATACATTTTTATAACAAAATTTTAAACCATTGACTCAATAAGATAAAGTTTGTGACCCTACAATGCATAGCTAAAGCTAGGCTTTTGTAAGATTTTTAAAAATAAATTTAAAATAAAGTTCAAAATGGAAAAATAATTATAGTTTTCATTTTTGATTGTTTAGAGGCTTTGATTATATTATTTTTAATTAATGTTATCCCTATAGACAGCCATTCTATACCAGAAATATTTATTGGAAGATACAGAGTTTCAGTTTATTCATTCATTCAAAAAATATATTAAGGGGCCACTATGTTTCAAATACTGTACTTGATAGGGTGGATAAAATTGTAAACACAACAGATGTCTTTCCTATGAAGTTCCCAGAATTTAAGTAAGTAAATAATGAAGATCATGTGATGAGAGAAATAAGAAATGAGAAAGGTAGAGAAATTATTAAGGCAATATGATGACAGCAATAAAAAAAATCTATAATGCTCATTGCATCTTGGAGCTCAGGATAGAAAAAGGTCTTCAAAGACTGAGACCTAAACTGAGTCAAGTAAGGGTTAGCTAGGTGGAGGGTTGGAATTAACAGTAGAGAACACTCCATGGAAATACCATGACTTCAGCAAAAGCATGTGTGAGGTCCATAAATTACAAGGAATTCGATGTTTCTAGAAAGGGAAGTGTCAAAAAAGGAGCAGCAGAAACACACAAGACAATAACAAAAACTATGTATTTATCCCATAGGATAAGAGAAGCATTTTGAAGGTTAGATCTTAAGATCTGCCTTTTTAATGCAACACTTTTGAAGCTATTTGAAAATGTATTTAAAAGGAAACATATTGAATGTAGGGAGATCAGTGAGAAGTGCATATTCCTGGTGAGGGTAATGAGAGCAAGGATTTAGGGAGTAATAGCACAGATAAGAAGAAAAGTTTGGTTTTAGGAAATATTTAGGATAAAAACTTTATAAAACTTGTTAGTGGACTTGTATGTAAAGAAGGCAAAGGAGATGGAAAAACAAAGCCAACTTCCAGGGTACTAGGCTGAGTGCTCAAGAGGTTGGTTTTACCAAGGGTTGGAGAAAACACTGGAAAGCAGACATGCAGGCAAAGTGATGAGTTCAGCTTTAGACATGTTGAGTTTACAAGGTCAGTGGGCTGTATCCACTTACCTGTTGTGCTAGCACTTAACACTCATTCTAAAATTCAGGGAAGAGGCCTCACGTGGAAGTTAATTTTGAGACTCATCAAACTAATAGTGTTTCTCACGAAGGTTACCATTTCTTGAAAAAGTTAGCTAATGAAAAAAAAAAAAAAAATCCAAGCAAAACAATTAAAAAGAGAAGACACATGCCACCTCTAAAATCCAGCTTTGGGCTGGGCACGGTGGCTCAAGTCTGTAATCCCAGCACTTTGGGAGGTCGAGGCAGGCAGATCACGAGGTCAGGAGATCGAGACCATCCTGGCTAACACGGTGAAACCCCGTCTCTACTAAAAATAAAAAAAAAAAAAGAAATTAGCCGGGTGTGGTGGCGGGCGCCTGCAGTCCCAGCTACTCTGGAGGCTGAGGCGGGAGAATGGCGTGAACCCGGGAAGTGGAGCTTGCAGTGAGCCGAGATCGCGCCACTGCACTCCAGTCTGGGCAACAGAGTGAGACTCCGTCTCAAAAAAAAAAAAAAAAAAAAAAAAAAAAAAAAAAAAAAAAAAAAAAAATCCAGCTTTGATTTAATCTTGATAAATGTGTAATCATTTTCCACTTTCTTAAAGTAGGACCAAGGCCATTACCTTGAGCATGGATCTACTGAATCATTTCCCTTTTTGGTTTCTTTAAAGTGAAGTGAGAATTTAAGAATATTATGAAGCAATCAGAATGCTAAATCCTGTTCAGTTTTGAGGATTTTTCTTAACTATTTTACAGTGGTCTTCCTCACACATAATGGAGTAAATATTTTTGTCTCTTTGTATTACCGATACTTTCCAGAACATTTGACATACTTTTCAACCATTCTCTGTTCACAGGTTATCAATTTACATAGTATTTTAATTAAATTATGTAATTAAAATATCAGATTTAACTGCCATAAATTTGTTTTTTTGTTTTTTTTGTTTTGTTTTTTAGTAAACACGTTTGACTCTTAAGAAGTAAAAACAGAAATTACACAGGCTTCTTGTCAAAGTATTCAGCAGGCTTCCATTTGTGTTTTTCGTAACATGCGAAAGCAAAGAATAGGAGGAGAAATGAACAAATAAATAGCATAAAATGTGGCTGTCATATTTTCTATATCTGTAGATGATTACAAGACTTAAATTGTTAATCACCAGGGAGCTACATCAGCAAGATGGTGGAATTAGACACACTGATTCAACAATAATATGCCGACCAATTTCTTTTTTGAAAAATTCAAAAACTAGTAGACAGGCTCCTGAACTCAAAGAGAGCATGAAATGAACCACACTGAAACCAATAGGAAAATTCCAGACACCCTCTCACTATACTCCCCACTCCTAGCACAGCAACATATGATCAAGATGAAACCCTCACCTTTCAGTTTTTCCCAGGATGGGAAAGAGTTAGATTACACATACAATGCTCCAACTTTTCTGAATGCAACCCAAGAGACTGGCTTCTGTCTTAAAGTCCTCACAGGACCTGGCATATGCTAGATTCCCGGAACAAGCATGGAAGTCTGAACTAGCAACACAGGCACTCAACACAACTCATCCTCCCAGCTCAGCAGAGAGTAAGTGGGTGGAAAACCCCAGTTCCCAGATTCTACCTGAGGGGAAAAAGAGTTCCCTCCCTCCTGTACCGAAAATGAGAATTCAACGTTCTAGCTTCTCCAGGTGCTATCTAAGGGAATGGTTTCTGTCTCACCTATTTCAGAGCACAGATGGGATCCAGGAGATTCTAGATGCCTTGGGTCTGCTAAGAACAGTGATAGCAGTTTGGACCAATAAGAAGGAAATGTACGCAGAATCTCTGACCAGGCTGATTGGTGGAGATTTTCTCCCATTCAAGGCCAATCAGTGAAGTTGCAAGACATGGCAATTTTTTCTAATGCATAAATACCAACATAAAGTGTGAAGGAAAATTAAGACACAGGCAAACATGATACAAACAAAAGAACAAAGTAAAACTCTAGAAAATTAGCCCTAATGAAATGGAGATATATGAATTACCTTATAGAGCATTAAATACAGCTATTTTTAAAATGCCTAACAAGCTCCAGAGAACAATACATGATCAAAAAGAGAATTTCAACTAAGAGATAGAAAATTTAAAAAGAACAGAGTGGTATTTATGCCTGAGAAGCAAGAAGTGTTCAATTATTGAAAATCAATTAATATGATACACCATATTAACAGAATGAAGGATAAAAATTGCATGATCATTTCAAGAGATGCAGAAAACAATTTGACAAAATTTTATAAAAACACTTTTGTGATTATAACTCTCAACAGACTAGGAATAGAGAGAAATTACTTTAACATAATAAAATCCATATACAAAATGTCCATGTTTAACCTCATACCCAACAGTTACAAACCTGGAAGGTTTTACACTAAAATAAGACACAAGGCAAGGATGTCTACTCTCAAAACCCCTACTTAACATAGTACTGGAAGTCCTAATCATTGTAATTAGGCAAAAATAAAAGGCATCCACACAGGAAAGGAAGAAGTAAAATTATCTCTCTTAGCAGATGACATTGTCTTATACGTACAGAACCCAAAGGAGCCAACAACAACAACAAAAAACACCTGTAAGAACTAATAAAAGAATTCATTAATGTTGCAAATTATCAAATCAACATACAACAATCAGTTGTGTTTTTGTATACTAACAGTGAGCAATCTGGAAAACAAATTAGAAAAACAATTCAATTTACAGTAACTTCAAAAAATAAAATACTTAGGAATAAACTAATAAGGCAAAAACTTATAGACTGAAAACCATAAACATTGATGAAAGAAATTAAAGAAGACACAAACAAATGGAAAGATGTCTTTGTTGATGGATTAGAAAACTTAATATTGTTAAAGTGTCCATACCACCCAAAGGAATATACAAATCCAATGAAACCCCTATCTATATCCCAATGACATTTATGATACAAACAAAAAGAAGTCCTAAAGCTTTCATAGAAACACAAAGACACTAAGTAGCCAAAGCAATCATAAGAAAAAAGAACAAAGCTGGAAGGCTCACACTACCTGATTTCAGAACATATTACAAGCTACAATAATTTAAACAGCATAATCCTAGCATAAAGACAGACACATAAATCACTGGAACAAAACTGAGATCCCAGAAATAAATACACCAATATACAGTCAACTCATCAACAAATGTACCAAAAATACACAGTGGGAAAAGAACAGTCTCTTTGACAGCATTGGGAAAACTGGATATCCACATGCAAAAGAATTAAATTAGACCCTTATCTTACCCTATACAGAAAAATCAATTCAAAATGCAATAAAAATTTAAATGTAAGACCCAAAATTGTAAAACTCCTAGAAGAAAACCTAGGGGGAAAATTCCATGACATTGGTCTTAGCAATGATTTCATCAATATGATACCAAAAGCACAGGCAACAAGAAGAAATATAGACTAGTGGGAATACATCAAACTAAAAAGCTTCTTTACAGCAAAGCAAACACTCAGTAGAGTAAAAAAAAGGCAACTTATAGAATGACAGAAAATATTGCAAACTATATATTTGATAAAGGGTTAATTTCCAAACTATGAAAACAAAATCTACAACTCAATATCAAAAAAAGGAAAAACTCAATTAAAAAAATAGGTTATGGACTTGAATAAACATTTCACCAAAGAAGACATACAAATTGCCAACAGGTATACAAAAAAAAATGTTTAATGTCACTAATAATAAAGGAAATGCATATCAGCATGGGAATATCACCTCACAACTGTTAAGATGGCTATTATAGGCCATTCTATTTTTTTTAAAGGATGAATATTAATGAGGATGTAGAGAAACAGGAACTTTTGTATACTGCTGGTGGGAATGCTAAATGGTGCAGCCACAATGCAAAATAATATGTTGCTTTCTCAAAAAATGAAAAAAACAACTGCCATATAATCCAGAAATTCTACTTCTGGGTATATAACCAAAAAATAAAAATCAGAAATTCAAAGAGATAATTAGCACTCCCATGTTCATTGCAGCACTATTCACAATAGCCAAGATGTGGAAACAACCATCGATATATGAATAGAAAAAGAAAATGTGGTACATAAACATAATGGAATAGTATTCAGTCTTTAAAAAGAATGAAATCCTGCCATATACAACAAAGCAGATGAATGTTGAGGATATTAAGTCAAGAATCCTGTCACAGAACAAACACTGAATGATTCACTTATATGAGGTATCTAAAATAGTCAGACTTGTAGAAGCAGAGAGTAGAGCGATGGTTCTCAGAGGCCGGATGGTAGGGAGAATGAGGAGTTGTTGTTGAATAGGTATAAAGTTTCAGTTAAGCATGATGAATTATAGATCATCTGTACAACACTGCACCTACGGTTAACAATAATAAGTTGTGTACTTAAAATATTAAGAGGGTATCTCTCATGTTAAGTATTCTTATCATAATGAAATTTAAATAATAAAAAATGATATCACAGCCACTTTCACTAGATACTCCTTCCATATCTTCATTAATTTTGTCAACACATCTTGGTTAGACAGAATTCTTTCATTGGTGTGTATAGTCCAAACCCTCAATCCTGCAGTATCCAAGTTCTTGATGTTTGTATTTTTATTGTGATTCTAGAGACTTTGTGTTTTGTTTTGTTAACTGATACTGGGTAAGGGAATACTAAGAGGCACTCTACTGAATAGTGAACTTCTCAGGTTCCAAATGTAGTCCTCATCTCTTCTATTATATAGACCATCTTTCTCCTCATAGGCAGTATCAATTACCTAGGCAATAGAGAAACACTTATTTCAGTTGTTCGTTGAGCCTCAAAAGGAGCCCGATATGGATAAGGGACATATAGCTTTCAATTCATCTAGAACATAGCCATTTTTCTGGTGGAAACATTCCTTCCTTGATCGCCAAATCAACCATAACCAAGATTCTAAGGTCATGAGGCAAAAATTATATAAGTACTCTCTTGAAGGTAACAGTGAGTGGGTTCACTTTCCCTTAGTTCCAAAACTGTTTACATTCTCATTAGTGAATACTGCATCATTTATTGACCAATTATTGAAAGCATATCTTTAATTCTTTATTATAGTGTCCTATCCTTTTAGAGTGTTCTCTCTAAGCTAGTATCAACACTGAGCCACCAGCAGGCTCTTCCACCATTCTATTAAGCCCATTGCCTTAGAGTGATGGAGTACATAGCTCGATGAGTGATTTTCAGAGGCATGAATCCATTACTACAGTCTCTTTGCCCTAAAATGTGTTTCTTGATAGGAAGCAACATTGCAAGGGATTCTATGATAATGAATTCTGAAAGTCCAATAATCCATCAGTAGTAGTACCAGATGAAGTACTGAGTATAGGAAAGGCAAATTCACATCTAGAATATGTGTATACTCTGTGAGAACAAAGCATTTCCCCTATCTGATGATCCTCTCCAATGTGACCATGTCATTAATTATTTTCCATGAGAAAATTTCCAGTCACTACTACTGGCAAATTGGCAAACCAGCAATGGCCCTCAGTGGTTTAGTCTTAACAAGAGAAGAATCTACTGTTGACCTCAGACATAACTTCCATCCCTGCTGCCGCCAAAGCCATTTTGCATGTGGACTTACAAAGAGAACAACTGTGGCTGGGCAAAGAGTTTGCTTGACATCCGCAGGATAGGCCATCTTGTTCATGATTAAGAGTTTCCCAAAATGATAGTCCCTCTGATGGACATCTGTGAAGGACATAAGTGTCTTCACTCTCTATGTGCATCCATATACTTCCATCTCACATCTCCTTACCACAAAAGTTCAATTCTGTTATTTCCAGCCCTTGGCAGCTGACCAACCCATTAGCCATTGTCCATATATTTCTGGATTTAAGCAATTTCTCACTTCATATAAAGTTGAAAAACATGATATGTCATCTAATATAGTTTGCCAATGTCTTTCATGGTCACTCCAGGGTGAGGTTTTGTGTAGTAGTCATTCACTTCCAGCTGGTGCTCATACAACATACATAACCATTCCTAAAACAAGCCTGTCCTTCCCTCAACTTTGCAAACTAACAGATAATAACAGGGAACAACCCAAAGGGCTATAATGTGCATTAAAGGAGAGGAGCAAGGCTGTAGGAAAAGGTACGATAGAAGTCTGAGCTACTGTCTTATACAATTTGTGTCTTGTAGACGTGCTAAAGCCAACATCTGTATATTCTATTTCTATTTTACAATGGTATATTGATGATCATGGCAAATGTAAGGGTAAAATGGACCAGATTGCCCATTTCTTCAGGATGGGAAGATCAGGTTGCAGTTACGTGGTGTTCTCCGGACAGAAGCTCAAGTATATACCAGGGCCCAGTGGCAAGCCAGATGCCACTTTTGAAATGAAAAAGAATTGCCAGCAGAGGGGAGGTCAGACTTCAAACACTGGGCATCTCTATTGTGACTTTCTTCATGCAGCATGATATAGACTCTCCATTAGCATCTCTGTTTGCCCAGCCGCTTCCAATACCATTGTGTCTACTGAACCTCAAGACTCAAGTGTCAGCTTGCTCCATAGCCTGAACCTGCTGCTACATTTTATTTTTCTCGGTTCGTCTATCTGCCCTACAGATTATTCCTGATAAATGTGTCAGAGTGAGAGGTGAAGCCAACTGGGCTTCTGGGTCAGGTGGGGACTCAGAGAACTTTTCTGTCTAGCTAAAGGATTGTAAATGCACCTATCAGCACTCTGCATCTAGCTAAAGGTTTGTAAATGCACCAATCAGCACTCTGTAAAACGGACCAATCAGCAGGATGTGGGTGGGGCCAAATAAGAGAATAAAAGCAGGCCACCCAAGCCAGCAACGGCAACCCACTCAGGTCCCCTTCCACACCGTGGAAGCTTTGTTCTTTTGCTCTTCACAATAAATCTTGCTGCTGCTCCCTCTTTGGGTCTGTGCCACCTTTATGAGCTGTAACACTCACTGCGAAGGTCTGCAGCTTCATTCTTGAAGCCAGCGAGAACACAAACCCACCACAAGGAGCGAACAACTCCAGACGGGAGGAACAAACAACCCCGGATGTGCCGCCTTTAAGAATGGCAACACTCACCACGAAGGTCTGCAGCTTCACTCCTGAAGCCAGTGAGACCACAAACCTACCAGGAGGAACGAACAACTCTGGGCACGCCACCTTTAAGAGCTGTAACACTCACCATGAGGGTCCACGGCTTCATTCTTGAAGAGAGCAAGACCAAGAACCCACCAATTCCAGACACATTTTGACGACCCAGATGGGACTATCACTATCACCAGGTGGTGAGTACCATTGGACCTCTTTTGCTTGCTATTCTGTCCTATTTTTCCTTAGAATTTGGGAGCTAAATACCAGGCACCTGTCGGCCAGTTAAAAGTGACTAGCATGGCCGCCAGACTAAAGACATGGGTGTCAGACTTTCTGGGAAGGGGCTCTCTAACAACCCACTGACTCTTCAGAGTTAGGAGCGTTGGTTTGCCTGGAATCAGCTTTCGCTTTTCCTGTACTTCTGGGCTGAGCCAAGGGTCAACAGAGAGGAAAGCCATTCAGCTCCGGGGTCCCAACAACAAACTGGTTGACCCTGGGGCCATGAGTGGAACTCTCAAAGTCATGTCGCCCAAGCGAGACTCCCCCATCTATCCTATCTTTCCTGACCCTTGCCCCCGGGTCCTAATGCCTACCAGACAAACTTCCTCTCGCCTCTCTTCTCCAAGGCTAGCCACGCTTCTAAAAACCACTCCCTGTCTCTGGTGCTTTTCTAGTTTCTCCTATAAGAATGATTTCTAGTATAAACTCCAGGACTCTGTTACCTTCTTTAGGCACCCATGCTCACCAACCAGAAAGACATAATTTTTGCCCAAAGCCCCAATGTAGGGGGGGACTATCTGGAATTTTAGGATCCCCCCTCAGACAAGAAGACCCAACAAAGCTATTCCTGAAGCTAGGATATGGGGAGACTCAGAAATTGTCTTTACTATTCATATAAATGAGGACAAAAGGCATCACCCTTCCAACTCTGGAGATTCTTCCCTCCCTCAGGGTATGGCCCTCCACTTCATTTTTGGGACATAACATCTATGTAGGACAGGGGTAAAGTCCAAATACTAACAGGAGAATGCTTAGAACTCTAACAGGTTTTCGAGAATGTGTCAGTAAGGGCCACTAAATCCAACCTTCCTTGGTCCTCCTTGTGGTCTAGGAGGAAAACTAGTGTTTCTGCTGCTGCATTGGTGAGTGCAACTATTCCGATCAGCAGGGTCCAGGGACCGCTGCGGGTTCTTGGGCAAGAGGTGTTTCTGCTGCTGTGTCAGTGAGCGCAACTATTCCAATCATCAGGGTCCAGGGACCATTGCGGGTTCTTGGGCAGGGGTAGAAACAAACAAACCAAAACCACAGGCAGTTTTGTCTTTCAGATGGGAAACACTCAGGCATCAACAGGCTCACCTTGAAATGCATCCTAAGCCATTGGGACCAATTTGACCCACAAACCCTGAAAAAGGCGGCTCATTTTTTTCTGCCCTACGTACTGGCCCCAATATTCTCTCTCTGATGGGGGAAAATGGTCACCTAAGGGAAGTACAAATTACAATACTATCCTGCAGCTTGACCTTTTCTGTAAGAGGGAAGGCAAATGGAGTGAAATAACTTATGTCCAAGCTTTCTTGTCATTGAAGAAGAATACACAACTATGCAAAGCTTGCAATTTATATTCCACAGGAGGACCTCTCAGCTTACCCCCATATCCTAGCCTCTCAATAGCTCCCCTTCCTATTAATGATAAGCCTCTTCTAGTCTCCCCTGCCCAGAGGAAATAAGCAAAGACATCTCCAAAGGAGCACAAAACCCCCCAGGCTATCAGTTATGTCCACTTCAAGCTGTAGGGGGAGGAGAATTTGTCCCAACCCAGGTACATGTCCCCTTCTCCCTCTCTGATTTAAAGCAGATCAAGGGAAGTTTTCAGATGATCCTGATAGGTACATAGATGTCCTACAGGGTCTAGGGCAAACCTTCAATCTCGCTTGGAGAGATGTCAAGCTATTGTTAGATGAAACCCTGGCCTTTACTGAAAAGAATGGGGCTTTAGCTGCAGTCTGAGAATTTGGAGATACTTGGTATCTTAGTCAAGTAAATGATAGAATGAAAGCCAAAGAAAGGGACAAATTCCCTACTGGTCAGCAAGCTGTCCCCAGTATGGATCCCCACTGGGACCTCGACTGAGATCATGGGGACTGGAGTCATAAACATCGGTTGACCTGTGTTCTAGAAGGACTAAGGAGAATTAGGAAAAAGTCCATGAATTATTCAATAATGTCCACCATAACTCAGGGGAAGGAAGAAAATCCTTCTGTCTTCCTCGAGCAGCTACGGAAGGCCTTAGGAAAATATACTCCTCTATCACCTGAATCACTCAAGGGTCAATTGATTCTGAAAGATAAGTTTATTACCCAATCAGCCACGGATATCAGGAGAAAGCTCCAAAAGCAAGCCCTGGGCCCTGACCAAAATTTGGAGGCATTATTAAACCTGGCAACCTTGGTGTTCTATAATAGAGACCAAGAGGAACAGGCCCAAAACGAAAAGCGAGATCAGAGAAAAGCTGCAGCCTTAGTGATGGCCCTCAGACAGACAAACCTTGGTGGTTCAGAGAGGACAGAAAATGGAGCAGGCCAATCACCCAGTAGGGCTTGTTATCAGTGTAGTTTACAAGGACACTTTAAAAAAGATTGTCCAACGAGAAACAAGCCGCCCCCTCGTCCATGTCTGCTATGCCAAGGCAATCACTGGAAAAGGCACTGCCCCAGAGGACAAAGGTTCTCTGGGTCAGAAGCCGCCAGCCAGATGGTCCAACAACAGAACTGAGGGTGCCCAGGGTAAGTGCCAGCTCATGTCATCACCCTCACCGAACCCTCGGTATATTTAACCATTGAAGGCCAGGAAATTGACTTCCTCCTGGACTCTGGCACGGCCTTCTCAGTGCTAATATCCTGTCCTGGATGACTGTCCTCAAGATCCATTGCCATCTGAGGAATCCTGGGACAGCCTGTAACCAGGTATTTCTCCAACCTCCTCAGTTATAATTGGGAGACTTTGCTCTTTTCACATGCCTTTCATGTTACACCTGAAAGTCCCACACCCTTATTAGGGAGAGATATATTAGCCAAAGCTGGGGCTGTTATGTACATGAAAATGGGGAACAAGTTACTCATTTGTTGTCCCCTACTTCAGGAGGGAATCAACCCTGAAGTCTGGGTATTGAAAGGACAATTTGGAAGGGCAAAAAATGTCCACCCAGTCCAAACCAGGCTAAAATACCCCATCACTTTTCCTTATCAAAGGCAATATCCCTTAAGGCCTGAAGCTCATAAAGGATTACAGGATATTGTTAAACATTTAAAAGCTCAAGGCTTAGTAAGGAAATGCAGCAATCCCTGCAAACACCCCAATTCTAGGAGTACAAAAACTGAATGGTCAGTGGAGACTAGTGCAAGATCTTAGACTCATCAATGAGGCAGTAATTCCTCTATATCCAGTTGTACCCAACCCCTATACCCTGCTCTCTCAAATACCAGAGGAAGCATAATGGGTCACTGTTCTGGACCTCAAGGATGCCTTCTTCTGTATTCCCCTGCACTCTGACCCCCAGTTTCTCTTTGCCTTTGAGGATCCCACAGACCACACATCCCATCTTACGTGGACAGTCTTGCCCCAAGGGTTTAGGGATAGCCCTCACCTGTTTAGTCGGCACTGACCCAAGATCTAGGCCACTTCTCAAGTCCAGGCACTCTGGTCCTTCAGTATGTGGATGATTTACTTTTGGCTACCAGTTCAGAAGCCTCGTGCCAGCAGGTTACTCTAGATCTCTTGAACTTTCTAGCTAATCAAGGGTACAAGGCATCTACGTCAAAGGCACAGCTTTGCCTAGAGCAGGTCAAATATCTAGGCCTAATCTTAGCCAGAGGAATCAGGGCCCTCAGCAAGGAACAAATACAGCCTATACTGGCTTATCCTCGCCCTAAGACATTAAAATATATGTGCGGGTTCCTTGGAATCACCGACTTTTGCTGACTATGGATCCCCAGATACAGGGAGAAAGCCAGGCCCCTCTATACTCTAATCAAGGAGACCCAGAGGACAAATACTCTTTTAGTAGAATGGGAACCAGGGGCAGAAATAGCATTCAAAATCTTAAAGCAGGCCCTAGTTCAAGCTCCAGCTTTAAGCCTTCCCATAGGAAAAAACTTCTCTTTATACATCACAGAGTGAGAGCAGGGATAGCTCTTGGAGTCCTTACTTAGACTCGTGGGACTACCCCACAACCAGTGGCATACTAAAATAAGGAAACTGATGTAGTAGCAAAAGGCTGGTCTCCCTGTTTAAGGGTAGTTGTGGTGGTGCCCATCTTATTGTCAGAGGTTATCAAAATAATAGAAGGAAAGGATCTCACTGTCTGGACTACTCATGATGTAAATGGCACACTAGGTGCCAAAGGAAGTTTATGGCTATCAGACAACCGCTTGCTTAAGTAACAGGTACTACTCCTTGAGGGACTGGTTCTTCAAATATATACATGCATGGCTCTCAACCCTGCCACTTTTCTCCCAGAGGATGGGGAACTAATCGAGCATGACTGCCAATAAATTATAGTCCAGATTTATGCCACCCAAGATGATCTCTTAGAAGTCCCCTTAGCTAATGCTGACCTTAATCTATATACCGATGGAAGTTCATTCGTGGCGAATGGGATATGAAGGGCAGGTTACGCCATAGTTAGTGATACAAGCGTACTTGAAAGTAAGCCTCTTCCCCCAGGGACAAGTGCCCAGTTAGCAGAACAAGTGGCACTTATCCGAGCCTTAGAACTGGGAAAGGGAAGGAGAATAAATGTGTATACAGATGGTAACTATGCTTATTTAATCATACATGCCCATGCTGCAATATGGAAAGAAAGGGAGTTCCTAACCTCTGGGGGAACCCCCATTAAATGCCACAAAGAAACCGTGGAGCTATTGCATGCAGTGCAAAAACCCAAGGAGGTGGCAGTCTTACACTGCCAAAGCCATCAAAATGGGAAGGAGAGGGGAGAACAGCAGCATAAGTGGCTGGCAGAGGCAAGGAAAGACCAGCAAAAAGGAAAGAGAGAAAGAGACAGAAAGTCAGAGAGAGAGCAGAGAGAGGAAGAGTGAGACAAAGAGGGAGTCAGAGAGAGAGAGAGGAGGCTGAGGCAGGAGAATCACTTGAATCTGGGATGCGGACGCAGCAGTGAGTCAAGATCACACCAATGCACTCCACCCGGGGCAACAACAGCAGAAACTTCTTCTCAAAAAAAAAGAGAAAACCTATCATAAGACTTTCCCCCGCCATAGGGCAAATGTTTGGCTCCTCTCTCACTCTTTTTTCTTTTTTAAGAAAAGGTTTATAATTTACATTCAGTAAAATCATCCTATTTAGTGTCTAGTCTGTGAATTTTGACAAATGCATAGTTTTGTAACCAGTCAATAGGCAGGACAGATCCATCACCCACAACATTCCCCTCTGCCCCCTTGTATTCAGTCTCTTCTGCCCCCTGGCAATCACTGATGTTTTCTGTTCCTCTTGTTTATTAACATTTATTTTAAAATAAAATATTTTAAAATCAAAAATTGTATATGCCATACAGATTTTGTAGACTGACAGCCAGAAACTATACCACATGGCCTAGGTGTGTAGTAGTCTATAACATCTAGGTTTGTGTAAGTACACTCCACGATGTTTGCACAATGAGGACATCACCATTAATGACACACTTCTCAGAATGTAGCTTCATTGTTAAGTGACATGTGACTATAATACTTGGATAAAATTATGCTAATGCCTGTGATATTTGGTCAAATGAAATTCCCTCATATACTGAATTTTTATTTGTATTGGTCTGTCGCATTTTCATTCATTCCACAAATATTTATTGATTACTTATGTGCTGCAAAGAGAGAAATTAATGTTAATATGATAGTTTGCCTTCCCAGAGTTCATGTTCTAGTGAGAGAGACAGACAATTGCATTGAAGGGCTAAAGTTGTGTATAAAGTTACTTCTGTTCTAAAGAGAAGAGGCATGATTCAAATAACACAGAAAACGAATCCCACTTTCCACTGAGACTTATGGAAGAGCAAAATAAGGAAGATGTCAATCGCAGAGCCTTCACCAGGTTTGCGCTACTGAAGGACAGCACTCACCTTGGCTAATCTGTTGTTTAATAGAGCATTTTAAGGAGTCCTTAGAAGTACAAAGGTGGATCTATAGCTAAAAAGAGGCAGAAAGAGCTAAGTTATACTTACTGTTTTTTTAATAAAAGGAGGAGACTGGAATTTGGAGAAGACACCCAGTACAAGTGACCTAGAAAACAGAAGCAAAGAAACACCGCATAGTAGGAAGCTAGATCTCACAGAGAAGGTTGTCAGAAATTCACAGGAAGGAGGGCGTAAACTACTTATTTTAAAAATGGAGGTCTGATATTCAAAGTTGTATTGCTAGGACATAGCCCCCATCCTTGTCTTCAGTGCAACTTTGCTTTGTAGGTTGAATTCCACTTCTGCAAGAGTCAAAAGCAGTTACTACCCTGCTCGCTCTGAGAGCACACATACTAAAATTGGAACGACACAGAGAAGATTAGCATGGACCCTGTGCAAGGATGACACGCAAATTCATGAACCATTCCATATTTTTGTGAGAATTTAACAATGAGATCACTTGGTCACAAGGCGGGGAATATCACACACCGGGGCCTGTTGTAGGGTGGGGGGCTGGGGGAGGGATAGCATTAGGAGAAATACCTAATGTAAATGATGAGTTGATGGGTGCAGCAAACCAACATGGCACATGTATACCTATGTATCAAACCTGCACGTTGTGCACATGTACCCTAGAACTTAAAGTATAATTAAAAAGAAAGAAAGAAAGAAAGAAAGAAAGCACTTACTACCTACATTTTGGATACTCAGGGCAATGCCTACAACCTGTCACACATTTTAGTAAATCTGTTTTCAAAGGGGAAAATAAATAATGGTATAACTATTGCAGAGTGAAGCCTGAGGAAAAATTTAGTCATTTTTATTATGGCAGTACAGAAGTCTTTATACTTGGATAAGGCAGGAAGGAATAAATGTTTCCTTTTCTAAAAAGGATAATTTGGTTGCTAAGTCTGTGAAGTTTTATGCAAATAACAAGAGAAATTGCAGCTCCAATTGCCTTAACAATAACGTAAATGTGTTAACTGATATAACTAGAATTCCAGAGTTATGGCAGAATTTTACTGATCCAATTCACCCCAATCACTCTGACTTTTTAAAATAAGTTTTAATCTAAGGTTAACATTAATTCCTCTTACAGTTGTAGCAACTGGTGTTTACACCAGTTGGAGAGAAAGCACTCTGGCTACAGTATTCCAACTACGCGTCCTAAAGTGTATCTAGCTGGCTTGCATAGTTTACGTGGCTAGTCCTAACCCAATACTTACAACAGGGCAAAAAAAGTGCAGTGATTATATGTGGAACCTACCACTACAGCTAGGAGTTAGTGAAATGTGTCAGTATTGTTTCAAAATTAGGAGGAAGAAGAAAGAGATGCTAAACAGAAAAACAAGTATGTCCATTAGAGTAGATAAAAAAGGGGGGTGAGGATAAGGCTAAATGTAATAAAGAAGAAATTCTATGACTTCATACAGCAACACCTTTTCTCTAGACTGAGAAGACTTTAAATGGATTTGATCACTTATTATCGTTTGCTATGAATATAGCATTCATAAACTATTTACTTTTAAAATGGAGGTCTGATATTCAAGGTTGTATTACTAGGACATAAACCTCTCCCTTGTCCAAACCTTCAGTGTAACTTTGCTATGTAGATTGAATATAGCATTCATAGCAAATTATATTGAGTAATCCAATTCATTGAAAGGCTTCTCAGTCACATTTCAAAGGTGTTGCACATTGTATAAACTCTGTGAACTCACATGGGATAGCATCCTTTGCTACCACACAGACAACCTGGGAGAATTTCAAGGTCATAAAAGTAGTTTGAGGTCCAAATAAACCCTGAACTATACAGAATGTCTTCTTTTTCCAGCAGTTTTATAACATCATAAATATTTTTGTGTCTGATACTGCTAATGAGTTCCATAAAAGAATTTCATCCCACAAACATCATTGTTCAGCATTCTCCTTTTGGCAACAGTAATTAGGTTTTTTTGTGCAACTATGCTAAAATATATCATGGTTAGATAGCTACTTTTTAAAAAATCAGAATGAGCAAAATTTTATTATATTATCACAAAATGACCACAAAGTTTGTTTTTCTTGTCCTGCTGTTTATCGTTTGCCTACTTTTTTCAGAACTTAAATAGCAGTGTACTGACTGGTATGCTACCAATAAAATATTGTTGCACTTTATATCATGTATGAGGAATGTGTTAAAGTTGCAACCAAAAGATATTTTTCAGATGGTAATATGAAAGCAAAAATTCTAGTTAGAGTACATTGTACTGCATGCAAGGATCAAAGCTACTTACAGAAATAAAAAAAAAGAAACCTGAAATAAGTCTCACCAACTACCCAAGGTTTTGAAAAATTAATTATAAATGTATACAATCTTACAACTCATTATTAATTTTAGAACAATACCCCTGTCTGACTATACACACAAGTCTAAATCGGGTGCACTATAAACACTGCTTTCCACTGGAATGCATTACAGAGCATATTTTTAGTGGCGAGAAGTCCTGGTACCATTAGTGGTTAGAAAATTTATAGATTCAAATAATATGTTTTGATCCTGCTCTTATAAATAATTTTAAAGAATGAGAACTATTTTCCTTCTTACATTGAGCCCTTTTGAAATCTTTTGCTGGGCTTTGAGTCCTAGAGGCAGAAGGATTCTCTTTTTCTAGGGTCAGATATAAGAGGCTTTAAATTAAATGGTCGTAAATGAAAGGGTGTGGTTCTGAAGTTAACAGAATGTTAAAACTAAAGGAGCTTCAACTTCTGGAAAATTTCTTTGAGGTGAAGAATAGAGATGGGTGTTTTGTTTACTTTGGTTTTGATTTTTTCTTTTTCCTTCAGAGTAGTGGGGGATGTGGTTCTTCATAAGACATGGAGAAATATGGACTTGAGAGCCACTGGGACCTAAGATGGGGCAGCACGTGGATGCTTGGAGAGATGGAGAATGCCAACAACCGTGGTATGGTTAGGATTCTGCTCATGTTTCTCATGGAAGGACTGAGCTGTTCACATCTGGATAATCACATGGCTCAGAAAATGAGCATCTTGTCAAGAACTTGATGCCCTGCAGAATGTAGTTCTTCTTCCTGTATTCTAGGCATTACAAAGTTCTCTAGTTTGTCATGTGACCCTAAGAAGGGGAATAATCCCTCAAAATATGACCAAATTGAATTTCTCTCCACCCTGAGAAGGTGAGGTCATAGAGTCAGATTGAATTTCACTTAGCAAAATAAGGGTACCGTGACCTTCCTTACAATTGAGGGTGGAAATCATATTCTCTATTTGTTATTATACCTTCAATCAATATTACAATCCAGCTGACACCAATAATTAAAATTCCCCCGCAGTTGGCATATTTCAAAACACTCAAATAATATCCTTCTTTCAATTCCAAATAGTAAAGACAGAGAACAAAACCTTACTTAGTCAAAATGCTCTGTAAAAACACTAAAGCCTTCTTTAATGTAGAAACAAATAAGAGGAAAAAAATAAATGTTGTTATATGAGGATGAAAACAATCCTGGACTCAAGCAAAGGCAATCTTTAAGAACACCTGGCTTTTGTCCAGGTGCAGTGGTTCACACCTATAATCCAAGCACTTTGAGAGGCCCAGGTGGGTGGATCACCTGAGGCCGGGAGTTTGAGACCAGCCTGGCCAACATGGTGAAAACCCGTTTCTACTAAAACTGCAAAAATTAGCCGGGCTGGAACCTGAGAGGCAGAGGTTGCAGTGGGCCGAGATCGTGCCACTGCACTCCAGCCTGAGTGACAGAGCCAGACTCTGTCTCAAAAACAAAAAACAAACAAACAAAAAACAAAACAATCAAAAAGAAAACACCTGGCTTTTAAGCAATCTTTAGAGTTAATGAAAAAGCAAATAGATAGGGAATTAATGAAAGGCCAAACAGGTAAGGGTAATACTAAAAAGTCCAAACTTCTCAAACAGCATTTTCTGCAAATGCAGACATAGTTTAAAAAACAGTTATACTACCTATTTTCCAATCATGATCCAGGCAAGACATGAAGAGAAGGCCAAGATTAGCTGGAATAACATTTATAGAGCTCAGTTTCTCCATAGATTAGCAAAAGAATTTGAGTTTGAAGGAGCTACTCACATCACAGGGCATCCCACCTCTGACGTTCTTTAAATGGTATTTTCCATTTATCATCTATTTACGTTTGACCATTAAAATTTTAAAGCAGCTTTTCAAATTCAGTATGTTTTAAAATTATTGTACAGGAAAGGAGTCTAAGGAATATGAACAGCAAGTCTTGATCATCAGTCTTGAAATTGTCTAGGAGAATGATGGACAAGAAGCTATCCAATTTTAATGTCTCATATTAGAGCCAAAATTTCATTCTTCATATAAGTTATGTGTTCCCATAAGTGAGTATAATTGTGTTATATATGGGAGTAATAATACTTTCCTCCATTTGTCCTTATAATATATAAAGGAAAACATATTGCATTTTGAATTCTGGAATACTGTCTCTGCTGAATACCTACTATGTTCCAGACGCTGGAGGTTTTAAAAATTCACCTCCTTTTATCTTCATGGCAACTCTCTTAGGCATAACATTGTTTTAGACATTAACAAACTTGAGTCCTGATATTTTAAGCAACTCTGAACTAGTAGGTGATAGACGAGGATATAAAAGTAAATTGCATCTAACTCCTAAAACCATATGTGATCCACTGTTCTAGAATATAAATGCATAATAAAATCATAGTAATGAGAAAGAAGATGTGATCCTCAATTTCTGACTCACATGTACCATCTACCTCGCAGATCATCCCTCATACAGGCCTCTTTCTATTCTTTGATTCATTGTTAAATTGTTCATCACATGTTTATTGAATTCTTCCTCTTAGCAAGGCAAGGGACTGTTGGAGATACAGTGTTAAACAAGTCAGACTGTGGTCCTTGTTTTTATGAAACTATTATTTAATATATTTTACATTATAACTAGAGACACCGATAAGTTAATTTATAACCTAACAAAATAGTTACAAACTGTGATAAGAAACAAGAACAATTAAACAGAGACATGACGACAAAAAGGGAAAGAGAACTGTCCTTTAAAGAATTGTTGTCAGAGAAACCAATTTGAAGCTGTTATTGTTTCTGG
This sequence comes from Macaca thibetana thibetana, assembly GCF_024542745.1. Lineage (NCBI taxonomy): Eukaryota > Metazoa > Chordata > Mammalia > Primates > Cercopithecidae > Macaca > Macaca thibetana. The sequence goes on from NC_065582.1 coordinate 32,590,413, forward strand.
GAACAGAAGGAAAAAAATCCACATCTTTTAATACACTCACTTTCAGACTCGAGCGATAGACACACTTCAAGTAAACCCACGACTATTCCAAGATAACTCCAATATGATCCATACAACAAAATATTATGCTCTTAGTCTCTGACTACATGGCTGGAGCATTCCTTTAAAACTCATTACTGGGGAATAAAATGTCGGTGTATACTCACTTATAAGTAAGAATATAACATAGATTTAATCTGATTTATACATGAAATTCTGTAGATCACTAAGAGTGGGAGATTGAGTGATTAAAAGTGCTATTACTATTTGTTGTTATTGTTTTTACATTGAGGTTTAGAAGTTAAAACATTTAAGGATGATCTGTAACTTTTTGGAGAACATTGTAGAGAACTCTGAAGCCATGTGTGAGCTCAGCAGGAACAGTGCCAGCATATGTGCAATGCACCTAACAAGGGACAGCAGTGGGAGTGGGGGAAGCCTGATAGCGAAATGTCACCTATTTGCCATTTCTCTTCTAAGACATAAACTTTACTCAGAAAGATGACAGCAGTTGGAGATTACTAACCAGGTATCCTAAGCCAGACTTTCCTACAAGCAGAACTTGAGCCAAAGATTCAAATGCAAATGATTTATAAAGTACCCCTGGCAGAAACCAGTTAAGGAGTGACAGAAGCTGGCTACAGAAGGGGAGTGATCCCAGGAAGGGTGTTACTTCAGGGGAAGTCCCAGATTCAACCTGATCCCTGTGGAGCAGAAGCTGAAGCTTCCCTGCTCAAAACAGTTAGACTTACTGGGGACCAGGATGGTCCTCTGTAAGTCCCAAGGTTGAAAATGGGAGTATACGGAGACTCTTAGTGAAGGAAAACAAGGTATGGATGAAACTACAAACTGGAAATTGAGGCTGGACAGATTCTTCTTTGGCCTTCTTGTCTTTAACTACATGCATAACTGGAAGAGATATTATGTGTGAATGAGAAAAAGGTATGTTTTTCACAAGGAGTATAAACTAAGCCTACCGTCGGCCCAATTTAAATTGGCCACAGTAAATGTGAACTTTGGAATTGCCTGAGCTCTCCCCAGTAAAAAACATTAAGCAATATAAAAATCCAGAAGGGTGATGAGATATCAGTGTTCTGATTAAGGAAATGAGAGAAGTGATTCTCACTAACTCATCTTTTATTGATCCTGTCTAGATAGTATATTAGGCAGATAGTTCCTGAAGGTTAACAGTAGACAATTTAGAATTACATATAGTGAACCTTTTGATTCATTCAGTATACCTGATATGCCAAGGCTATGCAGGAAGTACAACAGGAAAAGGGAGGCTCATATGCTCCCATGTACCTGGCCAGAACCTAATTTTCCAATCTCAATTTTGAAGTCCAGCCAGAATAGTTTGCATTCTCCTGGAACAGAGTATACACTTTCAGTTTTGCTATAGGAATATTTTAATTTACCAGCACAATACAATAGTGTAATGAAGGATCTGAAAACCTTCACAAATAAGTTAAACTACTAAACTAAACTCCTAAACTATAATTGTTTCCTCAGATGAGAAATCTCAGGAGAAACTAAGGGCTAAACCAATAGAGGCTGGCTGATGAATTCAGATTTAGCCTGGTCTGTGGAATTTTGGGGGATTTCTAAAACCACAAGAAATCTGTTTTCTAAGAAATTATTTCTCACAGATCCTGCCAATAAACAAGAAGCTCAGTGATTAGCAGGACTATTTGAGTTTTAGCAAAATCAACCTCATCTAATAATCCTGTGGGCTCCTAGTCACAAAATCACCAGGAAGAAATCTAAATGGGAATTGACCTCTGAGCAGAAACAATGATGAAAAGAGTTACAGAGAGTGGTGTGACAAGCAGCCCTACTGAGCTCTGAAGACCTAACTGCTCAAATTACATTAGAAATGTCTGTAACCAGAATACACACAGACTGAACAAGTTAGAAAATTTGAATACATCTACCCAACAAAAGTTTCTTAGGTTCTGGATCTGAGAGCAGCCTAAGACAGCTGTTAATTCTAGTCTACTTGAAAGACAATTGTTGGCTTGTTATTGGATGTTAATCAAAATGTCACTCACCACAAAAGGGGTCAGATAACGCTAAGGCCAGAAATACCGATTAGGACTTAGGTGATGTCACAGAAGTATTCTAACAGAGAAAGAGCTGTACAGCAAAGATTACTCCTAAAATGGAAGTGATATATTTAAGAACAGCAAGAAGACAAGGAGTGGGTGAGAGAGTTCAATGGGGTATATCACATGTACCTGAATAGATAGCTTCACTGCACATAGACCTTGTGACCTCAGAGGAACTCTTTGCTTCCAATGCTATGTAGGCAGAACCTCATACTCTCCCAGCTGAGGAAAAGCGGGCTTTCTGGTCACTTGGTGGGAGTTCCCAATCTTAGAGCCATGTTGCTATTTGGAAAGCAGCCACAATATGCCCAGTGGGTGGTAAAACTTTGATGAAAGAAAGGAAGGGCAAGTTCACAAGGGAAAATTGCTGAGAGCAGTTAATTAAAAGTGGAAGAGGAATTAGGCTGAGACCCTCTAAAGGGTGTTTGCATATTTATAGACTTGAGCTGTAGCCAAAGGGCTTGCTATACAATCAGGCAAATGGGCTGTAGATGACTGCATGATAAAAAAAAAATAATAAATACTACGTACACAGCATTCGGATATGGAATTCTCTACAGGAATTTAGAGGAAGAATTAAACTGGTTCATATAGATGCCCACCAATAAAATGCTGTTGTCAGATAAGAGAGGGATTGGAAAATAAAAGTAGATGCCTAGTTAGCTCATGAGTTCATAAATAAGTGGACATGCGTGTGTTCAGGACATGTACTCACAGCCTGAGAGAGGTCATGTGCCTCTCTTCTAGGACCTGATGAAATGGCTATTGAGATAAAAACTGCCTACTGTCGATAGGAATGGAATCAATACCTCCAAAGCTGATTACACTAGACTTCAACCAATGGCCCCAAGAGCATAAACAGGTTTAACTGGGATTGACACAGATTTCATTCTAGGCTTTTCTTATTCTACATGAAAAACAACCTTAGAGAAAACAACTAAAATTTGGGAACAACAAATTTTCTACCATTTCAGGCCACCAGGATATATTTCTTTTGAAAAAAAAATTATGTACTTTCCTGCTGCCGATAACCAAAAAATGGGAAAGAAACATAATAGTATATGGACCTACAACATTTCAAAATTTTCTTGGGAATAGGCAATATGAATATTTATTATTCAATATAGGCAATGGGGACATCTTGAACAAATGGCTTGGATGTGTAAATGATTTGGTCCCCACATTGTCTGTGAAAAGAAGTAAGGCAAGAACCCCACTGGAGAGACTTCTCAGAGCAAGAGATGCGAGTGTGTGAGGTGGTGAAGAATTAGGGCTAGCTATGAATGTACTATCATTACCACATGGCAGCAACAATGCCATCATCCTTTATCTGTCATTTTCTGCAAGATCTGCTTACAGATAGGGTAAATGGGGAAATTAGCAAGGCTGCTACTATGTCCAGCCCTATAGGTGAATAGCACATTTGGGTCAGAAAGTCCACCAGGAGGCACAATAAATGAAAACAAGGAGAAATGATAGTAAGTGGAATAGGAACTCGTAAGTGATTCACAATCCCAGAAAGGAGCGCAATCATAGTATTTCCACAAGAGTAACTAAAAACAAGAGAATAATATCTTACCAAATGCTCTCGTATCTGGCACTGACAAATGGCTGATTTTGTGGACAATGGGGGAGACCCTGAACTTACTTTCCCTAGAGAAGTAGAATTGAATGCTTGTTGATACATGAGCTCTGCTTGACAACTCCACCAGTGTGATATGGGAAAAAGAGCATCCTAACTACTCAAAATACCTGTAGGTTGCTCCAACTATTATTCAGTTTATTGTGTTTAGATTATAATAGCATGAATAATTGAATAATTACTCTAATGAAACTCCGTACCTCTCAACAGTGATGACAAAGAACTGATACCATCACCCAGGAAAGACTTTTAATTACAATGGAATTTGATGTATTTAAAGTTTAGTTCTAGAAGAAGTGATTGAGGGTTAGGGTAAGTTATGCTGAAATGTTACAGGACTGTTGGCCCTTATTGTTCTCTAATGGTCCAGTTCTGTGAATTAAAAAAGACATTGGCATTGCTATGATGCAGTTAGTTAGGATTGAAGAGATAAATAAACAGTACAATACACTATGACCCTTGGCATCAGGCTCTGTGAAAATCTGTACTGTAACATGTGAACATGGTTATGTCCACAGACCAGATAGAATCCACAATTTACTGAATAAAGGCCTCTAAATACTACCCCAGTTGCTCTGAGTGTATGCGCTATATAAAACATGGTTTCTGTTAGGAATGGATGGAGACTGATACCATCATTTTACTGATGGCTAGTGTGTGATATATCCCTTTTATTTTTCTGCAACAGCACTACAGGTAAGACAGTATGTGTAGGTCTATTGGTAGAATTAAGTACATAATGATGATCTCCAGGAGGAGAGAAACATTTGAGAGGCAAATTCAAAAGGCCACGTGATATAAAAACTTTTATAACAGGTTTTCTAGAAAAATAATTGTAAGTTTACCCCTAAAACATTTGAAATGCCTTCACCAACACGTGCTTTTAAAAATGTTTAAATAACTCCTGATGCTGGAGTTAAAAGGGTGAGTTAGAAAAAAAAATCAAAGAACCATGAAAGGATATGGTTATAGTTAGCATGCTTTATAGAGCAAATTCCTTCTACACACTAAATTGTTCAAATTCTGGTTGTTAAGGGGCTTAGGAGCTTTATTATTTAATATAAAATAGTCCATAAAATTAAAAAAGAAAAATTATAAAGAGTTCCTGATAAGTATGCATCAAAGAGATGTCAAATGAGGGCAGAAGGTGGACTGGTAAGGAAAAGGTTAGTAGCAAGCCTACAGTAGATTACATCCCTTTATGGTGAATGTGCAGGAAAAAAAACGGAGATAAAATCTTCTGGTAAACATGCTAGTGGAAGACTTGCTGGCAAACACTTTAGCAGCAAGTGTCCTTATCTTTAGAATGTTGTTAGGAGGATACACCTAGTCTGTCTAGAATTAATCATCATAAACAAACATGAAGTATATGAATTTCATGACTCCCTGGAAAATGTAATGCAAGCCATGCAACTGTTATAATATAAAAAGAAAATGTTTCATGACCAAGTAAGCTTCTGTCTGGTAAATTATAAGATCATGTACTTCATTTAGAGGTCTGATACGTAAAAGTGAGTCCACTATACACCCTAATGCATCAAGAAAGGAATACTGCTGGCAGTTCTGAACCTCTGCTTCTGTGTGCTTTGTCATTATTGGTATCATGGAAATTATTACTAAAGATTGATACTGGATAATTTTTAAAAGTAAAGAGATTAAGAGGATTGTAGGAGTTTCAGAAAGAGAGGATAGATAAAATGATGGTGAGGTTATAATTTAAAAGACAATAACTAAAAATATTCCCCGATCTAAGAAAAACAAAATCCTTCAGGTTTAAAAATCTACAGAGTGTTGACATGGGCTGACTAAAATAAATCTATCTAATCAAAGTTTAGCCTATCATGTAAAAAGATTTTCCTAAAAGCTACTGAGAGAAAAGGCAGATTGCCTACACAAAAATAAGACCTAGACTGATATCATACATTTCATCTGAAACAAGAAGGAGAATAACTTTAAATTTAAAATACTATGCTCAGTTAAACAGTCATTTAAGAGAGAAACAGACATTTCCAGATGTGCATGAACTCAAAAAATTTACCCCAGTACATAGTGCCCTACTGAACAAAACAACTTCTAAGCTGGAGAAAGAAGTCAAGAGAAAGAAGTAAAAGACATCCAAATTGGAAAGGAAGAAGTTAAATTGTCCCTGTTTGTAGATGACATCTGTAATATAGAAAACCCTAAAGACTCCACCAAAAAGTGTTAAAACTAACAACTTTACTGAATTTGCAGTATACACAATTGACATACAAGTATCAATAGTATTTCTATACACTAACAAGCAGTGATCTAAAAAAGAAATCAATAAAACATCTCATTAATTCTAGCTATCAAAATATAAAAATAAAATAAAATATGTAGAAATATATTCAGTTAAGGAGGTGAAAGACTTGTATATTGAAAATGATAAAACATTGATGAAAGAAATTGAAGAAGGCACAAATAAATGGAAAAAATATTCTGTGTTCATGAATTAGATGAATTAATATTGTTAAAATGTCCATACCAGCCAAAACTATTTACAAGTTCAATACAATCCTTATCAAAATTCCAATGACATTTTTCACAGAAATAGAAAAGAGAATTCTAAATGGAACTACAAAAAACCCTGAATAACCAAAGCAATCTTGAGCAAAATACACCACAAAACTATCAATCAAAACATCATGGTACTACATAAAAACAGACACAGACACCAAAGGGAAACAACAGAGATCCCAGAAATAAACCCACACGTTATGGCAAATTGACTTCTTACAGCAATGTCAAGGTCACACACGATAAAGGACAGTCTCTTCAATAAGTGGTGTTGGGAAAACTGGGTATCTACATGCAGAAGAATAAAATTAAACCCTTATTTCATATCATATTTAAAAAACAGAAAATTCATTCAAAACTTAAATGTAAGAACTGAAACTGTAAAACTACTAGAAGAAAACATAGAAGAAAAACTCTACTACAGTGAATTGGGAAATAATTTTGTGGATATTACCTTCAAAACACAAGGAACAAAAGCAAAAATAAACAAATGGGAGTATATCAAACGAAAAATCTCTGCACAGCAAAAGAAAACATCAACAGGGCTAGGAAAAGGTTAGTAGCAAGTCTACCGTAGATTATTTCCCTTTATGGTGAATGTGCAGGAAAAAAAGGCGATCAAATAAGATCAAAGGAGACATCTGCAGAAATAGAAAACATATTTACAATGTATCTGATAAGTGATTAAGATCCAAAATATAAGAAACTCAATAGAAAGAAAAAAAAAAAAGCCCAATTTACAAATGGGTCCGAATAGACATTTCTCAAAAAAATATATACAAATGGCCAAAGGTATGCAATAAGTGCTCAACATCACTAATCAGAGAAATACAAACTAAAACCTCAATCAGATATCATCTCATGTCTGTTAGAATGGTTATTATCACAAAGATTAAATATAACAAGTGCTGGTGAAGATGTGGAAGAAAGAGAACCTTTGTTCACTGTTGGTGGGAATATAAATTAGTACAGTCATTGTGTATAGCAGTCTCATTACAATGTGTCATGGCAAAGTTCTTTTTGTTTTGTGTTTTCTTCAGGATCTCCTAGGCTCCTGTATCTGAATGTCTATATCTCTTGCTTGACTTGAAAAGGTTTCAGCCAAGCATGGTGGCTCACGCCTGTAATCCCAGCACTTTGGGAGGCTGAGGAGGGCAGATTACCTGAGGTCAGGAGTTTGAGACCAGCTGGCCAACATGGTGAAACCCCATCTCTACTAAAAATACAAAAATTAGCCAGATGTGGTGGTAAACGCCTGTAGTCCCAGTTACTAGGGAGGCTGAGGCAGGAGAATCACTTGAATCAGGGAGATGGAGGTTGCAGTGAGCCAATACTGCACCACTGAACTCCAGACTGGGTGACAGAGCAAGACTCTGTCTCAAAAAAAGACGGTGGGTGGGGGGCTTCATCTATTATTTCATCAAATACATTTTCTAAACCTTTTGTTCTCACTTCACCTTCTGGGACATCGGTAATTTGAACATTTGGTTGCATTTTTGTGTCCTCTATATCAAAGAGGCTTTGCTTATTCTCTTTTTATTATTTTTTCTTTATTTTTGTCTGTCTGTGTTACTTCAAAAGATCTGTCTTCAAGATCTGATTTTCTGTCTTCTCCTTGATCTAGTCTATTGTTGAAACATTCAAATATATTTTATATTTCATTCCATAAATTCTTTAGTTCCAGAATTTCTCTTTGATAAATTGTTCATTTCTATCCTGAATTGTTTTCCTCACTGGTTTTTGTTTTTGTTTTCAAAATTCTCTTATATCTCACTGAGCTTCTTTAGTATCAACATTTTGAATTTTTTTTTTTTTAGGATTTCATGAATTTCTTTTTAATTGGGATCTGTTGCCAAGAAATTGTTGTGTTTCTTTTTCGTGTTCCTTGTATCTTTACATTGATATTTACGCATCTAGTGTAAATGTTGCTTCTTCCAATTTTTTGAATTTGCTTTTGGAAGGAGGGACATTTTCCTGAAGATGTTCCTATGGTGTTGGTTGAGCAGGGCACTTTGGATAGTGTCATCTTTGACTATAAACAGCGTCAGTTGTGTCTGTGGTTTTTTTTTTTTTTTTTTTTTTGGTGGTGGCTTAGGGTGCAGTTGTTAGTGGAGACTGTGGTGAAGTTTTATTGGGGACTGAGAGGCTGGATGGGCCTGTCTTCAGTCCTCGGTGATGGTAGTAGTGGACTGAAGGTGCCTGTTCTTGTGCCCTGGGGTGGTATATGCTGGCACCAGTATTAGCATGTCCGAGCAGGCTAAGTCTTGAACCTTCTGATGGCTTGCGCAGGTACTGGGAACATTAGCAGTGGCCACATCAAAGGAAACCACCAACAGAGTGAAGAGACAAACTACAGAATGGGAAAAAATATTACAAACACTGTATCTGATAAGTGGTAAATATCCAAAATATATAAGAAACTTCATAACAAGAAAACAAACAACCCAATTTAAAATATGGGCACAGGACCTGAATAGATATTTTTCAAAACAAGGCATAGAAATAGCCAAATATATGCAAATACCACTAGCTGTGGTATGCAGGGGCCAAGCTGCTGGTGGAAGGCTCAGGTGCAGATGGCAGCAGCTGCAATGTAACAATGTTACTGGGAAGGGTGGGTTTGCTTTCTTTAGGATCAACCTTAGGTAGGCAGTGGGATAGGATGCGACATGGGCTTCACTTGCACCTTAGCCCACAGTATTCTGCAGCTCTGGCAGTTGCAGGCAGTGAAATTGGTCCTCAGGATGCATGAAAATTCAAGGTCACCTCTCTTCATGGAGGACTGGGTTTGCTGCCTGTGGCTGTCCCCTCAGCCTTGGTTGCAGAGTCGGATGCAGTCCACTGTGGTCTGGGCTTTTAAAATAGTGTCATGCTACTGCTGTTTAGGATTTGGGGTTTGTGAAATCCAATGTGAGCTCTAGCTCTGGAGCAATGCCTTCAGGCAGTTTCTGGGAAGCTCTCTATGTTAGGCTCAAGGCCCCATGATTGTCCAAGGTCAAGGAGCTCTCCTGTGGCTAGGATTGTAGAAGTCCAAGGCAAGGCGAGAATGTAGACCTCTGGGAGTCTCTCACTCACCCTTTCCCTGTACTGGGAAGCCTCTCCTGGCTGCCAGCCAGTCTTGGCCTATGAGGCTGCCTGGCTTCCCTCTTCTTCCTTGCTTTGGAGTTTCCTGGCACCTCTCTGTTGAATTCCAGTGTTCTTTCTTGGATGATCTATTTGAAGTGTGACTATCGACTCACTATTTTGGTTCTTCTTAGTGGAGGAGGCAAGTAGAAAATACTTCTACACAGCCATCTCGAAGCCCTTTCCAGGTCCTTTTTTCTTAAACCTTTTAAAAATTGCTGATGTGTGTGTCTTTTGATAGAGGGATTCTAATTGTAGTTACTACATAAAATCACTCAGACATAAATACTAGGAGATAGACACAAAGCTGTTTATTGAAGCTTTGTTTAAAATAATGAAAAATGTTTGAACAAGGTAAAGATTCTTAATTAAATAAAATGATACATGCATATGAGAGAATAGAGTACATATATACACGACTAGTTGTAAGAACACTGTGAGTACTACATATAGTTTATCATTTATGTAAATTTAAAAATGCTAATATTTATATATATTTTTTTCCTTCAAATATTTTAATTTTTTTAAAATACAAGCAAACTAATCATGGATGACTCTAGGTGTGATTGCAGAGGACCAAGATAAATGATTGCAGGTGATCACAGCCTCAGATATACCTGAGACAACGTATATATTTTCAATTGCTTATTGAAAAAAATAAGCAAAGTTTAAATTAAATATAACAAAAATTTAAAGTGATTTGATTCTCATTGTTTAAATATGGGTAATTCTTATCTTTATAATTTTTCTTATTTCACTCTCACCTCTTCCTAGCTCTCTTTATTTCTCTTTCATACACACCGGTACTTACACAGAATGTTTACAAGTATAATAAAAAGGTAGATCAATCATCAAAAGAAAGGAGTTTGCATAAGTAGAGAAATAACCTGGGAACATTATTAAGTAGCAGGAAAAATGTGAATTTAAGACCCATATCCCACATATGGTGAGAGAAAATAAACAGGGACTGCTTGAAATAGACACAGTTTAATATCTATTTCACAGTTTGATATCTAACTTGAACAGTTCTTTGGAGAGTTCTGATTAAGTACAGGCCAGGCAAAGGAAAGAATGGAATACATAAAGCTTAGGGATGTGAAGATTTATACTGGCATAGGCATTCCAGAGGAAAACATACAGATACACAGGAACTAGAGAAGAAGTGGGCCACAAACGTGAAAAAAGAGTTGTGATTTGGACTGTAATCAAAGGTGGCAACTCATGAATATTTGCCAGGATAGGACATCCTAACAAGACAGGATATTCTGCATGTCCCCAAGCCTCCTGGAGAACAGGAGTTATGTGGTCTATGCGGAAGGAGTTAGACTTTAGCCTGAATTTTGTATAAATCTAAAAGAACTAGACTAGGTGAGTAGGGAGGTAACAGGGTACGCTTCCTTCCAGAACCATTTGGCACATAGCAAACAGGAATTGTTCTCGATGTATGAAATGAAGGGGAATGTGGGGGGAGGGTGTAGGTCATTTTATGAGGTGGAGAAGAATGAGCCTGGGATATATACAAGAATGAGAGTGTTTTTAAATGCATAAACACACAAATAAATAAATGGAACAATCTGTTGAGACTAAGATTTTTTCTGCATGGGCCATCTGGTTCATATCAATTAGCACACTCTTATTTTATTTGATCTTTAACTAGGCATTCTCTCAAAGAGCTCCTAATGTAACCTTAATGTGAAACTGTTCCATATATACATTAAATAGATACCCTGCAAGACTTCAAAAAGGGCAAAAACATAGTATGCCTTAGTTGCAAATAGAATACCAATCAATGATGTTGTGCTATGTGTATATATACATCTATATAACATATAAATATATACACACATGAACATATATGTTCACCTACATCACTCTAATCTAACTTGTTACTTTGTAGGTAGAATACACACCAAAGCAGGCAAATAAATGTATTCTAATTATATGTTAAAAAAATACTCACTGACTTCTCCCTAAAATTTAAGAGGTTAACATACTTTAGGTCAAATTTCAATGACATTTTCTATAGCACAGGTCAAATAATCTGTCTTGGTTAATTTTTGATGCTCTTTACATAAAGTAATTAAATTACACCTAACAAATGTGTGTGTGTGTGTGTGTGTGTGTGTGTGTGTGTGTGTGTGTGTGTTTCTGTGACAGGGTCTTGCTCCACCTCCCAGCCTCAAATGATCCTCTTGCCTCAGCCTCCTGAGTGACTGGGACCACAGGTGTGCACCACCACACCCAGCTAACTTTTGCAATTTTTTGTAGAGATGGGGGTCTCCCTATGTTGCCCAGGATGATCTCAAACTCCTAGGCTCAAGCCCTCCTCCAGCCTCCCAAAGTGTAGCAAATATGTTTTTAATGAAATCCTTCATTAACAATTCTTCCATATCTTTTGGGGCTTGTCTCAGTTTTGATTAATTGTCTTATACAGGACATACAAACCTTCCCTTTCCCTTTGATTAGAAAATGAAGTTTCCCTTTAATTAAAAAAAAAAAATCAGTGGCTTCAGAAGGCCTTGTAAAGACCCTAAATATTCTAGTAATGGGACAAAGTTTTGCAGTATTTTCAAGCTACTCATTCCTCTTCTCTTTTAGAAGTTATGATACCCTCTTTCCATGTCTCCTCTATCAAAATGTATCTGTAGTTGAAACTTCCTAATTTAGTAGTTAAATTTTACTTTAGTGTCTATTCAGCATTATACTTGTAAAGTGTTTAACAACTGTTTCTTCAATAAATAGATAAATATTGTGGCTATAATATAAAATATATTGCTTTAAGGAGAATTAAACATGATTCTATCAGTTAGAATTTAACCTCATCATTTTAAGTATGAGTTCAGAATGTAACACATTATCGTTTATACTAAATGGTGTTAATTGGATAGTTTGATTAATTGGGAATGCCATTAAGTTTAGTAGTTAGATTATCAAACTTCAAAGAATTAGAATACAATAAAGTATATTAACACCTCAATTCTGTTTAATATAACAAAATATTCCCACTATGTTTTAGAAAAAAATCAGAATCATGGAGTTTTTAGGCTAATTATTATGGGCATTAATTATTTTTATTAGTGTCATACATGCATTAATTAATGAGATTAAGCTCCATTTTTACTGCATGGTTAACATATCCAGGAAATTTTTCTTATTTTTATTCTTTCTTTCAAAAGTTCAGAAATGTTCTCATTTATTTTTATTTTTCTAACATGTAAAATATGACCCTTGAATATGTGGAGTCTGAATTTCTATGTTATTATATTGCATTACCCACATTGCATTACTAACATTTAATTGTAGACTCTAAGTAAATATTTCAATGGCTCCTTTACTCAACCAAGAATATCTTCACATGTATTTTCTAGTTCCTTCTACTGTACCCATCCTTAAGTTATTTTATATTCTAAATTGATATCAATGATTATGCATGCTAAAATGCCTTATGAGTAGAGGTAATATGCATCTGTTGTCAAAATGTCAGCATGTTTTATAGCCTAACACTCATTATTTTAATAAATAAATTTTAGAATAAAAAAGAAGTATCATTAGTAGCAGATTTGGTGCTAGAAATGACAGTAGCAGTAAGAGGTAAAACTAGGTAATAAACATACTGGGAACTCTGTTGTACACTTTACATATGATAATATATTAAATTCTCACAATCATGTGATCAGGTAGTCATCATTACATATATTTCATAAGTGAGGAAACTGAGGCTCACAGATCTTAAATAATTTGCCAAGGTTTATAAAAGTAGTGAAGACTTTAGCCTAGGCTGTTTCTAAGTCCTTGCTTTAATCACTATAAAAGACTCACAGATTATAATCCATTATTTTTATATTACATTAATAATATATTATTATCAATAATTGTTTATATTATTCCCTTTTTAAAAATAGGGTAACTGAAGATAAGAAATATTCTTTGACAAAGTTTGCAAGGAGGTTTAAATGGCAAACCCCAAACTGTAGCTCGGGTACTATCACTTCCAATCCAAGAGTCTTTCTACTGCCTTCTCCTGCCTCCTTACATGTTTACGTGTAATATTGGCTTTGGGCTTAGCTTAGATCCGTAGTTTATTTTGCAATGGTGCATGTTTCACAAATATTTCTTAGAAAAATTTACATAAATATTTGGATATTTAAATTAATTCATCTAAAAATTTGAAAGCTTCTAAGATGCCAGTGGACAGAGTGGAGCCTAGTTATTTTTGAAAGAAAGAGCTTTTGAGCCTACAAATGAATGAACCAGAAAACTGCAGCTGTGTTTAGAAAGAGGTTTTATAATGGTCCAAGGCAGAATTTATTAGGTATTCCCTCTTAATGAGTTCCATATAATATTCTCTCAGTTAATAAATTAAAGAGCATCTTTGTAGCTGACGAGCCTGCAGATTCTAACTTAGACTTACAAAAAATGCTGGAGATTGTTACTAAAGCAATCAGATATGATGTTGCCATTGTATGCCAAATTCATGTTCCTTAGAACATTAATTTCCAGGAGTTGTACAATGGGAGGTTGTAGTCTTCAAATAGAAACAGATAAGTATTTACTATTGTTAAATGCCATTTTCCTTCTGCCACATTTCCATCTCTAACACCTAAAACTACATCCCATGGGAATATCCAATAAACTGAGTTGAGCTTTTCAAGGACTAAAATCTTTTGCTTCTTTATCTTGTTTACCATTTCACAAAAAGGGGTTTCTGTTATGTGTCATCAATGGGATAGGGTGAGGCAATGCTAATTGACTAATAAAATCTCTATTCAGTGAGGTAATTGTTAAAGGACCTGTAGTTTGACTGCAATTCTTGCTAACCCATGGGGGTTCTACCCTCCTTTTGGCCACATCACTGTCAATGATATTAATTGAACTGCAATTGCTGCAGGCTGCAAATTGGGATTTACTGAAAATTGTTTCAAGTTATAGGATTAAGATCAGATGTGGGTTTTAGTTAAGAAGCAAACATTAGCTAAAGTGCATTACCTCATCAGCTAAGGAAAACTTGCTTTGCTGCTCATTATTTTCTCAACAATGTTAACTAGGAAATAAAATTCAAATAACACTTTAAGATTTTTCATTTGCAATGTTTCTGCATTTTACAATCCATATTTTTATTTACTTTTAGTAAATTTCTAGCTTCAAAATCCTATGATGGATTGTAAAATTGCCTTTAGACATATTACAATATTTTTGTTCTTTTTTAAAACAGGTTTTGTTCTTTTAGACAAACAGCTTTGTTTCTTCTTATGTTTTTAAAATAATATGTATTATATTCTGATTTACATTACAGCGATTTGTATATTTAGTGTATCTTTCTTCTCACATGATTGACTATATATTATTTAAAAGCAGAAGCTAAGTTCTATTCATCTTTTCAGTTTTTAGCTAACACACACCTTTAACATATGAAGTAGCCAATAAATATTAACTAATTTACAATTTTCTTGTTTTGTATTCTCTCAGACGATTTAGAAATAACTGCTTTGGGTATGAGTTGAGACATTTGGAATGACATTTTTAGAATACAGAAAATCCAACTGGAATAGAATTCATAAACTTTCTCATTGTTCTTGTTAATTAAGGATGTATTAAAATGATGTAAATGTATATATAATATATATCTGTATACATACGTAGAAAGAATGCAAAGTGTATCAATATATAAAAGATCAAGTTTATGCATATAAGGTACATACACAGAGTATAACCCATTTTAATTATGGCATCCATATTTTCCATTAATGTTAATCACATGAAAGTCTTCAAGCATTACTCCAGTGATGTGGCTGATGCTTTGAAAGAACTTGACCCTAATCTCTTAAATGGCTAAGATTAGCTTCACTAAAAATTGGGAGTGAATGCTAAATTATTAATATATTGCACAAACATATGGAATTATTTAAAAAATAATTTGAATAATCTGCTATTCTAAAGCAAGGTAATAATAGTCTATCAAGTAAGTACTGAGTAAAGGCTGTAAAGTATTTCAAACTATTTCTCATTTTAGGCTTTATATTTTAAAATTTTATACCTATTTATAGAAATGGAAATTTTCAGTAGTATAAATAATAACTGAGGTGCTTTTAAAGAAGCTTTATTTGAAGACTGCATATGTAATGGAAAATATTTTCACTTCATTTTTCACTAGAGATGAAACCATAAGATTAAAAAAATCACATATTTTCACTCATATGTTGGAGCCAAAATGGTGGATGTCATGAAGATAGAGAGTAGATTGCTAGTTACCAGAAGCCAGGAAGGGTAGCAGGGAGGAGTGGGTGCAGAGAGGTTAATTAATGGGAACAAACATACAGTTAGAAATAAGACCTGGTATTCAATAGATCAATAGGGTGTCTAGAGTTAACATTAATCTATTTTACATTTCTAAATAGCTGAAAGAGAACAATTCTAATGTTCTTAGCATAAAGAAAAGATAAATATTTAAGGTGATGAATATCCTAATTACCCTGAATTGATTTTACGAAAATGTATCAAATTATCACGTGTCCTTAAAATATGCACATCTATTATGTGTCAATAAAAAAGTAAAAGTACCTAATGTTGAATAAATACATATTAGTTAAAATAAATATCTGAAGACTTTTAACAGCCAAGCCTGGTCCACTTGAAAGAAATCGTGAAATGTAAAATTAACCACTTACTTCAAAGATAAGGAACTGGCTCAACCTAGTACTCCAATCACTACTAAATGTGATATAAAACAGTCAAAATCAGTTTGAGTAGAGTTTAGGATATGAGAAGAGTAGTAGTGTGAGAAACATCTGCAAAGGTAAGCTAAACATTTAATAGGGATAATTTCATACGAGAGAGGATTTTTTACTTAGTTCGTGTGACAAAAGACACTAAAGACGTTTGAGCAGAATGCCACGATCACAACTCTATTTTACAGAAATTAACATCAGATAATTAAACATGATCCTGTAATGAATCCTGAACAGCAGCCAAAAACAGTGGAACAATTGGGAAATTCAAATTAATTCTCTAGATTCTAGCATTTTACCAATGTTAACTTTCTGATATTGATATCTTGTTCTACAATGGTTATGAAAGAAAATGCTCTTGTATTTTGGGGAACACTAATATGTGTAGAGGTAAAGAAACATTATATCTGCAATTTTAAATATTTCAGAATAAAATATCTCATGCACACAGAGTAGAGGGAGAAACATAAAGCAAGTATGAGAAAGTATTTACATTTGGGAAATTTAGGTGAAGAGTACACAGAAATTCTTCACAAGATTTTTTTCCAATATTTTTGAAAGTCTGAGACAATGTCAAAAAAGATTTTTTTTAAAAAGAAAAGTAATGCATCCACAACTTTAGACTAGGAGATTACTACTCTGAGAATTTGGGCATATCATGGTGAAAAGCTACATTAGCAGCTTTTTAGAGAGAAAATGACAGAGTCTATCAGAATTTAATAACTATTTATCTTTCAATTTAGCAACTCCACTTTCGGCATCAGCCTCATGGAAATATATGTATTTGTGCACAAAGATATTTATTGCGACTCTGTTTTGTGTTTGGAGGAAAACGAACCAAGTTTTTACTTAAAAAGAAATTAAATTAAGACACATTCATCCTATAGAATAATAGCAGAAGCTCGATGTCCCAGGTGAGGACCTGGAAAAAACTCTAGGACATGTTAAATTTAAAAAATCACAAAACCCTACATAAAGTAAAATCCTATTTAGGTAATATCTTATTATGTTACATTATCTTTTATATTTAAAAATTAGATAGATGTTGAAAATGCGTAGAATGAGTTCTGAATAGATACAAAACAATGATGACCTCTGGGTGAGAGACAGAATAGTTTGAAGGAAAAAGGCAATGGAGAGCAACTTTATGTACTGACTCTAAATACATGTTTGTTTTATAATACTCAACATATTCAGGTATTATCTATGCACTAAAAAGTAAAAATTACAAAGTTAGTTCAAAAATAGAGTTATACTAGAGTGAGACTGTAGACTGCTGAAAGAGCCTGATTACATAGAATGAGAAACTGAATTAGGATGGTGTCAGCCGGAATGGAGAGGAGGTGATAGGTATAAGAGGGAGAATTTATAGGACTTGATACTTAAAGGGACAGACTGTGTGAGAAAGGAAGATGAATTTAACATGGGCAACTGGAATAGCAATGGTTTTAACAGAAATAAAAAATGAAAGAAGCTACTGATTTTTGAAAAGATGATTATTTTTACTTTAAAGACATTGAATCTGAGGTATCAGCAGATGCTCCGGGTAGATATTCTGCAAATCTCCCAGAAATATATAATACTGAAAGTACACAGATCAGAACTACTCTGGAGTTCCGTGACTAAATCTTTCAGAAGAATTATAAAACAACTGTCAGCAGACACTCATTGTACTTCTTTGTTATGATCTTTTTCTAGTGTTTCATTTGTAGTTACACATACACACTTAATCCTGGGATAGCTATTCATATATACTTGGGTATTAAAATTGGTCTTAAGAGGCTACAATATTATATTACAGAAAAGGAATTCACTTATACCATTTTCCACAAATAAATTTTTATATAATTAGATCTGTCTTCAATATGGTACATCTTCCACTTAAAACTCTATATCTAGTTCACATTCCCTAATATGAATGAAACTTGCCAAAATAAAGGAAACAGATTAAAAGCAAATATAATTACAGGTAAACATTTTAAGTGATTTAAATCATATTAATATTTTTTTTCTTACCACAGTTCCATTAAAATGCTCTTGTCCTGGGTCTTAGAAGATATTATTAAGTCCATCAACAGGGTTACCTGTAGCACTGTAAAATTATTCGGATGTCACCTTTACAACTAGAGGGTGCTGAAGGACTACAAAGGATTCGATTATATCCCATTAAAAATAATGTCATCAGTGAGAATCTTTTAAAAATTCAAGCCTTCAATAAATTGAATAGCACTGAATCACATATGGCAATTTGTATAAATAATACTTTATTATCGAATTTGCCACACAAACTCATAGCTGCAACAAAACTCTTCAGATAATGTAAATATACTTCTTTAGTCTTATGTTTATCTACGTGAATTAACAGTAGTTCTATTTCAGATATGGCAGAAAGACAAAGGTGCACTGGATGTGATATTAAGAAATGGTGGTCTCATAAAATGAGACTTAGTGCTTACTTTTGGGTTGGAACAAGTTCAAAGTAAGTAAATCTCAGTTGTCTAGACTTTTAACAAGAAAGAAAATACAAGTAGAAGTGAAGTCTAATACAAACAAAGCTATTATTTACTTAATCTCTAAATATTTTGTGACTAATCCCAAAATATTCAAATAAAAAAATAAATTCAGAAAACATTTTTAATTTTGCTTAAAATATGCAAACATTTTAATAAAATAAAAAAGTTAAAATCTTATAATAATTATGAATTTCTTTTTCAACTTATTATTTCCCCTTGGCTTCTCAAAAATGATGTAAAATCATATATCTATTACTGCATTCCAACTTAAAATATGTACGACTCATTTTAAGGCACAATGTTTTATGTAATATGTACCAACAAATGAAATCCATGAAAATACATTTACGTTTTAAGGTGGATTAAATAGAATTTTGTTTATGCTAAATATTTTGTCAATAAGGTATCTTTAATTTTTTATTTTGTCAGAATTCATTATACAGTTACATAAATATAGGTTTCCCTTTGTTTAAAAATGCTTACTGTGTATTACTATCTGATATTTTGACAACACAAGCACACTTTAAAATGAGCTGATTTTATAAATTAATATTTTGTGAACTTTATTTCTCCACAGAGCCTGCATAATTATAATTGATACATTCCTACTTACAAAGTTTAAACAATATGTAATACGACTTTTTAAAATCTGTGATAATACCATCTAAAATTTTACAAGAATAAGATGGCTTTCTTTGAAAGTTACAAGGAAGGAAATTTGAAAGACTACATAGGGTAGAATGGTAACCATAGCAGGATTCAGCGTGCATATCATTTTATTATCAGAATTATCTGTAGTATTTGCAGTTTACACTAACTGAAGAGAATTGTTTGGGTTATATTATGTAGTATGCTTGTCCTTCATTTATTACTAAGCAATATGGTCACTATACATATATACATCGTTATTAGAGCACAGACATTACATGATCATGCTGCCATTCAAAATTAAGGTGCCACATTTTTATTACAATCAAATGGCATCCAAAATGCAATGTTGCTATGAAAATTCAAAAGTTCTCACAGATTGGCATTTGTGAATAGAGTAGGTCACAATGAAATTGAATTTTATTTTGTACAAATGGAAAAGATTTATCATAAATATATAGACCAATATATAACATTGAAGAACAAGAAGCAGAAGGGAAACAATGCTCTTGCATAAAGATCAATTCGCTTTGCTGCTGTTGGAATAACAGGTTTTGCAGGGGGAGGCTTCTTGTTGTTCTTAGCCTGAGATTTCCCAAGTCCATTGTTAACTTCAATGGGTTTTCCATAGCAGTCATAATTGGATAATTCAAAATCTCTTGGTAAGCTTCCAACAATGCTGAAGTCATTAGATCTCAGATCAGACTTAGAAGTACAAACTTTTTTGCATCTGGTCTCACCAACCTAAGAATAAATATTGAAGACAATGTATTTAGAATCTTTCTACTTATGAAACACATCTCTTCAAAGGATATTTTTAAAATTGCTAGTTTCCACAAGAGGTATTTGCTTATGTCACAAAGAACTAACAGAGAGAATGGTTATCTGATTAAACAATCAGATAGCCTGAGCATTTAGGGCTCTAAAATGTTGCCTAAATAATGAGGCTTATGTCATGGAATGAACTTTTGATTGGTTACTTTATGCTAAGGAATCAAAGCTCAGATTGATTTTAGGTGCTACCAGGCTTGTGAAAGTTATCAGTTGTAAGACTAATAAATAAAAATCCATCCTTGCTCCAATATTTAACCAGGACAGAGACAATATTCTACAACGTATGGATTATAAAAATGCTCTGGTATTACTAGCTTTTGACTTCCCTATAGATCTTGTTTCCAAGTAGAGTGGCTTATAAATGCTAAGGAATTTATCCCTCCAATGAGACAGACTCCAAGTCACATTCACAAACAAGAACTAAAAAATGGTCACAATTACCATGAACCAAATATTTACTAGTGATAGACATTCCCAAATTGTTGGCTGAACTTAACCAAACATGCTCAGACAATACAGAGGAATGATGTGTTCTTCAGATAGACCATATGCTACAGAGATTATTATTTAGTCACTAATTTCTGAATTATGAAATTTGAATAAATTCCCTATAATATACAAAATAATTACAGTTACAACACAGGTTTGGTCCACTTATACATGGGCTTTTTTAAAAAAAATAAATACAGTTGCCCCTTCGTATCTGCAGGTTCTGAATCTACATCCAAATGCAGATCAAAAATATAGTGTTCACAAAATCTGTGGATATAGAGGGTCAACTTTTTGTATCCACAGGTTCCACAGGGCAGACTGCGGGGACTTGAGTATGCATAGATTTTGATATCTGCAGGGATACTGGAACCAATCCCCTGCAGATACAAAAGGACAATTATATTTTATGCTGAACTCTCTCTAGTAATCAAAATGCTCTTAGATTAGAGAAATAGGCTAACACCAATGTTTGAGAATAGCACTGACATATCACAAAAGTCCACAAAATGGTAAGTTCTTGGCTAGATTGCTTCATTTTCTCACTGTTCTTACCACTGAGTTTTGCTATTCACCCTTAGAATCTTCACTCTTGACATTTACTCAATTTTTATTGAACATGGAAATCATTTAATTGTATATTATTAGTATATCACAGTTACTCTAGTTATTGCTTTTTAAATACAATTAATACTTTGACTAGTTCTATAGACTAGTTACATTTACTAAATTATAGCTGGGTTAAAAACACTATACCTCATATAATAAGTAAAACAAATATTTCCTCAACAGTACTTTAGGTACCAGGAGACTATCCTTTACCTGAATAAACATATATTTATATATATATTTCCTAGACAAGAGCCAGATGGCAGTGTTCAAAGGTGGATAGCAAAAATGCCGAAGATAAACCGACTGACAAAGCAAGTTAAGTGTATTTATACATCCTTCTGTGATTATACATTTAAGTTATTTCCACTTCTCCTCCAATTATGAGCATATATTGATGTTATATTTTTTAAGCTAGCATACAAATGTTGGCTTTGTTATTATATACTTTATGCCATATGTATATTTGTAAAATGCCAGTGGGTAAGAAACTTTAAAAAAATTTATGTAAATATGTTTGCAGAAAAATACACAAAAAATGTTGATATGGAGGAATAGGGATTGAGGAACTAGAAGTTCACCTTTCTGTACATTTGATATTTGAAAAAAAAGATGTAAACCACCAATATATTGACTTATTTAGAAATTGTTCATTATAAAATAGCGCAAATGGAAACACAGTCCCATCCTGGTTCAATAGGACTTTAATTGAAGTAGTTTTTAATAGCATCATTTTTTATTCTAGACAGTTTCATTATCACACTACCTCATTTTTGTCACCAGTAATTTTTAGAAATGAGAGAAGTTTATATGACGAAAGCAAATAAGACACATATTCATAAGGAACAATTGAGAAATTATTAATTGTAGGTTAATATAGCCAAATTCGCTTTTAAGAATACGTGTCAAGAAGCAGGCCACTGTGAAAAAAGAGGATTCTTGTCCCCACCCCCACTCTACTTGTTTAATGTGCAGTTACAGTTTACCAATTGTGAGAGCTCAGCTGTGCATGAAAGAGCAGTGCCTACATCTGCATGGCATCAAGAAGTACGGACAGGCTTTAGTCCTTATCAATTTAGACTCTGTGTCTAGCAAAATGTCTGACAAAAAAAAAAAAAAAAATGATGAAATGTGACTCCCAGTGTTAGCCGTGTGGCCTAGCGGGAGGTGTTTGGGTCACGGGGCCGGATCCCTCATGACTGGCTTGGTGTCCTCCCTGTGGTAATGAATGAGTTGTCTCTCTATTAGTTCAAGTGAAATCTGGCTGTTAAAAAGAGCCTAGCACCTGCCTTCCCTCTCACTCCCCCTCTTGCCATCTGACATGCCGGCTCCCCTGCATCTTCCACCATAATTGTAAGCTTCCTGAGGCCCTCACTGGAAGTAGATTCTGATGCCATGCTTCTAGTACAGCTTGCAGAACCATGAGCCAAATAAACCTATTTTCTTATAAATTATACAGCCTCAGGTATTTCCTTTATAGCAGCACAAAATGGACTATACACTAGTCGAAAGAGTGCAAGAGAGAAAAAGCAGCAACTAAAATCTAAACTCTTTAAATATGACTTCAGGAAATGCACACACACACATAAACACATACAAATACACATCTACTTTTTGCCCCATTTATCTAAATTGAATTTTTAAAAGACTACTTTCATCAATTTGTCCACTGCCTAACCTCCAACAGTATGTGTACAGGCAGGCATGCGTGTGCACACACACATGGACTTGCACACTCACATCTGACCTATTATTGTTCCAGACAGAACATCAGACAGAAGACCACATTTAATCTTCAGTTTTCCAATGCAGTTTGAGGGATGTGTGAGTCTCTGCATGTATCAGTGAACTTTTGTAAAGAGTAACTCACTATCTTGATCGGAATAGAAGTGGAGAACAGACTCTACATATCGAATCTTTGCATTACTCTAAGACTTTCGAGCAATTTTTAAAATCAAGGACTCTGTGGGTATTACAGTTGCTCTTTCTCCCTTTAGAATTCCCCATTCCAAAGGCTTTCGGTGTACTCATTAGGCTTTTGAAGCTACTTATCATAACAAAAGAGTACTCCAGACTCTGCCTATAGACTTAATGGCTTAACACCAAGTATATTTAGAACATACTATAGAAATGCATTTGCTATAAATCATATTTTATATCATTTTAGGTGTGACTGTAGTATCTGTAAATAACTAAACAAATTGCCAAATTTATATAATATTATAACCTAGGCCACAAATAAGTATTTCCAATTTTCTAATCTGTTTTATTTATATAACCATATAAATTCTGCCAGCAATTTAAATAATATTAGGATTTGATCCATAGAGTTTATTCAAACTATAGATATAGAATATTATGTTTATTCACAGAGATTACTTAAATATAGTAAACATGTCAGTAAGAGAATTTTTTCAGTGTTGAAGCCATAACATTATAAAGCATTCCAAAAAAGCTGCAAATTGGTTATATTAAGTTTCTAGCCATTTAATTCCTTAAAAAGTCTCTCAGAGATATATTTGAAGATTCTTGTATTCAAGAATAAGTAGAGGTGCACGTGTGGGGTGGACAGAACCTTACTACAGAAGTAATTTTTAATGATAATGACATAACTGAATAAAGAACAAGATTAGGTTCTCTAATAAGAAGTACTCAGAGCTTCTTAAATAGGTCATGATTCATAAAGTAGTTGGCTAGTCTCCTTGCCCCATTCATCACAGATTTTACACGAAGAAAATTTTTTTTTCAGTTAATACTCCCTACACCTTATTATCATATCAAATATATACATGAAAGTACAAAAGAATTTACACTATAAATACTATTTTAAACAGTTATAACATTACATGAAAAGAGATGAAATAAACTGCTAATAAATAAGGCTTTAGTCCTACTTAACACACATTCTTAAAAGCGAATTTGGCTTTATTAACCTACAATTAATAATTTCTCAATTGCTCCTTATTATGAATATGTGTCTCATCTACTTTCATCATATAAACTTCTGTCACTTCTGAAAATTACTGGTAACAAAAATGAGGTAGTGTGATAATGAAACTGTCAAGAATAAAAAACGATGCTATTAAAAACTTTCTAATGCTTCCAACTTTAGCCTCTAAGATTTTATTTGTGGTTCTTTTAAGTTTCATTCCACACAAATTTAAAAGCAAACAACTTTATGCAGTATTTCTTGACCAGAACACTTAGGCATGATTTCATGTTAATAATGGTATCCTCTACAGACAACAAAATATGTTCAGAGGGAATAATTTGTATATATTTTGCTAAATTTAAGTCCATTAAATCATTATCATTAAAAATCTCCTTTAAATATAAACAGCAGCTTTTATTTTTTAATTTATATAAACTTATAGGCATAGGTACTATTTTCTTTGTCTTTTATTCATAAAACCTTTGTGTATGGCACATACTATGCATTAGAAATAGGGTGACATTAACAACAGTAGGTTCTTAACTGTTTTGTTGAATAAAAATAGTAATACGTGAATGAACAAACAAAAGTAACCAAGACATTGGAATGACTGAAAAAGCACCATTTTTACTGGGAAAAAAAATGCTCCAGATAATTATATAAGCATGGTAACAAATTTTTGCATATAGGACACAAATTATAAAAAATCTTACAGTAAAAACTACAAATTATCATTTTTTTCTATCTTTTAAATCTTTCATTTCCTTAGGAAGCACAATATTATCTTATACATCAGCTTCAAACATTTCCTACAATCCAAATTATATTATGCTTCCATTAATTATTATTGTTATTTTGTTGAATAACAATATTGAAATTATTTGGCAAAAGTTTGCATTTAGAAAAGCAAAGTACATTAGAACAAATGCATTTTGAAACTAAAAGTTTAATTACATTTTTCACTGCAAAACCATTGAATTAAAAAGGATAACAATTTATACATTTCTACTTTTATATCTTCTTTCATATGCCAATATGCAACAATCTTACGACTCATCAAGTTAC
Organism: Macaca thibetana thibetana; assembly: GCF_024542745.1. NCBI lineage: Eukaryota > Metazoa > Chordata > Mammalia > Primates > Cercopithecidae > Macaca > Macaca thibetana. The sequence goes on from NC_065582.1 coordinate 32,615,678, forward strand.
ACACTTCATATAAGTTATTTTTAGACTCATGTTATCATTTTGAAGCCTGTCTCAGGAAACAAATATTCCATAGGTACAAAGTCTAGTCTAGAAAGTGCATTTTTGTCCTGTAAAGAATAAGAGTAATTTATATTTATTTCTAAAGATTAAAATTTCTGGTCAATTCTTAACTCTCTATGCATCTCTCCTTGTCTTTTGAAGTAAAATGTCATAGTTTCAGAATTCAAACAAGTGTGTTTCTATGAGCAGCTAAAAACATAGAGAATTAAAATATAAAAGTTCTTAAATGTGTTGAATTTTTATTTATTGGGTAATTATTTTAATTACTATTTTTAATTTTACTGCTTTAAAGATAAACTTAAAATAACATAATTGGGTTTACTACTGCATGGATCCTCTCATCCTTGCTATCCATGTTCATCAATAATCTGAATATATTCTACAATGCTCTAGAAAGCTGGCTCTAGTTAGCCTCCTTCCATCAGTGCCCCTACCTGATGGAATATATTAAGGTATCAGGATCATTGCATATTAGTATTCTGTTACTACATTTAATTTAATCTAGTAGCATAATTTAATTGAATCACACATTAGTATTCTGTTACTACCTTTAATTTCTGTGCTTATTGAGGACCTATAATAAGCCAGCCAATGGAGCAGATCATAGGGATTACTAGGAATCAAGCACTTGTTCTATAGAGCATCCTTGCTTTCTGTATCCAAGTCTCTTAACCAAAGGTCAAGTTAGAGGGGATTGGTGGACTGGAAATGGGAGGAAGTGGTAAAAGGGAGGTATAAATCGAGGAGTACATAGCAAGTGTCAAAAAATCAGGTAGAGAACACTTCCACATAACATAAGGCTCTCAGGTATTCTTCCTTCCATTTTTGACTTGGAGAAATAAGTGTATGCGTTAGAAGGGGAGGCTCAGTTTCTCACAAACAGTATGCTTCCAATACCATTTCTCTGTCGTGCCAAAGCATGCCCTTAAGCAATCCCATAGTTTTTCTAGATATTATGTTACTTCTTACATGGGTGGTAACAGAGAAAAAAATAAAATATTGGTAAAGGGAATAAAAATTACTCCAAATGTTTGTTTTCCTGGTGTAGGACTGCAGTAAGTCTGAAACGACCCAGTAGACAGAACAGCAACAACAATGAAAGTGTTAAGAGTAGCCCACTGACAAATCTATTGAATTATTAGAGTGTGGTAAGCAGGGTGCAGGTATGATGAGGATGCTGAGGGCCTTGAAAAGCATAGAGGACTTCTACATCCAGAAAGATAGAGTAGACATACCTTTCCTATTCCTCCTGCTAAGTTCAACAAAAAATCCTGGACATTACATTAAAACACACACATACACACACCCACAGAGGGAGAGAGAGAGAGACTGTGAAAGGGAGAGAAGAGGAAGCAGATCAACCCGGGGACTGGGGACCCAAGGAACCATGCAATGGTGAGTTCCTGCATTCCCTTTCGGTCTCATATAATCCCGGATCTGGGGCTAAAGAAGCCAGCAAGTGGAAATGCCAACAGGCGCAGACAAGAAAAGCCCCAACGGCCTGGTCTGTTTAGCCAAAGAACAAAGAAAGGGGCAGCCCAGCAACACAGAACACTTTTAGATATTAACCTCTCTATTCTTGGCAAATAGTACAGAAAAAAATGTGCTCCCACCCCACCCCAAAAGACATGCCAGCAACATCCAAGAGGTGAGGGGGCCAAGGCTTGGACTTTAAAAAGGCTGTGATGAGGCAGTCTGATCTCCACTGAAGTAGTGTCAAGTGGTGATCCAGGGCTTCCATCACCGTAGACCAGGAGCAAGGCCCTGATCCCTGCCACAGTGTCTATGGAAACTATGTAGGGAGTATGGACTTACACCTACACCCAGCAGTAACAAGATGCTCCTCCTCTTCAACACTGAGATGATGTCACAGGAGGCCATGGAGGGTCAGGACTTCCACATGAAGGCAAACCCTGCTGCTGTGTTGGTAGAGACAGCATGGGGAACTGGTGACCCCCAATCCCACCCAGCAGTAACAAGGAGCTCTACCCTGACCAAGTGGGACACCTGGACTTGTACCTCTGCTTGGAAGTAATGAGGCAGCACCCATCCTTCCCCTGACAGAACAGAGTCAGAGAAAGCCAGTTAAAACAGAAGGCTTAAACACGATTCAGAGTCTCATAATATAATATCAAAATGTCCAAGTTTCAATACAAAATCACTCATCATACAAAAAACCGGGAAAGATCTCAAACTGTACAACAAAAGACAAAAAAAATTCTGAGAAATCTGAGAAAGATATTACAACATTCATGATAAAAATAATTCAGTGACCAATTATGAACATAGTTGGAACAAATGAAAAAAATACATACATACCAAATGGAAACTATAAAGCTCAAAGATTAGATCAACAGGAAAATGTAAAGGGCAGAGGAAAAAAAAATCAGTGTACTGGGAGATTACAGAAGACATTGTCAAAGAAGTTCCAGCCAGGCCAAGCAGGTAAGAGAAAGAAATAAAGGGCGTCCAAATTAGAAAAGATAAAGTCAGACTACTGCTGTTCAACAATTATGTGACTGTGCACTTAGAAAACCCTAGAGACTCCTCCAAAAGACTCCTAGATTTGATAAACAAAATCAGTAAAGTCTCTGGTTACAAAATCAATGTACACAAATCAATAGTATTGCTATACACCAACAACGACCAAGCTGAGAATCAAATTAAGAACTCAATTTCTCTTACAATGCAGCAAAAAAAAAAAAAAAATGAAAATAACCTTACACAAACAAATGGAAACACATCCCATACTCATGGATTGGAATAATCAATATCGTGAAAATGACCACACTACCCAAAGCAATCTATAGATTCAATGTAATTCTTATCAAAATACCAATATCATTTTTCACAGAATTAGAGAAAACAATCCTAAAACTTATATGGAGCTAAAAAAGAGCCTGAGTAGCCAAAGCAATCCTAAGCAAAAATAATAAATGTCCAAGTTTCACATTTTATACAAGGGACTTGAGCATTTGCAAACCTTGGTATCTGACAAGAGTCCTAAAACCAGTTCCCTACAGTACCCAGGGACAATTGTATCACAAATCTAGCATTTGTGTTATTGGAGTCTTGAAAAGAGAAGAGAGAGGGCAAGTCAGAAAAAGTACACAAACATATAATAGCTGAAAACTTTCCAAATTTGGCAAGAAACATACACCTACATTTTCAACAAGCTAAAAAAATCTCAAACAAGATCAACTCAAATCCACACAGAGACATGTCATAATTAAACTTCTGATCACTACTCGACCAAAAGACCAAACAATTTTTTTGAAAGCATCCAGAGATAAGTGACACTTTACCTACAGGGGAAAAACAATCAGAACAACTAGTTTTCATCAGAAGCCATGGAGGCCAGAAGAATACTTTTTAGGTGCTAAAAGAAATGCATATAGAATTGTAGCCTCACAATCCTACACCTAGAGAAAATATCCTTCAACAATGAAGGAGAAATCAAGACATTCTCAGATAAAGGGAAAGTAAAAAAATGTGTCACCCACAGACCTATCCAAAAATGGGTAAAGGAAATTCCTGAAAAGGCGCGGTGGCTCATGCCTATAATCCCAGCATTTTTGGGAGCCTGAGGCAGGCGGATCACTTGAGGCCAGGAATTTGAGACTAGTCTGGCCAACATGAGGAAACCCTGTCTCTACCAAAATATAAAACTTAGCCAGGTGTGGTGTGGCACATACCTCTGGTCCCAACTACTTGGGAGGCTTAGGTAGGAGGATTGCTTGAACCCAGGAGGCGGAGGTTGCATTAGCTGAGATCACGCCACTGTACCCCCCAGCCTGGGCAACAGAGTAAAACTCTGTCTACAAAAACAAAAACAAAACAGGAAATTCTCTAAACAGAAAATAATAAAAGAGATATAACCTTGGAATATATGAAGATGAAAGAAAAACACAGTGAGCAAAAATATACAATAAGATTTTCTTCTCCTCGAGTTTTCTAAATTATATTTGATGGTGATGCAAAAACTATAATGTGATTATAAATGTATGCAGAAGTATTTAAGACAATTGTAAACATCAGCTTAAGGGAGAAAAGAGGTAACGTTTTCAAACATCACAAAAACTAGCAAATAATGACACCAATAGATTGTGATGTTATGCACGCATATCTTATCCAGACCAACCACTAAAGAAGTTAAACAAAGAGATACACTTAAAAACAACACAGAAAGCTCAAAATGAAATTCAAAAAAAATGTTCAAGTAACCTACATTAAAAAAGGTAAAAGAGGGCCAGGCGTGGGGGCTCATGCCTATAATCCCAGCACTTTGGGAGGCTGAGGTGGGTGGATCAGCTGAGGTCAGGAGTTTAAGACCAGCCTGACCAACATGGAGAAACACTGTATCTACTGAAAACAAAAAATTAGCCAGATGTGGTGGTGGGTGCCTGTAATCCCAGCTACTCAGGAGGCTGAGGCAAGAGAATCACTTGAACCTAGGAGGCAGAGGTTGTGGTGAGCCGAGATTGCACCATTGCACTCCAGCCTGGGCAACAAGAGTGAAACTCCACCTCAAAAAATAAATTAAAAAAAAAAAAAGAAGAAAAAGAAGAAAAAAAAAATGAAAAAGAAAATAGAGAAACAAAAACCAAAATAAACAAAACAAAGAAAAATAAAACACAGAGTAAAGCCTTGTTGTATCAATAATTACATTATGGAAATTATCTAAATATACCAATTCAAACATAAGAGAATGGCAGAGCAGTTTAAATACCAAACACCAACTATATGTTCTCTGGAAGAAACTCATTTCAAATATAATGAAATAGAAATATTGGAGGTAGAAGTATGAAAAAGATACATTAAGGACATCTTTAAGGCCAAGATAGCACTAGACTAATGCGAATTTTCTTCTTATTCTTCATGAAAGGCATAAAGGAGTTATAAGGCCTCAAGAAGCCTCCCTGAAGGTTTCAGCTAAGTATTTGCAGAGGGTCTTGGCTTTAGGCTCAGAAAATGAGTATAAATGACTTAAACAGTTGTTTAAAGGCCATAGGCAGCACCATATAAGCATGGTTCCTTTGCTTCTGCACCTAAAAACCACATGTGGTATACTCGTCTAGCATTCTAGGTAGGGTGAGTAGTGGTGATTAACAAACTGATAGAGTAATCGTCTGACCAGAGGAAAAGCATGGAAGGTAAGATTTTCAAGGCTGTAGGATGGAATGGACCTACTGGTCTTCTGTGGAATTTACTGCTCTTAGCTCAATGGAAATGGTCTTCTGGTTGACTGGTCCACCCATCCAGAGGGCATCTATGAAGGGCACATTGGGGTAAATGGACAGCTAACCTCAATCCTTTACACAGCCTAGTTCTTTGAGATTTATCATCGTCCACTATTCTTAGACCCATAATCAATTGACAAGACAGCGTTATGGGGTAAAATCTTAAATATTCCTTCTCCTGCCACTCACTGCTGGGCAGGATAGATTCCTAACTGAGGGCATCGTTTCCCTGAGACAGACATCCAATAAACAAGTAGCCTTCCTGACATGCTCCAAGTGAAGTTCTCTAACTTAATGGGGAATGGTGGGTAATTTAATCATGAGCATAGGCTTCTCCAAGCCTTTTTATGTAAGGTAGATGATCAGTGATGCCCCACGGTCCTCTGGCCTTTCATTAAGATATATTGAATGAGAAACAATAGGAAGCTCTGTGCTCCAGCAAGGTCTCCATATTCAATGGTGACCATCAAAGCAGAGTTGAATCCTTAAACTCAGTGCAAAGTTCTCAACAAATTTAATAAGGCATTACTTTTTTTCTTAAGTGGTATTTGACCTAAATGTTCTGAATGTTTTCTAAAAAGCACGTTTCCCAAAAAGTGTGTTGTGCTCAGTTTCTTTTCAGCTGTGAGAGAAAAACAAGCAAATGCCAATTTCATCAAAACTTGTCACATACACAAAAGGATCTCTCTCTTGACACTATGAAGAGGTTGGGGGAAATGATTTCATGGGATAATTTTATCCTTACCTGCAAAGTGCTAATATGAACAGGAGTCCCTGTTCCATTCACAGTATTCTTTTTAGCCGCATTTCCACCTTTTCCATCTGCTTGCTCAGCCTTAGCAATTCTGGCTTTTTCTGCTTCAACCCTTTTGGGGTTGTTCAGCATCACCTGGACCACCGCATACTCCACCAGGGAAGCAAACCCAAAGAGAAGGCAAGCAATGAGCCAAACATCAAGAGCCTTCACATAGGAAACTTTGGGAAGCTCAGCAGCAAGGGTTGTACACTCAGAGGCCAAGCTGAGGACTGAGAAGATACCTACAGAAACAGAAAGAGGAATGAAAGTTGCTTTTTATCCCTATGAGACGTTCTGCGGTCATTACTCTTTGACGAAATCCACCTCCAGTACCTTCCAATGAACCATGAACAATTCGTCAGGTCCCCTTAAAGCTCAAAGAGCAGGAGAAATAACAGGTACATGCCTTTTATGTAAGGATTATTGACTATGGTTGAGGATTTTGTAAATACTTAGGATTTTAAAAAATAAATAGAAATTTAAATCAGGGTATAAAAATATAATTTGGACCTGTTTTCAATATTAAAGATGTCTAAAACTACCATATAGTATGTCTGAGGAAGACACAGAGATCTGTTATTAGACAGATTATGTATGTTATTTTTCAGCTTTGTTTGAGAAAGATTTCAGTTATGGAGCTGAGTTTTGTCCCCATGAGCAACTAAATCAGAGCAAGAATAGAACATACAAAGTAATTTTTTGATAAGGTTCAAAATAAGAAAAATTAATAGAAAAGACACAATAGGAAATATTCCTGTTTAGGGAGAACATATGATTCCAGATTTCCAAAGAAAGGAATAAAGGTCTGCTCCATGTAATGGTAACCTTTCAATGAAAGCTAACACATTATATACAAATTTAAGTAAAGTAATTGTCAGACTCCAAAGAAGAATTGCAATAATTTATTGCTCTTTCTCTTCCCAAATGCCACCCTCTCTCCCATTCCGCTCTCTTTTTCTTTTCCTTCGTATTTTCAAGAGAGGAGATGATGAAATGTATTTTGTAGTTATAACCTGTTGACATGGGCTATCAGGAACATGCTGAGTCAGAAAAGAAAACTCATTCAATGTCAAGGGAGACTCACTTTACTTGAAGGAGAAAACAGATCTGACTTGACTCTGTGAGTCCATCTCACATACTGGGTTGAGTATAATTTTTTCTTCTTAGATTTGGCCACTTATGAGAATTAATGTATGTATCACCATAATAATTAAATGTCTGCTTGACTCTCTTTTCCCTTCCCATGAAATTATAAGTACTATATTAGTATTAATAATCAGTTAAACATTGAAAAATATACCAATTGCATCATTTCAGAAGCTTCTAAAAAATGTATTTTGCATTCAAGAACCTAAGATACTCTCTATTAGAAAGAAACATGTTAAGCAAATATAATTTCTGTGGATGAAAACAATATTCAATATACAACAACTTGATAAGCTCCTAGGTTACTTTTACTATAATTATCCTTGGCCCTGAGGAAAACTAAGAACTAATTAATAGAACTGTATTTTAAAAGTTAATGTAGGTCTTAATGTTTTCTAGCCTGGAAGTGGAAAGCAACATAAAAATCCAATACCTTATCAACTACTGCCCTAAACTACAGTTGATTATAGCCATGGGAATTAACTTAGCAAACTGTCATTCTAAGTTAATTTTTCTATTCTTTGTCAAATTTTGTGAGTCAAATTACCATTCAAAAACAAGCCTAACTTATTTCCTTGAGATAAACTATTTTGACACTATCTTCTGTGTTTCCATAGCATTTCATGCTGATCAATAACCTAGAAGATATTAAATTTTAGTAAGCTAAGTTGTATACCTGAATATTTATCCTGATAGATTAGAAACTTTATAATGAAATAGAGAATAATTTCAGATTATAGAAGACCTTTAGAGTTCTGTAATGGCTTTTTATACCATGTTTGGTAGAGAATATTCAGAAATTTGAAATTAAGGAAAGAGAAATTACATTATCAAAAGAATGTTTAAGTAGCATTACTTTGGTGTAGATATACAAAATAGACTGAGAAAGAAAAATAGTAGTTGGGGAAACAAAGTATCAGGAAATAAAGACCTAGATTATGGGACAGATGTGAAAGAATTTTAGAGAAAACATTTGAAAAGAGTTACTGATTCAAGGAAGAAGAAAAAAATTGAGACAAAGTTATGAACAGGATGACTGGAAGAGTTTCCATAAAAAGAGGGGAGAGGCCTATAGAAAAGAAGACGACTTTGTCAGGAAAACACTGAAAGATTAGATAAAGGTCAAGAAACAAGAACCGATGATCATGACACAGCACAGTGCACCTGGGAATCTGAAAGAACTTTTTGAAAAGATTAGCCAATATCATTCAGATAGATGTCTGAAAAGAGAGAGGACTTTGTGAGGTAAAGATGCTTTGGTGTCAGAAAAGGGGGACTGACTGAAGAAACAGATGAAAGGGTTGTCCTTAAAAGGAGTGACAGAATATTTATAGATTTTGGAGGGAAAAGGAGAGTATTCATAATTCCACACATTCAGTTAGAAACAATGGTAGTGAATTCAAGATTTTATCATATCAGATTTCAGAAGGAAAACTGAAGAAGTTAAGAAGAAGGTGAACATAAACTATGTGCCTTATCTTGGGAAAAATCGTATTATAATAGAAACTACCTATTAGCATTTTCTATCCAAAAATAAGAAATCTGAGCAAATAATGCTACTTTGTAAAAATATTTTAGCATTATCATAATATAGCCTTCAAATGGGATTACTTCATTGTTAAATGGTACATGGTGAAATTATCTAAATTTTAATAAATTATAAACAGAAAGAAATGTAAAGCCATTGCCCATAAATGTGTGGAATTTGGTCAGGTGCGGTGGCTCATGCTTGTAATCCTAGCACTCTGGCAGACCGAGGTGGGTGGATCACCTTAGGTCAGGAGCTCGAGGCCAGCCTAACCAATATGGTGAAATCCAGTCTCTACTAAAAATACAAAAAGCAAATCAGCTGGGTGTGGTGGCACATGCCTGTAATCTCAGCTAGGCTGAGGCAGGAGACTCACTTGAACCCGGGAGGCGAAGTTTGCAGTGAGTTGAAATTGTGCCACTGCACTGCAGTCTGGGCAATAGAGCGAGACTCCATCTCAAAAAAAAAAAAAAAAATTATTTTTATAGTGTTAATATTATGTCCTTAATAAATTACTCTGATGCTCCTAAAACATGTTTAAATTATATAGACCTTATTTGTCACACTGTTTCCTCCAAAATCAGACCTAGATTTCAAATCTAGGAAAATGTCATGAAATTGATACAAACTCTTACAAATAGATGTAGAGTCTTCGTCTATGAAAAGTTAAAGCCAACAAATGATATAAACTAAATTATTAATAAATAAGCTATATAAGGAGGTTGAATTGAACAACATCTTCCATAAACAAGTCAGGGTTGAAGTTATTTAGCTCATCAAAATGGAGACAGAATTGCATGTCCACAGATTTATTGTCCAGCCAATCACAGAGGAAGAATCTGAAAAATAATTCCCTAACAGCATATATACTAGGAATGTATTGGTGCAAAGAGAAAAATTGAAAACTAGAAAAAGAAAAGAGAAGAAAAAATAAGGAAAGAAAAGAGAGGAAGAAAGAAAGGAAAAGAGAGTTTAAAAAAGGAAAAGAAAAGAAATGGAAAGCAGATACAGTATCGCATTTGCTATTCATAACCAATGCCATGAATCAACAGAGCAGGTCAAGGAGCAATTGCAATTGCACACATGCCAACTCCCGTCTAAGCTCCAAATAATTTATCTCATACTGTGATAATCACCAAATTTGTACATTTGAAATTGCTGTTAATAAAATGAAAATGCATTGAAAAGTACTACTATTAATACATTATGTTAGCATATTATCATTTCATAATTTTTAGTTAAAGAATACTAAAAGGAAAGGAAACTTTGACCCAAATTATTAATCTTTTTGTATTTATAATTGAAAGTTATTTGTTAAAAAAATGTATTCCCTTTAGCAGCAACTAAAGTATTTTATGTAACAGGAAAAGATATAGTATAGTTTACTTAGTTAAGAGTTTACAAAACATTACTTCAATAGTTCCGTGCATAGTTAGTTCCATACTTGGAGAAATAGCTTAAGACAAAAGTCATTACCTAAAATTCACCAGGGAATCTTTGATGTTTGTTAACAATGGGGAAAGCTAATCACAAAAAGGCTGGGTGAAAAATAAAAGTAGAATACAAAACTAATTTTTTAAAAAAGGAAAATGAATCTAGGGCATTTTAAGTATTACTTTATTCTCTATGTTGTCTGCTAACTTCCAGAAAATAAAAACTACAGGCCATAACAAAAGAGACTGGTAAACTTATTTATTTAATCCTTTGGGATAATGTAGGGGGAAAATAGTAGAGTAAGGAAAGATATGCAGAATCAAAACAGCTATATTAACTGGATATCCTGAAATTTAGTCTGAGTCAGTATTACTTCCTTTTCTTTTTAGATAAAATTATAATTTGGGGTCTAATAACAGACCTTCCAAATACCTGCAGCATAATTCCATAATTATAATTGGAGATCTTAACATCTCTCACCAATAACAATAACTACGCAAAAGAGATAAAAGATTTCAACAGAGTTACTAACCAACTTGACTGTAATGATACTTACAGAACACAACAGCAAACAATAACTAATACACACTGCACGTGCACATAGTGTTTATCAGGAGGCATAGGCTAGAATGGGCTGCTTAAAAAAAGTCTCAATACACATAAAAGAATTGATGTCAGTGAGTATATTCTCTGACAAAAATGGAATTAAGTTAGAAAGCAATCATATTCAGGTACCCAGAGAAACTCTAAATACCTTTCTAAAGAATCCATGGGCCAAAGAAGAAATCACAAGATAAGTTATGAAATATTTCAACTGAAAGATGAAAATATAATATATCAAAATTTGTGCACTGAAGTTAAAGCAATGCTTACAGGGAAATTTACAACTGTAAATGTTCATGTTAGAAAAGAAGAAAGTTCTAAAACCAATTATCTGAGTCCTACTTTCAGCAATTACAAAGCGATCAAATCAAATGCAAAGTAAGTAGAAAGGAAATAAACACAGCTAAAAATCAATGAAAAGGAAAATAAACATACAGAGAAAATTAATGAGATAAAAGCGGTGCTTTGAAAATATCAATAAAATAGAAAAGCCTTTAGCTTGAGTGATCAAGAAAATAAACAGAAAATTCACGATGTAATAATAACAGGAATGAAAGATGGAACATTACTACTACAGCCTGACATTAAAAGGAAAAGGGAGTACTATGAATACTTTTTGTTCTAGTAATTCACAACTCATCTAACATCTAGAAATCAATTGGTATAATTCACCAAATAAGAGGAGGTAGCCCACACAACTGTTTAAATATCTACCCATCTACCTCTCTTTGTGTCCATATACTCTGCCTTCTCTTCTGATACTAAGAACAAGGGATCAGCAAACTATGACCTGTAGGCCAATCTGACCCACCTATTTTACAAATAAAGTTTTGTTAGAACACATCCATACTTGTTCAGTTATATATCGTCTGTGGCTGCTTCACATAGAACATATAAGAGCAGAGTTGAATGGAGTGACGGAAACTATACGGCCCACAAACCTCAAATGTCTACTCTCTGGCCTCTTATAGGAGTTTGCTTACCTTTGGGACAAACGCATTTTGCTCCTAGCAAAGGGCAATAGCTCCATTTCCTGGATCTAATCCCCTCTTCCTTTCTCAAGGTCACTGCTCCTGCACTTTGTCCATCTCTCAATGTTTCCTTCACTACTGGTTGTCCTTCATCAAAAATAAACTAAACATATTATGAATTCATCTACCTTTAAAAAATGAAAAACACTCTCTTGACTTTTATTCTTACCCTAGCTATTTTCTTATTCTTTTTCTTTTTACAGCTAACAACCTCCAATGAGTTATTTATATTAAATATCTCCAATCTCCCCCTCATCTTATTTCCAGAAGCCAGTCCAATCAGGCTTTCTTCTCACTTCAAAGAAACTGTCCATGGACATCAGTGACCTCCCCAGCTTCTTTAACCTAATGGTAACCTTTAGCTCTAAACGTCATTGATCCACGAACAGTTGGTTGATCACTTTCTTGACCTAGAAATACTTTCTCCACTTGACTTTTAGGAAACCCCGTCATAGTGGTTGTTCTTCATTTTCTCAGTCCCTCTTAGAAGTAGATATCGCTACCTACACTCACTCCCCTGTGGTTCCAACCAGAGACTGAAAACCATCTATATTTTGACAAAGTTTACATTCCTACTCCAGTTCTGAAATGTCCAATTAAACCGAGACTTGCATATCCAACTGCCTATCTGATATCTCCACCTAACTGACGCTGGAACCTTAACATGTCTAAAGCAAAGCTCCTGGCCTGCCCATCTTCTCAAACCCACTGTATTTACTTGCACCTTTGCCCATCTCGGCTAATGTCAATTTCATCTTTCTAGTTTTTCATCCAAAATAATCTTGAAGTCAACCCTGATTCTACTTTCTTTAATCTCACATTCAACACACCTACAAATACCTCTTATCTCAACCTTCACTACCATTCATCATCTAATTTTTTTTGGGGGGGGGGCGGGGGATGGAGTCTCACTCTGTTGCCCAGGCTGGAGTGCAGTGGTGCAATCTCAGCTCACTGCAACTTCTGCGTCGCAGGTTCAAGCAATTCTCAGTCCTCAGACTCCCGAGTAGCTGGGGTTATAGGCGTCCGCTACCATGTCAGGCTGATTTTTTGTATTTTTGGTAGAGATGGGGTTTCGCCATGCTGGCCAGGCTGGTCTCCAACTCCTGACCTCAGGTGATTCGACCACCTCTGCCTCCCAAAGTGCTGGGATTACAGGGATGAGCCACTGCTCTCGGCCCCATCATCAAATATTTATCAGTACCTGCACTACTACTCACTAGCCCACACCATGATTATTTACCTGAATTATTCCAATTGTCTCCTAACTGCTTTCCTTGCTTCTGCCCTTGCCCCAGGTCATTCTGTTCTCAACAAAGTAGGCAAAGAGATCTGGTTAAAATTTAAGTCAGATCATGTGTAAAAGCCTTTAGCGACTTTGTATTTCACGCTGAATAAAAACTAGAATCGGTGTGATGGCTCATGCCACCGGTGCAGAGTGAGCCGAGATTGCACCATTGCACTCCAGCCTGGGAAACAGAGCAAGACTCCATCAAAAAACAAAACAGAAACAAAAAACAAAAAGCTCAAAATCATCAGGATGTCTTAGCAGATGCTACGTAGTCCACCCCTCATCGCTGTTATCTTTCTGACCTCCTTTCACACTACTCTCCCTTTGACTTGCTCTGCTCCAGCCACACTGGCCTCCTTGTCTCCGCAATGCCCAAGCATGCTCCTGCCTCAGGAATGCGGCCCAGATGATCACTGTCTGGCCCACTCTGTCCTAGAAATGACTCATTTCTTCACCTCCTTCATGTCTCTATCCGGTATCACCCTCTTACCGAGGCCTTTCTAACAAGCAGTTTGCTACCTCCAAACTTGCTATCTTACATCACTATCTTACATATGATATATTATATTTATTTGGTGTCTGTTTCTTCCCAATAACATATATACTCATTGAAGCTAAGACGTGTTTTAACGCATTTTATTAACTATTTATTAGGCACCTATTTTGTTAACAACATCCCCATCTTCTTGAATAGTACCTAGCACATAGCACAAAACAAATATTTGCTGAAGGAATCAAAATATGTAGAAGCGCTTTGCAAACTGTAAAGCAATATAAAAATGTAGCTCATTATTAACTTCTGAATGTTAATATAGGCTTTCACTCATTTTCTTAATACGATCTGGAGCTTCTTGGGTATTTTTATCATCCCCGCTGATATTTCAGCAGAGTTATTTTTAAAGAAGTTAAATCTGTTGTCCAACCTGTCACAGCTAGTAAATTCAGAACTGGCTTTCAAACCCAGGTTAACTCTAGAGACGGACTTTCAGTCTCTGAACACTTCTCCAAATAACATGTCTCCTGGATATTAAGTCACAGCTCAGGGACCTGGTATCAGAAGTCCTGCAATGAATGCAGATGAAAAATTCTTACAGGATATGTCAGAAATTGGGATGTCTCCAAAGTGCTCTTGGAAGCCTGACATTTATATCACTGCATGAACATAAGAAACTTCTAATAACAACAACAAAAATTATTTGAGAGAAATATATATTTTTGACAAGTCTAAGAATTTAAATTCAGGGTTTTTGGTTATTTTCCCAGTAAATGTAATATATATAATACATAGTTTTTATCCATGATGAAATTTCCTACATTTTTGGTTATAGATTTGGTCTGTGTGATCTCTGTTAGGTGTAAAAATACAAATTCTTCTTCAGATTACATTGCCATTTTCATGGTTTCTTTCCTAGTTTCCCACTCTTTAAAATCTGTATTTCATTTAATTCCTCCGATAAGTCAGGAGAGAGATTTGCACAAGGCCTTTTCATTGGAAGAAAATTTAAATGAAGCAACTATGTACTCACTGAGGAGGTCAGACATATCACAGTCTTACCTGTGTGAGTTCCAGGTGATATTCAGAAAAACACACAGCTACATAGTAATAAAGAATTTTGAAGCACTCCAATCAATCAAAATTTGTTGACACAATGCACATATTTTGAAGTTTATTCAGTTTATCCATAGGAAGGGCTCTTGCTTATTTCCTTAAGCAAAGGCTCTCTAGCCATTATGCAGACACGATTTTCAAAAGACTGGCTGTGGCATTTCTATGTCACAGAGCATTAAAAATAAACTGCAGAGCAATGGCCCTCAAGGGAGAGCCAACCAGCCCTGATATAGCACAAAATAACCAATGGTTGGGAAAATGATGTCTATATAATGTTTCATAATTTTTTTAAAAAACAAATTATATTACTATTTCCTGACTAAGAGTAGGTGATAATACATACTATTTTTCAGGAAGGCTTCCTTCAAAATAGTTATTCATTTTTAAGTTTGGCACTACTGAAGGTTTTAGACATAGTTATCTGTGAAAATCACTTCTAAATAATTATTTCATGACAGAAAAATAGATTAACTGCTTATGATACTCCAAGGACATGAAAAGAGAAACTTAGCTTAATTATAGAGTGCATAAACATTGAGAAAATCTAGTTCAATATCAAGTTTTCAAGAAAGTCTTTAAACAGTGAAATTGGTTGCTAACAATTCTAAAACTCATTGTTTCAAAGTATTTGATTATATGGTAAGTTAGATAAAGATATAATCTGTTCCTGATGTGACAAAAAAGCATGGAACACCTTACCCAGGGGCACTCTGGCAGCACTTGCATCCGGGTTGATCCAGAAGGAAAGCCAGGAGAGAACCACGATGAGCAGGGTTGGGGCGTAGACCCCCATCATGTAAAAGCCGACCTGCCTCCTCAGAGTGAAGATGACTTCCACACATGTGTAGTAGCCTTTCAGAAGCAAACACATTCAAGGCATGAGGTTTTCACCCACACAGAATCGCAAACATCAATGACAGACCTGGAAATGGTAAGTCACTTCTATTTGAGGCAATTTCATAGAGTAAACCCCTCAAAAAAAAAAGTTTTTCTTTGCAGATATATAATTTATGTGATCTAAAAGGGTGACATTATGTAACTAGTTTCAGCTGACCTTTTGCAACTTCATTATGACATTGAGAAATAGATCCCACATGCTGCTCCACTGTGTCAGTGTCTAGCCTTTTAGGTCATTGTTCAGAGAACTGGCAATAGAGTTGAACTTTTCCTTACCCGTGGGTCCTCTCAGGGCAATGATCTAAAGGAGTCATACAGGCAGTAGTAAATCAAAGTAGAGCAAGTCTTAAAAAAAAAAAAAAAAGAAAGAAAAACCACTCCGGGACTACACCTTATCGGTATAATTTTTCAGCCACATGTACCACTTCTTATATAGGATAGATGGCAGTCTACACTGACTCTCATGTATAGATAAACCTTAAAAATTAAGAAAGTATTGGAAGTGAACATTAACAAGTATAAGAAATCAGTGTTTTCAATCCATATACGTGAAAGATATATATACTGCAAACATTGGATATGCCTCTCAAAACTTTACCCACCTCTACTTCGGGCTCTCAAAGGTACTCCAATTGAAGGAAAGAACTTTCATTTTCAAATGCCAAGACAGAAATTGTTTTACAACCTAATTCTAGAGTGGCCATGACATCGACTAGTCCCCCAAATTAATCACCAATTATAGGCAGCCTCACAATAGCCTTTGCTGCCTTGAGAAAGAAAATAGTAACACGAATATGCTCACAGTACTGCATTCAAATGGAAAAGGTATTTCCAGATGTTCGAGATTATTTCTTAAATGTTTGGTCTTTTCAGTTAGCTATTTAAATATAATATGTAATGCTGAAAGTGCTTAATTTAGATAAGAATGTCATTTGCCATTTTACAAATGTAAGATTATGCATAAATAGCAAAATAAAATATCTATAATCGTTTTCTGTTTAAACTATATAATTTTTTAAAATGGTGAAACAAATTAATGAACAATAAATAAATGAAACAATTATGGGGGAAAGAATAATGTTACTTTTTCCTATTTTATAGTTTAAAAATAATATTTATCTGGCCTTCCTAATTGGGAAGAATATACATATATCTGACACAAGAATAATCTACATATTTATTCATTAATAGCACCTACAGCAGTACTTGCACAGAATAGGACCTTAATAAACGTGGAATAAAAGAATGGTTATTTATATCCTCAACAAATAGATTAGAAATCTTTTCTTTTCCCAGTGTATAGAATCATTGCCACCTCTGAGAGGTTACATAGACAGTACAGCTAATATGTAACAAAAATTGTTGCTTTTGACTGAAGTAAATTCTATTTATGCCAAATGCTTCCATATTATATTAAAGAAAAGAAATGCAAGTGTTTCTTTTTTACAGTTGAATTTCATTAAAATTAGGCAATATATCAAGTCATTCACAGGTTTTAAAAGGATGTAAAACACGTAACAATGAAAAATCTCTCTTCCTTTGCTTTTCCCACCATTCACCTCAACTCCCTGCCTGGACAAATAAGAACATATGTTTCTAACGAACAATCATGTGCAATATTTCAAAAATAGAACCTTTCATAAGTACAATGGCTACAATTAAGAAGGCTCAAAGTATTTCCTAAAACTGATTCTAAAATACATCACTTTGTAATAGCATCACGAAGTCAAATTAGTTTTCTGTTCACCTAGTGCATATGAAATGTTTCTCAACAAATTATATATTTTTAGGTATTCTCAGTTGTCACAAATATTATAACGATTTACTACAAAGTAGCACAGCTTAAAATAAAATTTTCCATTCCATCCCAGTATGTTTAAATGATAGCCCATTAACATGAGTCCTGCGATTTGAAGCAAGTTTCCATCATGTCCCTTTTATGAAGGTACCCACTAGGGGAGCTTCACAAGACTTGGATGCATTTAGCAGTAAAATACATGCTTGGATATTATAGTGATTTGCTCATAAAATTTTATGAGAAACGTTTCTTCATCTTTTTTTGATCTTTTCCTAGTATTGTTACATTTATGAGAGGCAGGTGGGCAGCTAATTGATATAAATGTTCACTGAGCAAATTCAATTTACTTTCTATTTCCTGTGAAGTTTTATTCTATTATTCACTCAGGCTTCCAATTTGAGTATTTTTGTATACTTGCTTTCCCACATATTTCTCCACTTTTGTTATTTTTATAATCATAAAAAGCATAATTTTAATAAATTTGAAACTGCATTATTATTTCCATATAAATTAAATACTGGCCATCATTTTAATGTAATGCTCATATATATATTTATACTTTCCCATTTTTCTACACTGTTAACTATTGCATGTATTTTCAATGTCTATTTTTCTAAACAGATTTCTAATTATCCAAACATTAACAAATATTTTACTTACATTCATATGATAATTCATAAAAGTACTGATCAAGTCCCTGAAACATACTAAGTGCCAAAAAATATTGTTAGGCATAAGTTGTTTTGTTGTTATTTTCTGTGGCTAATTAGATTTCAGTGAATTATTTATGACTCAAAAAATTCCACAAAAAAACTTATAACTCTTGAGTAAGCTTCCAAATTCTGTCTATCACAGCAAACCTTCTAATTTTATTCTAAGAACTAAAATGAACTATATTTTACTTTTTTACTTGTTTACCACATTGAAATATGGCTCACTAAAGGTCAGGGACCTTTCTTTTATTCACTACTGAGTCCCCAAATGGAGACTTTTTTTTAAAGTACAGCTTAAAAATGAAAAAAATGAACACTCCTAGGACTTTCAACGCTATTATATAATCATATGCTATTACACAAAATTACAAATAAAATCACTAGTGTCATTTTCATCTCTAAGAAATTTAAAACTCTGATACGGTCTCCTTCAAATTTCTCACAACAATTTAGACACTGCTCTTTTTGAAATGTCAAGCATATAATCTGGATGTGGGTAACAATTTTCAAAGTATAATAGGACTCCACAGGAATTAATCGTGTAACAGTATCAGACTCCCTCTCCCACACAATCACTGTAACTGTATGACCTTGGGCAAGTGTCTGTTTCATTAGCCTAATGTGTACAATGAGGATAATAAAAGTACTTAATTCATAGAATTGTTGGGATGATTAAGTTAAATAATTACTGCAACGAACTAAAAACAATGCCTAGGATATAGCAAGAGATCAAAAACCTATCTACTAAACATGCGTTTTTATACGACAGTCTCAAAAATCTCTAACAACTATAGTCTTCTTAATTTGAAGTACAAATGGGAGATGGAATACTACTCTTGGTCCCATGGCTGACAGTAATTTGCCTGGTGACATTTGATAAGTAATAAGTCACCAGTAATAACTAATTTAATAAGTAGTTTATTCACTCTGCTCTTCAGTTATTTTATGTGCTAAATAAAGGAGCTGGCTCAGAATTATCAATTAGATCACTTTCATATCTAACTATCTATGACTTCTTCATTGAATACTTTGATGGTCAAATTTTTAATAGCTCTCCATTTTTTAATTTTAAAAACCTCAATAATTATTTAGCAATATATTTGACTATTATCTCTGTTTTCCTGATGTACTATAAGCTTTAAGAAGAAGGAATGCTTACATATTAAAGTTATATCATTTGCTAACATATCTTGAAGTCAACAACAGATGTTTAACTGTATCCTCAAGCGGCCTAGTATTGTCTTTATCACAACACTGTAAATATGTAAATGTTCTCTCCACCTGTTAATGTCAACAGGAATGTTTTAAATTATATGTTGCCTTGATGATGTCGTGAGGACAGCATTCTAGCTCATTCTATCAGCACTCTAGAAACATCTAATCTCAGTTTTACACAATTATACTATATACATTTTATTATTTCAAGTCAACATGCATTTTACAATAAAGCTTTAATTATATCTATTTCTGAATGTTTTTGTTATGATTTACTTCCAAAAGCAGAATTAGAATTGTGCAATAATTTACATGTTGAAATGATTATTATTACTAATGTAATAATCAAAATTGAATAATCTTCTTTATATTGCTAAGTGAAATAACACTATATTCAATATCTAAAACCCTCACTAACTTAGAACTACCAGCAGATAATAAAAGGTTGAACACTAATCATATTATGACAGTATTGAGTAGTGAATACTGTACTTTCTGCAAAAACTCATGTAATTTAAAGAATGAGATTAATTTGTTTTCCTTTTCATAATTGGCTGTTCTATGACCTAGGTCAAGAAGACTGTACAGGGAATATTTACTGATGTCCAACTATTTCACACTCTTATTGCTTCCTGCATAGCATAAGGATAAATGGTTTTTAAAATAAGAATATGGGTCAACCACCATCTAAAAACTACCCAAAAACAATGGGTGAACATATATAGATTATATTGTTTATATCTAAAATGTTCAGCCCCAAATGGAATCCTGCCTGAAGTAGAATTTCTTGACATTTGAAAACTACTACCTGAAAGAGTTTTCATTACTAACATAAACAATTAAAAACCTCTCGCTACGAAAATTACATAAAGAAAAATCAAGCATGTCTATCTAATAATTAAAAGTTCAAAAAACTTAGGGAATACAATTCTGTGAAAGACTTAAACATATGAATGTAAAGATAAACTACTTGCTAATTTAATTTTAAGTTTTGGCCAATTCTTTTCCACTCTCCCCTTGGCTATGTATTAATTAAAATGTATCTTTGAAATAGAACTTAGCTTTACTTAAAGAATATTACTTACCAGTGCCTTTATAGTATTTTGTACAGTTACCATATTCAATATCTTCCTTTTTGATATCAAATTGAGGCAAGGCAATTTTTTCCAATTGCACAGGATCTCCTGACTGCCAGATAAATCTTAAATCATCAGTTGTGTAACCAACTATAAACAAAAGTAAATAAATATGTTAGTTTAAAATATAATTAATAACGTTTTTAAAATATTTTAGTAATCCAAATTTTAAACATAGCAAAGGAAAGAAAATAAGACCTTCTTATATGAAATTGTAGTTTAAAATGTAAAGAGGTAATATCCATGGCACTAATGGAAATACTAGTACAAGAGTTAAAGATATTCATCTTAAAGAAAGAACAAGTTTAAATAATAAGCATATTGCACAGAGTTAAAATCCTAGGACATCATATACAATAACTTATTTCTCTATGTCAGAATTATTTTTTAATGGTCATCAATAAAAAGGTAATAAATAAGTGATGCAAGCTTTCTGAATGTATACATTTACGGTCATGTAATACGCTCCCTGGAACTTTTTTTTTTTTTTTTTGAGACGGAGTCTCGCTCTGTCGCCCAGGCTGGAGTGCAGTGGCCGGATCTCAGCTCACTACAAGCTCCGCCTCCCGGGTTCACGCCATTCTCCTGTCTCAGCCTCCCGAGTAGCTGGGACTACAGGTGCCGCCACCTCGCCCGGCTAGTTTTTTGTATTTTTAGTAGAGACGGGGTTTCACCGTGTTAGCCAGGATGGTCTCGATCTCCTGACCTCGTGATCCGCCCGCCTCGGCCTCCCAAAGTGCTGGGATTACCGGCGTGAGCCACCGCGCCCAGCCCCGCTCCCTGGAATTTTTAAAAGAAATGTAATCATGGAAACATCTAAATTTTTTTTAAAAAATCGTCCGGGCGCGGCGGCTCACACCTGTAATCCCGGCACTTTGGGAGGCCAAGGCGGGTGGATCATGAGGTCAGGAGTTTGAGGCTAGCCTGACCAAGATGGTGAAACCCCATCTCTACTAAAAATACACACACACACACACACACACACACAAAAATTAACCAGGCGCGGTGGTGGGCGCATGTAATCCCAGCTACTCGGGAGGCTGAGGCAGGAGAATCAGTTGAACCCACAACGTGGGTGTTGCAGTGAGCCGAACCACTGCACTCTAACCTGGGTGACAGAGCAAGACTCTGTCTCAAAAAATAGTAATAATGATAATAATAATAATAATCACTGCAAAATTCCCTAAAGGAGTTGCATCACCATAGAAGGCTAATACAATAATCCCTCAAAGGGATATAATTACAGCATCATTTCAGCATCCTGAAGCACACACATTTTGGGCTTAGGTATGTGGCTACAATTTAAAGAATTTTACAGCATACACTAGTCTACTATCGAACTCTAAAGTGCATGTATTTTTGAAAGTAATACTTCAGTGCATCCAGTAATGGTATCAAAACATAAATGCACTGTTGGAAGTTTTATACAAGTACATCTTGACATGCAGGCACTCATATACAATACATACATAAACATAGACATGTGCAAACATATAAACACATACACTTACATGTGCAAAATCTCATTTTATAGTTAGAAAAAGTACTGCTCAAATTTAGGACCCATTTCAGTACACTATTTAAAAAACAACCACAAAGTAACTTTAGACATATAACCTAGAACATATATGCAACATATTTTGCCCAGTAATTATTCTTTACTCTCTGAAGAAATAGACAACCTTATTATAAGATGATCCATGTATTCAGGTTAAACATTCCTTGCATTTGTGTTAATTTTTCGAGGCTTATGTCTTACTTTTATTTTCAAAAGATAAGCATCATGGGAAATTAATTAGTACGTTGTATAAATAATAATTTCAATTAATACACCTAGTGTACCTTTTAATAACTGAAAAAATATATGATCAAATAAACATAAAAAATACAATTTTGTAAAAAAATTTTTACTTTTTTTTACGTTCATAGAAAATGAATGCTTAGTTAGATTTACAGAATATTTTGCAATGTTTTCCAAATTTTCTGCTAAGAAAATCTGGTTTTAACATCAGAAATGCTATTGAAAATAGGATGTGATTTTCTCTTTCACATTGCCTATATTACTAACTCAAATAATAATGGCAATTGGAATGTTAGAAATATACACCTACATCAATGAACTGAAATAAGACTAGAACAAAAATGATTTATCTTAATACAGCTTAATATAGTATTAATAAAAGAGTAACTATAATTTCCCTAAATATTTTAATGACTATTTATAATCAAAGCACTAGTTTTACCACTGTTATCTAAGATGTCAGTAGAATGTATTACCCAGACATATTAAACACTTTATTTTCATAATCAATTATGTTCTCATTTACATACAGCTCTCCAGTTGCATCTTGCAACGTTGTGTATCCATGGGAAACAAGGTCAAGTCCAAAGGGCATGAAAGAGTAATAGATAACCTGAAAGCAGAAATGGGTCTTAGAAATAATTTAATATACTCTGTCATCCATTGATTTTAGAAGGAAAATATAAATGCACAAATATTAAATATGAAAGAGTACCTCATGCTGACAAGGACATCTCCGTCACGAAAAATAAAAAGGAGGATATTTTCCTGGGTTACATCATGAAAATTGGCACTTTTTTCATTTGCAAAAAATAAATCAGGTTTCCATAAACACTTGTACATCGTTGGATCCACTGTCAGTGCATCTGAACCCCTAAAATCACTGGGGAGCTTCAGCCTGGGGTCATTCCATTTTTGTCTCAGGAAGATGTTAACTCTATAGTCCTGAAGAAAAAGTACATGTGTGCACATGGGTATGTTTGTTGCTTTTTTTAAGAACTTATTCAGTCCCAATACAAAAGGAGTTACAATGATTAGTGGCACAAATATTTTTGTTCTTCCACCATCAACCAGGATCACAACTGCATCACTAAAGGAGAGCTCCATTAGCAGTATAAAGACACTTGTCTCTATGTAATTCCTCTCTGCAGACATTCTGTAGCACTTGCTAGCTCAAACACCAGAATGTAACCTTATCGATAATTCCTTTACCTCTATACAAACACAAATTATTACAGCTGATTAGATGGTAGTACCATAAAAGCATGAGAATCACTAAATATTACTATCATTCTTCCCCAAAATTTTTTGTCCAAGTATACACATATCTTAAAATTAAAATTCATAATGAAATTTAGATTATTACTTAATATCTGATGATCATTGTGACACCTACAAAAATTAATTCAATAATGTCCAAGACTAAAACCTTCACTCATGGAGTGAAGGCTTTCAACAGATACAATGTGGCAAAAGTTTTTATCCATTGCAGGAAGACATGCATGGCCCTCTACTTTAGAGGGAACACACATTAGTTTCAAACATTTTCTAATAAAATGTGAATTATACTACCTTAGCCAAAGCATGTGGCTGATAGCCACTTAACATCATTTTGAACACTCAATAGAATTCATTTCAAATTATCTGCTGAAATACTTCCTTAAAATATACACACTGCAAATTATTCTATTACATTCTGTATTAGTCTGTTCTTATGCTACCAATAAAGACATACCTAAGACTGGGTAATTTATAAAGGAAAGGGGCTTAATTGACTCACAGTTCACATGGCATGTGAGGCCTCACAATCATGGCGGAAGGTGAAGGAGGAGCAAAGGCATGATTTACATGGTGGCAGGCAAGACAGCATGTACAGGGGACCTCTCCTTTGTAAAACCATGAGATCTCATTAGGCTTATTCATTATCACAAGAACGAAAGGGAAAAGACCTGCCCTCATGATTCAGTTATCTCCCACCAGGTCCCTCCCACAACATGTGAGAATTGTGGGAGCTACAGTTCAAGATGCCATTTGGGTGGGGACACAGCCTAAACATATCACCGCCTTTAGGTGCTGTGTTTTATCAAGGTAAATCACCAAAACCCTATAACTTTGAATTGCTATATTTAAAATATGCATTCATAATATGATAAAATATTATGTCCTTAATGTGATATTAAGGTTCAGTATAAGAAATAACCAGATGAAGCTGTGTATATATATTTTACATACTTGTTGTTAAAGCTGTGACCCTTTATTGTGATCAATGACCCTGATATGAAAGTACACAGGATGAATTCCTTATTTAATTTTAAGTTGTTAGAAATATATCACTATCATACCATTATATAGGTATTTACCATGTGCTAAGTATATTTAATGTTAAGTGCTTTACAAAAATCACATTTAATCCTCAGAGTTTACACTATCAAAATGCTCTCCTAATGCTTTTATATGCTTCATATGACTGGAAAATAAGAATTAATTGTGTTTTTCTTTTAGTCTTGTAGCTGGGAAGCTAAACATTAACTCTATTACCAATTGCATTAACAATTTTCTCTCTCATATCCTGGTGCAATTATCATTGTATGTCTCTTACACGTTTAGTTCTTTCTCAATTACTTCATTGTATTTTTTGTTATCATATACCTCAACTATTTCTGAAATAGGGATGGATAGAAAATAAAAAAATAACAGTTGAGATATTGCCTTATTCTTGACAAGAGTATTTCAGTATTATTTGGATATAGCTGCCAAAAAACACTGCCAATGTGGCTTCCAGAGTTAGAATGCTTTATTTCAGTCTAATATTAGTTTATCTCCTTTTAATAGAATATTACATATATGTATAGGGATATAAGAGTATTAAAACTTTATAGGTATTCTTTATTTATTTACTTTAGTTTTTTATTTTTATTTTTTAAGACAGGGTCTTGCTGTGTTGCCCAGGTTGAAGTGCATTGAAACTATCACAGCTCACTGCAGTCTCAACCTCCAGGGCTCATGCGATCCTCCTCCCTCAGCCTTGGGTAATTTTTTTAAAAAATTATACAGAGATGATATCACATTATGTTGGCCAGGCTGGTCTCGAAAACCTGGGCTCAAGCAAACTTCCCTCCTTGGTCTCACAAAGTACTAGGATTATAGACATGAGCCACCATACTTGGCCACTCACTGGTATTCTTTATCCAGACCAAAACAAATATCTTTTGGAATGTATGCTGGTTGGCCTCTCAGTAATTAATTTCTAAAGATTTTATAGCAGTATTTTATAATAATATTCATGATACTATCTGACAGAAATTAAAGAAATGCTAGTATTGAACTTCAGCATATTTTGTATAACTAAAAAAGAAGTCATTCTATATTTTTGGGGTGAAAGTTCATAAATTAAGCCTATATTATACAATATTCCCCTTAAAATGTCCATGCATGCACACAAATTTTGGAATCATAATTCCATGTTCTACCTATTTTCAAAATGGTATGGTTAACTAATCTAAAATTACATACCAAAATAAGCTTTGTTTTTAAATTTCTATAGGAATTTTAATAGTGTTTCTCCATGTGAAGTTTACTATTCTAAATCCTTCTTGAAATCTTATGAATGTTTCTACACAACTCAATAATATATTTGTATTTTTTATCAGTATATTAAGTCCAAGCATTTTAATCATCGGAAAGCCGTGCAGGATAGAGAAAAGCCCTACATAGCCTTGCCAAAATAAAAACCATCTATGGGAAAATTAGAAATGATGTAAGAACACTTTATTTATAGTCAACCCCCATGTTTAGTGTTTATATGATCATAAATAACTTTTTTAAAAATTATAATAACCTAATTTATAAAGGCTTGTATAATGGAGACAGCATGGGCTTGGAAATATAAAAGGCCTGATTAAGAGCTCACCTCTAAGTCTTAAAAGCTTTGGCCCTGAGCAAGTTTCTTATCCATTCTGAACTAAGTTTCTTAATATAGTATATACCTACATATATATATATCCTAATGTGAGGATTAAATAAAATACTCAGTGTAAAGGATTAACATAGAACTTGCTATATAACTAAGCAGGTTTCCTTCATTTTCTTCCCATTTTGCATCCTTGGGAATCCAGCTACAGATTAGATCATAGACTTTCAGAAAACATTTATTTAAATTCCATCTAAATCCCTAGGCAATTGACTGGTTGGTTCATTCATTCAAAATTACTTATTAATGATATATTCATTTTCATGATCTGGTTAGCAAGGATACAGCTGTGAGCTCTCCTTGCTTTTGAAAAAACAACTATTTAAGGGATATTGAACATCAGTCAAACATAACTTGAAAAAGCCTATGTAAAAATAAAACAAAAATCAGTTCACAATGGGACATCTAATTTTGACTCTGAAGATGAGTTTAAGCTAACTAATGAATTGACACCTATACTGAGACCTGTAGTTAGAGAAATCTAGGTCTAAATTCTGTGCTAAATAATTTGCTGTATGGGTTTAAGTCAAGTTATTTCACTTCTCTGAGCCTCAAATTCTTTGTCAGTAAAATTAGTCCACAGTTACTCTTAAGAATTAAAGGAAATACTCTACCTAAAGCATGAAACCTGGCCCCAAGTGAGTACTCTCAAAAGTTAATTAATTTTATTATATGTATTATTAACATTATTATCATTATGTCTATTATCACCATTTTGAATATGCAGGCATTACTATTGACGGCATTCCTTTTCTATTGTTGTAAAGATGATACCTAGAAGTTTTAGTTGGCTGCTAAACATTATTAAAGCTAACATTTTACTAACTCTTCAAAAGCTTTTAGAAGGCATTTTTTGTATGTACTAAAACTCAAGCACTACATTTCGGTGCTAGCCATATGGAGATCAACACAAAATGGTACTAGAAAACAAATCTGAGATTTTCAGACTATTATTCAGATTTCACTGACTAGAGATACATGAAGTAACATGGCAAACTTCTTGTGTGGACTACTTGTTTTTATGTTCCAGACTAAATTCAGTGATTAAAGAGGCTCATTTAAAAACTGGTTTTGCCGGACTATGTTAAACAATCATTCCTTCCTTCGTTTGTTCATGAATTCAATAGTTATTTACTAATAAGAACTTCCCAGGTTCAAAGGTCTGAGCTATCAGTCTGAGAGGGATAAGAACATAGGGTCCATATCCTCAGGAAGTGATGATTCAACAAGTCATGAGACAATTGGTAAGGACCCTAAGGGATGTAAGAACAAAGCAATACTTGTTGAGAGAATAAATGATCACGTCAGACACCAGGGATCAGGAAAGGCTGTAGAACATACATCTGGTGAGGTATTCAAAGAGTAAAACTTTGATAGGTATTGGGTGACATGTGGGAAAAGCAGAATAAAGACAGAGGCAAAAAGATACCACTTCTTAATCAGTTTCATCAACAATACAAAAGAATGATTAAATATCAAGATAGAGAAAATGGCCCAAACAATTCAAGATCATCACTAAACAGGGACCAAGCAAGAGACAGTGGAAAGGTAGAAGTTAAAACCAAGGCCAAGAAATATACAAAGAACTCTTGAAACTCAACCATCAGAAAACAAACAACTCAATTTAAAAATCCACAAAAGACCTAAACAGATACTACCCAAAGAATATATACAGATGGCAAATAAGCATATGAAAAGATGTTCAACATCCTATGACATCAGGGAAATGCAAATTAAAAGAACAATCAGATACCACTACACGCCTATTTGAATGGCCAAAATCCAGAACGGTGACAATAACAAACGCTGGCAAGGATGTGGAGAAAGTAGAAAAAATTCATTCACTGTTGATAAAAATGAAAAACTGTTCAGCCACTTTGGAGACAGTTAGTGGTTTCTTTTTTTTTTTTTTTTTTTTTTTTTTTTTTGAGAAGGAGTCTCGCTCTGTCGCCCAGGCTGGAGTGCAGTGAGATGAGGCCGCCACCACGCCCGGCTAGGTTTTTGTATTTGTTTTTTAGTAGAGACGTAGTTTCACCGTGTTAGCCAGGATGGTCTCGATCTCCTGACCTTGTGATCCGCCCGTCTCGGCCTCCAAAAGTGCTGGGATTACAGGCTTGAGCCACCGCGCCCGGCCAGTTAGTGGTTTCTTACAAAACGAAACATACTTTTACCATATGATCCAGCAATCACACACTTGGTATTCACCCAAAGGAGCTGAATACACGTCAGCACAAAACCCTTCACTTGGATGTTTACTGTAGCTTTATTCATAATTGATGAAAATGTCATTCGGTAGATAAATGGGTAAGTAAACTGTGGTACATTCAGACAATGGAATATTATTCAGTGCTAAAAAGAACTGAACTATCAAGCCATGAAAAGATACGGTGAAACATTAAATGCATATCACTGAGTGAAAGATGCCAATCTGAAAAGGGTACATAATGTACGATTCCAATTATCTGACATTCTGGAAAAGGCAAAAATATGGAGACAGTAAAAAAAGATTAGTGATGCCAGAATTTAGAGAGGAGAAAGGGATCAACAGGCAAAGCACAGATGATTTTTAGGGCAGTGAAACTCTTCTGTATGATACTATAATGGTGAATCTTTATCATTATACATTTGGCAAAACCCACAGAATGTTCTAAACTAGGGATGAAACCTAATATCAAAGATAAACTTTGGAGGATAATGTCTACTTATGTTTGATAACAAATGTAGCAATTTGGTGTGTTTATCCATTCATTTACTAAATGACATTTTTGTCAATTACCAATAAAGCTACAATAAAGTCTACATTGAGTCTACTTTTAAAAGTGGATGAAAAAAATACCATAAACAAAATCAAAGTCAAGAAATACAAGGTTAAGAAAAAAAAATCCAAAATTTTAAGATAAGGCAAAAATATTGTTTGTTCTTTCAATATCACACTAAAACAATGTCTAACAAGCCCACCTTAATGCATGTGATTCTCCAGGACAATGTAACTTTGAATTGCTATTTTCTATTGATTAGGGCTATGACTGTAAAATTAGATAACTTTTTAAAAATTGATGTTACTAATGATTTCTGTCTTGTAGAAAAAAAATTCCCCAAGACTATGCCTATACATCTCTTTCAGCATTATTTCTTTCACAGTAGTCTCTTGAATTCTTCCTTGAATCAGCTTCACATGCTGTTGGTTCCTTTATTAGTGTATCAAATAAATCATTGATATGTCTTCACTATAAGTCTGTCTTAAACTTTTAAAAATTAAATACTTTCCTCAAAGAGCTAAACACAGAATTTCTATGATTCAGCAATTCCAATCCTAGGTATATACCCCCAAAAATTGAAAGCAGACACTCCAAAGAATACATTTGTACACTCATGTTCATAGCAACATTATTTACAATAGCCAAAAGGTGAAAATAACCCATTTCCATTAACAGATATGTACATGCACACACAATGGAATATTATTTGGCCATAAAAAAGGAATGAAATTCTGATACATGTTACAACATGCATGAACCTTCAAAACATTACCAAAAAAATATCAAGACTAAGAATAGGTTTGTTCAAAATTATTAGTTAGAGCAGGAATACAGAACAAAAGCAAAAACAAGAAACACAAAAATACCTGGGAGGGTAAGCACTTAAAGGACTGGCTAGTGAAACTAGGCCTCATAAAACTTAGAAACTAGGCCTCACATAGAAAAAAATTAACACCAGGTGGCTCTGGATAGGGTCCCACCCTGCCTCGATAGGGTCCCACCCTGATAGGGTCCCACCCTGCCAATTCCGGGAAACAACCCCATGGGGTCCCACCCTGCCAATTCCGGGGGTCCCACCCTGCCTCGAAGTTCCCGGAATCAGCAACTCCAAGAAAAAAACCTCATAAGGTCCTGCTCTAACCAATTAAAACAAGACACCTTGCTCAGGCCATAGCTAGACCCAATTACCACGCGCCTAAAGCTTTGTTTGAATTTCGCGCCTTAAGCTGTGTTTGAACTTGTGTTTGCCTATATAAACAACCTGTAACAAGCACTCGGGGTCCCAGGGCCAACTTAGAGCTTGGGACCCTAGCGCGCTAGTAATAAATAACTCTCTGCTGTGAATCTTGTGTCGGTGGTCCTTCGCGGCGACCCCTGCCCAGGAGGGAATCGACAGTTCGGTTCCAACACTAGAAGACCAAAAAAGAAAAAAATCCTAAGAATGTGATTTCACAAAACCAAAAGAAAAAAAGCTTTGTGATGGTCAACAGCAGTAAGTACCACTGAAGGTCAAGTACAAAAACAAACAAACAAAAAAACACTGACTACTTTCAGCAAATGAGGAAGCCACTGAAGATTGTAGCAAAAACATTTTTGGTACAGTGGTATATCAAAAACAAAATTGCAGGGGATTAAGGAGTGAATGGAAGACAAAGTTCTCTTCTATATAAGATGGGGATAAAAATCATACACTCACAACATAGAGTTTTAGGAAGAATTCAGTGAGATGCTATATGCAAAGTACATGAACTGCACCTGGAGATACTAGGTGCTAAAAAACTTTTTCATTTTATTAGGAAATATCCTTTATGTTGTTGTTATTCCTTTGTAATGCTTGTAGAGTGCTTAATATGCTTTTTTTTGCTTCAAAAAATTCTGCATATAGTGTAACATATTTGGGTTTCTCTGTACTGAGATGATCTACCTACAATTACTTTGAACAGTCATTCACCTCTAGATCTCAAATCTCAACACAGTGCTAACATACATTTTTTAGCATCTCCTATACTCTTCTTCTTGCTTTAAGCTGCACCATTGTAACCTCAATACACCACAAAAAAAAGCTCAAATGGGTCTCTACTTACTCCAATTATTATTTTTTTAAATAGAATTGCATCAGAGTCATATTCCAATGAGCATCACCGAAACTGGAAATTGCCTACTTCACTGGTTCATTCAATGTATCGTCCTGATTATTATGTCCTATTTCATTTTGAAGCTACTTCAAAGATGCTTTTCTATTAGTTATGAGGTCATATAATATTATGATTCAACACAAGTTCCAGCAAGCTTATGTATCTTTAAGAATATTTCAAATCTTTACAATTTAATAGTTTGGGTTGAACATTCATTAAAAGATAAAAGCTCATTAGTTATATGCTTTGGTTAGTGTTTTATGAGTATTTTCAAATAATTACTAGTTATTGGCATTTCAAATGCTTTATATTAAGATAACCATCTTTGAAAACTATTTTCATTTTCAATTATTCAATCACAGTAATTATAGCTCTATCATTTATTTTGCAAGAAACAAATTCCCATCAGAAACAGACTTCTTTTATGAGTGGGAAATTACTTAATTGCTTTTAAAGTACTTGGTGACAAATACTACTCATTGTTCATTCCAAATAGCACACTATTAATCATTATCTGGAAAAATGGATGGTCTCCAAAAACTTTTAGAACCAATTAACACCCAAATTAAACTATTCCTTCAAGTCAATACAACATTTCACAACAAGACACTATATTCAGTTAAGTTTCTTAAATGATATTTTAATATTAAGAACTGTTTATATTTTGTAATGTTGTTAGAATAGTTCACATATGTAATCTTTAATTCATTTGTTTTATTTTCATTACGGCAAAAATTAGCATTCAAATAAATAAAAGAGATCAGCTCTTATAGCATCTGGCAGCATTATAATTAAAGTTCTGTCAATAGGGCTATTAAAAGGCTGGTTTGAAAAGGATTTAAAATTTAGCCTCTAGTCAGGTTAAAATTTCATATAAGAACTGCAGGTTAACAGAATGCCTGTAAAAGCTCTTAGGTTATATATTAGTGATTTTTCTCAATATATCATTTTCCAAGGTTTTTAGTTAAAGATTCTTCAGTGACACCTTATGGATAATTAATTTTTCTAGATCTATACCCACGGTTCATTTCTATTAGGAGTGCCTGCTAGGTGGTGGCATGGTGCCACACTACACAGGAAACCCCATAAAGAATAGTAATCTGCTGAGTCTGGGTATAAGAAGCGTCCAATACACTTCTATTAAATACAGGAATGACGAAATGCCTTCTGTATCATGTTGACAGTTCAGTTCAGCAAGTTTTCTAGCATTCTTCATACCATTAGTTTAATTTTTTTCATATCCATTAATAAAAATAACCGAATTACTGGGAAGAGAAAACAAAACTTGGACATTTTTCATCTTTCCTCAATGCCTAATACAGTACTCTTGTGAAATTTAATCTCCAATGCTTCCAAATAATATAGCTTGAAGAAAAAAGGTAATGTGGAAAGTATTCATAATAAATTGTTCGGTTTCATGTACATACACTAAAAAGGGGTAACTTTGACATAGAGAAAGGAATAAAGTGTATTTTAACTACTAAAAACATATATATATATATATACACACACACATATATATATATATATATTTAAAAATTACATCCTTAATAGAATTAACCTTAATGAGTGAGAGGTTTAAACAATTACTCAATAAAATACAACTGATTAGTCTGGCATTTTCATATATGGAAAAAGTTATGTTATAATCAGATAATCCTTCAGCTGGACTTGGGAGGAAGTTATATGCATCAGATAAACCTCTAGAAGAATTCAGAAGAAAAAAAATACTAATAAATTCTCATCAGCATATGCACTAGTTTCCAATTGCCACTGTCACGAAATTAACAAAAACAGTGGCTTAAAGCACCACAAATTTAGTATCTTACAGTTCCGTAGCTTAGAAGACCAAAATCATGTTCACTGAGCTAAAGTTAAGTGTTCTGTCTGAAGGGCTGGTTCCTTTGAAGCGTCTGAGGAAAGAACCAGTTTCCTTGGCTTCTTCAGCTTCTGGAGGTCACCTGCATTCCTTGAGTCATGGCCCCTTCCTTGCATGACTACCGCTTCATGCTTCCTGCATCACAGCTACTACCACTGACCCTCATCTTGCTGTCTCTGTCTTACAAGAATGCTAGCAATTACACTGGCTCAACTTGAAGAAACTGGGATAGTCACCCCTGATCTCCAAATATTTAATTTAATCACATCTGAAATGTCCCTTTTATCATATAAAACAGCATATCCACAGGTTTGAAAAGGATATAAAATTTAGCCTCTAGTGAGATTAGAAATTTCATATAAGGATTGTGATTACCGGTGATTAGGACATGAACATCTTTAGCGGGTTATTATTCAGCCAACAACATTCAGCTATTATTCATCCTGAAGATGAATAACATGAGAAAAATAAATATGAAATCAGTTTGATGTTTATGATTTTACATCTAAGATGTAAAATCTACTAAGATGTGAAACAAAAAATGGGATAAATATGTCTAATATTATTCTACAACAAATTCTATTATTCTATAATACATGCTTTAAAACAACAAAAGCAAAATATAAAGAATAGTAAACTAAGGTAAGTTTTAAGGAAAGCATTTTAAATCTAAATATAAAAATAGATCAAATAAAATTGTTTTAAAACAACAAAGATGAGCAATTATCAAAAACTAGAATCAAGCATTTTTAGTGAATCCCAAACATGATTATTTTTCTTGACAGTCACAGCTGTGTTTCCCAAAAGGAGTTGCAATCTATTATTAAAATAAACAAAAAGTCATGGAACAAAAAGGCATAGAAAGTCTGACAGGATCATGAATTATAGTGCAATAATAATTCAATATAATTACAAAGCATGCCTAAACTAAAGAAAGAAAATGGATTGTATAAACAGGCTTTTATTTCCATGAAAGAGCTCTTATGTATTTCTGATAAGGCAAAGTGTCAGTGTATAGATTATGACAATACACCATCCCAGTTTTCCCCATGTAAGTTCAATAGTTCACATTTATATTATGAAAATCCTGCTGATTAAAGCCAAAGTTAGGAACTGAATGGAAACTCAACAAATATTGTAAGGATAACTGTAGAACAGATGTCACCTAGCCCCTGACAAATCATTCTTCTCACTGTTTTGAATGCTCTTATTTCAGCTGTCACAAGCAGTAGTACGTAAACTGATGGAACTAGAACTGACTGTTCCAGGAACTTCAAATTGGGATGATAACATTTATTCGACGATTTTGGTGACACTAGTGTTTATGTTGGTAAATACCACTTAGAGTATTGATAAGTATACCTTACAAAAATGTAAGGTAGCAAAATACAAACGAGCACACAGACATGAGAAATAGGAACTATAAAGCTTCACAATGAGGCCATAAAACAGGCTGAAGAAGCATACAGCCACAGAGATATGGAAGAGCTTAAGGTTTATTAATATGGCTGTAATTTTTCCTCCACTACACAATTATAGTTTATGAATAATGTGAGATGACTTCTAGTTTAGCCAGCAACATTCGGCATCTAAATTTAGAGAAAACAAAAAGCAGAAAGAATTTTTTTTCAAATAGAATTGGTTAAACTTTCCTGACAATAACATTAATGCCAATAACCTTGCTTGCTTCTTTCTTTGATAATCAACATTATCCACTGATGAAATGGGTTGCCCCTCTTCCTTTAAAAGTTGCCCTCCATCTTTCTGACACCTGACTTGTGGCTATTCATGTTATATCTACTCCCAGGCTCTGTGTTCTGCATTGTGCTTTCTTTAATAAGCACTACTGGCTGAAGCAGAATGGTTTGAACTTCAGAGGAAAGTACAGGGCAATACTGAAGCTTTTTAAATGTTAAGACTTCCTTTGGCACGATCTCAGCTCACTGCAACCTCCACCTCCTGGATTCAAGTGATTCTCCAGCCTCAGCCTCCCAAGTAGCTGGGATTACTGGTGCGCATCACCATGCCCGGCTAATTTTTGTTGTTGTTGTTGTATTTTTAGTACAGACGGGGTTCACAGTGTTGGCTAGGCTGGTCCTGTACTCCTGACCTCAAGTGATCCACCTGCCTTGGCTTCCCAAGTTGCTGGGATTGCAGGCATGAGCCACTGTGCCCGGCCAGGACTTCCTTTATTTTTGTTAGTTTTGAAGAAGTATCCTCTCATAATATAACTCCTGTCCAGACATGAATACCCTTTTGGGTTACACTTTTGAGTCATAACTATTATTTTCTGACCATTGTTTATAACAAATTATGAAGAATAAGTGTTGCCTATTTTTTTTTCCTTTGGAAGATATTTTAATGTTACTCATATAATAACTCATGCTTTCCTAACTAGTAAGCAACAAGGTAATAGAGCATTTGCCTTGAGAAGACTGAGCAAATATATAAAATATGACCGTAAAATGATGTATGTGTACAATTCTACTTTATAAGGGTATATAAAATAAATATTACCGGAAGCAAAAAAGAATAATTATGATAAAATGGAATATTTACATCTATTTAATGAGTATAGTTCTGATCTTAAACATTTAGGCTATGTCTGGTCAATACAAAGTGAAGGGCAGATTGGTTTTCATCCAGGCTATATGATCAAATAAATAACAAATATAAATAATTTGACTCTTTTAGACAAAGGTTTCCAAAGCTTTCAAAATTACACTCTGTAGTAATGACATTATTCAGTCTGTTATTAAGACATCTAAATGCTCAACATTAGTCTACTGTTTAAATTTGTTCCACCAACCATTTTACTTAACTAAGCAAATAGCAAATTTATTTGTTCATTTATTCATTCACTATTAGCTAATATAAAAAATATTTACTTACGTGTTCATTATTTATTGAGTGACTGTCTTCTGTATTTTATGGAAAATGAAGAAGTAGAATACATGATTGCTAATTTTATGAGTTTTATAGTCGATTAGAGAATAAAAGGAATACATACAAAAATAATTTAATTACAGTATAGAAGCTATTAAACAGGCAAATAATAGAGATGCAAAACCTAGATTGAAAAGAGTGCACAAAGTGAGTAAGAACAGCCATAAAAATTTCTGTTTAGAAGATAGGAGAAGATCAAGAACAAAAAGCAAGGGTAAAGACTCCACAGTGAGAATTTATTGAATATGGTGCCAAGGGTAAGTTCTTCTTGGCTAACTACTGGGATGGGTCTGTGCACAAGAGTGAGAGGATATAATATTAGAAATGATGAAATATTTTATCATAATCATCAAAACTCTGTAAAAAATTATTTAAATATTGCATGTTCCCTGGTATTTTCAACTCAATATAATCATGTAACTACTAATGAGACCTACCAGAATTCCTTCCTGATATTTGGAAGGAATTCAGTATTTATTACAAAATAGATACATTAATGATACCTACTGAGCTATGACACATGCAAAAGAGAAAAAAGATCCTTGCGATAGCTGACCTAACACTCTCTTGGATCTGATCAGAGAGGCATGCAAGATAAAGAGTGGGGCTGTTTCCTATAGGACGCAATATCTTGATAGCTGTGTTTCAGTATTAGTGTAGTGGTGTCATGCTAGATAACCAGGGTGCATAATGGGGTGTGGAGTCAAATAGATTCCTGCAAAGTTTTACCTTGAGAAAATGATATACCTTACTCTTGGAAAATGAAGTACATAGATAGATTAACCACATTTTCAGTTAATGAGTGCTATACTGTCTCGAGTCATATATAGTAGTTTATATTTTATTTCAGAAAGATTTCCTAGTGATTTATAATGCATGTCTATGTTATTTAAATAATGTAAAAAGTCACTGGAAGTGAATTTTGGACATAACCCCAAATCTTTTAAATAATTATCTAAAATATCTACACATTGTCCATTATCCAGCTTAACTATATACTTCTACAAATAAATAACACTCGCATCACAATTAAAATATAAAATAAGTGTCATTAATTAAATGTAATATACAATTGCTTTTATACTACGCTATGCTGCTGCTACTAGGAATAATGGAGTAAATATTTGAAGTAATTCTTTTACTAGTCTGAGATGGTCTCAGGAAAACTAGACTGTACTCTTGCCATTCTTACTAGGCTTGCAATCAAAGTCTTATATTATTATTTAATAAAATATAAGTATCTCCCAAAAATACAGGAAAAAATCCTTAGGTCTTCTTTCTTCAACCTGAAGTATTATTTCACTGTGTGGTTTGTCAAAAATAACACAAATTTAATATTCT
Organism: Macaca thibetana thibetana; assembly: GCF_024542745.1. Taxonomy (NCBI): domain Eukaryota; kingdom Metazoa; phylum Chordata; class Mammalia; order Primates; family Cercopithecidae; genus Macaca; species Macaca thibetana. The sequence continues at coordinate 32,653,006 of NC_065582.1, forward strand.
AAAACCTTAACAAGCAAACTGACTTTCTCGAACAGCTTTTAAGAGGCTTAGGAAATCTACTATTACTTTATCAAAAACTTTGTCCCAAAAGTCCAACTTATCATGGACAACAGTCAAACCTCTCTCAAACCTCTTTGCTATTCCTTTCAAGACATGAGTCTGCTTGTCACTCCTTCCCAGTCTTCTCCTGCCTTTCCCCGCCCTTTTCATCTTGCTGAGCCATCCTTTCAAGATGTTCACATTGCCCTATCTTATGAAAATCAATTTTCTTATTTGTCTCTTACAATTCTCTGCTCTACATATCACAAAATGAACATAACAGATAAAACAAGGATTCTCCTCAGGAAACTGGAAGAAAAAAACTTGAATACTTAAAACATTTTTTAATGTTCCAACATACAAGCATATTGGAAAACAAAAACTGCTGCCCAAGAGTCTTCATGGCATAAATCCTTTCTCCAGGTTGTATCCAATCACAGCTTTTCAGAGGGAATACATCAATGTTTTTAAGTCCGTAAGTTTTAATGTAACATTAAAACTAAATTTGAATTGCAAAACTATGTGGGTGACTGAAATCACTGATTTAACAAAATCTAGAAACATGGACATTTTATACTAGGAAATGGCAGGCATGTTTTGAGTTGCTCCTTATTTTTCAGTTTTTATATTACTTCACTATCTCCTCTATTGAAATATTTGACAAAATATTAAATTAATTACAATCTTACCATTGTTGTTTCTTGAATGGATCCAAAACTGTTAATAAAAATGTTGACTACTACATCAACAGGAATGCCTATGAATAAAAATTAAGAATATATTTACTAGCTGTAAAAAGCTTGGTCAGAGTTATCATAGTTTTTTGGTTTACACATTTAATTATCATATTTTTTCCAATTCATATGGAATGCAAAATCTATGGTCTCAGTATAACATGTTCATAATTACTATTAACTCATTTTTCAAAACAGGAATCATAATACAAATAAAAAATGAGTTCAATTGTATTTTATAATGTTCTTTTTTTTCAGAAAGAATTATGTCTTAAATTGTAGGGACTCTGCAAAATACATTTACCTTTAAATCTTTTTTTAAATTGCCCTAATACATTTACTTTAAGGAACTACAAATTATTCTTAAAAAATCATTTTGAAAACAGGGTTTAATTTTTTTTGCATTTTTCTAATTAGTTCAAATTCTTACTTTAATAGGTAAAACAGTATTCAATAAATTTTACTTATAATTATTACATTTTAATTTTTAATTCATGAAAATGTAAAGCTAATTGGACACACAGCAGAGTCATTATAAATATTTTTACCTGACCTTTTGAAAAATAATTAGAAAGTTCACGGAGTGAGAACTAAGGTATAATGTTGCAAATTTCTTTCTATTTTTTTTTCAACTCATTGTGGCTGCTGGTTGGGCTAACAAAGGGAAAATGTGAATTTAGCCTTTTAGCCACATAACCACTAACTGATGAAAAACAGGTGGTGAATCAATATATGGTAGACATGTGACAACCCAGACCATGGCTGTCGTTGAAAGTAACTGAATAGGTCCCAGTAATGAACAAAAACCCATTTTTACAACATAGTTGTATAACTTCAGTTGACTAGAAGCAGCTGCAGACTTGTTTTTTTCTAAAGGCAAAAAAAAAAAAAAAAAATCAAACCTTATAATGTTAATCTGATCTACATTAATACCTGTCCTTAACCAGCAGCAAGGATTATAGTTTTCCAGAGGAGATTTTGTTCATACAGCTTTTTTCTAATTCATCAAAAGTACAAAAAAGGTCTATACAACTGCACAATCTGCTCTTGGCTTATTTTACTGTAAGCATACTCTTGGTTTTTAAAAGGTGTGATAAATGGTAATATCTAATTGGAATAAAAATAATCTATGTTGTAGAATACATAGTCACTTTTATTCACAAAGCCAACATGCTTTTAAAAATCACACAGCCATCATTTTTTCAGCAAAAGAAAAGAAAGAATTTTCTATTAATGTGAAATACTAACAAAATGTAAGAAAGACTCTAAATATACATCAGAACTGTTCTCTTTCCCTAAATAAGAAAATCATCATTCTGCAAATTATAACTCTGGTGTCTGTGAATGAAAGCCAGGTCTATTTCCAGAGTCTAAATTTTAAAGCACTAAGGTTAAGAATAGTACTTAGCAAACTCATTACAGAGGTTAGCCTATTAATTCACAGTATATCCTTTTCTGAATGTTTAAAAACAGGTAACCTATAAAGCAATGAAAATTCATATTTTACTTATCTTTGAATATTTTAGGCATTGAATTGCTCTGAACTTAAGGACATTTTTGTTACATGTCACTTTAAAATCTTACTGTTTTGAATATCACAACACATATACATATAAAATATCACAAAGTTCTATACATATAAAATTAATTTTTAAACAATAAAAATGAAAATTTATATGGGGGAGACAAACCTTTGAAGTTTGGTCTTATCCTGGGATCATAACTGACCAGTAACCTGTTCAAGATATTGCTAGTGGAGTTGGCAGGTACTCGGGCAAGGTCCTCTGCTGACTGCTGACTATAAGAGAGAGAAAAATCCTGATAAGTAGTTATAAATAGCAGACAACAGAAATGGGTAATTCTCATTGGGAGGAAAGACTGCCTTTTTGAGACAAATCCACAACTATAGTATGGCTTTTTCAAATAGAAATAGAGACTAGTAAACATTGTTAAAAACCCAAGAGGCATTGTTATTTATTTATTTATATATATATATACACAATTAACTTTACTAAATGTATGAAACATTGCTCTAAATACTCCATGTTACTTTCTATAAAGTAAAATTAAGGAGACAGCTTACTTGTTCTGAAGCAACCTGCCATAGAAATCTAGGTAAGTAAAAAGGAAGTGCGCACAATGAGAAAAAAAAAAACAGCAAAGAACATTTTTTGAAAAATGTGTAATATTAACCTGCCAACACAAAAACGATCTGACCAGAGAGATGGTCTAAGAATTCATAAGACAATCATGCTGACGTTTATAAAATGATATTCCCCAAGAAATACAGTGAACATTTTTCTCACTCAGTAAAATATGGCAGTCTGGGAGGCAGAAGGGAATTGGTAAAAGACTTTTCACTATTATCAGATAAATGAAACAAGTAAAATACTCTATATTATACAGAGCTGTAAGAGATAACTACCTATTGCTTTTCTGTATATATTTGTCATCAACTCTTTATCAAGAAGAGGAAAATCTGCATTGTTTTGCTATTTTAATTAACTTTGAATAATGATAAGTGACAAAATTGGTGGTTGCTTAAGAGCCCTTTTTTAGAAAGGCACTTTCTTGGAAGCCAAGGAAAACATTTTGTTGTTTTTGTTTTGGTTTGGTTTATTTTACCCCTCATAAAGTCTTATGCATAATAATTTTTCTCATTACCTACACACACACAAAATCCAGGACAATCACAAGGAAGAGTAAAACTCTACTTTGAGCACCTAGCACAGCATTTTCTGTATTGATATGGTAAAAAGTCTCAATTTCATAAATTACATTAATTTATATGAAGGAAACTTAGATGCAACAGGCTTGGCTTTGTATTGAAATCAAAACTCTATTAGGCATTTCTGAGTTAATTTTCATACAATCTGCCAATAAGAGACAACTATTGTAGGTGAGATATAACAGAAAAAAAATGTATGACATAATCTAATAATACTATGAATTGACACAGACAACTCTTTCAAACAGAAATTCAATCAGAGTGCAAAGCATTTTAAAAAATGAAAATCAATCAGTTAAACCTCCCAAAAGTGCAGAGATCATACGGATTTTTAAAAACTGCTTCTCGTGGCTTTATTTGCTCCAGTGTCACAGTTTCATAAACTTGAGGGCTGGTAATTAGATTTTCCATTTCATTGCAGGTAAAACTATAACTTCCTTACAACCAGTTGTCATCCTTTATCAAAAGATGGAAAACTCTAAAGAGAATGAGGGTATGTGGGAAAATTGGATATTAGGATGCAAATTAGTATTCAAATCTATCTACAAATTTTCTCATTCAAAGGAAGAAAAAGAATTGATGGATTACAAAATACACTTGTATTGGATCAATTCAGAACTGCTATTATTGTGTCTCTTCATATAAAATCCTTTACAAGTATATTCCTTCTAAACAATGAAAGGACAACATGAAGACAATTAACACTAAATTTTGTAGTTTAGAACTTTCCAGCCGATTTTTCTGCTTCTAGCTGTAGGCTGTGTCAGTCAAACTCATTTTTTAGCCCTTTATCTCACTACCAAATTTTGTCCTTCTTCCACAGAATCAGTGTCTCTTTACGGAATATTGCAACTTCCATTCTTTATTGTACTTATCTAAACCAAACCTGTCCCTTTAAACTTCATCTTCTTTGTAAAATCTTGCCTCAACCTTCAACCTTATGCTGATGAACATGAACTAATAAATATATTGCTTGGCAATGATTTTGTAGCTTTTCTTTTCTTATCTATGGGGATATTACCAACTAGACAAAATGAAAACAGTATGATTATTGAGGGACTCATGGTTTCTATATATTTGTAGTTCCCTAGTCTGTTTTTATAGTATTAAATACACATTGGTTCAAGTACTTCCAATCTGCCATCTCTTCTAGGTATATTTCAGCCTCATGTTGCCTGTGCTGTAAGAGGTAAGCAGTTCCACTCATCATTTCCAGAGGAAGAAGAGCATTTTGTCCTGGGGCACTCTCTTAGGAGAAATGACTTCCCCCACCCTCATAATCTTCCCAGTATTGACCATTGCTGAACTAATTACTGGCAAGGAGGAAGAAACATTCATGATTGGCTCAGATTAATATTCTGGTGCGGAATGAATATTGGAGAATCAACCATTATGTCCACTACATTCTTTCATTTGATAGTGATGTTCATGCTATTAAACAGAAGAGATATTAACCACACAGAAAGCTGTCATTTCGAGGGAGAGAATGGTAGAAAAGAATTGGTACGGCCGGGCGCGGTGGCTCAAGCCTGTAATCCCAGCACTTTGGGAGGCCGAGACGGGCGGATCACGAGGTCGGGAGATCAAGACTCATCCTGGCTAACACAGTGAAACTCCGTCTCTACTAAAAAATACAAAAAACTAGCCGGGCGAGGTGGCGGGCGCCTGTAGTCCCAGCTACACGGGAGGCTGAGGCAGGAGAATGGCGTAAACCCGGGAGGCGGAGCTTGCAGTGAGCTGAGATCCGGCCACTGCACTCCAGCCCGGGCGACAGAGCGAGACTCCGTCTCACACACACACACACACACACACAAAAAGAATTGGTACAAGAGTAAGAGGTAAGTAAATGGACCTGTAGAGTACATGGTATATAAAGAAACTAAGACACAGCAGGGTTAAGAGATTTTTCTAAGGTGGTAGAGCCAAGAATGAAACCTGCTCCATGGTAAGCCTGCCATAGTGTAAATGAAATATTATCTGTCTTCTTATTACCATCCATACACATATTGCTTTAGGGCATATATATTTTACCTTGGGTTCTATTCATCTTACTAGGCATTGTTAAAAATCATTAGTACTGAAAATATAAATTGGCCCTTTCTATCAGTTCACTCTTCTACCATCTCCAAATGTTTTTGCAACTCTCCACAGTTAAAAGCAAATTCTTGTTTGTTAGGAACAAAAACCCAACATTGCTTGACAAAAATCTTCTGAAAATCAAACAAGCAAACCAAAAAAAAAAAAAAAAACCAAACCAAAAACAAAAACCCAGGGAATATACCAAATATCATATGGCCCCTTTTCTTCTATTCTTATTTGTGTCAATATATATTTCCATGTTTCAGCTGCAGGTAACTTGGCATGAATGTTTAATCAACAGTTTACATTTATTTGTATTAGAAATGAAGAGATGTTTTAAAAATTAAATAAAATCCCATGTAGTTTATATTCACATGCATGAACTCAGTGTTTTCCCACCTAAAAAAAGTAAAAATCATATTTTTAGCTTATCAATAATAAAATAACATTAAAATTATCTCTACAGACTAAAATATATCTAAGAGATTAAATGGATATAGTCACTTCCTTCTAAAGAGTTAAAACAATTTGCATGCAACATATTTTCTTTTATCTGTATGTTACCATATATATCCTTATAATTTAGAAAGTAAGTTAGTATCACTTACACAAAATAAACAGGAAAAAGGAGAGTTAAGTGATTTTAATTAGGCCACACACTTAATGCGTGCTTTGTTATTAAAGTCTTCATATTCTGAATCTCAGCCCAATGTTTTATGCATGTGACTATGCTATTTTGTTTTATTTCAAGAAATCTATCAACAATTCCAATATATTAAAAAGCAGGATTTATTTCTTGGAAATATGACATTAATTTAAGAAAATAATGTATTCTACTTGGGCAAAGTGATCAAATGACTAGAGAAAATAGAGTTAAATATCAAAAGCCTTTTACAACCAGTTCTCTTTTGTTCACTTGCCTAAACTTGAACCAATGTCATTACTAATACGTAAAGTTATGCAAGGAATGTGTCAGACTGTATAGCTGTATGATGTAATATTTTCCAGCACTAAAGGAAAAATCCAGAAAATTATTTCCAAAGGAGGAAACTCAATTTTCTATTAACTGTAGAACATTCTTCTTTTTTTACATGACCCTCCAGTGACCACAGTGCACAGTTTCATTTCAAAACAGGTGTGGATGAGTATATTGTCTTAATCTTCTTGCTAAAACCAGAAATCTGAGTCTAAAGGAATTGTTTTATTTCTCCATAGAGCTATAAATGCAGTGACAATTGTCAGAGGCCTTCTCAGACTGAATGTAGTGTGGGGCTGCATGGTTTTCAGCTGGACATGAACTTAAACAAACACAAAGCCACAGACACAAGGGTAGAACGAGGCATGTAATATATGTTGGTTGTATCATTTCTCATGCTCTAAGGCAGTGATTCTTTGCCTCTGTTAGATAACAAATGTCTCCGAAAATCTGATAAACACTCTATAGTTCCCTAAAAAGTGTACACGAAGTTTGCGTTTCTGAGGGTCCTGGACCAGCAGACCACAGGTTAAGAAATTTTTCATGGAAACAGATCAATCATCCTCCCTTCTACAGCAAGCAATTCTGACTCTATGGGATGTTTTGATTACTGTTAATTCTGCTTTTCAGACACAGCAAGATACAAGAAAACACAAGGTATTATTGTTGGAGGAGGTTTTAGACGGAAGGTTCCCTTTCTGAATACTTCACTAAAAGGACTCAGAAAGGAATTATATCAAAGTAAACAATACAACCGTAAATAGTGGCAACCGTGATGTTATTAGTCGAATACTGCACTAAAAGGACTCAGAAAGGAATTATATCAAAGTAAACAATACAACCGTAAATAGTGGCAACCGTGATGTTATTAGTCATTATTTTAAAGCTGGTAACACCATACAAAGTGAAAGGAGACGACAATATTTTTTTAAAGAGCAGATATCTTACAGTAACAGAAATTAAACAAGTGTTCAGACAAAAAAAAAAAAAAAAAAAAAAAAAAAAAAAAGCACCGTAATGGAAATATGTCAACAGAGGGACATTGGAACCAACTGAGAGGGTTCCCAGTGGCCAAAGCTGTCATGATTTGAGCAACAAAATAAAGTAGTATTGTATTATAGTACAAAATAGAAATCTCAGAGTCCATACAGATAAAAATAAGAATTGAATAAATGAGGAAATATTAACAAACCACTCATGAAGAATTCCAAATAATTGGTGTAGATCTTCTGCTTTTTAATTGTTGGAAAATAACTCACCACTCCTTAGTGTGGGCTGTGCATAGTGACTCCCTTCCAAAGAGTTCAGTCTGCAAAGTGCGGGGGGAAAGAGTAACTTCATGGCAGAGAAACTCCACAGGCACTCTCCTCAGCAGGTAATCAAGTTAACCTTAATCGTGATAAGCCATGTTGATAATACGGACCCTTGATAGGATGTGATGAGAATCACATTTTAACCCTGTGGTCTTCCTCTCAAAACCACATAACCCAGTCTAGTCATGAGAAAAACATCAGATAAATCCCATTTGAAGGACGGTCCACAAAATATTTGACAGGTACTCAGGTACTTTATAAAACTCTCACAGTCATCAAAAGTAAGTTACCGTCTGAGTGACTGTCACAGCCAAGAGGAGCCCAAGAAGGCATGACGACTGTGTAACATAGTATCCTGGGAGGGATCCTGTGACAAAAAAAGGACTTAAGATAAAGACCAAAGAGGTGTGAGTAAAGAATGGATTTTACTTATTAATATTCTATTAGTGTTAGTTCTTTAATTGTAAATAAATAAATAAATAAAATAAAAATTACAAAAATAAACAAAGTACCATACTAAAGAAAAAGAAAAATAGAGAAAATTAGGTGCAGGGTATTTGGGAACTCTCTGTACTACCTTGGAAATTTTTCTATAAATCTAAAGCTATTCTAAAATAAAATGCTTATTTGAAAAAAGAAAAAAAGAGAGAGAGAGAGACCAGGAAAAGCACTGAAAGAGTCAGGAGAGTCAGTTGTGAGCTCTCCTTTCAAAATCCACAGCCTTAACTGGAAGCAAACTATGTATATAATAATCATATAGAAGTGAAACCTCAATCATGTGTTAAGACTGGGGCTTATGAAAAAACACTGCTACTGGTCTGTAAATGGAAATGTATTAAAAGTTCAGCATTACACTTCCATCTGTACACAATTATTTTTAGATAATCAGATAGATAAATAGATATACAAAGACAAATACTTTATGTATCCAGCTAATAAGTTAAATTGGTAGTTATTCATGAATACACATAACTGTGTAATTATTGTGGAGTGTTTTTTATTTTTGTGTTTTCCTACTTATCCTATAGTTTACTATCACCTCTCTTGACAGTTTCTGGATTTATTTTCCATTCTGTTTTCGCAGATTAAACTGTGAACAGTTTTATGAATGCAGACAGTGAGTGATACCTTTTACAAGATTAGTCTAAACTTATTTGCAAAGAATGTGTTTATGAGTAGATGTGTATGTGTGTGGCAAAGTCTGTCATGTTATTATGGGCCAAGAGTCATAATTAAGAAGAGTGTTCCGCAACATTCATGTTATTTATCCCTCAACTGGGTTTCAGGAACTGTTGTAGCCTGTGGAAACATTTTCAAATCTTCTCTAGCTCCAATTATACAATTACATCATCCATGGCTCAAAGAAAAAATATTCTGCATAAAGTAGAAGCATGTATTTGGAGAGATGCTGGATTTTGAATACCAGCAATTTGCAAATCTCATTGAAGGCTATCTGTTGGTCACTTTTAACTTCATATCACATGTGAGATTACTTATTCTATGAAAACCATGATAGAAGTATTTTCTACTTCTATCATATGTTGCTCAACTGTAAAACATTATACCTTCTCACCACTTCTAATGGGTTTGCTATGCGCTCCAAAGCTCATGACATAAAGAATTAAACATCAATCCAAACACAATGTTTACTGTGCCATTACTTTCAATACTAAACAGAATAAAATTACATCCTGGCCCAGCAAGTACAAATCCATAGTTAAGACTTCTAACTCTGCAACCAACCGCAATGATACTTAGCTTTTCTCAATTTTCCATATATAGCAAAAACTTAAAAATATTGCCCTCCTGGCCCAACGAAAATATCTATACAAAAAATTACACACACACATACACATACACACTAAAGTTGAGTAAAATGTGGGTATAATTGAAAAACACATCTCTTAGAGTCAAGAGATTAGTGTTCTAACTCCAGATGGACTGCAAGATTGCCACATGATACTGGGCAAAGCACTCCCCCTCTGTGAGCTTCAGTACACTCACCTTTAAACCAAAGGTTAAATCAGGTGAGGTCTCAGAGCTCATTCCATTGACAATCTGATTCCACCTGTAGTGCATGCTGCCGTGCCCCACCATCAAGGTCACCCCTCCGGAAATGAGCTTGCTACTGGGAATGTTGTGTGCCTACAGTTCAGAGCTGAGTGTCTTCTGGAATAGCCTCCAGCTGAAGTAAGGCGTCATGTCCTAGAGGCAGCCCATACCCAGTGACTTTGATAGGGGTATATAAAAGTGGCTGGGTCCCTTTCTACTAATTGAGACACTCTGAAGGGCCATCCCATCTTCAGAGTTCCCAGTGGCATGGACTGATCACTCAGTTGCAACCCCACTGTTCCTGTGTTTAAGCCTGCTTTACTCCCTCTTAAGACATGTTCTCAAAAGTAATCCCTTTTTTCATGCAACTTTTCATCTCAATGTCTCTGTCTCTAAGATAATTTAACCTACAAACATCAACTAAATACCAGGTTTCCTTAAGGAGCTTTACCAGTTATGCAACCACCAATATGCTAAATTTCTCTCTCACTTTAGTCATTCCTTAATTCATTTAACAGTTTCTGAGAATTTCCTATGTGTCATGCACTTGCCATGTACTGGTTATGTGCTTGAGAATCAAACACGCATGATCCTTATTCTGATACAAAAAATGATATTTAAAGCTGTGAGTTTAGATAAATTTGGTTGTGGATTCTCAGGCTTGAAAATAGATTGGATTCAGCTGAGGAGTTCTAGAAACTACTGATACCTCATCCCATCACCCATATCTAGATTTAATTAGTTTTGGATGTGGCCCAGGCATCAGGGTTTTTAAAAAGTTCTTCAGATGATTTTAATAATCAGAAGAATCACTTGTTTGAAAAGAGAGTTTATAGTTAAAAAAAAAAAAAGACATAGAATTGAAATGTGAGGAATTGCAACATTTAATGAGCAGATAGGAAAAGATAAGCCAATAATTCAAAAAGAAAAGAGCCAGGAAGAAGGGGTAAATCCAGCAGTGTGTGGTATCAACAGAACCCAAGGGAAATAAAAAAAGAATATTTCATGGAAGAGTTGGCTAACAGGGCCAAAAGTTGCTGAGAGGTTGAGATGAGGACTGACAGCTTTCCATGGGATTCAGCAAAAGAAAGAACTGTTTTTCAGTTGAGAAAGAGGCGGAAGCTAGATTGGAGTTGATAGAATAGTAATAGGTGAAGAAATGAATGAGAGAGTGCATATGACTCTATTGAAAAGTCTGTTTCACTAAGAGTGATGTCCCCAAGACAGTGAAAAAGGAAGCTCTGGATTCTTCCTCCCCTCAAGGACATAACAATGCAACAACAAATGGATCAATCTTCTTTATGAGAAATTCTAAAACTAGTTGAGAGTCTTCTGTACCTCAGTTGAGTATGAAATCAGCCACATTGAACTCGTAGGAAAATAAGACATCCTCCAGCCCTAATCCCCACCCCTAAAACCCCAACACAGCATAATATAATCATGAAGGAGTCCTCAGCTTACAGTTTCTTCCTCTGGAGTGAAGCAGTTGGACCATACACCTAGCATCTCAGCTTTTGCATGTACCACCAGAAAGACTGTTTTTTTTTTTTTTTTTTTTTTTTTTTTTTGAGACGGAGTCTTGCTCTGTCACCCAGGCTGGAGTGCAGTGGCACAATCTCGGCTCACTGCAAGCTCTGCCTCCCGGGTTCACGCCATTCTCCTGCCTCAGCCTCCCGAGTAGCTGGGACTACAGGCGCCCGCCACTGCGCCCGGCTAATTTTTTCTATTTTTAGTAGAGACGGGGTTTCACCATGGTCTCGATCTCCTGACCTTGTGATCCGCCCGCCTCGGCCTCCCAAAGTGCTGGGATTACAGGCGTGAGCCACCGTGCCCGGCCTCAGAGAGACTGTTTGCTATCTCTCCAGTCTTGGAAAGCTGATAAAGCACAGCATACACTAGTACACTAAGCCCTTGAGGACTACAGGGAAAAAAGTAACAGTTTGCACTAGCATGAAGACATGCCACAGCTCCTCCCCAAAGCTCAGTGCACAACAAGCAAGGGAAGTAAACCCTAGCTCCCAGCTTCTCCCTGAGAACACTTGAACCACATGTCTACCAGCCCAACTTTTTCTGGTGCTACTCAAGGGACTGGCTTTTCTCTCATCTCTCTCACAGCACTGATAGGGCCCAGTATACACTAGACCACTGAAGGCTACAAAGAACAAAGTGGTACTTTGAACAGGTGTGCAGAACTCATCACAGATGCTACCCCAGCTCAACACAGAGTGAGCACGTAAAAAACACCAGAGCTCAGATTATTCTTGGGGAAGGAAAAGAGCTGGATCACAGTTCTGGCATTCCAACTCCTCCAAGAGCTACCAGAGGAATTTACTTTTACCCACCTTTCTTGGAGGATAGACAGGGCCTAACATACTCTGGACACCTGGAAGCCACTAAAAAAAAAAAAAAAAAAAAAAAAAAAAAAAAAAAAAAAAAAAAGACAATGATTTAGACTACCAAGAAGGTTTGAGAGACCCAGAAACTGGCCAGGTTGAATGGTGAGGGTCTTCTCTAGCACAGGATCAATCTGTGGAGACTGGGAGATGTAGAGGTTTTTCTGCTGCATAGATAACAGCACAAAGACTCAAGAAAAATAAAGAAACAGGCAAACATGATCCAAACAAAGGAGTAAAACATAACTCCAAAAACCAACCCCAACAAAATGGAAATATATGAATTATTTGACAGAAAATTTAAAATAAACAGTCATATCTTTATAAATAATAGAATGTTCAACATGCTCAGGAGAACAATGCACAAAGTACGAATTTCAACAAAGAGAGAAAATTTTAAAATGAAGCAGGCAGAAACCTTGAAGCTGAATAATATAATAAACTAAAAAATTCAATAGAGAAATTCAGTGGCACATTAGAACAAGCAGAAGAAAGAATGAGCAAACATAAAGACAGGTCATTTAAAATTATCCAGAGCAAAAAAAGAAAAAAAAAGAGTGAAGAAAACCTAAGGGTCTTATAAAACACTGTGATATTGTAATTTATAATAAGATATATATATTTGATCTTCATTCTTGTTTCCTAGAATAGAGCTCCTAAAACCTGTAAACACTCTGGAGTGTTGAGTGTCTTCCGTATGCTAATAAGATGACTGGCAGTTCAAGGCCCCTAGAATAGCCCCAGGATGGGGACTGGTCACCAGAAAGACCAAAACATGATTAGAGGGTTGAGATTTTCAGCCTTGCTCCCACCCTCCGACCTTCAGTAAGGGGAGAAAGGTTGAAGGTTGAGCTGATCACCAACGGCCGAAGATTTCATCAATCATGGCCGTATAATGATGCCTCCATAAAAAACCCAAAAGACTGGGTTTAGAGAGCTTCCAGAAAGCTAGAGACATAGAGGACTGTAAAAGATGGTGTAGCCAGAGAGGGCATGGAAGCTTTATGCACCTTCTCACATGCCTCGTTCTATGCATATTCTCCATTTGCCTGTTCATCTGTATCCTTTGTATAATTCCTTCACAATAAATGGGTAAAAATAAGTGAAGGGAAGTGTTTTCCTGAGCTCTGTAAGCTGCTCTAGCATATTAATCAAACGCAAGGACATGATCAGGGGAATCCAGATTTATGGTCAGTTAGTCAGAAGTACAGGACACAACCTGGGACTTGTTATTGGCATCTGAAGTGCAGGTCAGTCTTCTTGGACTGAGCCTTCAAGCTGTGTGATCCAACACTATCTCCAGGAAAATAGAATTTAAAAATAAATTATAGGGCAAACAATTGGTATTCACTGGAGAAGTGACTGGTTGTCATCTGAAGCGAAATGCCACACACACATCTGGTGTCAGAAGTATTCTACTGGAAAGTATAGTGTAAAAAAGACACTTAGGCTTTTGCTACAGATTCCATCAAGCAGACCAAGATAGGCATTATGGGAATTACAGAAGAAGAAAAAAGGGAGAAATAATGAGGAAACTAATTCTAAGAAATAATGGCTAAAATCTTCCCAAATCTGAGGAAGGAAATGAACATCCAGATTCAGAAATCCCAGAAAGCCCCCAAAAAGATAAAGCTAAAGTAATACACACAAATTGTATTAGTCCAGTTTCTCCAGAAAGACAGAACCAGTAGGAAATACAGCCATACCTCAGACATATTTAGGGATCAGTTCCAAACCACCACAATAAAGTGAATATTGCCATAAAGTTAGTCACACAAATGTTTTAGTTTCCCAGTGCATATAAGAAACTAAACTGTAGTCTGCTAAATGTATACAATAATAAACATACCTTAATTTTAAAATATCACTAAAAATTGCTGACAATCATGTTAGTTTTAAACAAAGTTTCTTCTTTTTTGCTGATAAGAGGGTCTTGCCTTGATGCTGATGACTGCTGACTGATCAAACTGGTGCTTGCTGAAGGTTGCGGTGGCTGTGGCAATTTCTTAAAATGAGACAAAAGTGAAGTTTGCGGGATCAATGGACCCTTCCTTATATGGCAGATGTGTCTCTAACATGCAGGGCTGTTTAATAGCCTTTTATCTACAGAACATCTTTCAAAATTGGAGTCAATCCTCTCAAACTTCTGCTGCTTTATAAACTAAGTCCATGTAATAATCAAAATCCTGTGTTGTCATTTTGACATTCTTCTCAGTATCTTCACCAGAAGATCTGAGTAGAATCCATTTTAGGAAACCACTTCTTTGCTCATCCATAGGAATCAACGCCTCTTCTGTTCAAGCTTTATCGTGAAATTGCAACAATTCAGTCACGTCTTCAGGTTCCAGTTTTAATTTAAGTTTTCTTGCTATTTCCACCATCTCTGCAGTTAATTCCTCCACTGAAGTCTTGAACTACTCAAAGTCATCCAAAAAAGTTATAATCCTGTTAATGTTGACATTTTGACTTCCTTTCATAAATCACAAATGTTCTTAATGGTATCCAGAATAGTGAATCCTTTCCAGAAGGTTTTCAATGTATTTGGCCCAGATCCATCAGGGGAATTACTATCTATGACAGCTATAGCCTTACTAAATGTATTTATTAGATAATAAAACTTGAAAGTCAAAATGACTCCTTGATTCATGGTCTGAAGAATGGATGTTGTGTAGCAGGCATGAAAACAACTCCTTGTACCATACATCTCTGTCAAAGCTCTTGGGTGACCAGGTGCATTGTCAATGAGCAGTAATGTTTGAAAATGAGTCTTTTTTTCATGAGTAGTAGGTCTTAATAGTGTATTTAAAATCTTCAGTAAACCATGTTTTAAACAGATGTGCTGTTACCCAGGCTTTGTTGTTCCATTTCCGGAGCACAGACAGAGTAGATCTTGCATAATTCTTAAGGGCCCTGGGATTTTAGGAATGATCAACAGATATTGACTTCAACTTCAAGTCACCAGTTGCATTAGCCCTTAACAAGAGAGTTAGCCTGTTCTTTAACTAGGCATTGACTTCTCTCTAGCTATGAAAGATGGCATCTTCTTCCAGTATAAGGCTGTTTCATCTACATTGAACATCTGTTGTTTGGTATACTAACCTTCATCAACGATCTTAGCTAGATCTTCTCAATACCTTGCTGTGGCTTCAACATCAATACTTGCTGTGCCACTTCACATTTCTGTGTTATGCAAATGGCTTAACTCCTTCAACCTCATGAACCAACGTCTGCGAGCTTCCAAATTTTCTTCTGCAGCTTCCTCACTTCTCCTAGCCTTCACAGAATTAAAAAGAGTTAGGGCCTTGCTTAGGATTAGGCTTTGGCTTAAGGGAATGTCATGGGACATTTGGTTTTCTATCTAGACCACTCAAACTTTCTCCAAATCAGCAATAAGACTGTTTCACTTCCTTATCATTAATGTGATATGAGAATGGCACTTTTAATTTCCTTCTAGAACCTTTTCTTAGCATTCACAACCTGGCTGTTTGACAAAGAGGCCTAGCTTTCAGCCTGTTTTGGCTTTTGACATACCTTCCTCACTAAGCTTAATCATTTCTAACTTCTGATTTAAAGTGAGAGACA
This sequence comes from Macaca thibetana thibetana, assembly GCF_024542745.1. Classification (NCBI taxonomy): domain Eukaryota; kingdom Metazoa; phylum Chordata; class Mammalia; order Primates; family Cercopithecidae; genus Macaca; species Macaca thibetana. Next base: position 32,668,902 of record NC_065582.1, read on the forward strand.
TGCAGCCCTTCTTTTCACCTGAAAACTTAGAGACAATTGTAGAGATATTAATTGGCCTAATTTCAATGTTGTTGTATCTCAGAGAATAAGAAGGCTTGACGAGAGGGAGGGAGATGAAAAGACAGACTCCCAGTTGTTCATATACCACATTTAGTAAGTTTGCATTCTTATATGGGCATGACTTGTGGCACCCCAAAACAATTACAACAGTAACACCAAAGTTCATTGATCACAAATCACTCTAACAGATATAATACTAATCAAAAGATTGAAATATTGTGAGAATTACCAAAACATGACACAGAGACACAATGGGAACACAGGCTGTTGGAAAAATGATGCCAACAGACTAGCTCAATGCAGTGTTGCCACAAACCTCTAATTTGTATTTTTTAAAAAGGCAGTAGATAGAAGATGAGATTTAATAGTGGTATTGGCTCATTCAATTAAAGAGGTTGAGAAGTCTTAGGACAGGCTATCTGCAAGCTGGATACCCTGCAATGCCAGTAGCATGGTTCAGTTCAAGTCCAAAAATCTCAGAACCAGGGAAGGTGATGGTGTAATTCTCAGTCTGATATTGAAAGCCTGAGAACATAGATGGTACTGGTATAAGTCCCAGGATCCAAAGACCAGGGATCCTCAAGTTCTGATGTCCAAGGGAAAGAGAAAAGGTTGTCCTAGCTCCAGGAAAAAAAGAGAAAGAGAGAAAGAATTAACCTATCTTCTGCTGTTTTATTATATTCAGGGCCCCATCCAATTGGGTAGTGTTCACCCACATAGAAGGCAGATCTTCCCTACTCAGTCCACCAACTCGCATGCCTATCTACTCTGAAAACACCCTTACAGACACACCCAAAGGTAACGTTCTACCAGCTCTCAAGGTATTCCTTGTTGTAGTCCAGTTGATATCTAATTAATATGCACATTCTAATGACATTGTCGAAAGCAAAGACAGAGAGAATTAGTTAAGCATCAGGCTAAAAGCCACTTGTCAAGTACATGTGAACCTCCATAAGACTATCAGTGGATTTTTCTGCAAAAAATCATACATTCTCAAAAGGCAGTGGGATGATACATTCAAAGAGCTGAAAGAAAGAAAAAAGAAAAGAAACTCAACCAAGAGTACTCTACATGGCAAATTTGCCCATCAAAAATGAAGGAATAACTTTCCCAAGACAAACAATAGCTGAGGGAATTCATCACCACTAGATATGCCTTATAAGAAATGCTAAAGGGAGTTCTTCAACTTAAAACGAAAGGATGCTAAAATGTAAAACTTGTTGGTAAAGTTATATACAGTCTAATAAAGAGTATCATATTACTATAATGGGTGATGGTTAAATTATTTTAATTTTGATACAATTTTTTTTAAAAAAAGAGATCTACTTTTGATTTAAGGGCACACATAGGCTGAAAGTAAAGAGATGAAGAAAGATGCAAATGTTAACCAAACTAGAGCACGGGTGGCTATACCTAGACAAAATAGACTTTAAGTCAATTGTTATCATAGAAGACAAAGAAAAACATTACATAATGATAAAAGGATAAATCCACCAGGAAGATGTAACAATAATAAGTATGCATGCATCCAGCATAGGGACACAGAAATTTATAAGGAAACATTGATAGAACTGATGAGAGTAATAGATTGCAATACGGTAATAGCAGGAGACTTCAATACCCTACTTTCAGTAATAGACGGAACAACCAGACAGAAAATCAACAAAGAAACAATGAACTTTAACAATATTACAGACCAAATATAAAAAACAAATGCAGAACATTTCATCCAACAGCAGAAGAATTACATGTTTCTCAAGAACACATGGAACATCCTACCAAATAGATCACATCTTAGGTTCCAAAACAAGTCTTAAATAGTTTAAGAAGATTGAAATTACATAAAGTATCTTTTTCAAACACAACGGAATGAAACTAGAAATCAACATCAAAAGGAAAGCTGAAAAATTCACACACGTTGAAATTAACACATTTTGAACAAACAGGAGGCTAATGAAAAATATTAAAATTAGAAAATACTTTGAGACCAAAAAAAACACAACATACTAAAACATGGGATGCACAAAAAAGAAGTACTAACAGGGAAGTTTATAATATAAATATCTATATTAGACAAAAGAAGATATAACTCAAATATACAACCTAACTTTATATTAATACCTCAAATAACTAGAAAAAGAAAAAAAAGAAGCCCAAAGTTAGTAGAAGGTAGAATATAATAAAGACTAGAACAGGAAAAGAAATAATAGATAATTTAAATTTTTTTAAATAAAAAGCTGGCTTTTCATAAATATTAACAAAATTTACAGCTACAATAACAAAGAAGAAAGAAGATGCAAATAAATAAAATCAAAAGTGAAAGAAGAGGCATTACAACTGATGCCACAGACACACAAATGATTGTAAGAGACTACTCCGAACAATTGTATACCAACAAACTGGATAACCTAGAAGAAATGAATAAAATCCTTGGCACAATTCACTAAGACTGAATCATAAAGAAATAGAAAAGCTGAACAGACTTATAACTAGTAAAGGGATTGAATCAGTAATCAAAACCTCCCAACAAAGAAAAGCCCAGGACCAGATGGTTTCACTGGCAAATTCAACCAAACATTTAAAGAATAAAAGCCAGTCCTTCTCAAAATCTTCCAAAAAATTAAAGAGGAAGGAACATTTCCAACATCTTTATGAGGCCAGTATTTCCCTGATACAAAACCAGAGGGAAAAAAAGAACACATCAAAAGAAAACTACAGGCCAATATTCCTGATGAACAAAGATGCAAAGCTCCTAAACCAAATACTGACAAACTAATTGAAAAGCACATTAAAAGGATCATACACCATGACCAAGTGGGATATAAAACCAGGATACAAGGATAGTTCAACATACAGAAATCAATTAATGTCATAAACCACCCAAATCAACAGAATGAAGGATAAAAATCACATAATCATAATGTATGTATAAAAGGCATTTGATAACATTTAACATCCTCTCACGATTAAAAAATGCTCAATCAACTAGGAATAGAAGGAAATTACTTCACATTATAAAGGTACTATATGAAAAGCTCACAGCTAAAATCATTCCCAACAGTGAAAACTGAAAGCTTTTATACTAAGATCAAGAATAAGACAAGGATGCCCATTCTTGCCACTTCTGTTCATCATTGTACCTAGTACATGGAGTAATTAGATAAGAAAAAGAAAAGGAAGACATTCAAGTCAGAAATGAAGAAGCAAATTGTCTCTGTATGCCAGTAGCATAATCTCTATAAAGGAACCTGTAAAGACTACACACACACACACACACACACACACACAGTTAAAACTGATAAACAAATTCAGTAAAGTTGCAGGACACAACATAAAAACATCAATTGCTTTTCTATACACCAATAATGAACTATCTGAAAAGGAAGTTAGGAAAATATTCCATTTGTAATACCATCAAAAATAATAAAATATTTAGGAATAACCTTAACTAAGGTAATCAAAGACTTGTCCACTGAAAACTGTAAAACACCGATGAAAGAAATTAAAGACACAAACAAATGGAAAGACAGCCCGTGTTCATGGGTGGGAAGGCTTAAAATTGTTAAAATGCCCATAGTACCCAAAAGGATCGTTAGATTCAATTTGTTCCCTATCAAAACACCATTGGAAATTCACATAGAAAATTTTTACAAAACAATTCTAGAATTCATGTGAAACCACAGAGTATCCCAAACAGTCAAACAATCTTGAGAAAGACCAATGCAAGAATTAAGTAATGTAGAACAACGCTTAAAGTATAAACTATGCTCTAACTGCCACAAGATATTAATTTTTCTTTAGCAGCTAAACAAGCACTGGCCTCTCGGTAAGCACTATTAAAGCAACTGCAGCTCACCACCAGACACTGACTAACTGACCTCCTGTTCCACAAGCCATAACTACAGCTGTAATTGGATGAGAGACTGATTTCAGCAACTTTCTCCTGATAAAAAGACCACTGGCCATGGACTGGTTTTGGGCAGTTTCACAGAGGCAGCGCATTAGAGTGTCTTCATGTCCCTATTATCCCTACTTCACTTTTTTTCTTTCTTTCTTTCTTTTTCCTTCTTTCTTTCTTTTTTTTTTTTTTTTTTTTTTTTTTTTTTTAGACGGAGTCTCTTTCTTTTGCCTAGGCTGGAGTGCAGTGGTGCGATCTCAGTTCACCACAACCTCATCTCCTGGGTTCAAGGGATTCTCCTGTCTCAGCCTCCGGAGTAGCCGGGACTACAGGCATGCGCCCCCATGCCCGAGTAATTTTTGTATTTTCAGTAGAGATGGGTTTTCACTATGTTGGCCAGGCTGGTCTTGAACTCCTGACCTTGTGATCCGCCCACCTCAGCCTCCTAAAGTGCTAGGAATACAGGCATGAGCCACCGCCCACAGCCCCTACTCCACCTTTTGACACAGAGAGCCTAACTGTAATACATTTAAATGCCAAGTCTCCACCCCAAGGTGAACATGGGATGCATGTAACATGTTTGCTTGCATACAACCTCCTTTCATGAATATTCAGAGTTCCTCCTACAACCTGCTAAATATATATACTTGGTCAACCTGTTCAGCATAAATTCTTGTCTCGATTTTCTCTCCATCAAAAGTACTTGCTTTTGTTTTTTTCAGCTGGAGGCTGTGCTTCCTGCCTTCTTAAAATAAAGGTCTCCTTTCTAAATTTATAAATTGTGTGATTTTTAAGTTTATAATAGAAGAAAATAATATTTAGCCTTTAAAAAGAAGGAAATCTTACTGTATGCAACAAGACAGATAAACCTTGAGGACACAATGTTAAGTGAAATAAGCCAGTCACAGAACGACAAATAACATATGATTCTAATTACATGAGATATCTAAAAGTCAAACCCATAGAAGCAGAGAGCAGAATGGTGGTTTCAAAAGGCTGGGGGTAGGGGAAAATGGGGAGTTGCCATTGAAGAGGTATAATGTTTTAACTATACAAGATGAATAAATTCTAGATATGTGCCTATAGTTAACAATACTGTAGTATACACTTTAAAAATCTGTTAAAAATTTCTGTTAAGAAAGCAGATCTCATATTAAGTGTTATTGTCATAATAAAACTTAAAACAACCTCTAGTGATAATCCTCCCAAAACAATCCACACTGTATGTATACATACAACATGATGACTTTTTGAGTTATTGCTCAAGTTAGCACAGAAAAAAATCCATCAAAAATTAGTTGGCATCTTTTTACTGAACCAATTGGGTTATTATTATTTTTTATTGTTTGCTTAGCTCTTACTTGAAAACACAATTTAAATTATTGGCTTTCTATTAAGGAGAATCTGGCACATGACAAGATAAAAAGTGAATAGTACCAGGATGAAATGTCAATGAATGTAGTTCCCAAATATTTCAACTTTAAAAATTAATAAAATAAATCTAGTTTTTTAACAACACCCCCTCCCTCCGCCGTGTCCAAACCTGAACCAAAAAAAAAAAAAAAAAAAAAAGTTTGACTCCATGGACTCTAGAAAAGGAGAAAGACAGAGTGAAAACTAGAGATGGGTGTAGGGTTAAGAAATGTTAAGAAATGTGTTGGCATTTCTCTTTTGATTAGACTGTAATGGAAAACCTAAGTATATTACAGAAGATGCAGTTGACGGAAAAACTTGAAAAAGTTAAACCCAATCTCAGACCCCCTCACCACAAAACACTACGCAATGCGATCTAAATCTCATCTGAATTAGCCTTAGATGAAACAAAGGAGAACTTTCTCATTGTAAGGAGGGGAGAGGTGGAGTGAAATGGCAATATAGGGGAAATTGTGTGTCTGTTAGTGGAAGATTGAGTCAGATAGATTAAGTTTCCTCCTTACAAGTTTCAAGTTAAAAATTGAGAACAACGCTCTCATATATCTGCCAGAAAATAAGAGGTCTTGCATGAACACCTAGAAGATAAAATATGGAATATACTACATTGTATTTTAGAACAATTCAGATAATAAGTCACCAAAAATATATTATTTATATTTTATGTTATAATTAATGTGGCTGCTTTTAAAATTTATTTTAAATATATTATGATATAGCATTCAGTACCGTTAGTAAATGATTAATACCATGAATGATTAGTATCATCTATCACCTGTAATTTTCTGCCTTTTTCTAACACTGCTTTTGGGGAAACATGTTCTTTGAATGCAAATTTTCAAGTGTTGAAATTATTTGTCCCTTGTAGAATTCATACTTGGATAGAACTACACAGTCTGAAGACTGTCACATGTAGATACCTTAATTCATTCAATAAATATTTAGTAAGTGTCTACTACCACCAGGCATTTCTCTCAGTCATGGAAAAATACTAGTAAACAAAACACACAAAAACAGTTGACAAAAACACACAAAAACAATTCATGGAATTCAACCCCAAATTCATAACAGTAATTGGCCACAGCATAGGCACCAACATTTTCCGAGTTCTCATTTTCCAAAGTGTACTATTCAGTGTCATAGTTTGCATTTGCTAAGGTTCACATAACCATTATCCCAGGTCTAGCCACATTTATGAAAAGGTGATTATTCCAATCTGAAGGTAAATATCTTCATTCCCAATTGATTTCGATTTGCTTTGCCTTCATTTTTTTTTAATTTAATGTTTGAATGCAAATTAGAAACAATTGAGTCCATACTATGTCAGTGAAAATGTCAGTGAAAATTCCAGCATTTTTTATCTCTGTGTATATGAAAATGGAAACGCTAACTCTAAAATATACATCAAAATACAAACGACTTAAAACAGCCAAGATAACACTGGAGAAGAACAAGACTAGAACAGGATATACCCTACCAGGTATTCAACCTTAGTAATAGTGGAGTGTGTTACTGGCACAAGACTAAACTAATATACCAGTGAGACAGAAAAGAGAAGCAAATAATTGATTTACAATAAAGGTACAACAGCAATTTACTAATATTGTACAAGGATTTTTCAATAAATGTGCTGTATTAATTGGATATGCCTATTTTAAAAATGAGTCTTAACACTGTCCCATATCATACAGAAAAGTAAGTTGAAATGGATTACAGATCTAAATGTGAAATATAAAGTAATAAAGCTTATTTCCAAAATAATCAAAATAAACTGATGTTCATTACCTTGAAGTAGAGAAAGATTTCTTAAGAGATGAAAGAATTTAAAATGAGTAACAAATCAGATTTTATTAAAAATAAGTTCTTCGATTCATCAGAACATACTGTTAAGAAAGTGAAAATGCATAAAAAAGAATGGAGATTTGTAGTACCTATATGTGACAGATGATTTGTTCTAGAATATATAAAAAATACCTACATATTAATAAGAAAATCAACATTTTCATTTTTTAAAGTAGGCAAACACTTGAAAAGTCCTTTTGAAAAATAAATTTACAGGTGAAAAGGTCCTCAATAACATCAGTCAACAAGGAAATGCGCATTAAAACTACACCGAAATATAATTATACTCATAGAAGATGGCTAAAATTAAAATAATTACCAATAATACTAAGTTTTTATGAGGAAGTGAAGCAACTGAGACTCGATGATGGGAATATAATTGGAAAACTGTCCATATCTTCTAAAGTTCAATAAACATATATCCTATGATAAAAAAAATTTTACTCTTGGATATGTGTCCAACAGATATGAATGTTTATGTTCAACAAAACATGTATAAAAATGTTCGTAACAGGCTGGGCAAAGTGGCTCACGTCTGTAATCCCAACACTTTGGGAGGTCGAGGCAGGCAGATCACTTGAGGTCAGGAGTTCGAGACAGCCTGGCCAACACGGTGAAACCCCGTCTCTACTAAAAAGACAAAAATTAGCCAGGTGTGCTGGCTCATGCCTGTGATCCCAGCTACTCGTCAGGCTGAGGCAGGAGAATCGCTTGAACCCAGGAAGCAGAAGTTGCAGTGAGCTGAGATTGTTTCACTGTATTCCAGCCTGGGTGACACAGTGAGACTTTGTCTCAAAAAAAAAAAAAAAAAAAAAGAAAGAAAGAAAAAAAGAAAAAGTTAATAACACCTTCAATCATAATGACCCCAGACTGAAAACATTATGAATATTCAATAGTAACAGCTGAACTTCACCTGAACTCCTAGAATACTGAATGGTTAAAAAATAACCCTAGTCTTCATGTTACAGGAAGCACCTTATTGCAAATAACTACCCTGCCCCATATGACCTAGACAAGACCTGCAGATGACCCCTTGTTTGCCTGTGATAAGACCAGATACAGACCTTCCAAACTTCCCTTCTTTGTCTCATAAACAAGTAGCTGAGTTGTTTGCCCTCACTGACCAATCTGAACTAAATGTTCACTAACTCAACTTGACCAAACTTTAGTTAGGTTTTTCCCTTCCCTATAGGTCCCTCAATTTTCTCCTGCCCCTGAGGTTAAGCAGTCACTGGAAGGCATTCTCCTTTTATGAAAAAAGTGATTTTCGACTGGACGCGGTGGCTCATGCCTGTAATCCCAGCACTTTGGGAGACCAAGGCATGCAGATCGCCTGAGGTCAGGAGTTCAAGACCAGTCTGGCCAACATGGTGAAACCCCGTTTCTATTAAAAATACAAAAAAAAAAAAAAAATTAGCTGGCATGGTGGTCCACACCTGTAATCCCAGCTACTTGGGAGGCTGAGGCAGGGGAACTGCTTGAACCAGGGAGGTGGAGATAGTAGTGAGCCGAGATCACGCCACTGCCCTCTAGCCTGGGTGACAGAGTGAGACTCCATCTCAAAAAAAAAAAAAAAAAGAAAAGAAAGAAAAAAAGAAAAAGAGAAAAGTGATTTTCTAGGATTATCATCCTTATTTGCAAAGGGCTAACTCTCCTTAATGACCCCTCCGAAGAATCAGCTTACAGCAAAGAAAAACTGTCTCATTATGGCACCTGCTCATCCCACTCCCCAGCAGCTGGTTCCTTCCACCCCATTTATTGCTATAAAAGAGAAGCCCTTTCTGATCTTGGAGAGGCCAATAGATCTTACAATCAGAGCATTCTCCCTATTGCAAAAGTCCTTTTAAATAATGTCTCCTTACCTAAGTTTGGATTTGTCTTTTCATTTGACAGTAAAATAGATTAATATAATATATTTGTAACAATTAAATACTACACAGCAATGAAAAGAGAGGACCTACTCCTATACCAACAAGCATGGATGAAATCTCACAGATATGATATTGAAGAAAGGAATCTAGATACAAGAGTATAAATTGTTATCACTCCATTCATATTATGGTCAAGAGGCAAGAATCTAAGGTAATAAAAATGAGAACAGTAATTAACACTTGGAAGGAGGTATTGACTAGGATAGGGCATATGGGATATTTCTTGACTACTAGTAATGCTCTATTTGTTTGTCTGAGTGGTGGATTCATGAGCTGTATGTAAAAAGTCATTAACCATACCATTAAGATTTATGTATGTTGCTGAATGTTGGAACTCAACTTTTTTAAAACATGGAAGAAAATTAGGTGGACAAATTTGGGTGCCCTAGTACACAGCCCATCAAAGTCTTCTATTAAATAAAGCAATAGAAACAAATTTTGTAATTTATAAGCAAACATTTGTTCTATGTTTGTATTTCTCATAGTTAAAATTGCAAGAATAATCATAGTTCAATTCTCAGGCTGGGGAGTGGATACATAGGTGTTTATCATCATTCTTTGAACTGTACATTATCATTCTATATACTTTTTCTATATGGTTTTATAATTTTTTAATTGTCAGCATACCATTTTGAGACTTCCTAAAGCACATACCAAAGATTCCTTACCATTAAATAGAAAAAAACAGTAACCCCCAGACATGTGAGGCACTGTGAGTGATTAAGCACACCAATTCTGGAGACAAGCTACCCGAATTTAAATCCTGGTTTACCACTAACTAGCAGTGTGGCTGTGGATGCTTAATCTCTTTACCTCAGTTAGCTCATTTGTAAATAGGGATAATAATTCTAGAAAATCACTTCTTCAAAAAACATCTGTTTTCAGATTTAAATTAGGTGATAAAAGTAACAAACACAAAGCAGCATCTAACACTTTGTGTGATAACCAATTCACAGTAACCTATTTTATGTCACATGTAGAGCAAGAGAAATCAATGTTACAGAAGTATTAATAAGAAAACTAGTCAGAAAAAATCTAATTGAGTTCAAACCAGTTGAAAGTTATCAATATGTGGTTTGGCTAAGCAAATACACACAGTATCTTGAGTTATTATATATATTCACACACTGTAAATTCATCTATCTTATTTTCCAAATCATTACTTTAACTTTAATGTTCTAGAAATTTATGGCACCAAGTTAATGAAAGCAGGGGAGTTTCTTGCTACTACAAACTAAAAGTTAAAATCAAGGAATTAAGCAAAGAAAAGTCAGAGCAGAAATTGAGAACTGAAACAAACAATTTAAGCATCATAGCTCTTTGAGTAAATTACTTCGAAGGACACTACAATGCCTTGGGATAAAAGAGCTTTTGCTATTGTCAGGAAACCGAATAAACTGAGTGAAAAGTCCTCAAAGGCCACCCCTACTATGTAACCTGTTTCTGCTTTAACTACTTTTTGCAGCTTCTCTTTATATAATATCTTATGTGTAAAATGATTCGTAATACAGAGATAAGACTATCTATCTCTTTTGAATTTGAATGATATCTTCATTGAAATATTCACAGGCCAATATATCTGAACAATGGTATGCATCCTGGACGCAAATCCCACTCACGATATAGGAGGCAACAAACATGAATGCTATTCTGAGGGATAAATGACCTCCTTGCAATATAAATGTGGTGGCATCTGGACATGAAAAGATAAACCCGTCTTGTTCCTCTTGACCATTGTTTAGAAACCAATGTAATTTTTTATTGAATAAGCTAGAATCTGCAGGCCTCGATTATAAAGAAATTCTATGTTTTCCTCCCACAACACTCATCCAAACTGGCTCTGTGAGGTAAGACTTCCCAATATACCTGGATGAAATCTCCAGCAAATCTCGTAACAATTTCTGTCACTCTCAGATAATAAAAAGTACCCCTGGCACCTTCAGTCTCACTAAAATTGGCACTTCCTTATGTAAGATGTTCAATAATCAAAACCTGAGCTTGATTTAAAAACGATATCCCCTCCTTTCCCAGGCAGGCCTTCCCCAGACGGGGAAGCCTGCCGAGGGATGGGGGCGTGATTGGCTTTTGCACTGTTCCCCTGACTGGCTAGCTTATAATATCCTTGTGGCTTTCTCAAAATCCCCTCTTTGAGCTCCTCTAATTTGAATTCCTAGGAAAGGACTGTGGCTTTTCTCCAACTGGCCACTCCCAATTCCAGCCATCAGCCCCAGGCATTCTGCAGTCCACACTGTGGGCTTCCATTACCCTCTTAGGCCCCTTTAGGCAAAGTTCCTATGTTGTGAGCTCCAAGCCAGTGCTTCCACTTGTCCTTGCCCTCATGCTCTCTGGTTGTCTCTTGTGTGACCACATCTGAGGCACAGTAAATATTCGAGCATGACTTTTCCTCCTCAGATAGAAACCACTCCCATTCCACGGCAGCCGTCTCCTCTCTGATCTGTTTGCTCCATCCTACAGCCGCAGCCGCCTTTGACTTCTCCAGTGTGAGTTTATATCAGTCCACAGAGAGCCCTCAATATGCAAGAGACAGACATGATCCTAGCTTTATGACGTTTTTAAAAAAATTTTGTAGACATAGGGTCTCACCATGTCCTCATTCTCCTTCACCTGTTCTTCCATTTCTTCAATCTCATTCTCAGTCATTTCTCAGATATCTTTATTTTTCTAGCTAAGTCACTTTTTAAGTGACCTCACCTAGTTTCATAATTTACAACTGTTTAAATGTATACCTCCAGCCTAGACCATTCCCTGGAATTTCTGACTCTATATTCAACAACTTATTGGACATTTTCTCTTGATGTCTAATGGATACCTCAAACTTAACACATCTAGAACTAAACTCTTGTTTTCCCCTCATTTCCTATCTACTCTTCCTGTAATCTTTAACAGATAACTCAGTAAATAAAAACCATTCTTTCTTTTTTTTTTTGCTCAGGCCCAAAATGTGGGAATTGCTCTTATGATGACCTACCAAGCCACATGTGATTCAGCCATTACAACCTTTCTGATCTCATATCTATCACTCTTTCCATTGTTCACCCTCTTCCCAATCTACATGCCGTGGTTTGAACACATAAAGCCTGCCATAGAAATTTTGTATTTGATGCCTGTTTCCCTGAAATACTACTCCTCTATAAATCTCCATGGCCTTCCTGTAGCCACCTCAATGTAGATCAGCACTACCAAAGTTCTAGTTCTCCCATCTATGTGGTGCTGAATATTATTTTAGTGTGAAAATTTTTAACTGATTTGAATTAATAAAGCACTTCCAAGTGCTGACAAAATAAATATTTTTCATAATTACAGATAGTACTTCCATAAATATTCTTGTACATATTTTTGGTAAATGTGTACACGTTTCTGCTGAGTACTGTATACACCAGAAATAGAATGGCTGGTTCATAGAGTATATGGATTTTCAGTTTTGGTGAATGCTTACAAATGGCTTACCAAATGCTTATGCCGTTTTGAACTTTCACCAGCAGAATTTGAGCATTGCGGTTCTTCACATTCTCTTCCTTTTTCATTTAGCCATTCTGATGGATGTGTATTGGTATACCATTATGATTTTAACCTGCACTCCCTTAATGACAAATGAAGTTGACCACCTTTACATATTTTTCTTGGCCGTAAGGCTACCCTCTTTTGGCCTTTAGGCTATTCTCTTTTCAATTAGGTTGTCTGCTTTATTCTTAATAACTTCTAAAAGTTATGTGTATATTCTCAACAAGTTTTTATTGGTATGTGTGTACAGGTGTATTTGGAAACAACCCAAATGTTTATGAAGGGCAGAACAGAAAAATAAAATGTGGTGATTCATATAATGGAATACTAGGCAGCAAGACAATGAATGAACTGATGTTACATCTAACACTATGAATGAATCTTACAGAGTTAGTGAGCAAAAGAAGCCAGTTATAAAAGACATATACTGAATTATTCTATTTACAAACAGTTTGAAACTAGGCAAAATTAATCTACTGAATGGTAGTCAGTGGAGTTGGCAATGAGTAATTTAGAAAGAAAGTGACTTCTAAGATTTTGGACATGTTCTGTTTCTAGATCTGTGTGCTGGTTACCAATGTGAATATTTATTAAAGCTTATGATTGGTGCACTTTTCTATATGCATATTATACATACTTTAAAAAGGTTTACAAATAAATGCCCCAAAACAACTTGTGTTTAATTATTTGGTGTCACATATACAGAGAATAAACACAGGCATAGACAGATTGAGGCAGAAAGGCACAGATTGCATAAAGCAATTAAAAATATGTATTATAATCTTTGATCAGTTAAAACTAAGTCTCTGTAATATCCTATATGGGAAAGTAAATGCCTGTATCTAAAGTTTTCATGGTGGTTTAAAAGATAACTCACTTTTCTCTCTCTGAAGAATTAGTCTATTGCTTTTTATACCTTGAAAGCAGAGCCAAGGGGAACCATGTATTTTTTTAATTTAATTTTTTTATTTATTAATTTTTTTGAGACCGAGTCTCACTCTGTTGCCAGGCTGGTGGACAGTGTTGCAATCTCGGCTCACTGCAACCTCTGCCTCCCAGGTTCAAGCGATTCTCCTGCCTCAGCCTCCCAAGTAGCTGGGACTAAAGCCATGTGCCACCACGCCCAGCTAATTTTTGTATTTTTGTACAGACAGGGTTTCGTCATCTTAGCCAGAATGGTCTCGATCTCTTGACCTCATGATCAGCCCACCTCAGCCTCCCAAAGCGCTGAGATTACAGGCGTGAGTCACCACGCCTGGCCAGAACCATGTATTTTATACTTTGCTTCTTTTTAAGTATATTTTTGTGATCTTATTATATGCATATATATGCATACAGGCAGCATGGAAAGGAAATAAATCATATATTGTTTCCTGAGCACAGTAGCTTACGAATGGTTTCTTATTTACAAAATTTCCATTGATAGCTAACATCAAAATTATATACTATTAATCAAACTAATGACTAGTTTTTAGGTGGTGGAACACACATCTATAAAAAGGAAGATTGTCAGATTCTGTGCTCAGAAAGTAGCATTCTATTATTTAGAAAGAACTTCAATAAACTTTAAATGTATGTAAAAGACCATAAGTAAACCCAATATGTTGCTTGAAAATGGCAAAGATATGCAAAGGCTAAGTGACAATCAAGAAGAAAAATGTGTTCCCATTGGTGAGGGTAATAACTAAACATAAATATAATGGCAAGAAAAAAACTTGGAATGGGAACCAGAAGACCTAAGTTTAACTGCCATATCTGCCACTAGCTAGCGGTAGGCCATTAGGAAAACCATTTTACTACCTTTTGTGACTACAGATTTCCAATCTTCCAAATAAACAAGAAGGACTCTGATAGGTACAGTATGACTAAAGAGTTAGCTTTAACCACCTGACTACTACTGACTGATTTTATGACCTTAAGAAAGCTATACAAACATAGGCTGAAGGCTGAATGATGCTGCTTGCAGTACAGATTCATTGTGAAAAGTCGATGGCTCCCATGTGACAAGCGTAACTCTCACATAAAGAAGTCATGCCACAGATGTTGTATCTATCCCAGCCCTAACACTCTGAGTTTGTGAGGAAAGCTATGTGTAATAACGTGACCCAGATATTTTCCCCATGATTAGGTTTTCTGTCTTTAACTATTAACTTAAGTAATGGTAAAAATAAATAAATAAATAAATAAACAAACATTAAAAAAAAAAAACCAAGGGTAATAGCAAACATGCAAAACCACTTTGAACTCTTTAAAAGAAGCTCTACTATCACAAACATAGGTAATCCAACTTGTAGAATATTACAGTTAGAAAGAGCTTTTACATATAATTCCAAATTATACTATCAGAGAAACTCTGTGAAATAGGTAGAGATTCTTATTTCCATTTTACAGATAAGAAAAAATCTTGGAAAAGCAAAGTGATCACTTATTCTACGTCACAAATGTATTAAATGATCTAAAGTAGAACCTATGTCTTTTTACCCAAAAAATACCACTTCCACCTACTAAAACTCCAGAATAAACTTTTATCTCAATTACCCTAAGAAATCATATTGTTAATGAGTTTATCTTAAAGATCAGGACACTTATCCCAAACAGAATCATCTGAGGATGCACAATTGGTCAGTAACAGAACCAACTAGAACCCAAGTCTCCTAAATTTTCAATCCTATACTTTCTGCTCCATATTAATTCAACCAATTTCACCTTAAATGTATTCATTATTGAATTTTTATAGCATTTGATTTTGTATAATGTTAATGGCAGGGAGTTCATAGAGTAGCTGACTTAGCTGGGACTAGAAGGATAAGGAGGGATGTAACAGATTAAGGAGGAAAATGATAGGACAAACTCTAGGAAGAAGTTAAAGAATAGACAACAGAATAGTGTCATGAAGAGATCAGGCTGCCCAGGAGCACCAAGAAGTGCAGCACGGCAGGAGAAGATACTGGAAGTGCACAGCAGAACTGAAAAGAGAAAAGGTGGGCCACAAGCAATGAAGTAAGTGATTGGATATACAATGAGCATCACTCATGTTGACACTATAGAGTAACAGTCCTCAAAGTGTGGTCCACAACCACAGGCTCCTGAAGGTACCCAAAACACTTGCAGGCAGTCTGTGGACAACACTTTGAGGAGTGTTACCCAGTGTTACACACTCTGTTACTGTCCACAGAGTCAAAACTATTTTTACTACAGTAATAAAAAAATGTTACTTTTTTCCACTATGTTGACATGTGCACTGATGGTACAAAAAGCAATGGTGGGAAACACTGTTGGTATTTTAGCAGAAATCAAGAAAGTAATACTTAAAGGTACTAATAGCCATTGCATTGTTCAACGTCATATACTAGCAGAAAAAAAATGAGAATTTTAAGACAGTTTCCTAAGCAACGTTCCTTAAGATTTAAAAAAAAATTAATTTTATTAAATGTTGAAACTTAACATCTTTTTAATGTTGCGTGACAAAATGGAGAGTACCTATAAATCATTGTGCTGCACGCCAAACTATTATAATTGTTTCAAAAACATTACTTGAAAATTACAAGTGTAGTTACATGTAGAGATAGAATGATTGTCTGACTTACTAGATAGACTGAGCTTAATAGATTTAATAGATAGATTGACTAGATAGACATTTTCCATGAAAAGCCATTTTCATGCAACACCATAGAAAAACTGTGGTAACTCAGATTTGAATATTTGGGAAAATATTTTTCAAAAGTGAATGAAGAGAACCTGTAACTTTGAGAAACACTACTCTATTTGTTGCCAGTGATAAAATGTGAACTTCCAAACAAAAATTGGAATCTTAAAATGAACATTAGCCACCATGAGTTTGACAGCTTTCCAACACTCATAGACATTCCAATGAGATCATAAGTGATATTAGATGTGATTTTTTGATGTTGTATAATAAAATATGTCAACATTTGGAAAATCTGCAAAACTCAGAGAATCAATATTTTCCAAATGATGTTATAAAATCACGACTGGACAAAAGAACCATTCAAAGTGCAAGACAGACTAGTTGATTTTAATGCAACAGAGGACAAAATGTTCACTGATCTGATTTCAGATTTCACATTGCAACTCTCTTGTAAGAAACTAGCACTGGTTACATTTTGGCATGACATTAAAGAATAATATTCACAGTTACAAGGCCATTAAAATACTCTTCCCTTTTTCAATTTCGTGTCTGCATGAAGTCATAATGTCTTCACGTACTTCAACCAAAACAATACATCACAACAAACTGAATGCCGAAGCAGATATGAGAATCCTGCTGTCTTCCATTAAACCAGCCATTAAACTGATTTGCTACAGTAAAACAATGCCCCACTTCTCATTAATTTTTTTCTTTTTGAAAATGTAGTTAATTTTCATAAAAATAAGTTATTCATGTTAATATCAGTACAGTTATTTTAAGTGATTTAATCTTTTAAATTTCTGTTTCCATTTGCAATAATGTAATGTCAATAGTATAAGCCACATAAACTAAAGGTCTCTGTGTCCCTAAACATGCTCCAGGTTGTAGAGGTGACCTTAGACCAACAATTTGAGATCCACTGTTGTAGAGGATGAGCCAAGTAGAGAGGACAGGATCAGGTTCAGGAATCTAGGAAAGTACTGCAATAACAGATTCAAGGTGACATGATTATGACCTGACAGAGACCATAAAAGGAGAGATGAGGAGAAGCAGCTAGATGCAAGAATCATTTCTGAACCATAAACAGAATGAGTAATTGATGAGATGATGAAAGTGAAAGGGCATGAAGGATTTGAAGATGCTTTTGCCATTTCTCATAAAAGGCTAGGTGTAGAGATGGGGAATACAGCTGGGAAAGTCAGTTTAGTATGTTCGGTATGTTAATTTTGAGGTCCAGTAAGAAGCTGAAAATAATTACTTGGAAATCAAGAGTGAAGTTACATATAGAGGTAAAGATATAGAAGCAATCATAGATACCAATAGATATTACCCAGGGGAAAATTGATAAGCAAGAAGCTAAAAGAACTAAGGATGAATATCTGGAAAACCCAATGTGTCAGGAAGGACAGAAAGAAATAGCCAGTGAAGGTGGTTAATCAGCTGTAATCAGAGAGGTGGCTAAAAGGAGCCAAGAGTGAGTAGTTCAGGAAGCCAAATGTGGGATGGGTGAAATTGGAGATTGTTTCTGTTTACAGAAGAGAGTTAGCCCTTAGTGAGTAGTAACAAGGACTTAAAAGAAAGTCACTATATTTGTTTTAAAATAATAAAATTCATATCTTCATTTACTTATTTCTTTGAAACAAGGTCTTGTTCTGCTGCCCAGGCTGGAGTGCAGTAGCATGATCACAATAATGGCTCACTGCAACCTTGTCTTCCTGGACTCAGGTGATTCTCCCACCTCAGCCTCCCAAGCAGCTGGGATTACAGGTGTGCCCACTCCCCATGCTTGGCTAATTTTTTTTATATTTTGTAGAGATGAGGTCTCACTATGTTGCCCATGCTTGTCCCGAACTCCTGGGCTCAAGTGATCCTCCCACTTTGGCCTCCAGAAGTACTGAGATTACAAGTGTGAGCCACTGGCGCCCAGCCCAAATCTTTAGTAAAAGTAGAATTGTGTCAGGAGTCAGTCTTAATAGAATGATTAAGTGGTACATATTGTTTCATTTGTTGCAATAATGTTGCATGCCTTTTGTAATTTAAGGAAATTCAAGGTAAGTGAAGAAAAGAACTAGTGAATTAGAGCTCAAAAAGTATAGGCCATTTTATCCTACTAGTTGAAGAAACATGGTAATTAACAAACGGGAAAACCAAGGTTAATAAAATAGGAATATAAAAACTATATATATTTTCTCCAGGTGGGTGACCCTTTAATAAGTTTGTAAGCACTTAGGAAAAATGAGCCAAAAAAAAGAAGAAGCTTTAAAACATAGGAGAGCAGAGTAAGCTAAGAGGTACATCTCAGAAGACAGTGGATGAGATGGTATTAAAAAAAAAAAAATTCATTTTTTTGCAAAATCAAGAGAAAAGAAGAAAAGGAAGGATGATGCCTCAGGTAGCTTTAGAATGAAAATCAAGAAAGACTGAGGGGGTTCCCATCCAAGGACTTGTACTGTTTTCCTTTAAAACAAAAGTTAAAATTTTATGCTAACACTGAAAGGAACAAGATAAAAGACACAATGTGGAGAGAGAAATTTAGAGCCTCTGAGGGGTAAGGAAAAGAATGTGGAACCAAAATGAAGACTTAGCCAAGATTAGATCAAAATAAATCAACCAAGATTCTAGATCACTGAAAACATCTACATTTGTACCATTAAGTCAAAAATATTATAGAGATTCCAGACACATAAAAATAGAATGGATAGAGAATATTAAACAATGTTGCAATAAGACCTTTAGATTATTCTGTTAGCCATGCCCATAGTGTCACTGAGAGTTAAACATTGATACAAAGAACACCACACATCCACTCACTAATGGGTAAGCCTTTTCTATTAGGTTATTCTCAGATTTCAGCCCAGGAGCAGTAAACTCCTACTATTGTTTTCTTACATGAGGACTAATAAATGTCAAATGTCTCAAAGTATCCAACATATTTTATTACCAATTTAATAAGTGTTTCACTGTTATTCCAATCAGAGCTCTAGAAATATTATTTCATATTTACATCATTTCTCAGAGGAGCCATTTGTGTGTACATAAATTTGAATAATTGGCTTCATGAATTCTAAGTGTAAATTTCCATAAAATATCCATGGTAAAGGAATTCATTTATAAAGGGACCTCAGCTCTCTTTAGCAGAGCAATGATATGTCTATTTCAGGTAGTAGCATGAGGAAAATATGGGAGACTTTTGCAAATACTTTTTTTTACTGTATTACAGAAATTATTTGCCTTATTTCAGTAAGTCAAATTCCTTAATCTGTGAAAATTTGGTAGGCTAAGAATGCAGACAATTCACCTTCCTCACACCTTACTCTTCTACTTTGGAGTTCAGTTAAATACCTACGTTTTGATAAATCAACTCTGAAATTAGGTTCCCTTTGGAGTTAACTTCTTTAAGAAATGGAATTTTGTGTATTATTTTTCCACTGGTCAGGCTTGACTGGTTAAAAATTGGGAAACAGAAAGCACCAACAAAACACTAAAGTAGTTAACCCTGAATATAAAGTTACAAAAGCAATTGTAAACAAAACCGTATTGTATCATAAAAGATATGGCTGCCATAAATTAATGAATGAATAAAATTAGGAGATACTGAGATCAAACTTTTCACTATACAAATGAGAAAACTGAGACTCAGATTAAGTGACTTATTGAAAGTTATACAATCAATTAGCAAAAGTGCTAAAGGAGACACAGTGGTGTTCTTTCTGCTATCTTATTATAAATGCCTTTGCCATCATGATTTAGTAGACATTTTAAAAGTAAATTTTAAATTTAAAAGTAAATTTTAAACAACACACGTTTTACCTCTAAACATCTAAACACAGTCCCAGTGAACCACTAACCCATCAAAAGATTAATTTAGGATTTGTCTATATCATCAACTACCCATTTAATTTCCTTTGAAATAGCAAGCATAAATGGAGCTCTTATGCAAACAATTTTGAAGTAGGGCAGGATATAAAAGTATATATAACCATTTCATCTCAAGTACTTACAATTTAGTTAAAGAGTTAAAACTACACAATAGAGTTCAACCAGAAAATAAAAGACATCATTGTATAAAGAACTAATTCTAACCAAGTGTCAAAACATCCAGTATGTACAGAAAGGATTCCGAGATATCAAGAACAGGGAGTTTAATTTCAGTTTTAATCATAGGCCCATGAGATTTGGGGCATAAAAAGAATTTTTAAATGTTCGTAACTTCCCATTGATGTTATTTGGGTCAGGTCCCTACCCAAGCTATGTTCAGTCACTCCAGCAACAAAGAAGCTCCTAAAGAAACCCATTTTCTCTTTGGACAGTTCTATATCTTCCTTTAATTGAATTTATCTTCCTCTGTTTCTCTCTTTGGTCTTAATTCTGTAACTCGGAGTCAGACAATGAAAGTCTAGTTCATTTTATACGACAACATCTCAAATAGAAGGTAATTACTCTTCTATTCTTTAGAGAAAATAATGCACATTACAATTAATCGAACAGCACAACAGACTTTCACATTCGTGCAAATACCGATCGTGATTCTCCAAACAAACTCACATGTAATTCTAACTCTCATAAATTATGGCAACCAGAACTCAACATAATGCTTCAGGTAATATACTCACCATGAGATTAATACTTTTCTCTTTCTAAACATTGTCTTTCTATCAATATCCAAGACATCAAAGCATTAATAAGTCACAACACTATTAATTCAGATTAATCTTATTCTCAGCTAAAACCTTTTTTTAATGTTTTATAAAGCAAAGTAATATCTAAGATGAGCTCTGAGGGACTAGTAAATCCTAGATATATTAAGCAAGAAGTTGTCATTCCAAACATAAACATGTCCAAGCATACCTAATAGCAAGGGAAGATTAGGAACAAGGGCAGATAAGTCTTCCCAAAATAAGAGAGTAGGCTTGGGTATGGCTGACAACTGTAACCCCAAGACTTTGGGAGGCCAAGGTGGGAGGACCACTTGACGCCAGGAGTTTGAGGTTGCAATGAGCTATGATTACACCACTGAACTCCAGCCTGGGCAACAGAGTAAGACCCTGTCTCTAAAAACATACATGCATATATACATACCTACATACAAAATATAAGAGAATTGTTTCACATACATTTAGAAATATAAGTTAGGGAGGCCCTTGAAAATCGAGGTAAGAAGTATGTACTGGAGTTCAAAAACCATCCAGTAATAAGATATTGTAAGTTCTTAAACATAAGAATAACAAGATGAAAATACAGGCTGGGCACAGTGGCTCACGCCTCTAATCCCAGCACTTTGAGAGGCCAAGGTGGGTGGATCACAAGGTCAGGAGATCAAGACCATCCTGGCTAACACAGTGAAACCCCATCTCTACTAAAATTACGAAAAATTAGCCAGGTGGGGTGGCACATGCCTGTAGTCCCATTTACTCAGGAGGCTGAGGCAGGAGAATCACTTGAACCAAGGAGGCGGAGGTTGCAGTGAGCCGAGATCGTGCCATTATACTCCAACCTGGGTAACAGAGCAAGACTCCATCTCAAAAAAAAAAAAAAAAGATGAAAATACAGACGGCATGTTAAGATGGATAGTAATGATAGAAAAGCTAGGGTGAATAACTAGGAAGATATAGTAACATATATGTTAAAAATAAAGTTGGCTGGGCATGGTGGCTCATGCCTGGAATCTCTGTACTTCAGGAGGCCAAGGCAGGAGCATTGCTGGAGCCCAAGAGTTGGAGGCTGCAATGAGCTATGATCACAACACCGCACTCCAGCCTGGGTGACAGAATTAGATCCTGTCTCCAAAGAGGAAAATAAAATAATGGTAAGAGCAGATGCAGTGAAAAAATAATTGAACATGGCAGATACAGGAGATTGTATTAAGAGAATGTTAGATTCCATTTAAGCTTCATGCCTGGGTAACTGGAATAATAAGGATGCTGATTTCCTTTTGGAAAAAGAAGATCAATTCAATTGATTGCAAAATAACAGCATGCCATTAAAATTGAATTGTTCAATAGGTAATAAGAAAATACATAACTAAACATCAGTGAAAAATTCAATCTAGCTATGTAACAGTAATAACAGGCAATTTTCCATAGTATCCATTTTATAGATTACGCATATCCTTTTCCAATCAGCCTTTCATCTTTTGGCCAATGTCTTTGTCTTGAATATTTCCACTAGGAAGTAAGAAACTGGAATTATACTAAAATCTATTTTGTCTATTAACAAATAGAAGATAAAGGAGATAAAAGAGTCAGAATAGGAAGATGGCTAATATAACAGTCAGCATATGGTGGCATTGAATTATCAATGAATAATCAACAGTAATCTACCCTTCTTAGTACATGCAGACTGAAGTACAAGAATGCTATCATTCAATGGTACAATCTCTCTCTGAAGGAGACAAAAAAATCTCATAACAGCATCAAACCATTTACATATGCACACACAATTTTTAGTTTATGAAAAAACTAACAGAAAGAAATCACATTTTCTCAATATACACACAGAACGAGAATAAAAACTAAAAGTTATTTATGCAATTATTTTAAAGCTAGAGTGCCAACAGCTTGAAGGAAAGATAATTTAGAAGGTAGGATAATACATACTAACACTACCATAAATAATAGCAGCCCTCAACACTTAAGGGCTTGTTATTAAGCTTTCCAGACCTAAGATATAAGTATGGACCAAAATGGGAGAAAAGAGGTGATATTTCAAATGCAACTTTCAAACATATTAGTTTCACTTATTGTAAGCTATCAAATGTTTGAAATTCCAACAGTCTTCAACAAAAGATAGAAGTTTCCCTAACAGTGGTGGCAAAAATAAATGTAGTATGTGACAAGGAGTTGTATAGCTTGGCCAAGTTAATTGTTAAAAAGTGCTTATTATGTCTGCTATGAGCAAAAATAGAAATGGCAAATAATATTCAGTTTCATTTTTAGTTGAGGGAGTTCTGGTTTTTAATTACTGTTATTCAATCAAAAAATCTGAAAGTTTATTTTAGTATGTTCTAGTTCCATATATGATGTATCTACAAATATAAAACCATAAAACTAAGCCTTATAAATTATGGCAGGCATTTATTAGATCATTATATTTGTTATCCTGTGATCATAATTTCTTGAAAATTATAGTAGTTTGATATATTTCTTACTATTACAGCTAAGGTCAGAAAAGAGAAAAGTTTTTCTGGGTTTGAAAGAAATATTTTAAAAAATATTATTCATGAAATATCAAAACTTAATCATAAGGTTTTTAAATCCTTATTATTAACACACACCAACATATATTTATCTTATGTACTAGAGCCTTCTAAGTGAATTCCCCTAAAATAAAGATATACGTATATAGATAGATCAAGATAAAATTTTTAAAACATAATTCTCTATGGGTCACTTTGCTATTAGAAAATGATAAAGCTGTATTCAAATATGATATATTAGAATCACTGAATCTTAAAAACTGCACAAGTTGAAATCAGATTATATCAGCCTCTGGTCTAACCGCCTGTCTAATGCTCAAACTTTCTCTAAAATACGCCCACCAAGTAATTATCCCACGTGCCTGCGTACCTCCACTTATCATGAACTTCACTACATCCCTTCCCAATCAATTACATCTAGGCAGAACTCTTAGAAAGTTCTTATCTTGGAGTCAAAAATATCCCTCCCTGTAGCTTCTATTCATTAGTACTGGTTTTAATTATTGGTGCCAAGCAACAAAGTCTACTTTCTCATCACCATCACAGTTTTTTAAAACTTTGGAGACAATTTTCAAGTATCTCAGTTCCTTCAGCTCTTCTTAATATGACACTATTTTAATTACTTCTACTATTATTATTTCTCTCTCCTGAAAATATTTCTGCACTAGCACAGAGTAGAAATCTCTGTAAACCTTGCTTTAAATACTTCCATTATGTAACATACTTACCATAAAATTAGTAAAATAGTTTTACTACTAAAATAAATAGTATTTATTTTACTAATTTTATGTTAAGAATATGTTAATTTTAAGAATGTCTTTCTTAAAATACTAAATTGTATGTATGTGTGTGTATGTGTATATATATATTAAACACTATTCATTTGCCTGATAATTCTTATGTAATATTTTTCCCAAATGTGCTCTGCCAAGCTATGTTTTTCCTCATCCTATACTTACCCAAGTGGCTTCTAGACCAAAGTGCAATTTATTCTTCGACAGTGTTAGACCAATCTCATTTAGCCCTTCAGGATCATATTGGATCCTAATTCTGTCTCACATATTCACTACATGTCTGAGTATCACATAACCTCAGTTTGGATTTTTTCTCTGTATAGTTTTATTTCAGTCACTGACAAATAATTGATTATGATGAGGCCAAAACTGAACCAAGTAACATAATCCAGGATGAAGATGTTCCACTAATTACCTAGCTGCTAACTCACCTAGTTATCCTTATATTGAGACCATATTTCTAAATTTTCCATAGGGATCATATCAGTCAATTTCAGGTAACTTAACAAAATCCAGATATAATGACTTAATAAGAGATAGTCAAAGATCTTTAGGTTTTTATTCACTTCATTAAATAAATTTGTATTATATGTATATTTTGCACCAAGAACTATGTCACTCTCTGGTGATGAAGTTAATCAAGACACTGCTCTCAAGGAGCTTACAATCTAGTGGGGAAAGCCAACAATTACAATAATTATCATACTATATTATAAACATGAGTGGCAATTGGGGAACTGTGGGGGCACAGAATGTGATTATCTAAATCTCATTGTCAGGATTAGGAAAGATTTCCCAAAGAAGATTTCCCAAAGAAGGGTTTGAGTCTGAGTTAAGTTTGAGGTCATTATGGAACAATCAGATTAAAATGTTGGATGTATAAGTGTGGTGCTCTTCAGAGAGGTAAGGGCTGTATATACAGACATAGAAATCAACAATAAGTGGCAGTTATAGCCATGAATTTGGATGAGACCCACTGACACAGGTTAACTAAAAAGAAGAAAAGCATTGGCATTTCAGGGAAAGGGAAGAACACTTGCAGAGATGTGAAAGAGCACGGGTGTATGAGAGTTGATGTGTGTGAGGCTTAGGCAGGGGCAGGGGTCGGGATAGGGAAGATACTGCTGGAGGTATCAGAGGCCAGTTCATCAGGAACCTTGTGCGTGGGGCCAAAAAATTTCCACCTTATCTAGAACACTGTGGTGTCCCTTAAAGTGCTCTCAATATTGACACGACCTGACTAGACGAAGGACACTATTGGGAAAATACACAGTAAGGTCAGTGTGGCACATGAATTGATGGAGGAAGGTAAGAAGCAGGAAGGTTGAAAAGGAGTCAATGAAGAGGGTGGGAAAGAGTAGCTAAAGCAATGTCCCACATGGGAATGAAAATGTAAGACGTATTCCAGAGATAGTAATTGATGAATTCTGGTGACTACTGAATTTGAGAAGCTAAGGTAGAAAGAGATGGTCTAAGGTGATCCCTAGGATTGTAGTATGAATGAAAAGGTGGAAATGGTGTCATCTGGTGAGAAGAGGAGTTAACCACTCTTTATACAGTGATTATTCATTGTATTATTCACATGATTCTGAGTACAGGTTTTATCACTCCAAGCTAAATTTGAGTTTCATAATGGGACGGTCAAGTTGAAATGGTGGATGTATGGGTGTGGCACTCTTTAGAGAGATCTGAGCTGTACATAAAGACTCAGGAGGATGGTAACTACAACCATAGATTTCTACAAAATCACTCAGGTAGAATGAAAAGTCAGAGGAAAGACCAAAAGATTAAAGGCAATGTCAAATGTAAGCTGTAAAATAAGAAGGTAACTGTCCAAGGACTTATCTAAAATATTTTTATTAATTTAAAGTTTATTTCTTATTTGTTAATACATATTAAATTTCTAAAGTTTTTGGAAGCAAATTTATCAGATACTTTGTCAATCTGGTACTAGTGCTTCACTTACATATCAAAAAAACAACAGGTTAGAGAAAAGAAACAGCAAAGAGTCCAAGAAAAGTTTATGATCTGACTCAAGCTCAGCATCAATATTAAATCCTAGAATATCAAGGAACTCAAGTCTTTATTTCTCCTACATTTTAAAACATGTTTCCTCTTTTTACACTCTTGGGGGGAAATGTTGTAATAACAGTAAAACTGGAAGATTTCACTCCGGATTGCTGCACATGAACGGCTTATGTCTGTGCACCCACATTGCTTCATCCACTCTACTCAAAAAAAAAAAAAACAAAAGTGTAAACAAATGAAAACATCACTGGGCAAGAATTTCACCATCCTGAGGAATATTAGGGTAATCTGTACTTGATTTCTGGGTTTTGTAGTTTTAAATATTCCTCTTAGTCAAGATGTTAAATAAATAAGCAACTTACACGGGCTAAACAAACTGGATCATTCTCTAAGATACACACAATTTGCATATTGTTTCACGGCTCATTATTATAGCTCAAATTCTTAATCAAGACTTCTGAAAGAAATTTGATATGATAGATCCAATCATAGTCAGGGACAACCCTAGTCTTCTGAAGTTCTTAATTCAGTGATAATCAAATCAGAATTCTTAACAAAATGCGCAAATGAAAAATACACAACTCTAGCTCTCCAAGGTACATCCACCTTTAAACAAGCCAGACTTCTGGCAGCATCACATCACAACTGTTCATAAAGCTTGATCTAGTCTCATAATTTTTAAAAATAAAACCTATAATATAAAAATTCAAAGATAAAATTTCTCAATTTTATCGCAACATATCTAAATTACTCAACATATCTAAAATGCTGAGATATGGGCTTAACAGGTATATGTTGGGTCTTCCACTTGAAGATGTCATATTCATAAGAAGAGAACTCTTACTGTTGTACTCTTTACTAAATTTCACTTTGAAAATCTGTCTTAAATAACTATACACACCATAAGCATATACAGTCTACACATAAAGCTATTTAATAATGTAGTTGTGAAAAGAGAATGTCCTCTAAAATACTCTCATAATATATATGGTAGTTATAAGATTTGCTGTTGCCATCTTCAGAATAATTTGATTATGACATTTGATGTAGGACGGGGGGTGGGTGTACTGGGAGAACAAGAGCCTTATCAGCTTCCTCATACAGAGAAACCCAAGATGGCTTGATTCCATACATAGAATTACGGTGACTATATGACACAGACAACAGCTTGTGTTAATGTGCCAACATTCATCAAAGAAAAAGTAATAGAAAGAATATCTAAAACACGAAGAAGTGTCCTTTCGCTTGGGAAGACTAAGGCCTGACAATGTCCGGTTCCCTAAAATACTAATCTCCAGCTTGTGGCACAAAAACCGTAACAGTGAAGAGTTGAGATGATTGTAGATTGTGGTTATTCCTGAACCTGCCTCCATTGTTCCCAGTTGATACCCAGCTAGGCAGATGGCCAAGGAGGGAAACACAAACATAATTCAGGGCCACTGTGTCATATATACCCAGAAATTTGGCCCTGACATCAGATTGTGCTGCAGCACTAGAATAAGCAGGACTATTAAGGGTGAACATCAGGAACTATCCCTTCAAATGGAGCTTAATTTAGTGCTAGACATTATGTGAATCATGATACTGTCTCCAGAATTTTACTCTCACAAATTCATACAAACACCTATTAGAAAATACAAATTCTAGTGTCCTTTCTTTACAAAATATACTTCCCAAAATGTACCTTATCTCTTATGGAACATCTGTAAAACCATAATAATCTCTTTTTAAATAATAATGATGCTGGAATAAAATGTTATCTATGATCAACATTACATGTGATAAATATTAATTGAAGATGACCTGTAATAGAAAGTTAACTTTTGTTCCAAATCACTGCATATATTGCATTATTACCTAAAAGCACATTATATTTTGAGAAAGTTGTTTACTTATATACTATACAATTGCTCTATTTTACTTTCATTGACCAGTCACGTTAATCTTTCCTATTAAAAAAAAATACTTGGCCAGGTGTGCTGACCCATGCCTGTAATCCCAGCACTTTAGGAGGCCAAGGCGTGCAGATCACCTGGGGTCAGGAGTTCGAGACCAGCCAGGTCAACATGGCAAAAGCCCGTCTCTACTAAAAAATACAAAAATTTGCTGGGCATGGTGGTAGGAGTCTGTAATCCCAGCTACTTGGCAGGCTGAGGCAGGAGAATTGCTTGAACCCGGGAGGTGGAGGTTGCAGTGAGCAGATATTGTGCCACTGCACTCCAGCCTAGGTGACAGAACAAGACTTCATCTATAAAAAAAAAAAGACTCCACACCACAAAACTGTCTTTTGTGGTGGATGTGTTGGATTTAGAATTTGTGTTTTCAAGCAATTTCAAATTTAATGATCTGCTTTCTACAAAATATCCTAATTTCCTAATATAACTTATTTACAATTACTAAAATAGAAAATTGATCTATCATATGAATTTCCTTTTGCCTTGCATACATATAAATTGACCTTAAGTTCACAGTTACCTATCTGACTTTTAAATAAAATATTGTTAAATATTTTAGGGTTTTTTTTTAATAAAAACTTTTTGAACTGGTATTTGCCCAAAACACACTATATCAGTATCCAATTAAAGTTGCACAGCACATTTAGCAAAAGAAAAAAAGTGACTTTTTCTGCTTTTGAAAACAATGTATAAAAATTATATAAACCTATGGCATGATAAAAAAAAAAAAAAAGAAAACTATAAAACCACCTTGAACACTGGGAATTAATTCTCACATTCTAAACCTCTCTTCACCCTATCATTTTCTGTCTCTGCAACAGATGGATATATATTGTGATACGAAAAGTTTTGTTGATGTGTGTCTTCATAAACCACCTTACTTTTACAAAACACGCAATAACATTTCTCCATATAAGAATATAAGACATGAAGAACATACGATGGGCATAGATACTGCTTCTTTTTCCCCTTTCCTTTCTTTGAAGACTTTTCCTTAGAATAGGCTTCTTCCACCCACAAGGAAATTAAAATTAAAAAGGCAGTTGTCAATAAAAACTTCATCTTGAAAACTTAAATTTCGGAAGATCGATCTACAAGAGAGAACAAGAAAATGTTTACACATATGAAGCAAACGATAACTATATGACTGTTCCTTTAAGGAATATAATCATTACTACCCAAAAGGCAAGTACATTTGTACATCAAATCCTCATTGCTCAGTCCTACGTGGTAATATTTCACAACATATTTAGTATTTTTCATGTAGTATTGTAAAGTCTCTTTTATATAGCAATAAAAGTCAATTTAAATAATGGCACATAGAAAACAAGACCGCCAATGAGATATTATAGGTTACTGTATAAAATTTCTGATTCTACAGCTACACAAAATTATAAATTGATATTGAATTGCACAGTATATCAAAAATATGTTTAGAAAGATACTTGGAAGCATGCTTTAACATAGCGTTAAAATTATTATCTTGGGCTAGTACACTGGAAGTATCTTTTTCTTTTTAAATTTTTATTTTGTTTGAAGTTCTTACGTATAGTTTTTCAAAAACAATGTATTTTAAAGAAAAAGACAATTCTAAGTATAAAAACCTGACAAATAAAAGAAAAAATTAATATCAAAGAGTTTCACATTCAAAATTCATTGCTTTTTTATTTAAACACATTAAATTGGCAAGCTACCTTTTTGACCCAAAAAGGTGCCTCTTAAGTTAGCTTTAAAGCTTTCCTACTTATTTGCTACTAACATTTACCATCAGAAAGATTACTTCAGAAATTCTAGGTAACATTATATGAAATAAAACAAGTGTTGTTACATTTTTTTCAAATTATCGTCCTAGCTATATTTTGATATTTTTCACGCTCAAATTAGAATTATATTCTTGCCAGAGTCTGATGAATAAAAAATAATTAAGCCTCTACTGACACTAGAGAAGTTCAACCTCTTCTGCATCCTTCATTTCCAAACTATAAATTGTTTCTCTTTCATTGTTTTCTGCAGAGTAAAAGACCTGTCATACTCTTCAACGCTAACTTAATACCCATCTCACCCTCATCAATTTGCTTCTCCTTACGGCATGTTTTTCATCTTTTTTTCCCTCAGGATTCTTCCCCCCATATTTATCTTTAACACATACTCGAGGCAAGCCAGAGGGGCTTCTCCCTGGGTACTTTAAATTGAAGACAACAGGGGGGCTCATCAGACCAACAGCAACAACACAAGGTTCTCCTCTGGCAACTTTACAGAATTGGACGCCCCCTTCCCCCATCTGACAGCGGCACCTGCTTCCAGACACCTTTGCCCCCAGCAGCAGGTACTTCTCCCACTTTTACCTCCTTGCCTCCCAAAAACGGAGGGCCGGGGCCTCCTAACGGTTCGAAGGGGGCGACAGAGAAATTCAACACTCTGCTCTGTCCTCACCCCCAATCTTTTCAAGGGGCACAGCTGCATAGACTGGAGGATCCTCATAAACAAAACAACGCAAGGAGCACTCCTGGCCAACCTTGCGTTCCCTAATTACCCCGGCCCTCTGCATCCCTCCACCACGAGCGTCTCCGCGGGCGCCACCGCAGCGGGGACCCGGCTGCAGCGGCCAGGCGCCCAGCTCCCCTCTCCCGCGCAGGGCAGCGCGCCTCCTCCCCTGCACGCCGCAGTGCTCCTCGCGCTCCGCCGCCCCGGGCTTGACCCGCTCTTTCTGCAGAGGCGTCTATTCCCGTCCCCAGACCACCGTCGCCGCCCCACCCTGCGTCTCCTCCTCCTAAGTGGAGCTCCTGGCACTTACCCGGAGGCGCCCCTGCCCACAACCGCCGGGCGAGATCGTGGAGGCTCCCGGCAGAGGTGGCAGTGGCTGCTGGGGGTGCAGCGGGCGCCGAGCGGAGGCAGCTGCGTCCCAGCCGCCCGCGCCACCGCCGAGCTCGGCTGACGCGCCTGCTCGGGCCACTGAGCCTGCGCCGTGGCGCGCCGCGGTCGGGGCCGCTGCGGGGACAGCGCGGGCCGCGCGGGAACCTGGCGACCGCCGGCGTGGGAGGGAAGAGGTGTCCCGACAGAGCAACGTCACGGCATCGTCCCCTTCAGGCATTGGAGGGGTTACGGAGCAGAAACGTGCCCCCCCTCACTCCTTAGGGGACTGAAGGAGTTGGGGACGAAGGGCGGGAATGATAGTGTTGGTACAAAAAGAAAAAAAGCCTTTCAAGGAGCTGGGATTGCTTAGGGTCAGCTTTTGACCACTAGCAACAAACAACAACAGAACAACAAATGACCTTCTTGGGTCAAAGCGAACAAAACACATTTTCTGTCATTTCATCATTTGCCTGGAATCCAGACATCCAACTTCATCTCCGGGTCTTCCAATTTCTAAAAGCCTTACCTTTCTGAGCAAGCTTAAATTGGTCAAAATTACTGACAGTATAGTCATACAGGTAATACTATTTTTAACATCGGTTACATAATTAACATGTGTATAGAACTTGACAGTTTCAAAAAAGCTTTCACTGGCCTTATCTCCTGTGGACCTCACCACATTCCTGGGCAAGTTTTGTCATCCTTCCACTTCTGTAGATGAAGAATCTGAAACTCAGTTATATTAAGAGATTTACTTAGAGTTACAGATCTTGAAAGAAATTTACCAGAGATTCAAAGTTAGTGATTTTTACATATCTGAGCCAGATATGGTCTCTGCCTTAGGAGAGCAAAATGCTGTTGCCCTCATCCTTGTGAAGAAGTAGCCATTACTTGGATATGCAGCCCTTAGATAACAGATAAGGTTATCCCATTATCTCTTGAATGTATGCCTGATTGATTTTTTAATTTTTACTTTTTAAGCAACAGGATCTCACTTTGTTGCCCAGGCTGAAGTGCAGTGGCACAATCATAGCTCACCGCAACCTTGAACTTCTGGGCAATCAAGCGATCCTCTTGTCTCAGTCTTCCTGGTAGAGTAGCTGGAACAACAGCCACAAGCCATTGCGCTCCACTAATTTTTTTTTTTTTTTTTTTTTTTTTTTTTTTTTTTTTTTTTTTTTAAGAGACAGCCTCTCTGGCTTTGTTGTCCAGGATGGTCTCCAACTCTGTCTTCAAGCCATCCGCCTGCCTCAGCCTCCCAAATTGGTGGGATTACAGGTTTGAGCCACCCCACCTCACTGCACCAGGCCCTGATAGATTTTTTTTTTATTAGAAAAGCATTGTCTCAAGTGAGCATCACTTAGCATTGTATTGTGGACCTACAGATGTATCCACTAATAAATTTTTCCACCCACAGCATATGGAGGAAAGGAACATTTCCTGCATATAATCGTGTTCCATAAGCTTCATGAGATATTCTGCTGCCTAAGAGTAGTGATCATTAATAAGTGATCGCTACCTTATTGACATTACAAAATGATCATTATTCAAAGAGCCATACTGTTTGGAGCACCCCACCCCCAAAGTGGATCAGGATATAACTTTGGATTTTAATGCTTTATTTAAAAGAACTATATTGGTAATATACGTTTCATAAGATATAATTTTAGGTGAATAGGTCATATGAAGAATGATAAAGGAATTAGTTTTCATGCAACCAGGGGAGTTTAGAAGTTGAAGAAAACCTTACACTTAGTTTTCAAGTAATCAAGAAATTATTAAGAGTTCAGAATAATAGGATATTCAGATTCCCGTAATAAAATGAACATCTTTTATGTACAAACTCTAATGTCCACATTTGGAAGAACTATGCTGAAAATACCTACAATTGACTTGCTCACCTTCCCTAGTATTGTTTCTATGCCATCCATGGGTGTTATATTGGAGAATTAGGTTATTTAGAAGAAAAGCATGTCCAGCAGTTTGGATGGGTTTGTGGGATTTTTGCCCAAAGGGTAAGAAATACAGTTGATGTCCTAAAAGCACTTCTTCTAGGCCAGTAAAATGGTCAGGTTCAGAATTTTGAAAATTTTTTCTATGAAGGTGATCTGCTTACCTATATTTCTATAACTTTTATATCATAGTGTGAAAAGGGATGCTTCTAAATAATGTCATGAAATAACCTATTTTCCCCAGTTCTGTCAAGTGTTCTACTTTTCTCTGTTTATTTCTATCAACATTCACTCCTTTAGTAATTTCGTCTGGTCACATGGTTTTAAACACAGTGTTGATAGCTCCCAAATGTACTTCTCCTCACTAGACGTCTCTCCAGACTCATCTATCTAACTGCCTTTTCGACATCTCAACTTGCGTATTTAATAAACATGTCAAACTCAATGTGTCCCAAACTGAACTATTGTTCTCCCTAAAATCTGCCCCACATTCAGCCTTCTCCTTCTCAGTTGATGGCAACCTCATCCTTAGGGTTGCTCAGGCCAAAAATCATGAAGTTGTTCTTGATTCCTCTCTTTTTCTCACAAGCAAAATCTCTGAGGAAATCCTGTTTACTCTCAAATGACAACAGGAATTCAGCTACTTCTTATGATTTTTTACTGCAGCCACCCTAGACTGAGTGACCTTCATGTTTACATTAGATTACTGTATTAGCATTTTAGCTACTCACCCTGCCTCTATCATTGTTCTCTCCCTTCCCTGAGTAATCTCAAAACAGCAGCCAGAGTGATCCCTTTAAAACATGTCATATGTCAGTTTATGTCATTCCTCAGCTCAACACCAGCCATTAGTCCCCATTTTACTCTCATTATAAACCAAAGTGTTTACAATGGTCTACAAACCTTCAATTGTTATGCATCTCCTCCCCCTAACTCTGATTTCTTCTCTCCTAATGGCTGTCTCTCTTTCAGCCCCACTGATCTTGCTGCTTCTCCAACATGCCAATGCCAGGTATGGTCCCATCTTAGGTTACTGGCTCCTCTGTCTAAAATGCTTTCCCCCCAGACCACCACACACGTAACTCCCTCATATCTTCAACATCAGGAACCAGATGACCCAGATGTCATCATCTCACAGAGATTTATCCAATGTTATTTAAAAGTGCAAACCCTCTCCCATCCAAAGATTTCCAATCCCCCTTTGCCTGCTTTTCTTTTTGTTTTCATAGTACTTATTACCTCCCAATTCATCATACAGTATACTTATCATTTGTGACCTGTTTTCTTGCTAAAATGTAAGCTTCATGAAGGCAGAGATTTGTATCTATTTTTGTCCATTGATGTTGCCCACACACCTACAATAGTGTTGAATGAATGTATAAATCTTGGCCTCATTTCTTAACTTCTTCAAATTTCATGTTTCCTTATTAGCAAAATGAAAATGACAATGCATAATTTGCAGGATTGTTCTAAGAAATAAACAGGTTAATTGACGTTAAAAATCTGCTGCAGAGAAGAAAAGTCAGCAATAATTGCCCACCCCTATTTTCACTTGTTTTTATTTGTTTAATGGAATGATAGAATTTTGTTGTGACTGTTTTTTTTTAATTATTTTTAATTGTTGTGGGTACATGGATTTTTCACTTACTGGGACCCTGTTTTCCATTTCTTTCTGTACATCTACACTGAAAATATTTTGTAGGTCTACATCTAAACACTAAAACCCTTCTAACCTTCTCTTCTTCTTTTTTTTTTTTTTTTTTTTTTTTTTTTTTTGACACAGGGTCTGGCTCTGTCACCCAGGCTGGAGCACAGTGGCATGATCTTGGCTCACTGCAACCTCCTCCTCTCGTGCTCAAGCAAACTTTCTACCTCAGCTTCCTGAGTAGCTAAGGACCCTATTTTCCATGCATCCATCTTCACCTGGCCTATAATATATTTATTTGATTTGATTTGATCATAAAACCTAAATACAGCCCTAAATATCTTGTGTTATACTAAGAAATCAAACTTTGGATACAGAGAGAGTATTCTCACCAAATCATTTTTTGTGTGTGACGTAAATACTCATCACTGTTGCCACTGCCTAAATAGCCTTACAACATGCTTTAAAGATATAAATTATTTTTTTCTGTATTCTCTCTACATGAGTCATACTTCCTCTTTAATGACAGCCTGCACTGTAATAGTCATTCATGAGATTTTTTCATCAAACTTTCAGTCCGTTTACCAGTATAATAATCAGATATTTTCAAGAAAAGTATGTCCAGCTGTTTTAGATGTGGTTCTCCTCCAAATCTTTAAACATTTCTCAAAATAGATAATGGGAGAATAAATATAAGTAAAGAGAAGATTACAGCAGGACATGATGAGAATAGTGGGACAGTTATTCAGCATCTTGCAAACACTATTCATAAAACTTAAAAGACAGTAAACTTACATTAGGAAATGTTGATGTGTAGCCAGTCTTGTTAGAATAATAAAAACATTATTTGATATTTGATAAAATCACTTCCATATGTTTTCTTCAAATAGCATATTATCCTTAAAATGTTCTCTAATCTCTTATTTTTAAACTAACTTTTAAACAATAGTAGCCATCTTTCATTGATTACCTATTAATTGCAAAAAAAAAAGTTTCTACATTATGGTTTTAAAACTTCAAAATGTACTTGCAAGTTATTTTCATATCCATATTCTTGATGAGAAACCAGAGGAGAGGCTCAGGGAATTTAACTTATTCAGAGTATTAGAGCTGGAAGAAGAAGAGATAGGATTATTTCATCTTGCATGTCCTTTACAACATTAAGACTCTGACTCCAATTGCACATAGGCAAGTGAAAGAAGCTTAGTTTTTAGACATAGATGTCTTTGTACAGAATACTGAATGCAAATTAAAAAATTGAAGTCAAAGGGGTTGCTCTTACCTCCAACTCCAGATTGGCCTTAAAGATGAACTAATAAGTGAGTCATGTTTACTTAACATTTGTTTTTGTTCATCATATTAATAATAGCAAAAATAATAATGACCATCATCATTGATTGACAGCAAAGTACTTTGAATTTGTTATCTCCTCAATACCTTCATGAGGTTAATACTATTATTGTTGCAATTTACAGATAAAGATCCCCAAGCATCATATAATTTTTCCAAAGTCAGTTTACTAGTAAGTGATTGAGAGAGCTATGTATCTAAATATGTCTGATTCTGGAAACTGGCCCTTAAAATATTTTTGTGTGACTATAAATTGTATATTCAATAACATCTCATGATACACAGAATAACAATAATCTTCAACCAAAATACCACACTAATTGTGATAATATGAGAAGACAGAAGAAGCATGAATAAGATATTTCTATTTATAAATTTGAGCATCACACTATATTTCATCTAGTTGAGGAAACAGTCCAGAACAATTAAATGGCCCACATTAGTATCTACCAATCTGCCATCAGTGCTTACCCCCATGGGGAAGAATCATGTGTGCCTTGATGTGTGTGGACTTAAAACAGATATCAAAATTGTAATGCATTGTCAAAGTATTCACTATTCTGACACAGCTCTTTAGATAAATTAGACATATATCCTAAGTCCTTAGCAAAAAAAAAAAAAAGAAAAAATCACCTTCCTCTATGAAAATGACATGTTATTATTAGTGTGTTTCAGGAATATGTCTTAAAAACAAATAAATCTATTGATTATTCAGAGTTCTATTATTAAGGCAAGGCCAATATTCATAATACAGAATCATGAATTTTAGCCAAAATTCTTTACATCCAAGTAGGTATTACCAAGCAACTGTCAACCACAGATCAGTTTGTGTGAGTTATTTATTCTTCTTATTTTGTGGTCAACATGTGACAGGCAGTTCATTCGGGGCTGCTCCAAGCCAAACATTGCTTTGAAGCAATGATGACAGTTATTGTGGCAGGAACAGATGACTAGTAACTCAGCCCACAAATTTCCCAAACAGAATCTCTTCCAAAAGCAGTTTTTACCAAGTCTGAGCAAAGTTATTGTTGACTCTTCTGAATCTGCCCATCAGCATTCCTGCAGATCTGAGAAGAGGTCATGCTATCCTCCACAAGCCAGAATTTCAAGTCTTAAATATTCATGGCAACATGTCCTCTTCCCTTGGAATCTAAAATAGACGTGTAATCTCAGTTTAATAAGCAATCCAAAAATCTGTGTTTTAGAAACTTGTCAATAATGTCAATCTTGATTTGTTTTTGTTTTCTCCTTCCTTTAAGACCTAGGTAAACAGTTAATATTGCAGAAGCATTACATGAGGATCATGTAAAGAATTTATTCTTCCAGATTTTCTAATACCAAGACAGTTCCACTGAAAACTCCAAACATGCAGATTATGAATTCTAAATCTGGTCTTGTGGGAAATGTTTTATATTAACTGTACCAGTAAAATCCATTTATAATTTTTATATATATGGTATGAGATAAGATGAACAAGAACCAGCTCTCTAATAACTTTTTTAGAATAAGCAAGTGGATAGGCAACAGTCATACAAATAGTACAAATTAGCTATAGAAAGAAAACCACTGCATTTATCAAAGTACTAAAGTTTTAAAATAAGACTTTAAAAATAGCCTCCCTGCACCAGACCCAGTGGCTCACACCTGTAATCCTAGCCAAGGTGAGTGGATTGCTTGAGTCCAGGAGTTCAAGACCAGCCTGGGCAGCATGGTGAAACCCCATCTCTACAAAACATACAAAAATTAGCCAGTCATGGTGGTGTGCACATGTGATCCGAGCTACTCGGGAGGCTGATGTAAAAGGATCTCCTGAGCTCGGGAGGTTGAGGTTACAATGAGCTGAAATCACGCCACTGCACTCCAGCCAAGACAACAGAGTGAGATCCTGTATCAAAAGAAAAAAAAAAACAGGATGAAAGAAAAATTAGGCTCACCAGGCAAGCTCTCGACATGTCATCATCATTAAGTATGTACTTATTTAAGTTTGTCAGGGATTTTTGAGAGTATATCTTTCTAGCTGAATTAAAAAAATTATCAATAGAATTTATATGTAGTACTGATGCAGAGGTAGAAGAACATTTGTTCTAGGGTAATAGCATCAGCAAAGAGGTAAAAATACAGTTCTGAGTCTGGCTTGGCTGGGAAATGTGCCAAAATGAAAGTTTCTTACCCATTAGGTTGGGTTAGAAAAAAAAAGGGACCAGAATAAAATATTTGGAGAAAATTCTGCAGGTTAGCATATTTTAAAGCATGTTCTATTCAACATTAGCCCTCAGGATGCTTCATGGTGGGGGAAAAAAAAGAAAGAAAGAGAAAAATCAATGAAAAATGTTGTCTTTCTCTTAAGATTTATAAAGTATTTTAGCATATTAATTTTTGTTGTTGCTTTTTAAACATTACTTTTTTTTTTAATAGAGATGATGTCACACTATGTTGTCCAGGCTGGTCTCGAACTCCTGAGCTCAAGTGAACCTCTGGCCTCGGCCTCCCAAAGTGCTAGGTGCTTACTGCCATAGCAACCACACCTGGCCTGTTATATTATAAATTAAAAAAAAAATTGTCAATATAGTTTCACCCGGTTCAATGGACTGAATGTTTTTGTACCCTAAAAGCTCTTATGTTGAAGTCCTTTCCCCCAGTGTGACGGTATTAGGAGGCAGAGCCTTTGTGTGGTAATTAGGTCATGAATGTAGACCCTTATGAATTAGTGCTTTTATAAAAGGGACCCCAGAGAGCTCTCTAGCCCCCTTCCACCATATGAAGACACAGCAAGACTGCTATCTGTGAACCAGAAAGTGAACTCCTACCAGACACTGAATTGGCAGACACCTTGATCTTTGAATTCCCGGCTCAAGTGGCAGGGAAGGGAATGTAAATTGTGGTTAGACAATTTCAGGAAAAACTTTCTTATAGATAGCCTGAACTACTTCATTGTCCTTCTGCTACATTCCCTTGACAAAATTCCAATAGTGGGTAAAGCCTACTACCTGCTTTCTCCAAATTGAGTCAACAGATTAATTATGCAGTAGAATACAGATGGTCTTTAATTTAAAGTGGTGGACTTAATAATAGGTTTATCAGGATATAACCCCATCAGAGCACAAGAAGCTTCTTATGAACAACAAGGTTTCTATGAATATGTATCACTTTTGCACCATCATGAAGTTGAAAAATCATTAGTAGAAACACTGTAAGTCAGAGACCATCTGCTCTGTTCCCAGCATTAGATGCATTTTAACTTATACTACTTTTGGACTTAAGATGTGTTTATTGGGACATAACCTGATGTAAGTGGAGATGCATCTGTAGTTTAAAATGACATGTATAATAGAGAAGCCCTTTACATGCTCAGGAATTTTATTAACGTTGCTTTTGTTTTCCATGGTTATTTCATGCATTCTCCACTCTCCTCAAACCTCCAAGCGTATTTTTTCCTCCTCAGTCTCAAGAGATGAGAAAATGGAAGCCATCAAAATGGAAATGACTTCAAGTTCATTCAACAAATCTACTTATGCTATGAATTTTTCTTTTCTCCTTCTATTCTGTTAAAATAAAACATTTCTTCTGTGTTTCTTCTGTCCAGGATCAATTCCTCCACCTGTGCTTTGAATTTTATCCTCCTCTCATGAATTCAGGAATTCTGATACATCAGTTCTCCTCTC
This sequence comes from Macaca thibetana thibetana, assembly GCF_024542745.1. Lineage (NCBI taxonomy): Eukaryota > Metazoa > Chordata > Mammalia > Primates > Cercopithecidae > Macaca > Macaca thibetana. Next base: position 32,708,669 of record NC_065582.1, read on the forward strand.
CTTTCTCTTTACCTTCATCTTCACCCTTTCCACTGACTCCATCATTCAACAGACCAAAGTTTCCAACATTTAAAATAAAAACCTTGTTCTGCCCCAGCCTAAATATGAAGCACATTCAACTTCCACACCTGACCCTCAACAGCCAGACCTTCAAGAGCAAACACTTGCAAACCCTCTGTCTGTCTTCATTTTCTTACACGTCTCTCAAATGTATTGTAATCCAGTGTCTTCCACTGCACGTGCCCTGCTCAAACCAGCATCATCAATGATTTGAACATTCTAGAATCTTTACCTTGTTTGACCTCTCTTCATCCCTTGATGTAGCAAATGGTTCTCTCTTACACGGAAATTGCTCTTCCCGTGACTCTCTCTTCTCTGCTTCCTTTGGCTATTTATTCCATCTCATTTATAGGTTTTTATTACTCTACCCATTTCTTAAAAACTGATGGTCCTCAAATTTCCTTCTCAGGCCCTCTGGTCTTCTCACTCCACATAGTCTCTCTGTTCATTTCATCTACTTCTATCACTTCAAGTACCATCTCTATTTGTGAATATCTGAGTCAGTTCAAGCTGCTATAATAGACTACCATAGACTGAGCACGTTAAACAATAACCATTCCTTCCTCACAGTTTTGGAGGCTGGGAAGTCCAAGATCAGGCACCAGCAGATATTATGTCTGATGAGAGGCTGCTTTCTGTTTAGCAGACATCTGTCTTTTCTTTGTATTCACGCATGGCTGAGAGAGAAATCATCTCTGGTGTCTCTTTTATAAAGGCACCAATCCCATTCAAAAGAATTGCACCCTCATGACCTAATTACTTCCCAAAAGTCTCACTTCCTAATATACCATCACATTGAGGGTATTTTAACATATGAATTTGAGGGGGACACAAACATTCAGTCCATAATAATTAATGACCTAAAAATATCTTTTAGCCCAGAATTCTCTGGGAGTTTCAGAACTATATAACAACCGCTTCCTAGACATCTCTATTAGAGGATCTTGCCAGAATTCCAAATTAGAAATATACAATCCTCTGCAGATCTTTCCAAACTTCTCATACTCCAGGGCTTAACATTTCAATAAAAACTACTATTGTGTATCCAGTTTCCCCAGTCAGCTTGTACCATGTACAACTTCACACATTATACTTCAGTCCATTCACCTCTTTCTCTTCTTCCAACAAGCCAAACCTATCTCCACTGGAAGGCCTTTACAATTGTGCATTTTATGAGGAATGCTCTTTTACCAATTCTTCCTACAGCTAGAATGTTCTCCTTTATCATTACCTGAAATGTGTTCTTAGCATTTCCTGTCCCCCTAATTAGCATCACATGTCACTTTGCACCTCATTATGCTATTTGGTCTCCTTACAGCCTTTATCACAGGTGTTTGTTTACTTGTTTGTCTCCTTCACTAAAAGGTCAGGTCTCTTAGAGATTATGCCTATCTGAATCACCACTGTATCATCTGCATTTAGCACTGTCATGGTGACATAATAGAAACTTAATAATATATTTTTAATAAACTTACTAGATATTTCCCTAGGCTGAAATGCAGAAGGCTACACAGGTAACCCAGGAAAGGCTACTCAAAGTTATAAATAGAAACATATCTACAGCTAATAATCCTTGACAGTAAATATACCATTGGACAACATAGTAAGATCTCATGGCTACAAAAAATGAACAAAATTATCTGGATATGGTGGCACGTATCTAGTTCTAGCTACTCAGGAGGTTGAGGTGGGAGGATCACTTGAGCCAGGGAGGTAGATGGTGCAATGAGCTGAGATCATGACACTGTGCTCCAGCCTGAGAAACAGAGAGAGACCCTGTCTCAAAAAAAAAAAATATATATATATATATACATATATATATATATATATGCATACACACACACACACACACACACACACACACACCCCACTGGAATATTGTATTGTGCAGTGAGATCTTTTACTAATTTATTTAATTAAATCAATTAAATTACCTTTTGCTGAAAGGAAAAATAAGAAAATTGGGTTATTTAATTTTATTTTTCATACACATGGGGATAATCCCGAAAGTCAAGAAGAGGAAATAAAATGGATACTTCTACACCTCACTTCATTTTATAAACTTGATGTTTCACTTGAATTTTGTTGAGTGCTGTAGGGATAAACTGACAGACTAAGTAACCTACTTTTAATTTTATAATTAAAAATAAAGGAGTGGGTTAAAAAGTGTTCTAATTCTGAAACTCTATATCTACATTTATGCTCCCCTTTTGGTAGCACTTTCTTTTTTCCTGCTTACATAATCAACTGTCTTTATTATGTTTAGGAGGAACAAGATTAAGATTATCAAGTTATATTATAAATTTAAAAAAAACTCTTTACATAGCATTTGCATTATATTAGTTATCATAAATAATCTATTTTTAAATTTGTATTTAAAAAAATTTAGGTTAGTTAAATTTTCTCCAGCAATGGGACTGGAGAAGGAACAAAGAAAACTGTAACTGGTTGTGATCAATTAGTTGCAAATGCTACTGCACTTGGACCAGCCTATTATAAGTAATCTAGAGATAATTTAAAGGATACAGGAGGATGTGCATAGGTTGTATGAAAATACCTCATCTTTTATATCAGGGACTTGAGCATCTACAGATTTCAATACAATCCCCCACAGATGTTAGAGGAAAAACTGTACCACAGATGGGGAAGCTTAAACAACAGAAATTTATTTTATCACATATCTGGAGGCTAGAAATCGAAGATCAAGGTGCTGGCAAAGTTGGTTGCCTCTGAGGCCTCGCTCTCCTTGGTTTGCAGGAGATGGTCCTCTTGTTGCTTCTTCTCAGGATTATCTTCTGTGTATAGGAGTCGTTAGTGTCTCTTTCTCGTCTTATAAGGACACCAGTCATATTGGATTAGAACTCCACCCTAATGGGATCATTTTAGTTTAACCACCTCTTTAAAGACATTATCTCCAAAAATGGTTGCATTCTGAGGTATTGAGGTTTCAGGACTTCAGCATATTAATTTCGGAGGGACTTGATTCAATCATGATAAATACTATAAGCAAATGTAAAAGGAAGGATAGTGAAGACTCTTACAACTTTATTGGCTACTTAGATATTAGCATATTAATTTATTCCCTATTCTAAAAGTAGAGGCAAAAGTTGCGGACCTATTATAATAATTAGGTTTTGGATATAGCACCTGAAGTAGATACAAGATATGTGAATAGGACTTTGAAGAAGAAGCTGAAACGGAGAAGAAAGTGGTGAAGGAAATTTCAAAAGAAGGATCCTTGCACCTTGGAAACTGATTGTGAATTATGGTAAAAACCACTCAAAGACAACTTGTAGTTTTTGAATTCACATAACTAGGTGCTTAATGGGATATTTATAGAATTATGAAATAAGTGAAGAAGTATAGCTGTGGGGAGAAAGATATTCTATTTTAGACAAATTCAGATTGAGGCACCAAATGATGATTTCTAATAGTCTATTAGAAATGAAAGACCTGGCTGGATGCAGTGGCTCACGCCTGTAATCTCAGCACTTTGGGAGGCTGAGCTGGGTGAATCACTTGAGGTCAGAAGTTCGAGACCAGCCTGGCCAACATGGTGAAACCCAATCTCTACTAAACATACAAAAAAATTAGCCAGGCATGGTGGTGCACACCTGTAATCCCAGCTACTTGGGAGGCTGAGACAGGAGAATCACTTGAACTGCGGAGGTGGAGGTTGCAGTGAGCCAGTGCTGTTGTTCTCCAGCCTGGGCAACAGAGTAAGACAGACAGACAGACAGACAGAAAGAAAGAAAGAAAGAAAGAAAGAAAGAAAGAAAGAAAGAAAGAAAGAGCCTTATACTCAGGAGAGTGTCAGGGATAGAGGTGTAATACAACATACAATACCAACTGATACACCAAGGGAAAATGAAAATACAGGAGAGAAAGTCCAGTTGTATCTTTGGGGATGCCTACACTTAGAGGAAGAAAGATAGAGGAATCATGGAAGTGAAGAAATGACAGAGTTTGCAAAAGTGTAATTACCAGAGCCAAAGGCTACAATTTATCATCTTCAATGAGTATGATGGGGTTCACAGGAAAATGAGGTATGGATGGAGTAAAGGACCAAAGGCAAGCATATATCAGTTACCTTGTACCAGAAACTTTATGTACAATATCTCTCATTCTGAAGGTAAATATATTTCTTTTTTTCTGTGCATTAGGGTTAGGATTAAAATGTAGCCCTTTTATCTTTTCATATCCTGCTGTATGTAAATAATTTATAGCAAATTATCTAGACAGAACTTAAAAATATGGAAGTCAAAACAGTACTGAAGGGAAAATAGAATTGGTAACAAATGACAAATGAATAGGTAGACAATTGGACAGATAGATCAATCTACTGTGAAAACAAAATCTTACATTTGTCAACATCACATATGGGCCATCAGTAGGAGAAGATTTCCATAATCATTCATGGAATTCATGATTACTCAAAATTGATTATCCCAAGTGAAAACTTTTTATTCCAGGACAAAATAGTCAACTGTACTTTTGATAAGGATTTACCTCTTATTCTTGTGTTCTATTTATTTTATTTATTCATTCCAATTAATTCATTTTAGTGCCCTGTACTTTCCTTTGTAATTAATGAAACCTAGGGTCTCCCTATCACAAGTTTGTGAAGGTAGGATAGAGAGCTAGAATGATAAGCAGACAGCAATATTTTTTTCTTCAACTTTTTTTTTAAGTTCTGAGTACATGTGCAGGATGTGCAGGTTTGTTACATAGGTAAACGTGTGTCATAGTGGTTTGTTACACAGATCAACCCATCACCTAGGTATTAAGCCCAGCATCCATTAGCTATTCTTCGTGATGCTCTCTCCCCACCCCACCACAGGCCCCAGTGTGTGACAACTGTGTTTAAAAAAAAAAAAAGTAAGAAAATTACTCATTAAGAATACCACATAGCACATTTTAATTTGATATTTCTTTTTTATTTTTACTTTTGTCTTTTTTTGAGACAGAGTCTCACTCTGTCATCCAGGCTGGAATGCATTGGCACAATCTTGGCTCACTGCAACCTCCACCTCCCAGGTTCAAGCGATTCTCCTGCCTCAGCCTACCAAGTAGCTGGGATCACAGGGGCCAGTCACCATGCCTAGCGAATTTTTGTATTTTCAGTATAGACAAGGTTTCACCATGTTGGCCAGACTGAACTCTGGTGAACTGAACATGGTGAAACCTTGTTGGCCAGACTGAACACATGGTGAAACTTTGTTGTCCAGACTGAACACCATGTTGGCCAGACTGAACTCCTGACCTCAAGCTATCTGCCGGCCTCAGCCTCCCAAAGTGCTGGGATTACAGGTGTGAGCTGCCGTGTCTGGCCTAATTTTATATTTATTTTAATAAAAACATTTTTTGGCTATTTACTATGCTTTAAACGTTAGGTTGAAGGCTATAATATGAAAATTAGTAAGAAATGGAGCCTCCTGTAAAATGGTCTGAAGTGGGAGAAACAGACCGATGGTCATAAACAGTGTGGTATGAGTTGTTCTGCAGGCAAGCACAGAGAAGTCTGGAAGCAGGGAGCCCACTCGGGGGAATCAAAGGTTTCTCGAAGGAGATGACTTGGATGATCCTTGCAAAATAATTAGGAGTTCGCTGGATTGCAGTCCTTTTGGTGCAAAGATTTTGATCCCAAACAGTTAGACCACAATGGGTATGGACATTTGAATTAGGCATGAGCCAAATAGGCATTAGTCAGACCATCGGTATTGCTAGAACATTGTAGGAAAGTGGGAAGAGATAAAGCCAGGGAGGTAAAAATGATCAGATAATGAAGAACATCGAACACCATGCTAAAGAGTTTATTTTTACTTTATTCTGAAGATTAGGAGAGCCATTGAAGAATTTTAAGTAAGAGATAAAACATGACCAGATTTATATTTAAGAAGTATGATTAGCAAAAGAACATGTTGATTTTGAATTGTTTCCAAATATTAAAGAATTTCATTAAAATAGATTAAGCAAACAGTGTAATTAATTTGCTCTGAGTAAATCTTTTTAAAGTAACATTGTGATTCTAAAATCACACACCATTGTTATTTCAGTTTTGTGCTATATTAATTCCCTTTTGGTATTTTTATTAAAATAGCTGTACGACTCATTTAAGGAGTTTTTATGAAATTTTAAGAAACTTTAAATCTCTCCATTAATAAATTCTGTAAGAAACTTGCATGCCAATCGATCAATATCCTCAATTGATAACTGGCTCTATTTCAGTGAATTTGTTAAATAATTTTGTATCTAAATAAATTCATACAAATAGCACTGGTAAGAATGGCTGCTGTAACACAAACCAATGTTATCCAAGGAGCTTCCACCTCTACTGCTATAACTGTAACCTGGGGTCCCTGGACCACCAGAAGCTTGATGTCAGATGGGAGGCAGACATGTGCAAAAAAAGAGTTTACTTGCATGCAACAGACAGGCTTATACTGTAAATATTTAAAGAGGAGGAAGACAGACATTTTATCTCAGACTGGGAATTAGAGCATCCCTGGGGAATCTTTTTAACTAGATTAATGAATCAAAGAACATTTCATCTACCAAATTTTAGAAAAAAATCTTTGACAATAAAGACAGAATTCCTATCTATTGAATATAAATCTCTGTTCATGGATTTTGGAAATTTCCAGATGAATCATATGTTTAGATGTTATAAGGACAATATATTTATCTTTGAGACATCATATAGAATATAATGGTCTATATTTAGGAAAACAAATAAATAGAAAGAGAGTTGTGTCTATGCTCCTTTAGAAAGTTACAGTTTTTAATTTTTGCTTTGGCATATTATCAAAAGAAATGTAGGAATTTCCAGAAGTAATTGTTCATTTATCACCATTCCATTTTGGTTAGTGTAAGTCTTGGGGAAAATATGTGCAATTGATTGAGTTAATTGTTTCCATTTGAAAACCAAGACAGGATGTCTCAGCCAGATGCCAGTTCAGGTACAGTGTTACTGATGGAATGGCTAAATGTAATAGTGGCTTTATTAGACTAGTGAAAGAATAAGTTTTAAATTTTACTCTAAATGACAGTGCAGTTTCACTGATTTTATTATGAACATTTAAATCTGATTGAACAAATGTGTAGCTCCAATTGGTAATGGGTCTGGAAGAGGATGAGAAAAGCCAGCAAGAAAGAGAGAGTAGGCCAAAATTTAAGAAGGTCCAAAGAAACTGGAATGTTAACATGTGAATAAAGCTCACTAAATTTAATAACATTTCCACTGTTTTTGAAGTAATATATTTCATTATATCCATATTGACAAGTAGACGAAAATACATTTCAAGAAATAGGTCTCTTCATTTCCACAATTTATCAGGATAATATTATCTTGTAAATAAATAGGACAGCATTGGCTTGAGGGCTTTAGCTTAGCCAGATACAAAGTAATAATTGAAGAACTCTTTTTTTTTTTTAGACATAGTCTCCTTCCTTGTCCTGGAATCTGGAGTACAGTGGCGTGATCTCACTGCAGCCTCCACCTCCCAGGTTCAAGCGATTCTTCTGCCTCAGTCTCCCGAGTAGCTGGAATTACAGGTGCCCACCACCACATCTGGCTAATTTTTGTATTTCCTTTAGTAGAGAGAGGGTTTCACCATGTTGGCCAGGCTGGCCCCAAACTCCTGACTGCAAGTGATCCGCTCACCTCAGTCTCCCAAAGTGCTAAGATTACAGGCATGAAGCCATTGTGCCTGGCCTGAAGAGCTCTCCTAATACATAGATAAAGATATATTTCTGTACTTTAGCTAATTCAAATGTGAGGATCGTGTTTACTTATAAAAGCCAAAATATAAAAATTCTTCTATCTTTTTTAGGCATACATTACTGTGTTTAAACAGACTTCAGTATAAAGAAGTTACTTTTAAACACTTTTGTTATTTGAGAAGATGGAAAAAATAATAACCAGCAAGAGAATCTATAAAGATGATTTTTTTTTATTTTTATTTTTTTTTATTTTTTTGGAGACAGAGTCTCGCTTTGTCACCAGGCTGGAGCGCAGTGGCGTGATCTCGGCTCACTGCAACCTCTGCCTCAAGGCAGAATCATTCAAGTGATTCTCCTGCCTCAGCCTGCTGAGTAGCTAGGACTACAGGCGCTTGCCACCACGCCCAGCTAATTTTTGTATTTTTAGTACAGGCGTGGTTTCACCATGTTGGCCAGGATGGTCTTGATCTCTTGACTTCATGATCCGCCCACCTCGGCCTCCCAAATTAGTAAAGATGACTTTCTATGTTACTAATGAATCCTTCTTTATAAAAATTATCTCTTTGTTAATTACTCTGTATGTATGTTTTGAGGAGCTGTACCTGGGTTAAGAAAATATCGGGGAATCTGGGGCCAAGGGCTACAGTTTAGGGAGAAGTGAAGAATCCCACAGTAATTTAAGTGTCCCCTTTTACAAGGAGGCTCCACAAGAAGTAGCTTTCATGAGATGTGTTTTCCTATCACAGAAGACCAGGCAGTCTGAAAGGAGAACCTGCATGAGAAAATTAGGGTGATGACATCCCATGCCGTAGCTTTCGTGGAATAACTGTTTCTACCCACTTTGTAATCATAGCACAGGGAAAAACAGAATACTCTTAGTTCATATGTCTTCCTAAGAAAAGAACTGTGGCAGGAGAATCGGAAGCCAGGAGAAGAATGCAACTTACTGCTCTACTCCATGAGGAGCTCACAAACCTGGAGGCTTCCAAGCACAGCCACTAGATCTGTGGATTATAGCAGACCAGAACATTTTCTCCTAGCCAGCAGGTGATAGAATTCATTTTTAACCTTTCACCACCTGGGTAAAATGTTACCCAGATATGAGTAAGGAAATAAAAATAAATTCTTAGGTGATCCAAGAACACATTTAAAGGAAATTATCAAATAACAAAAAAGAGGTTTTAAAACTTAAAAACAACAACATGATTTTTGAATATTAAAAAAAGGTTAACAGAGGAAGTAAAAAAAATAGATTGCTAAAAACAAGTGATCAATTCGGAAAATCAAACGTCAGATTCCTTAAATGACAAAGAAAAGAGATAGGTGGAAGGTGCAACGACAGTATGGCAGTAGTGGGTTGAATTAGCCTATTAAAATACCAGATTGCATTCAAAAAAGAAACAAAATTTAGCTATGTGCTTTTTACAAAGAGTGAAACAAAAACTAAATTACATAGACAGACGATTCAACATAATAAAATGACTACACAGGAGACGGCTAAACATAATGAGATGACTACACATGTTTTAAACAAACGATAATTTAAAAATCAGATAAGTGAGATATAACACCAAAACCATTAAATGAGCCCCCCCACAATGTATATTTATCATGATAAAGACTGGATTCAGGACTTCCAGTTTTAGCTCCAAGGTATAAAGAGCTTGGAAGTTGTCACTCCTATCTATTCTTCAACAAGAAAAAGTTGGATAAAATTAAAAATCAGTGACTTTTTAAGCCCTGTCAAAGAACTAAGTTTGCCATGCAAACCTCTACCGTGGAGTCTAGAGAGACGAAAATTCAGTCTGAGCTAAGATCTGCTTACCTAGAGTGGAGCTCTTAAAAATATAAACTGCTAAGGACACTTCAATGGTAATTTTGACAATTTACTAGAGACTGACTGCTAATGACACTTAAATGATAATTTTGACAATTTACTAGAGACTGAGTAGACTAACGTGACAAGGTGATATTGCTGGGGGCTCCATACTTCATGAACTCTACCAGGTTCTCGCAATGAAGACTGGAGAAAGATCCTCCTTGCTCTGGCAAGGGGAGGGGAAAAGTGATCACTGTGGAATATGGGTTTCTCCATAACAAAGACCTACTCTCCAGGGAAAAGACCTTGTTCCTGAGCTGTAGAGAAAGAGCGTTCCTCTTACTCCCGCCTCCTCTAGCTTTTCTGTCTCAGCTAAGAAGGGAAGTTATACAAGAGGAAACCCTTGTGAAGCTCACAAGCCAGAGACACAGGCCCCAATAAAAGACTAAGATTTAATTAGGAGATTATAGAATGCTTTTCTTTACCTACCTTATCACTGCACCCAAAGAGGTCTTGTATCATAGTGAATTACGGCTGAGAAACAGACTCTAAGGAAGGGTACAGTAGTTCCCCTTTATGTACAGGGGATTCCTTCCCAGACCCCCAGTGGATGCTTGAAATCATGCATGATACTGAACCCTATCCATACTGTGTTTTTCCCTATGCGTACACGCGTATGAGAAAATTTAATTTAAAAATTAAGCAAAGTAGAAGGTTAATGACTATTATAATAAAACAGTAATTCAAACAATATAATGTCATAAAAGTTATGTAAATGTGGCCTCTCACTCTCTCAAAATATCTTATTCTACTATATTCACCTATTTTTGGACTATAGTTGATGGCAGGTAAATGAAATTGCAGAAAACAAAACTGTGCATTACAAGGGACTGCTATAAGCCCAAAGTCAAGAAGGAAGTCAAAAGTAAAAACACTCAAGCCAAGCTTTGGCACCTATAGCTACAGCAAATATAAATAAAGCCCAGCTCCTAACCAGATTAACATGAAACTTTATTCTAAAGGCCTACTTGTCTCTATTCCTATAACCAATAAAACGTGTTCAGCATTCGACAAAAAATTACAAGGTACAACCAAAAGCAAGAAAAAATAACAGTCTCAGATATAATACACATGTCACAATCATCAAACAGGGAATTTAAAATAACTATGATTACTGTAGTAAAGGCTCTAACAGGAAAAGTAGCAACATGCAACATCAAATGGGTAACGTAAGTGAAAGATGACAAGTCTCAGGAAGGATAAAAAGAAAATGTGGAAATTTGACAATATTGCAATAAAAATGAAGAATGTCTTTGATAAGCTCATTAGTCGATTGGACAAATAGATTACATAAAATAATTAAAACAATCACAAATGTTTATGCATCACACACTATAACTAAGGTATAATAAAAAGTTCTATAAGGAAAAAAAGAAGTACATAATTCAACAAAAGTAGTGAAAGATTTTACCATGCTTCTTTCAAATTAAGCAGACAATAAAAAGTGAAAGATACAGAATTTTAATGACACAAGTAACATGACATATAATAATTGAGATAATTGTATAATTGGTTAAAAAGAAAATAAATTTAAAAAAATAAAATAATCCATAGATAATCTTATCAAAAGCCCCAATTATTTGCCCCTACCATAGGTGACAGTAGCTATTTATAAGGCCACAATGAATAATTCAACTGCTTCCATGCAAGGGAATCCATATAGCCCTGATTTTTAAGCCAAAATGCAGTAAACTAGAAGTTGACTATAAATAACTGGAAACATAACACAAACACATAAACTCCTCTACTTGCAAAATTAAAACATACTTCCAAATGAAGTATTTGAAACTTGAGTTGAAGAGCTTATTAAAACTAGAAACATAAACTTTAGAAAGTAATCACGAATATTTATATTTCAAAGTATTGGACTTAATCCAAAGCAGTATTGAAAAGAAAATGTATAACTATAAATGCATTTATTATAACACAATAATATTTTAAATAAACGGTTTAAGCATTCAGTCAAATATATGATTTTTGAAAGGTTATTTCCTTTTAAATACAAAAGGAAACAAAATCAAAAGCAAAAATTAATTAAAATAAATAACAAATTATGCAAAACAAGTAAAATAACTTCTGGTCAAGTCTAATCAAAACAAAAAGTATTAGAAACATTATTAGTAAAAAGAAAAGAAACATGAAAGTGTAAAGATAAAGAATAAGTTTAAAAGCAATCGGATGACATTCAAGGAGATATGTAAATGATCAAAATGGACTCAAGAAGACATAAAAAAACACAAAATACCAATATTCATAGAATGTATTAATAGATTTTCTATTGCAAAGGTTGAGAAACTTTTTTCTGTAAACGGTAGATAATGAATATTTGAGACTTTGCCAGCAGTGCTATCTCTGTGGCAAATACTCACCTCCCACATTGCAGCATGAAACCAGTCAGGGGCAATTCATGGGTATGACTGTAATCCAAAAATACAGGTGGCAGGATGGAATCGGCCTGAGGGTGCTAGGTTACCCACCTGTATCTAATGTCAACTCAGATCCTTGCCACTCTTTTCTAAGGTCTCCTCTGCATTTCAGAAGAGAATCCTGAAATAACGTTTTCCGGAATCCATTTACCAGCGTGGTTGTGGGTTAGCGACTAACAATGAGAGAAACTCACATGTGACATAAACAGTGAAGCACAGGCAGAAGTCACAGTTGTTGAGAGTAGACTGCAGGCAGTCTATCAGTGCTTGTGACTGGATGGGTTGTTTGCCCAAGTCTGGAATTCGGTTAGGAAGCCCATTTGGCTCTTACAACAAGCTACATCCTGTAACTTAGATATTTCCAGTAAAAATAGATATCTTGACCTCCACTTCCATTCCTTTGTTTTCTTTATTAATTTGTTTAGAACTCATGAAAAGAAGAATGGTCCAGTTAGGAGAACACCTCAAGATACTAACAGCTTTAAAAAAAAAAAAAAAGTTCAAAATTGGCTAGCCATAAGTAGAAAGCTGAAACTGGATCCTTTCCTTACTCCGTATATGAAAATTAATTCAAGATGGATTAGAGACTTAAATGTTAGACCTAAATCCATAAAAACCCTAGAAGAAAACCTAGGTAATACCATTCAGGACATAGGCATGGGCAAGGACTTCATGTCTAAAACACCAAAAGCAATGGCAACAAAAGCCAAATAGACAAATGGGATCTAATTAAACTAAAGAGCTTCTGCACAGCAAAAGAAACTACCATCAGAGTGAACAGGCAACCTACAGAATGGGAGAAAAATTTTGCAATCTACTCATCTGACAAAGGGCTAATATCTAGAACCTACAAAGAACTCAATCAAATTTACAAGAAAAAAACAACCCAACCTCATCAAAAAGTGGGCAAAGGATATGAACAGACATTTCTCAAAAGAAGACATTCATACAGCCAACAGACACATGAAAAAATGTTCATCATCACTGGCCATCAGAGAAATGCAAATCAAAACCACAATGAGATACCATCTCACACCAGTTAGAATGGCAATCATCAAAAAATCAGGAAACATCATGTGCCGGAGAGGATGTGGAGAAATAGGAACACTTTTACACTGTTGGTGGGACTGTAAACTAGTTCAACCATTGTGGAAAACAGTGTGGTGATTCCTCAAGGATCTAGAACTAGAAATACCATTTGACCCAGCCATTCCTTTACTGGGGATATACCCAAAGGATTATAAGACATGCTGCTACAAAGACACATGCACATGTATGTTTATTGCGGCACTATTCACAACAACAAAGACTTGGAATCAACCCAAATGTCCATCAATGACAGACTGGATTAAGAAAATGTGGCACATATACACCATGGAACACTATGCAGCCATAAAAAAGGATGAGTTCGTGTCCTTTGTAGGGACATGGATGCAACTGGAAACCATCATTCTCAGCAAACTATGGCAAGAACAGAAAACCAAATACCACATGTTCTCAGTCATAGGTGGGAATTGAACAATGAGATCACTTGGACACAGGAAGGGAAACATCACACACTGGGTCCTATTGTGGGGAGGGGGGAGGGATAGCATTAGGAGATATACCTAATGTAAATGACGAGTTAATGGGTGCAGCACACCAACATGGCACATGTATACATATGTAACAAACTTGCACATTGTGCACATGTACCCTAGAACTTAAAGTATAATAATAATAATAATAATAAATCTCTACAAGGAGAACTACAAAACACTGTGGAAAAAAGTCAGAAATGACACAAATAAATTGAAAAATATTCCATGCTCATAGATTAGAAGAATGAATATAGTTAAATGGCCATACTGCCCAAAGCAGTGTATATTTTCAATGCTAACCCTATCAAAATACCAACATCATTTTTCACAGATTAGGAAAATCTATTCTAAATTTCAGTTGGAACCAAAAAAGAGCCTGAATAGCCAAAGCAATCCTAAGCAAAAAGAACAAAGCCGGAGGCATCACATTACCTGACTTCAAACAATATTATAAGGCTACAGTAACTGGAACAACATGGTACTGGTACAAAAACAGACACATAGACCAGTGGAACAGAGTAGAGAACCCCAAAATAAACCCTGCACACCTAAAACCATCGAATCTTTGACAAAATCAATAAAAATAAGCAATGGGGAAAGAACTGTTTAATAAATGGCACTACAATAACTGGCTAGCCATATGCAGAAGAAAGGCACTATTTCAACTGGGGAAGTAATAGGTGGCTTGAAGTTTTGTGTCTTGAGAATCATCCCTTTATTTCTATACGCAGTTGAAATCATCAGGGCTGACTCCCTGCAGTTTCTTTATTTTCCATGACTTCCCATGATTTTTAAAATTCTCTAATTCCCTGAATTAAATCCCTTTGTGCAAAAAAAAAAAAAAGAAAAAAACCTTCAGTAACTGATAATACTTACAGTGAATATAACATATGAGAATGTTGTATTTACCATAGATATTTTAAAATAGGTACTGTATTTCAAAAGGCAAAGTTTTCAGTGCAGATAAAATGAGAAAATATAACTTTAAAAAATTATGTTTATAAGAGGAACAAGAAAAATAAAAACTTAGGAATAAAACCTAGTATAAATAAGCAAAATCTACATCAGTAAAACTGTAAAACTCTATTGAAGAATGTAAAGAAAGACCAAAGTAAATAAAGAGTCATATCATAATCCTAAAGGGAAATGATCAATATTATGAAGATGTTAACACTTTCCAAATTAATCTATAAAGCCATGAAATTATCAATATCATAAGATGTTCACACTTTCCAAATTGATCTATAAAGTCAATGACATCCTCAAACACACCCAAACAAGATTTCTCTGTGGAACTCAAATTTATTATTAGAACACCTGGAAGAGAATACCATAAGAATATGCATAAAAATATTACTTAAAATCATATTTTTGAAACCATTATACAAGGATTTCTTGACCTCAGCACAGTGGAAATTTGGGGCCAGATAATTCCTCGTTGTGGAAGGCTGTTCTGTGTATTTTGGATGTTAGCAATATTCCCTACCTCCACCAACTAAATGACAGTGGGATCCCATGCCTCAGTTTTAACAACCAAAAATGGATCCAGACATTGCGAATTCTCCTGGGGCAGTGAATGCTCTGTTCCCCTAGCTGAAGTCACTGCCATATAGATACAAAAGATCGATGAAACAGGAGAAGGGTCCGGAAATGGTTTCATGTATATATGGGAGTTTAATTTATGACAAAGGCGGCATTTCAAATTAGCATGGAAAAGATGAACTCATCGATAAATGAGCTTGAAATAATCAACTCTACATTTGGAAAAAAAATCGTTAGATCATTTATCACAACAGCACCAAAATAAAATCCATGTGGATTAGAATCTGTCAGACAACAACTACAACAAACAACTCTTGGGCCCGCAAATTTGCAGAGGCAGAAAAAGTAAAGTGTTTTGTGAAGGTGATCCCGCCACCAGGGAGAGCGCACTCCTCAATTCTCAATTTAGAAACAGTCATGGAGGGTAATGGACAAGGAATAACTTTCAAGAAAGCTCAGCCAGGAACCACAAAGAACCTGGACAAGAAAGTATGTCCCAGAAAGCAGAATCAGCGATTCATCAAGAAAGTTCTCCCAAAGTCAGAAAAGAGAGATCTGGAAATGCAGCCCGCTAGAATTTCAGCATTGCCAAAAACTGGCATTTACCGTGTGTTTTCTCATTTCTCTTTTTCCAAATGGGAGTGTTTATTATGGTATTCTGCTCCAATATATTGTAGGTTTTTGTGTGGGGTAGGGGTGGGATAGGGATGAGCAGATAACTTGTTTTTTAAGTTCATGGGTAACTAGATCACAAGGAGCCACATCTGGATTTCATGGAGAGACAGCACATGACCCAGACATCCTGGCACTTTGAACTTGATGGAATTTTCTTGTCTCCCTTGGGGAGGAGATGTGGTAAATTTGTACTGTGCCAGTCTAGCAAACCACAAAATTCTGAGAATCCCCTTCCCTGCAGTTTCAGGTTAGCTTGTGCCACAAGAGGCATTTTGTATGACATTTGGAAGGGAACAGGAAGCAGCAGCCCGATTCTTTGCATGCTCAGGTCCGCGCTGGAGGTCCAGCACTGCTGCAGCTCACACATGCAGCGATCCATCTGCTCCTCTCATTGGTTTGAGGCGGTAGCCAGCCGGCAGGTTCTTCCCCTCCCAACAGATCTCCTCCCTCAGCTTCTCTGGTTGTGGGGTAGGTATGTGTGTGGCTCCATGACAAAGGACTCCAGCTTCTGACAGAGCTCACACTCAGTGTCATAGCTGGCGTCTTCAAGATGTTGAGAAAACAATGCAGGGTTCATCTTGTCCTGGGAGGGTCCAGTTTTGTCTTATTCATTCCCATTTCGTTTTCTTCTGTCTTCCTCTATTATTTGTCCTGCTGACCTCAGGCCCAGCCTCAGGTACCGAAGTAATTGCTGTCTAGCAGCTGCTTAATATAGAAAGCGAATCGCCTATAATAAATCCTATGGTTTATAATGTTCCCTGTGGCTCTGCTCCTCTGATTAAACTCTAATACAGAAGATTAGTATGGTCTGTGGATGAGAAGAATAAAGGCATCTTTGGTGACCAGAGGGCAGACTGTCAGATTCCAGAAACACACCCACCAGAGCACATAGGGAGGGAGAAGCTTTCGTCAAAGAACATAGTGTAACAAAAAGGAGGCCAGCATGGCTATAAATGGCAGGTTGAACGGAGAGTGAAAATGCTACCTTATCCTTTAGGTAGGAGGCATGATTGTCTGGTAAGGTAGGAGGCTGGGAGAAGGAAAGTGGGGCTTTTCAGCATAGAGGGCATGTATGAAACAGCCTCTGCACATTGGTTACTTGACTAGAGTATCTATAGAATAGTAATACCAAAAGTTTATTGAAGGGGATACTGCAGGCATTGTACAGGCACTTTCTATACAAGAACACATTCAATCCTCACCAAACCTTTATGGGTGTGCTATTGTTATTTTATTTTTATGGATGAAAAAACTGAGGTACAGAGAAAATAAGTACCTAGCCTAAAGTAATATTTTCAAAAAACTAGCCAATATTACAAAAAATATCTTATGCTAGAAACCTATAATTCTTGGCACATAAATTTCCAATGGACTATTAGATATTTTCATTCCCATTTTACAGGTAGGCATAATGAGGCCCAAGGAAGTTTAGTATTGTGCCCAGGTTATATACCAAAAATGCTAAATTATGATCTGTTATAAGTGATAATAGCACTGCCTACCACAACCCTAAGGATTTATAGTTTTAGACTATTAATACTACATGTAATGAATATTTTATTTGTGTATGTGTACAAATACATACATACACATTTATATAACACCTATATTACATTACGTTAATACATTAATGTGTATTACAGATAAAAATCAGAGGCTAAAAGTATATAAAGTGACATGTTAAGTAAACTTGGAAATTGAGGGATGTGATTGTTAATTTTATGTGTCACCTTAAGTACTAAGGGAAATGCGTCTTTTTCTTTTTCTTTTTTTTCTTTTTTCTTTTTTTTTTCTTTTTTAAGATGGAGTCTTGCTCTGTCTCCCAGGCTGGAGTTCAATGGTGTGATCTTGGCTCACCACAATCTCTGCCTCCTGGGTTCAAGTGATTCTCCTGCCTCAGCCTCCCGAGTAGCTGGGACTACAGGCCCATGCCACCATGCCTGGCTAATTTTTTGTATTTTTAGTAGAGGGGGGTTTCACCATGTTAGCCAGGATGGTCTCGATTTCCTGACCTCATGATCCGCCCGCCTCGACCTCCCAGAGTGCTAGGATCACAGGCATAAGCCACACTCCCGACTGGGCCCTGTGTAGTCAACTTTCCACCCAGTGACAGATAGATGTTTTCAATGAAAGATAATATAGGGGGATGAGTGTTAGTGATATGGTTGAATGTGTGTCCCGCCCAAATCTCATATTGAATTGTAATCCTCAGTGTTGGAGGTGGTGCCTGGTGGGATGTGATTCGATCATGGGGGCAGGTTCTCATGAATGGTTTAACACTATCCCCTCGGTGCTGTTCTTGTGATAGTCAGAGAGTGAGTGAGTGAGTGAGTTATCTTGAGATCTTGTTGCTTGAAATTGTGGGCACCTCCCCACTCTCTCTTAGTTCTGCTCCTGCCATGTAAGATGCCTGTTTCTGCTTTGCCTTCTGCCATGAGTAAAAGCGCCTTGAGGCCTCCCCAAAAGCAAATGCTGCCATGCATCCTGTACAGCCTGTGGAATTATGAGCCAATTAAATCTCTTTTCTTTATAAATTACCCAGTCTCAGGTATTTCTTTAGAGCAGTGTGAGAAGGAGCTAATACAGCTGATTTCTGTTCTGGCAGACTGGAAGTTTGGTAGTAAGAGTAGATGGTTCAGCCTTGGTAAGTGACAGCCCATGCTCTGGGGCTCACGCATTTTCCCAACCTCTGCCACCATATTCCATTGCATATCCATATGTCAGCATTGGGTTGGCTAGTACAGCAGCTGGACGAAGTCAACAGGCTGAGTGACTTTGTCTAGCTTGATTAGTGACTCTGTCTTAACAGATACACTTTGGTGGTCATTAACTTGTAATACAGAGATTTTCACATGTTGTACCCATTCTCACATATCCATCCAAATGCTCCTGCTCAATAATTCCTTATCTCACATCTTTCAATCTTACCTCTCCCAGCTCCCAGCAAGGAGTCAAGCCATTTGCCACTGATCATGAATCCATATATTTCTAATTTAGAGCCACTTATCTTTTAACACAAAGTTTATTACCAGGTACTTGCAAAAAGCTCTTTCCATCAGAAAAATTTTCCCTCACATACTAGGGTCCCACAATGGAATCAAGCTTGCCTTTTTCTCCTTCCATTTGGCCTTAAGTACGAGCTGAGAGAGACACACCGTGCAGCAGTGGGGGACGGCAGGGGATCTGAGCTGCATCCTTGGACAAATAGCTTGTGTCTTTCATTCCTGCTCATGCTTACTCCCCAGATGCACCACTCCCGTCTCACAGTGGATTGTTACTAGGGTCATTTGACATCCTTACATGGTAGAACTGATAGAACTCAGCTTATGAAGGGCAGTTCTGGCCCCATGGTCACCTGAGTAGGTACTCGATTTTTACTAGAGCACAGTGATACACCAAAGGCTACGTTTGAAAAGGCGTGTAATTATTCACTGAAGATGACATGGCCTTGCTACAGAGCCCTAAGGGTCTATGTTATGATTTTGTCATTGGGATTCTCCATAAACTCATCACAGTGTATTTCACTACTGATACATTAAACATCACAGGTTCTGTCAGGAGGACACGACGGAGTTTTTTTTTTTTAAGAGACGATAGGCTCTGCTACAGAGCCCTTTTCTGCTTGGGTCCTATTCAAAGGTGGAAGACTTTTGTGTTACCTGGTATAAAAGAGCAGTATCCCCAGATGTGCACATGGTGCTTTCTTAACACAAATGGGCCTACCTAGTATTGTCCTTCCTTCTTTGTAGTAGGAAATACAGAATGCAATAATTTATCTTTTAATATGGAGAGTAAAGGATCACAGCGGGCGCAGTGACTCACGCCTGTAATCCCTGCACTTTCAGAGGCCGAGGCAGGCGGATCACGAGGTCAGGAGATCGAGACCATCCTGGCTAACACGGTGAAACCCCGTCTCTGCTAAAAATACAAAAAGTTAGCCAGGCATGGTGGCGGGCGCCTGTAGTCCCAGATACTCAGGAGGCTGAGGCAGGAGAATGGCGTGAACCCGGGAGGCGGAGCTTGCAGTGAGCCGAGATAGCGCCACTGTACTACAGCCTGGGAGGCAGAGTGACACTCCGCCGCAACAAAAAAGTAAATTAATTAATTTAAAAAAAAATGGATTGCTTGACTCTTAAAAGTTTTACTGATGTGATGGCTCACTAAATCACTGTGAGTTTATTTACCACTGTTTGTAACACATAGCTCTTACCAAGGACTCCAATCCACTAGGCCCTTCTTGCTCATCCAGTCCAATCAAAATAATGCCGTCAATACAGTGAATCTGTATGATGTGTGGAATATCCAGAGGATTTAGATCACCTTATACTATAACAGTGCAAAAGAGTCTTCATAATCGAGGGACAAAAGTATACCTGTCTATTCCAAGTAAATGCAAAGTGTCTATGATACTCTTTTCAGATAAGAATAGAGGAGAACACATTCATCAACACAATGGCCATATATCATGCACCTGCTATGCCACTTTAGCAACAATAAGCACATCTGGCCCAGCAGCTGCAACTGGAACTACTACTTGGTTGACTTTGCAGTAGTCCACTGTCATCCTCCAGCCAGGCAGCACATGATCCAGCTCCGAAATCACATTTTAGCATCTGCTTGTTTGAACACTTCTTGGCACTCACTGCTGCAATTTGGCTTCCATGTGAATCAGACTCTGAGAAAATTAGATTGCCAGACATTTATTAAGAATTGCTCTTAGAATTTCACAACTGTAGAAGAGTTATAAAAGAAACAGAATTTCAGAGAAGGAAAATGCTATCCCAATAAAAGCTTCTGTGGATTTCATGGAGAGATATGGAGCTGGGATGACCTTCTGAAGTTGTCCTGAGTTGAGCAGAGGGGACTAGGTCTTTACATCCCTATGTTGGATGCAGGCTAACCCTGGAAGTAAGTGTAATCTTCAGTGAGCCAATTTTCTTCAGCTTAGAAAATTCCCATAGAGGGTTGACAATTAAGAAACATCTTCCAGGAGCATTTCCAGCATCTGAGACAGTAATTCTTTCATGTGTTAAGGGAGATATGGGCTTCTCATATCTGAGAGCACCCACCACTATTAGATGACAGTAGGTGGGGGACAGTTCTGGGCTTTTTTGTTTGTTCCATTGCTCAACTTGTCTATTCTTGCACAAATATCAAATTGTTCTAATTACTATAGCTTTATAATAGGTCTTGATATTTGATAGGGTCTGGCATTGTTTTCTTTCTTCAATGTTGCATTAGCAATATTGGTCTTCTCTAATAAGTTTATCAATTTTAATTTTTTAAAAAACCTGCTGGAATTTTGGTTATGATTGCATTGAATCTACACATTGTCTGGAGAAAATTGACATCTTTATACTATGCCCCCCAGTATCATACCTTCCAATAATCGTGAATCATCTCTCCATTTATTTAGTCTTCTTTAAACTTAATAAGAATTTTAACTTCTAGTATATTTTGAACATATTTTGATACATTTTTTCCTTGATATTTGACATTTGTTGATGCTAGTGTAATGATACCAATTTTTTCATTTCACTTTTTTGTTGTTTCATTACTAGAATGTTTGTGAATTGAACATATACCCAATAACTTTGCTAAATTCACTTATTAATTCTGATTGTTTGCAAGTTCTTTGTATTTTCTAGGCACATGATTATTAGGCCTGTGAATAATGATGGTTTTATTTCTTTTTTTCTAATTATGTTTTTTTCTTGCCTTATTTTACTGGCTAGATTTGCAATACAATATTGAATGTAATATTAATAGTGAACATCTTTTTCTAATTCCTAATTTCAAGAGATCATTTTTCAATATTTCCCCATTGTATAAGATTTCTGCACTAGGTTTTTTGTAGATATTCTTTTAGATTAGGGTTAGGTTAATATGTTTCCCCTATTCCTAGTATTTTTGGAGTTTTATCATAGATAAATGTTGAATTTTGTCAAATGATTTTTCTAAATACATCAAAATAATCATGCACTTTTTCTCCCCTTTCTTTTTTCCTTGGTGTGGTAAATTATACTGATTTATTTTTCAATGCTAAACTAAATTTTTTCAATGCTAACTTTAGATTCATAGGATCACCATGTATCATTGGTATAGTTTGGCTGTGTCCCCACCCAAATCTCAACAACAACTGTAATCCAAATTGCAATCCCCACGTGGTGAGGGAAGAAACTGGTGGGAGGTGATTAGATCATGGGGATGGTTTTTATATATGTAAAATATATGTAAAAATGTAAACAAATGTTGAATTTTAAATACTCATATTTTATTAAGGATGTTTGCATCTATGCTCATGATAGATCTGTAATTTGCCTTTCTTGTAATTTCTTTGTTAGATTTTGGAGTTAAGATTTTGGTGCTAATCTCATGAAAAGAACTAGAGACTATTCACTCTTTTCAACTTCCTGAAATAATTGATTTCTGATTTGTGTGATTTCTTATTTGCATTTATTCTTTATATGTTTGCAAAGATGCATCCATGATATTATCTGGGTCTAGGATTTTCATCATTGTGAGAAAGTTTTTAAATAATGTGTTTAGCTTTTAGACTATTAAAGAATGACATTTAATCCCTAAGTATTTATTGAGTGTGTGCTATGTACCAAGTGTTGTATTGAATGTATGTTATGTATCACTGTGACAGAGGTTGATGAGTGTATTAGCCCGTTCTCACACTGCTATAAAGAATACCTGAGACTGGGTGATTATACACAAAAGTTTAATTGACTCACGGTTGTGCATGGCTAGAGAGACCTCAGGAAACTTACAATCATGGCTTAAGGTGAATGGAGAAGCAAGGCACGTCTTACATAGCAGCAGAAAAGAGAGAGAGAGCAGGGAAACTGCCACTTATAAAACCATCAGATATCTTGAGAACTCACCCACTGTTGTGAGAACAGCATAGGGGAAACCATCCCCATGATTTAATCACCTCCCACCAGTTTCTTCCCTCACCACGTGGGGATTGCAATTTGGATTACAGTTGTTGTTGAGATTTGGGTGGGGACACAGCCAAACTATACCAATGATACATGGTGATCCTATGAATCTAAAGTGAGACTATGTTGAAGATACAGAGGTGAGAGGTAAGCACCTACCTGCACTTGTGAAATGTATATTCTGGGGACAGGAGGGCAGACTTGTCAACAAAACAGTAATAAATACAAAATTTCAATTTTGGGGAATTCTAAGCAAAAGTTCATGGTGTCATGAAAGTTAAAAATTGAATGATTTTATCTCATTTAGACATATAGGAACAACTGCCAAGAGCAAAGGGTATTTATAAATAATTAAATGTTCCCACTTATCTTTAACACATTTTTATTATTTCTTTCATTTTAAAAGAATATTTTCTTAATATAGCTCTTCTTCTGCAAAGCTACTCTTCTAACTTTGGTTGTACGTTCAATCATACCTCTATTACAGTCTCATATGTCCACATTAGGAGGAAAGCGCGATTCTTTCTGGGCTTTCACCTCTCCCTAGTCAAATGGGACAGCTTGATTTCTTTTCTCTACTGCCATTGCTTCTCTCTACCACATGGTGTCCCTGTTGACAACTGGTCCTCCACAGTCAGCTAGGTAATTGAATCCATGAATCTCCAAAGGATTCTAGTCTCAGAATGAAAATGAAACAAGGATCTCAACTGCTGAGATTCACATAATCCAGCTACCTGGGCTCATCTCTCTCAGCCATATTCAGCCATCTCTCAGTCTCTGAGAGTACTGTTTCAAAATTTTCCCAGCAATTGTCTTTGTAGCTCTGCAGTGGTACCTGGATGCCCAGAGGTATAACTTCCCTTTATAACTTCCCTTTATAAGTCTAAAAACTCAAAAAGCCCTGTATACCCCTCCTGTCCAATTCACCCACTTATCCTCCTAATGATTGTTTGACTAAATGTCCTGAGCCTATACCATCTAAAATCTAGAAGATACTTGTGTAGCCCCCTTCCTACACCAAGGAAGCTATTATGTTCAGAAAAAGAGAGACCTATTTTCAGATCTCAAGGGAGATTTATCCTCCTAAGAATTACTGAAATAAGGTTCTAGCACTTCCATCATTACATCAAAGGAAGGAAAAAACAAAAACAAGTTTAATTTATGGTATGCGTGTAATACATACATATACATACACACACACACCCTTATGTTATTTAATTAAACTTCGTTTTGTTCTAGGTAACACTAGTGTGGAGACAATATACTGATTAGTTACAATCTTATGAAAATACTTCAGTTAATAAAACAATCAGACTGCTCCATGGGCTTTTCTTCTCTGTTATAAACAACATGATTCTTTAAACCTTTCATAAGGTCACTATTTTCTAACCCTTATTCATTTTTCTCATTCTTCCTTGATTTTTTCCAGTTTGTCCACATCTTTTAAAAAGCATAGTGACCAAAAGTAGCCACAATATCCTAATAAATAGCTCATGAATGCATAATATAGCAGAGAGATTACTTCCAAATGCTTCATGAATTATTCCTTTTAATCAGTTCCAGAATCCGAGTGGCTTGGGATCAGCATCAACACCCCAGGATTTTCTTTTCTGTGTTCGCCTAGTCAGTCCTTTCCATTTATTTATTCCTTTACTAAATTTCAATCCTGTTTCAAAAACCAATATTTTTGCTAATGTCACCTTCATTCTAATTTTCATATGTCAGAATAATGGCAAGACTTCTAAATATTAAATTCTTGCACATCTCAAAGTCTTTACACATACTAGATTGAATTGATTATTCAGTAGTTTTAATTTATTGAGTTTTAAAATACTATAGTACTTTGTATTTTCCCTTCCGAATTATAACATTTACAAAGAAAAGCATGATTAAGACAATAATTCACAATTGCCTTCTGATTTGGGGCAAATTATATTGCATTTACTCCTACTTTAGCAATAATACGGCAATTTCATACAAAACAAAGACCTAGTTCTGTTACAATTGAGCACTTCTTTCAACAAAGTGCTATCACTACAGAGAATTTTTTTCTTGTAATTTCATGTAAATCATGTATTTATTTTTGTACAGATGGAGCCCTGCTATGTTGCCCAGGCTGTTCTCAAACTCCTGTTCCCCAGCGATCTTTCTGTCTCAGCCTCCCAAAGTGCTGGGATTACAGGACTGAGTCACTGCACCCGGCCTATTTTAGTTTTATATACCAAGGCAGCTCTGTGCATGGAAGCAAATAGGTTAATCAAATCATTTCTTCATGTTCTTTATAGCATCATTATTTTATGTTAAGGTCATGGATATCACCCCATTCAGAAAATAATAACGAAATGTGTCAAATTGTTCCATAATTCATTGAATCAAATACCTTCTAATCAAAATCCCTGAATCTTGAAATGACACTAGAAATCATCAAATAAGGCCCCACAATGAGAAATATGAGGTTCAGGCAGTTTTTAAGAGATTTGCCCAAAATCAATTAGTTAGTAATCAAAAGTGGCTTGAAAACTAGTTATTCAGATGCCAAATCTTAAGTTCTTTCTTTTACAGAACATCATCTCCTGAATTTTCCATTTCAAGAACTTTTAATAAAATGTAGAGCTAAATATGAATAATATATAGAAGTTTTAAATCTATGAACTTAAGCACCAATGAGATGTAGTTTTGTAGCAGAAATATATTTTATTAATATTGAATAGTTTGTTGTAAATTCCATTTGTAATGAGACCCAATTGAACTTTGATATGCGTAATCAAATAATGTAATAAACAGGCATTGTCAGTGACTGCTTCGTAATTGTGCTGTTTTTTTAACTTTGTCATTCAGTTTCCAATCTATGCTTTCATATAGTGTGCTCTGTAAAGCTGGAACCACAACTCTGCGAATTACAGTTCAAGGACTTCTTTACCAGTGGCATCACTTTAAGTTCCACCAATAGGAGGAACTAGAGGGAGATTAGGAGATAGGAGGAGATGGAAAGGGACTTCTTTACTCTTGTTTGCTTGCAGTGCCTGTCAGCAGCACCGCAGCAGTGGCAGTTGATTTCAGCATTCAGCCTTTTCTGCTTCACTTTTCCTGCTCAGAGGTGTCAGCTGCAGCCAGGCAGTGCACGCTACTCAGAGGTCTGCTACTGGGTTCTGGTTACTCTAATCCCTTCCTTTTTTTTTTTTTTTTTTTTTTTTTGAAACGGAGTCTCCCTGTGTTGCCCAGGCTGGAGTGCAGTGGCCTGATCTTGGCTCACTGCAAGCTCCGCCTCCCGGGTTCACGTCATTTTCCTGCCTCAGTCTTCCGAGCAGCTGGGACTACAGACTCCCGCCACGACACCCGGCTAATTTTTCTGTATTTTTTTTAGTAGAGACGGGGTTTCACCGTGTTAGCCAGGATGGTCTTGATCTCCTGAACTCGTGATCCGCCTGCCTCGGCCTCCCAAAGTGCTAGGATTACAGGCGTGAGCCACCGCGCCCTGCCTCTAATCCCTTCCCTTTCTTTCCCAGCCCTGGGGGTGAGAGCTACTTCCTGCTCTTACTTCATGCGGTTTGCTTCCGTGCTTCCCTTTGCTCCCAAACCCTCCAACAACTGGTTAACAAATTTCCTATATTAAATCTCTCCATATTTAAAAACATTTGATCTCCAACAGCGTACCCAAATCAAGAGGAAAACTTGACATTTTGTTTCTCTTTATTACTCAGAATGTTGTACTATTAAATTCAGAATTCTCTATTATTTGAGAGAAGGGGAGAAAAAAATTGATAGACTTAATTTCTTTTTTTTTTTTTGAGACAGAGTCTCGCTTTGTCGCCCAGGCTGGAGTGCAGTGGCCAGATCTCAGCTCACTGCAAGCTCCGCCTCCCGGGTTTACGCCATTCTCCTGCCTCAGCCTCCCGAGTAGCTGGGACTACAGGCGCCCACCATCTCGCCCGGCTAGTTTTTTGTATTTTTTTAGTAGAGACGGGGTTTCACCATATTAGCCAGGATGGTCTCGATCTCCTGACCTCGTGATCCGCCCGTCTCGGCCTCCCAAAGTGCTGGGATTACAGGCTTGAGCCACCGCGCCCGGCCGATAGACTTAATTTCTAAATGTCTACCTTCTCTGGAATAAAGCTCTCTAAAAATAATCAGTCATGTAAAATAACATATCTTCCACCAAAAGTAGATTCTAAAGTCACTGTGCAAAACCAAAATAGGGTCCAATGAAATTATCCTTGAAAATCCCTTAACAGTTCATTAATACAGTACATGTAGCTTTGAGTAAAATACTATGTTTAAAATATTTATATAAAATGAATATTGTATTTTACTAGTACCTATGCAAAATATAATTTAAATAATCCTATTTAAATTGTCAATTTTTGAACATTTGTTGAAATCTTACAGTTCAAATTTGAAAGTGGATTTATACAATCTACTGGATCACTGAATTGTGGAACTAAGTCAGGTATTTGTAGAGTTGTGAGAATATGTAGAAATTAAAATGTTATTTGTTCCCTAGGATATAGTTTTGGAATCCAAGAAACATAATGTTAGCTAGCCAAGTTTTAGTTGTCTAGAAATATAAGACCTTTAAAAAATGCTGATATAAGCATATGCGTACTGTGCTAATTAGAAATGATTTAATGTACTTCCTACACTACATCTATTTCATAAGGATTCCTAGGAGGATTTAATAACTAGAGTGAAATTGAACATAAAATAAATGCTTATAATTTTCTATTAATTTTCAGATGGATATGACATTAGTCTGGAAATACTTGTGAAAATATTCTTGTTTTTAAAAACTTTTGCTATTAACTTTTTACAAAAGATAGTTTTCATCATATAGATGCAATATATCATAAAGACACAGAAAAAGACTTCGATTTTTTTAAATGCAAAGTTTTACAGTAATTTTTCTATATAGTCTTAAGTTAACCTTTTTTGTATCTAATTTTTATGTAGGTAAATTCTTGTGATTCCCGCAAATACTATGTTATTAATAATTTATTTTATGGACAATTTCATTTTCACTCAGAATTTACACACTCTCAGTTTGGCTTTTCATATGTTTATTCAACTATGTTATTCTCTATGCATTTATTCTATGTTTTTCAAAAAACCTTTTTCCTGAATCAACAGTATAAACAATTATGGCAAATTATTTACTTATTTAATTATACAAGATAACTAACAAAATTAAAAATATGTAAATTATAATCCAGCTATTACCCTCACCATAAACTGTGTGATAGTAAAGTAGATATTGAAAAAATTATTTTCAACACCTGTGACAAGGGAAAAAGTTTTAAAAAGAAAAAATATTAACAGATAATTCAGACCAAAAATTACTTCCTCATACATATTAAAAATATAGAAAAAAATGACATGATTATTTAAATCATCTTTATTCATATATAGAAAGTCTGTGTTGCTTTGTGTACTTTGTTTGGTATGACTTTTGTATTAGTTAGTCCTTATAATTCACTAAGCTTCAGACTTTAAATATAGGGTTCTTGATTGAATTAGAAAGCTCTTCTACAACTAATAGTCTCCCAATATAATAGTCCTGGGCAAAATAGGACATAGATAAAATTTGAGTCTGTTCTTTTACCTTCTTTCTCTATTACTTTGCTTTCCACCCACGACGTCTTGGAGCTCCAGGAAGCTTAGATTGTTTACTTAGCGCCCTTACTAAACCTATCATCCATAGGTAGTGTTCTAAGCGCCAGCATTATCCTTTCCTTTTTATTCCCAATGACATTCCTCAAAACACATGCAACCCATCACAGCTAGAGGTAAATAATCTGATAAAAAGATTCGTATATTTGCATGTTTATAAAAATTACCCCAAGACTTCACAACTTAGAAATTAATATTTGGAGATATGATTTCAGATAAAGTAATATATTTTTAGTAAAATGTTAGTGCAGCAGATCGCTTGGGAACCAGTTGAAAAGTTTGAGTTCCTATGACATATATATAATTTTTAATATCCTGCCTTTCAGCTTTGAAAAGTAATATCAAATATAGCAAGAAGAGAAAGGTCTCTGATGAGGATGAGTGAGGGGGAAGATCTTTATGACAGTCTATAAACTTAGAAGTTTGAAAATTTTTACTTCAACGCGAACAACTTCTTCACTTATTAGGTTTGTAAATTGTGATTCTTGAACTGAAAAAGCCAAGACAGAAGAAAAAGAAAATTAATCTCACTTCAGAGAAAGACATGGATGATAGTCTTCCTCATAAAATAATGTCATTATTTTCTGTTTGGCCACCACAAAGTATATTTTCAAAAAAAGTTAAAGATGGAATATTGGCATGATTTTATAAAACTTGAGCCAGATTATTTTATTTTATTTGGATCCCTAGTTTATCTCAAGACTTGGAATTCAGGGCCAGCCCATTTGTGAAACTTTCTAATTATCTTCAGAGCCTGAACTAAGTCCCACACATCTTTACGAGAACTGCTTATCCCAGAATCTTGGCAGTTTTGTGAAGAAATGGTTACCTTCAAGAAAAAATATGTAGAACATAATTATAGTCAAATAGTCTACCTGACAAGACTCACAGTATTAGTTATGAAATTTGACATGTTAATATTTTTATTGTCTCAAACACAATTTACGATTAATGAAATAACTCACGAGATGTCATACAATATATGTGAAACAAGATTTTCTCAGTTTCAAAAGTTTCTACAGTGGGCAGCTTTGCAACTTGGGGAACTGCATTGTTTTGATGATTGTATTAAATATCTTTAAGTTGGTATACACAATGCGAGTACATGTTATTTATTATCTTTGCTTTTATTAGATTACCCCCATTATGTTTGTTAGAAGTGTAGATACATAGTTTTACTCATTCAGTAGAACTTTGCAAGGTGTTGACCTCTTCATGTTGGGAAAAGTATTTTTATTATTCAAAAATGTGGTCCCTCATGATGAGCAGGATTTCGCTTGTTATTTTGTTTTGCTGCATTCCTTTTTTTTTTTTCTCTGAGAATCCCAACAACATAAACATGGTTTCAGAGTTTACAATAAGTTTGTGTTCAAACAATTATAGCAAATGATTAACTTATTTAATTATACAACTTGGAAAATTGTAAATGTAGAATAATTATTGCTATTAAACTATTAACATAAAATTATAAGGACTTAATTGTGGTTCTAGCATTGAATAAAAAGAAAATCTGAGATACAGTCCTGATCTCTAGGGGTCTTCATCTCAAAAATTAGGCACATTTTAACATCATTTGTCTGCAAGAAAGTTAATATTCAAATAATACTAAAAATAAAAAATAATAAAAATACTCAAAAATGACCTCTTTATAGCACTGATGTATCTACATATGCAATCCTAGATATTGTGTACAAAGTGCAGATCATGATTCAGTAAGTTTGGGATGGTGTCTACGTGTCTATTTCTCTAATAAATTCCCACACTATGTTGACACTGCCAGTCCATGGAACGTACTGTGAATACTGTGGCACTAGAATAGCACTATCCAATAGAACTTTCTGCAATGATGAAACAGTTCAATAGCTGTGCTTTCCAATATGATAGGCAGATATAGATAGCTATTGAGACTAGACATGTGGCTAGTGGGACTGAAATTTTACTTTCAGTTAAGTCAATTTGCCTATATATTGCCATGTATATCTAGTGACTATCTTATCGGAGACTGCCGCTGAAAACTGCCTAACCGTTAATACAGTATCCCTAGATATACAACTTACAGTCTAAGAACTAAAGGAAGCTACTTCAGTAAATATATATATACTGTTATGAATAATCATCTTTTTCTAATAAGAGACATATCTACTAAACTAGGGAAAACAGTTGATGTTTGGAGGTAAATTTGAAGAATTAAACACATGTTTAGCCCAAAATTGCACGGCTAGTGAAAGGCATGCATTCTCAAAAGGAGGATAGTGTCACCAACAAAATAAAAATTGGTTCTTATTAAAGGGGCAAAAATAACATTTAGATATTACCATGGTTTGTACCCCTCCAAATCTCAAACTTACTTGGGAAAATCTTATTCCTTAGTATTTAGTTTATCTCATTAACAAGACTTGCTATTTAATTTTTTCTCTTTAGAGGGGTGATCATGTAAAAAAGATTGAGAGACACTGGCCTAAGGTAAGTATCATGATAAAGTGTACCTGAATTTGAATCAATTCATTTATTTTTGACAGCTCTCTAAATCGCTCACAAAATAATATAATTTCACTTTTTAACTGTCAGAAAGTGTCATAAATGGGACAGTTTTAGGAGGTGACTTTCTCTAAGTGGGACTTGAATTTTTCCTTTTATTTTTTCATTTTTTGAGACAGGCTCTCTCTCTGTTGCCCAGGTTGGAGTGCAGTGTGGCACAATCCCGGCTCACTGCAGCCTCCACCTCCTGAGACTGAGGCAGTCCTCCCACCTCAGCCTCCCTAGTATCTGGGACTACAAGCGCATGCCACCACGCCTGACTAATTTATTGTATTCTTTGTAGAGATGGGTTTCGCCATGTTGCTTGGGCTGATCTTGAACTCCTGGGCTCAAATGATCCACCTGCCTCTGCTTCCCAAAGTGCTGGAGTTACAGGCAAGAGCCACCGTGCTCATCCTTCGATATTTTTAAGAAAGCTTGCAAGGCATTTCTCACTTTGCCTTTGAAGAAACAAAGAAGATAAGGCGGAAAGGAACGATATTCAATTAGTGTAGACTTATGAAAAATGTCACAAATACATTACCGATAAAATTAAAAGTCAGTTGTAATTTTTTGACACTTAAATCGACTTGAGAAACATTAAGACCATTACCAAACTGTCGAGATGTTCACCTCCTTGCTTAAGACTTGAGCTGTGCAATTAGTTTAGGAAGTCCACATGCTCTGCCTGTGCAAGCTAAAGCACTCAATGATAAGATTCGTGTACACCAAAAACCCACATGCAAAATCTCTGTGGACCAGAATTTGAGGTTACTGAGGTGCTGTGGCAAGGAGCAAAAGCTCTCGAGGATCGTGAAGAGGAATTTTGAAATTGCCATTTCCTCAATGTTATTGGCTAACCTATTAAATGATAACATTTTCCTAACTGTGAGCTTAAGTAATAACAATTTCTGGTGTCAGGGGAAGCGTGATTTAGTCTGCACCGATGACTGTCCCCATGTTCTCTGCAACATCTTATAGAAATGTGACTTACAGTTAGTGGTGCTAGTACATGCTTAACAACCAGCTCTTTGGGGAGACAAAATCCATGATTTATAGAATTTTCTAATTTTCATAAAGTACTCCCACTATGTCTGACAAGACATTGCTGAATATGCAACTGGGAGAGATGTATGGTATCACTGAATTCTACAGTATTTCTACCATACAGCTACAATAGGTGTAAATCACCTCAAAAGAATAGATAATAGTATAGTGCAGTGAAATAATTAAAAGTGATGAGTTTTAATCATTTATTATCATTTATTTTAATATAATTCATTTAATTGTAAGCTATGTAAATTAATTTTTGCTAATAGTTCTTTTTAACAACTGGTTCACAAAATGTCTAACAAGATGTAACAGTCAAAGCTTGTGAGCAAGTAGCAGTAGGTTCCAGCACACCACTGCCTGTGACAACAACAAGAGACCGTGGGCTGAGGATAGATTTATACTGCAATCGCTGTAGGACCTATGTGCCTCCAGGCCTTTTTATTTTTTTCATGGATAAGACCTTCTATGAGACCCATAGGTTACTGGCTTTATTGATCAATAAATATATTAGGTTGGCTTTATGAACATGACCCAGTTCCCTTAATATTTTATTTATTCCAGCAGGAAACTGTGCTTTTATGTTATATTTGTTTATTATATACTTTATTTACATTCTATATTTTGGCCTCAGCATTATTTCTTGAAAAGTGTCTCCAACTGCTTTCTGTATCATCATATCTACTATTAGTAATAATTATTCCTAAAGTAGAAGATTTGGTTTGCATGTTACATTGAAAGAGGGCATGAAATCATAATAATACATGAGGCTTGTATCACATTTTACTGTTCATAATGTGTATAGCCTGTTGATATACCATAGAAACTTCATGTGGATACATTTTAACTTCAACACAAATTTTATGACCAGTTGCAGGATTTCTGTATCATTGTGAAATCCATTTCAGTGCACATTTATTCAGCATTTACCATGCGTAAAGAAATGTGTTGTATTATATTAAATATGAAAAACATGAATTATTTTGTCATTTTAATCATACAGGAAAACAAGATGCTTATTATAATAATTTGGTCACTTTTGAAGAGCATTGAGAGTTAGAAATTTTAGGCTAGTAAGTTTTTACTGTATATTGAAGCAAAAAAGAATATAAGTGCATAATCTGTCTTTCTGTTCCCCTAACACCAACCACTACTACTGTTACCATCCAATATTGAGGATTTTTATTTGTACCTTTGATTGTTAGAAGCAATAATGGAGATTGAAAAGAAAAAGTCTAGGAAGAATTATCTTGATTCAAATAATAAAGGGATTGCTCTGGATTAAGAAGAAAAACACCAGCGTAAAACGGTACAAGAAAAGTTTAGAATTTGGAGATTGGAAGGGAGTATTGGAGGAGTAACCATCACTTTTGAGGACTCTGAAGAGATCAAAAGATTTGAATAAGTTTAGGAAGTTTCCCCAGGTATTAGGTATTTTTCAGTAAAACTCCTTATGATTGCAAATTTTTTTTTTTTTTCAAATTGGATTTGGTTTTCTTCTAGGTGTGTCACCTCCCACTCAATCTTTGATGGAAAAGACAGCAAAGACAGATAGCTACAGTGCAAGCATATTGCTGCTTTCCTCCCCAGTTCTCTGTCATTCATATCCATCAAACTCTAGAATGATTCTTTGAATATTTGCAGTCTGTGAAAATTTTGCTTTAATCATCAATTAAAAAGGGTAAGAATGTTATCACATTGAGTTATAAAACAAAATATCTTATTTCTATTCTTATAAAACTTGCATTGTTAATATTTTTTTCAGTCTTCAAATAGCATAATCTTCTGACCTTACTCCTTTTATTCCCCATATCAAAATGGATTCCAAGTCAGCTGGGACAATAGTGCTTGTGCTGCTGATTGAATCACACTGCATTTTAAAGCATACTTCAGCAGTTTTACTTTGTCTTTTGACCTAGACATCTCTGTATAAAACTTTCTGTCCTGATAATCTATTCCAAATTTCCTGCTTACCTGCAAGAGATTCCTGCAATGTATTTTTCAGCCTTTTTCCATTCATTTGTTGAGTTCACAAAATCCGTGCTTAAAATATGACATTGGTGAAAGCTATGAAGAAAACAGCTATTGTTCAGACTGGAAATGTCTGTGGCCAAGAATAGCAACGACTTCTCTGGTGCCATTTCTATCATCAGTGTTCTTATTCCTGGCAATTCAACATCAGCATTTGGGGATTTTATTGAACAAAGGAAAATTGAGTTAATGAGCCAAAACAAATGATCAACATCAAAGACTGGATGTAGTTTGAAAAAGTAAGCAAAAGAATGAATGTGTTCAATGATGTTAGTTCATTGCATGACTATTCTAAAGGATGTCACCTCTCAACCTCTTGAATAAACAAATAGGTTAAGATTTGGTTCTGCAATTCCCTTTTTTGAGTATAGATTTGGAAATGATCCCAGTGAATATATTACCAAGGCATAATGGAGGACTTTCCCTAAGCTGTAATACTTTAAATCCAAAGCCATCCAACTGAATCTTAGAGCCTTCTAATACCTATTTAATTCATAGCTGTTTTGATTATGCATGCAAAGTACACAATCATTTTAACTGGCACTAACCAAAAGGAAAATGTTGAAAAATGTATACTTATAAATCTTTATTAGTCTACATGCTTGGGCTATAATTCTAGTATGATTCTGATTATACACTGCAGTAAGGTAAGGAGCTGAAAATACAGGTATTTTCCAAGGTTCTAGTAGTAAGATAAGTAGGACTCAATACCAAGAAACTAGGCTCACCAGCTGGGGAAGACAATACAGTGAAAGGTAGACCTGTTAGAAAGTACTGACTGACCTTCATGCATGAGCTATCAAACCAAGTATAATAAAGTACACTCTTGAATCTTTAGGCCTGTAGTTGAGCTGAGATATTCCAAAATGTGGTTCTGGGTAGCTATTCATATCTTATTGAAATTTTATAGTTGGGTAAGTTGTCATAGTCAAACTAAATAAAGCATTGAGACATTTTGGGGTTATGGCCCAAATTGTTCTTATAAATATTTGCCCCAATTCAGTACCTCACTGTGGAAGCTTGCCATAGTAGGGATGTTGCAGAAAAGGAAAGCTTAAGGAATCTAAATATTAACAGCTTGGAATTAAATGGTGTACATAACCAGAATTTTATGGACATTGACATTTAATCCAAATCCTAGGGCTTCCTTTATTTGAAAGCACTTGATGCAATTTTATTCACTTTTGGATGAGGAGAACTCTGATACCCTAGGCTTAGCATCTGAAACTGTACATCAAAAATATAAAAATTGTCCTGGTGCAGTGGCTCATGCCTGTAATCCCAGCACGTTGAGAGGCCGAGGTGGGCAGATCATTTGAGGTCAGAAGTTCAAGACCAGCCTGGCCAACATGGTGAAACCTCGTCTCTGCTGAAAATACAAAAATTAGCTGGGCATGGTGGCACACGCCTGTAGTCCCAGCTACTCATGAGACTGAGGCAGGAGAATTGCTTAAACCCAGGAGGTGGAGGTTGCAGTGAGCTGACGTCACACCACTGCAATCCAGCCTGGGTGACAGGGCAAGACACTGTCTCAAAAAAATATATGTATATTATAATACATAATTATAATTATTGCATTGTATTATATATATTTTATAATAATTAATATATAATATTTATTATATTTATAATTATATATACTAATTATTATATAATAAAATTATATTATATATAATATAATCATATTATTATTTTTATTATATAATAATGATATTATTATTTTTATTATATAATAATTATATTATTATATTTTTATTATATAATAATTATATTATTATATTTTATTATATAATAATTATATTATTATATTTTATTATATATAATTATATTATTATATTTTATTATATAATAATTATATTATAGATAAATATAATTATATATTAGATTATAATTTAATTACATATATAATTAAAACCTGGAATTTTAAATGTGTGATACATGATACAAAGTACTTGAAGAGATTATAATTCCTCTATTTTCATTTTGGGAAATAAGTTTTCCTTGAGAAAGTATTTGCCCTAAATTTTTGCTATTGTGTCTTAGAATCATCAGAAAGTGAATATAAAACATGAAAATCCCTGGGCTCAACTCCCTAGAGATTCTGACTTAGTAGGTTGGCAGCGTGTATCCTAGGTGGTTCCATTATAAATGGCCTACAGAGCACTCTGGCACACACTGCACATTGACCTGCCCTGTTGTAGAATGCATATAATTTTCAAAGCAGCTGTTGCTCTCCCAAATGTTACGAATTAATCTGTAATGAGCATGTGTGTGTTAAACGAATCAAATTGGGTATTTAATTTAATCTGGTCTAATATTTGATAAGTCTATGAAGCATTATGAGAGAAAATTTTGCATACCGTCCTTATTGTTTAAATCATTGCTTTTATCTCCATTATCAAACACCATGACTACTGCATGAAAAAAAAAATGAGGTCTGATAAATGATTAAATGTTTCTCATTTACAATGTTTATGAAAAAAATGCTAGAAATAATGTAAAAATTGTATATTTTAATAAATCAACATCTGATAGTGTTTTCCTGTCATAATCAGGTGTGCATATGTGTGTGTGTGGGTGTGTGTGTGTGTGTGTGTGTGTGAGAGAGAGAGAGAGAGAGAGAGACAGAAAAAGAGAGCAAAACAGAAAGAGACAGACAAAGAGATAGAGTATTCTTGGTTGTAACAACTGAAGACACAGGAAACCGTGCCTGAACACAATGCAGTTGTAGCATGGGACCACATTCCCTAATAAAGGAAGACCATCAGCAGATGCTGGTTTTTACAAAGTGTGGCTTATGTCTCTTACACAATAAACCTCTACAGACTAGTGATGGTAGTCCACCACTTTAAAGTTCTCTTATGAGTTAGTCAAGTTGTTCTTCAGCAACGATACTGATATTATAGTATGATGTTATGAGATTTGGTGTCTAAAGAAGTTTACATGGATAGGAAGAAGAGGTGTTAACAAGGTAATTTAGAGGGAGAAGAACCCTGTAACTATTAAAAATTCCTAGCTTTTGTAGATGTTTATGGCTAGGTGGAATTGTTTCGTTCCATTTCTTATTCAAGTTTAGGTAACTGTGTTGAGAATCTAGATGTTTTTCTAAAAATAAAAAAGAAACTGTTAATTAGACAATATTACTATCATTGGCCAACTCCTAGATCTTGCTTTTAAGAGCTAATGTTGTATAATATTAATGGTATAAAACCTCTAGATGACATGTAAAAACGTACATTTTATCTCTTTAGTATTTTGTATATTATGTAACTTTCTGAATTAGTTTGTGTCAAATTTACCGAACTTTCCTTTTAGAATTTTAGAATCTAAGACACATTGTGGCAGTCTTTCCTAAATCACTGCATTTGTCATTTTATAAAGTTTGTATCAGACATATAGATGAATGTCATCTGCAATAAGCACTTTAAAAATATAAATGAAGTAGACACCAGAAGACTTTGCCTATAGGACTTCCTGAAAATACTAAAGAATTATTCTTGCGTATTTCCCTCTCACCACTGTAAATCTTCAACATCTATATGCCCTTACACCACACAGCATCCAAATGCCTTTTGCAATCCGATAGATTCCCTCATCTTATTATTTTCATTATGTATTTATTAGTTGGCAAATGTGATTTACTCTTTTCTAAAATAAAAACACTTGAGGGTAGTTAACAGCTTTATAATCAGATTGTTGTTGTTGTTATTATTATTATTATTATTATTATTATACTTTAAGTTCTGGGATACATGTGCAGAATATGCTGGTTTGTTACATAGGTATACATGTGCCATGGTGGTTTGTTGCACCCATCAACTCATCACCTACATTAGGTATTTCTCCTAATGCTATCGCTCCCCTAGGCCCCCCAACCCCCCATAGACCCTGTGTGTGATATTTCCCTCCCTGTGTCTATGTGTTCTCATTGTTCAGCTCCCACTTATGATGTAAGAGTAAGAACATGTGGTGTTTGGTTTTCTGTTCCTGTGTTAGTTTGCTGAGAATGATGGTTTCCAGCTTCATCTATGTCTCTGCAAAGGACACAAACTCATCCTTTATTATGGCTACATAGTATTCCATGATGCATATATGCCACATTTTCTTAATCCACTCTATCCTCGGTGGACATTTGGGTTAGTTCCAAGTCTTCACTATTATGAATAGTGCTGCAATAAATATACATGTGCATGTGTCTTTATAGTAGAATGATTTATAATCCTTTGGGTATGTACCCAGTAATGTGATTTCTGGGTCAAATGGTATTTCTGGCTCTAGATCCTTGAGGAATTGCCACACTGTCTTCCACAGTGGTTGAACTAATTTACACTCCCACCCAAGTGTAAAAGTGTTCCTATTTCTCCACATCCTCTCCAGCATCTGTTGTTTCCTGACTTTTTAATGACCACTATTCTAGCTAGCATGGGATGGTATCTCATTGTGGTTTTGATTTGCATTTCTCTAATGACCAGTGACGATGAGCTTTTTTTCATATGTTTGTTGACCACATAAATGTCTTCTCTTGAGAAGTGTCTGTTCATATCCTTCTCCCACTTTTTGATGGAGTTGTTTTCTCTTGTAAATTTGTTTAAGTTCCTTGTAGATAGATTCTGGATATTAGCCCTTTGTCAGATGGATAGATTGCAAAAATGTTCTCCCATTCTGTAGGTTGCCTGTTCATTCTGATGATAGTTTCTTTTGCTGTGCAGAAGCTCTTTAGTGTAATTAGATCCCACTTGTCAATTTTGGCTTTTGTTGCAATTGCTTTTAGTGTTTTAGTCATGAAGTCTTTGCCTATGACTATGTCCTGAATGGTATGGCCTAGGTTTTCTTCTAGGGTCTTTATGGTTTTAGGTATTACATTTAAGTCTTTATCCACCTTGAGTTAATTTTTGTATAAAGTGTAAGGAAAGGGTCCAGTTTCAGTTTTCTGCATATGGCTAGCCAGTTTTCCCAACACCATTTAGTAAATAGGGAATCCTTTCCACATTGCTTGTTTTTGTCGGGTTTGTCAAAGATCAGATGGTTGTAGATGTGTGGCGTTATTTCTGAGGCTTCTGTTCTGTTCCATTGGTCTATAGACCTATTTTGGTACCAGTCCCATGCTCTTTTGGTTACTGTAGCCTTGTAGTATAGTTTGAAGCCAGGTAGCATGATGCCTCCAGCTTTGTTCTTTTTGCTTAAGATTGTCTTGGTTATACAGGCTCTTTTTGGTTCCATATGAAATTTAAAGTAGTTTTTTCTAATTCTGTGAAGAAAGTCAATGCCGGCTTCATCCCTGGGATGCAAGACTGGTTCAACATATGCAAATCAATTAATGTAATCCAGCATATAAACAGAACCAATGACAAAAACCACATAATTATCTCAATGGATGCAGAAAAGGCCTTCGATAAAATTCAGCACTGCTTCATGCTAAAAACTGTCAATAAACTAGGTATTGATGGAATGTATCTCAAAATAGTAAGAGCTACATATGACAAACCCACAGCCAATATCATACTGAATGGGCAAAAGCTGGAAGCATTCCCTTTGAAAACTGGCACAAGACAAGGATGCCTTCTCTCACCACTCCTATTCAACATAGCATTGGAAGTTCTAGCCAGGGCAATCAGGCAAGAGAAAGAAATAAATGGTATTAAATTAGGAAAAGAGGAAGTCAAATTGTCTCTGTTCACAAATGACATGATTGTATATTTAAAAAACCCCATCGTCTCAGTCCAAAATCTCCTTAAACTGATAAGCAACTTCAGCAAAGTCTCAGGATAAAAAAATCAACGTGCAAAAATCACAAGCATTGCTATATAGCAATAATAGACAGAGAGCCAAATCACGAGTGAACTACCCTTCATAATTGCTGCAAAGAGAATATAATACCTAGGAATCCAAGTTACAAGGGATGTGAAAGACCTCTTTAAGAATTACAAACCACTGCTCAGAGAAATAAGAGAGGACACAAAGAAATGGAAAAACATTCCATGTTCATGGATAGAAATAATCAATATCATGAAAATGGCCATACTACCCAAAGTAATTTATTGATTCAATGCTGTCCCCATCAAGCTACTTTCTTCACAGGATCAGATTTTTAATACACATTTAATGTGACTTATACTTAACAGTTTCAGAAGTAGTTTTGTATTTTATACTTAGATATGATTTTAGAATTTGATAGTTTCCAGATGAAAATATCTTAAATCATTGTTTAAACTGCTTTCATAAAAGTCTTGCTTTAAATATATATATATATATATATATATTTGTATATATGTATATCCCTTCCCTCCTTCTCTCTCAAGACGGGGACTTCAAATTCAGTTTGTACTTGACTTTTGAAAGTACTTCACTGAACAGTACAAAAGGATATGTTGAGCTCCCTTTAATTCTGATAAATTTAAATATTTTCAATATTTCATAATAAGCAATTCATTTTCTTTTAAATTAGGGAAATTTCAATCTATAATTAATTTTAATAGAATTATACAAGTAAATAACCAAAAGGGAAAAAAACCTGCAACAATAAATAAGAATCAGTAAAACACTAGAGAGAAATACTTGATTTTTCACACAAGTCCAGGGAAAAAATGTATAAAACTAGTGCATGTCAAGCCAAGGAATATATATATACACACACACACACACACACACACACACACATACATAGAGAGAGAGAGAGAGAGAAGAGAGAGAGAGAGAGACAGAGACAGGCTTTTGCTCTATTGCCCAGGCTGGAGTGCAGTGGCATGATCTTGGCTCACTGCAACCTCCACTTCCTGGGTTCAAGCAAATCTCCTGCCTCAGCCTCCTGAGTGGCTGGGACTATAGGCACCTGCCATCATGCCCGGCTAATTTTTGTATTTTTAGTAGAGATGGGGTTTTGCCGTGTTGGTCAGGCTGGTCTTGAACTCCTGACCTCAGGTGATCTGCCAGCCTCAGTCTCCCAAAGTGCTGGGATTACAGGAGTGAACCACTGTGCCCGGCCCAAGCCAAGGAATTTTATAATAAAATTCATGCATAACAATGAAAAAATGTTGAAGTACATGTTGAAAAGACACACATTAAACTTCTGGTCTTATAAATTGTATTTTTATTTTTTCCACTATTTTAAATTCAAAACGTTTTTCTGTTTTGCTATATTTATGCTCATATAACAGAATTTCCTTTTCTGGATAGCACTCTAGAATAGTGCTTTGGATATTAATGGCTTCAGGATCTTGCATGAGACCACATTTAGAACATAGCATCAAATTAAATATGTAATTAATACAGAGGGAAAGAATTTCTGAAATGACTCAAGACTTTAGAAGGCTTAAATTCTTTCTGCTTATAAATGAGGGCATTTCATTGGTAAGCTGAGAGACGCAAGTTCAGTTCTCTTTTAGTCTTGTTACAAATGACAAACCTCAGACTTCACTGATTTGCATGAATATGTAGACACAGCATTGGCAATTCTATTTCACATCTCCTGAATTTTAAGCTGATGCCAACGCAGAGGAATAAGCTAATATACTGACAAATCAAATAAACTTGGAAAAAAAAGTCCCAATTCTCAACATTAATCATATTTTTCTCAAGAATTCTTGAGACCTCTTTTGTGATTTCTTTACTTCTGGTTGTATTGAAAAAAATTATTGGTGGACCCTCTTTTCTTTAGGGCAGTTTTCCTCAGTATTGAGATATTGGTGCTTGCCATCCTTTGTCAGAAACGCAATGGACTCCAGGTCAATATATATTTTGCGAAAATATATATTTATTATTCTTATATTTATATGAATAAATACAAATAAAGTATTACCGCTGGTGCTTCTACTTGTTTTCTTCATCATGTTTCAATTGAAGGCTTTTGCCCACGTGAAGAAAATATATATTTACATTTTACATGTTAATTTGGTAAGCTTTGAAGTTTGACTTTTAATGCAGGATACACCTCCTTTATTTATTCAAAAGAGATTGAACATCTAAAATCTAGGAACTGTGGAAGATACTGGGAAAAATTTAAAGATATACATATGCCTTTTGCATATTTATCTAGTAGTTATTACTGAGTATATACACTGGGCTAAATCTCAGAAATAGGGACTAGGATGGATATCGAATTATAATAAGGCATAGCCGCTTCTTGCAATAACTTTTTTTTTTTTTTTTTTTTTTTTTTGAGATGGAGTCTTGCTCTGTCACCCAGGCTGGAGTGCAGTGGTGCAGTTTCAGCTCACTGCAACCTATGACTCCTGGGTTCAAGAGATTCTCCTGCCTCAGCCTCCTGAGTAGCTGGGATTACAGGCACACACCACCATGCCTGGCTAATTTTTGTATACTTTGTAGAGACGGGGTTTCACTTTGTTGGCCAGGCTGGTCTCAAACTCCTGACCTCAAGTGATCTGCCCGCCTTGGCCTCCCAAAGTGCTGGGATTACAGGCATGAGCCGCCACGTCCAGCCTGCTTCTTGCAAGAGGAAGAATGTGTGTGAGGAGAAATATCCATTAAAGGAGGAGGTTGTGATAAAATACAAATTGCTGTAAATGCAAATTCTTTTCCATTCTTTCCTCTGAGAAGTGAACTTCAATTTAATCTGGACTGTCTTTAGTGATTTATATGAATAATAGAGTGCATTAGAAGTAATATTGTGGGACTTCTAAGGCTAGGTCATCAAATGACATCCAGCTTCATCCCTGGCTCTCTGGAAATGCTCATTCTTGGGAGCTTTTTCCCTCTAAGAACCAGTAGACATTCAGTGAGAGGCTGCAAGGCTTGTATCCTGGTCAAAAGCCCCAACTGGGCTCCCAGGTGAAAGCCAGCATCATCCACTG
The DNA here is from genome assembly GCF_024542745.1 of Macaca thibetana thibetana. Lineage (NCBI taxonomy): Eukaryota > Metazoa > Chordata > Mammalia > Primates > Cercopithecidae > Macaca > Macaca thibetana. The sequence goes on from NC_065582.1 coordinate 32,751,569, forward strand.
GCCTGCAAATAAGCCATCTTGGATACCCAGACCAGGAGAACTTACAGGTAACCAGAGCCCCAGATAATGTCTGTCTTCAACTATGGTAGAGACCTCAAGTTAGAACCAGGGTATGGTGTACTTTAAGTTTTCTAAACAAGTATTTATAAATATAATTTTATTCCCTCAATATTAACTCACCATCACGAAGTAGGTGCCTGGAGATCATTTACATTCACTCTTAACGTAGGTTAGAATATAGCATGGTAACGGCTGGGCTTGGTGGCGCACACCAGTAATCCCAGTACTTTGGGAGGCTGAGGCAGGCGGATCACGAGGTCAGGAGATCAAGACCATCCTAGCTAACATGGTGAAAACCCATCTCTACTAAAAATACAAAAAAAAAAAAAAAATTAGCCTGGCGCAGTGGCGGGCGCCCGTAGTCCCAGCTAGTGGGAGGCTGAGGCAGGAGAATGGCAGGAACCCAGGAGGCAGAGCTTGCAGTGAACCAAGATCACGGCCACTGCACTCCAGCCTGGGCAACAAAGGGAGACTCCGTTTCAAAAAAAAAAAAAAAAAAAGAATATAGCATGGTAACAAACAAACTCGGAAATCACAGTGGCTCAACACATCAAGTTTTTATTTCTTGATCACAGTACATATCCAACTTAAGTTGGCAGGTGGCTCCCCTTCATCAATTACAAAAGGATCCAAGTTAATAGATGCACCACTATCTCATAGCTACACCCCCTGGAATGCAAGTTCTCCTTGTGTGTTGAGGCAGGGGAACTAGAAAACTGGAGAATCACAGGTGGGCATTTCAGTCTCACTCTTTCACTTTCGCTTACACTGACATTTAATTGGCCAGAAGTAGTCAGATAGCTCTCACATGTAGGGGACCATGCAAATATCGAAGAACAATGGGAATATTTGGTATTGCTGACTCTTTCACACTCACAGATTGTTTTCCAGTCAGATATTTCATGAAACATCTAACTTACAAGCTAATGTTAAGTGTGGACATAGATAAATTCCATGAAAATTTGGAAACTTGAAAATTAAAAGAAATAAGGGGAACATGACCAAGAATAGAAATAATAATGTTAACAGGGAGAAGAGTGAAAATAAGAAGTGACGTTAATTTCGAATTTATGGTACTCTGGGTATGTTCTAAGACCTTAAAATGTGTAGGCATGTTCTAAGATCTTAAGATATATTACTTCATTCAATCATCACAACTACCTCTAAAGTAATTATTATTATTATCATTTGATATGGTTTGGCTGTGTCCCCACCCAAATTTCATCTTGAATTGTAGGTCCCATAATCCCCACGTGTCATGGGGGGACCGGGAGGGGGAAGTAATTGAATCACGGGAGCAGGTTTTTCTGTGCTGTTCTCATGATAGTGAATTAATCTCAGGAGATCTCATGGTTTTACAAAGGGCAGTTCCCCTGCACCCCTGCACATGCTCCCTTGCCTGCTGCCATGTAAGACATGCCTTTGCTCCTTCACCTTCTGCTGTGATTGTGAGGCCTCCCCAGCCATACGAAACTGTGAGTCCATTAAACCTCTTTTTCTTTAGAAATTACCATCAGTCTCAGGTATGTCCTTATAGCTGCATGAGAACACACTAATACATCATCATCTTACTGAAAAGAAAACTGAAATACAGAGAAGTTGAGTAATTAGCTCAAGGTCACAAAACCAGATGATGGTGGAACTAGGATTTGAACCCAGGCAGTCTCACTCCAGATTTGACTAAAATTGAAAAAAAAAAAAAAAAGAAGAAGAAAGAGGGCAACACTTGGAACAGATCATCTTGTTTTCCAAAGAGCATCACAGAGTAGAATCATTATTGTATTAAAATGCTTTAGACCAGAATCTGATTCTCAGCCTTCCAAACTCAGAAACATCATGGTCTTTCAGGAGTGACTGGAGACTGATGTACGATAAGATGCCACTACATTAATTTATAATGGGGCTTCATATCCTTCAAGAGATTCATTCTCTTTGTTTAGAAAAGCTGCAAGTGAAATATAACTCTAACAAATGTACTTGTTTATTACTTTATAATTAATGGTACAGCTGCTAAGTAGACTGAGTACCCGAGTTCTCAGACTAGAGCAACATTGCTCTCAGGGAAGTTGACATGGAACCTCAAAGGTGCCTGGTGATGAGGAAGTGGAACCAGAAGAAGTTAATCATGTGACTCCATTATTTACTGGCATTAAAGAGAGTAGAACAACCCCCTCTCCATGATAAGAATTATACCTGCCACTGAGATAAGTCAAGTGTAGTTTATATTCAAACTGACCATCACTACTTGTCCCCACTCTGCAACACCAGAGAGTCTCAAATATTCTCAGTTCACTGTGCCCTTAGTGTCCCCAGTTTTTTTTTTAATAATGTCCTATAGGCAACGTTATTAGTTGCCTATAGGACAAAAGAAATACTTAACAGTTCTTTTATTAAGTAGTGAAGGCCAAGCAATTTAATAAGTATTCATGTTCTATAACTCAGTAACCATATGAAAAAAAACACATAAATTTAAAAATTAATATTTATAAATTATTATTTAACCATAATTATTTATTAATGGTATATGAACATCTACTGGACCTACCGAAGTTCTCAAGCTTTGAAGTCAGATTAGACAACAGCATGTAATTTCCTGTTCCGTGATGATTTTTACAAGGTACTTGCCTTTAAAACTTAGATTCTCAAGGATATGGTATCACTGAAAAGAGGGTAGTCCAATCTACTGTTTTATGTAGCTTGTACTTCCAGCTTCATGAGTGACCTAGTAGTCTCTGCAGTGGCCAACAGATATTGGGTATTGCTGTGCCTCCTTTGAAAATGACTAATACAGTAATTTTGAGCACTCATTTGCTCAGACTACTTAGCAGCTATTCCATTCATTAAAATTAATAATCAAGTACCTCTTTTTAGAGTTATATTTCCCTACTCAAAGAGAATGAATATCCTGGAGCATATGAAGCCTCATTATAAATCTCCTGAAAAACACCACACTCCAGTGTGAACCTGGGGGCCTTAGACAATGTGGAGACAGGCACAGTCAACATTTGTTTCTGAGAATTTGTCCATACTACCTTGAATGACCAACCTTCCTTTGACTTGACTCATTCTTTCTTCATTTATGTTAATATATTCTAACTGATACTTTGGCCTGGGGTGAAGTCCTTAACTTCTGCTCCTGACTACACATCCTCTCAGTCTTTCTCTTCTGTTTAACACTCAGATGGCAACTTCATTTACCTTGTTGCCAAATTCTTAGGAAGAAATTCAATATTGCTTCCATGGACAAATAAGAGAAACTATGCAAAAGTACTCAAGGATATGATATAAAACCTACAATTATAAAGCTGGGCAGATCATGAATCTAAAAAGCTTTGGTCTCAGCACTGTGCTATTTTTACTATCAGTCCAGTTTCAAATGAAATGTGTATGCTAGGTAGGCTTTGAGACCTCCAGCTCTTCACCTCCAGCACTTGGACTTGTTTTACAAAATCAGCAACAACATACATGACTAATGTCTCAGACCAGGTGAGGTTGTCATAAATATCAAAGCATCCTCTACAGCCCAACATACAATGTTTCTTTCCTTCTTCCTCAGTTTAACAAAATATGTTTTATTGTTTCCATCATAAAGAAAGAAAATAGTTAAATAATGAATTTGACTACCTGTGAATATATGTATCTACTCAGTCACCACTGCTTCAGAGAATACACCTTAGAGTCAAATTCTTAGGATGTAAGTGAAACACAATGTTTAAAAAGAAACTACAGATTGCTTCTATTCAATTTATATTTTGTAGATTTTAGTAATAGTTAAAGAAGCATTTAAATTTGTTTTTTTTTTAAATTTGTTTTACCTTTTCAGTGTAGTATCACTCAGGAATAAAAGGCAAGTACATAAAATAAGGGAAAAATGTTGGTTCAATTTCTTTTTCCATTAAAGTGATCCCACTGATTATAAAAGTCCTCCACTATAAAAGTTGAAAGGCTATTATCAATATTGAGCACTTCTTTTTTCCAAACATCTTTTTTTTACCCTTAGCAAACCATTGAAGGTAAGAGTGAAGATCACTTAGCAATAATAAAATCTACCCTTCAATGTGTGTAAAGAAAAGCCAGAACAGTTTTATTTGTTAAGATTATCTCTTAGCCTGTTTCGTTAATAGATTCTGATACTTTATCTTACAAATATATTTTATTTTTTTTTAGAACTATTGAACATGATGTTTGATTAAAATACTGGCACAGACATTAGACAATAAGCTTCTGTTCTGGCTCTATTTCTAGAAAACTGTTATCTTGAAAATTACTCTATTAGTCAGATTTCACTATGGTCACCTAAGGAATAAACATTCTCAAAATCCCAGGAGCTTCTAACAACACGTATTTACTTTTCTCTTACATTGTCTGCGGGTGGATCTGCTCCAAGGCTATGGGTGAGATTCAGACCGGCTCCCTGAAGCTCTTATCATTCCAGGGCCCAAGTGTGTAGCACCCCTACCTTCTATTCAATTTATATTTTATAGATTTTGTGATGCTCATGTGATGAAAAGCAAGAACACAGGGAGCTGGTGAGAATTAAATGCTCCATGAAGCCCCATCTCAGACTTGTTGCAGTGTCATTTCTGTCCATATTCCATTGACAAAAAAACAGATGAGTGGTGAAGGTCAACACCAGTGAGATGGGGAAATAGGTTTTTCCCAAGCAGGGGAAAAGGGAGAGGAGAATGAATACTTGTTGAACAATAAGGCAGTCAACCTCCATCTGTCACGTCCTCTTATTTCCTTTCATGTACATAATTGACTCACTACTTCTACTCAAAAAGAAGGTGATACAGTTTCGATCTATGTCTGTGCCCAAATCTCACGTTGAAGTGTAATCGCCAGTGTTGGAAGTGGGGCCTGTTGGGAGGTGATTGGCTCATTCAGTCAAGTGCTCATGAATGGTTTAGCACTATCCCCCTAGAGCTGTTATCATGATAGAGTTCTGTTGAGATCTGATTGTTTAAAAGTGTGTAGCACCTTTCCCTCCTCTTTTGCTATTGCTCTGGCCATGACGTGCCTTCCCCTTTGCCTTCTGCCATAACTGTAGGTTTTCCTGAGGCCTCCCCAGAAGCCAAGGAGATGCCAGCATCATCCTTCCTATACAGCCTGCAGAACCGTGAGTCAATTAAGCCTCTTTTCTTTGTAAATTACCCAGCCTCAAATATGTCTTTATAGCAGTGTAATAATGGTCTAACACAGAAGACATTGAAAGTCTCATCTAATCATGGCACCAGGATGTAAGTACATGATCTCGTGACAGTCTCTGGGCGTCAAGTCTAAGTGTGAGTCTGTTGGATTTTGAGACTAATGAAATATAAAGACAAGTGATCTACCCTCACATATACCCTAAATACAATTGTAAGACAAAGCAGGTTAATCACAATAAATACTCCATCTGAAAATAGCAACAGTGGGAGTTGTGGAGTATCACTGGTTTATGAAATTCTGAAACCTTGCTGGGCAAATGTTGCAGACATCCTCTGTACTGAAGATAGCACCTGTTTTTTGGGATTAGGCCCCAGTTTGTCTTCCTGAGAATAACTCCTCAGTCTATTTTCTCCATGGCTCTTGAAACCACCTTCCGGGAAGCCCTTTCTCTTTAGTTCTTTAGTCAGATCTTAAGAGGCCATTGGGGTTTCTGACATTTGGGGTGGCTAGGATGCTTTCTCAGCCTGCCTCCCAGCCACGGAATTGGCACACAAGTGCCAATTTGTGTTTAATATAGTGTTGCGGGAAGTCAGGGACCCCGAACAGAGGGACCAGCTGAAGCCACGGCAGAAGAACATAAATTGTGAAGATTTCATGGACATTTATTAGTTCCCCAAATTAATACTTTTATAATTTCTTATGCCTGTCTTTACTGCAATCTCTGAACATAAATTGAGAAGATTTCATGGACATTGATCACTTCCCCAATCAATAACTCTTGTGATTTCCTATGCCTGTCTTTACTTTAATCTCTTAATCCCGTCATCTTCATAAGCTGAGGATGTATGTCACGTCAGGACCCTGTGATGATTGCATTAACTGCACACATTGTTTAGATATAAGAGATCTAGGCACATTGAAAAAAGAACAGGATAACAGCAATGTTTAGGGAACAAGGGAGATAGCCATTAGGTCTGGCAGCCTGACAGCCGAGCAGAACAGAGCCATATTTCTCTTCTTTCAAACACAAATAGGAGAAATATTGCTGAATTCTTTTTCTCAGCAAGGAACAGCCCTGAGAAAGAGAATGTTTTCCTAGGGGGAGGTCTCTGAAATGGCCGCTCTGGGAATGTCTGGCTTTTACAGTTATATCTAAGGGATGAAATAAGCCCCGGCCTCCTGTAGCGCTCCCAGACTTATTAGGAATAAGTTCCTTATGAGGAAATTCCCACCTAATAAATTTTGGTCAGACCGGTTGTCTGCTCTCAAACCCTGTCTCCTGATAAGATGTTATCAATGACAATGTGTGCCCGAAGCTTCATTAGCAATTTTAATTTTGCCCTGATCCTGTGATCTCGCCCTGCCTCCATTTGCCTTGTGATATTTTATTACTTTGCGAAGCATGTGATCTCTGTGACCCACACCCTATTTGTACACTCCCTCCCCTTTGAAAATCACTAATAAAAGCTTGCTGGTTTTGCAACTTGGGGGGCATCATGGTGCCTGCCGACATTTGATGTCTCCCCCAGATACCCAGCTTTAAAATTTGTCTCTTTTGTACTCTTTCCCTTTATTTCTCAGACCGGCTCACACTTAGGGAAATAGAAAAGAACCTACGTGAAATAACATTGAATCATTGGGGGCAGGTTCGCCCAATATCTGGCACACCAATGTGGTGTTTTTTTCTTTTTCACAAGTGCATGTGGGAACCCAATTCCCTTTCGCAGGTGCAGAGAAACGTCATCGGTTAGGTTCACAGAAACACTTGTTCGATTCCCTGACGACTGGTGAGTAGTCTGTGTATGGTCCGGGTTAACTATGGGTCACACAGAGTATAAAAATTATACTTATCTTTTCTATATTAAACTCCGGTTAAAACAGAAAAGGGTTTGAGTGCCCATGGAAAATATGATCACTCCATTCAGGGCAGTGGAAAAATACTGTCCTTGGTTTCCTGAAAAGGGGACCTTAGATGTAGACCTGTTAAGACATGGAAGGGTTCGAGTACCGGTGGAAAATATGGTCACTCTATTCAGGTCAGTGGAAAAATACTGTCCTTGGTTTCCTGAAAAAATAACCTTACATGTGAAACTATGGGCTTGTGTTGGTGCAGCATTCTGGGAGCTGGTCCCAGCAGGGAATTATGTTCCCATCACTGTTTGGGGTGATTGGGCCTTGGTACATGCCATCCTAATACCTCCTCAAACTTCCTCTCCCACACAGCCTTCATTATCTGATCAGCCTCTCCCTTTGCCTACTCCTCCCCCACCTAATGATGCTGAAAATTCAATGTCTAACTCTGGTGACTTTGGCTTAATGTTACCCTATGATGACCTTATTTCTTTTCACGAAGAGCCTGTACTGGTAGCTCCCAAGGCCCTGACCCACACAGCCCAGGACCATAGATATACTAATTCTTCTCTTTTCAAACCTTTGCAGTGTTTGCCTTCAGGCATCACCTAATGGCACCGGAACCAAACTACAATTTACCTGTAATTCTACAGGCCCTCCCCTGTCCACTTCAGCCCCTCACCCTCCTGTCTTTTTGGTTCCTCAACTGGTCACTTTGCCATCCACTCAGCCCGCTTCTCTGTACCCGTCTTCACACATGGACACCGGTAATCACCAGTATACCTCTGCCTCTTCTACTCCTCCAGTGCCCCTTTCTCACACTCTCATACTGGTCTGCATCTGTATGTGTTGCTCAATCTTAATTTTTTAAAAGAATTTAAGCATGCTTGTACTCAGTATGGCCCTACTTCTCCTTATGTTAAAATGGTATTACAAACTTTTTGTACTGAGGTCGTTTTGCTTCTTTTATACTGGTACCTTTTGGCAAAAAGTTGTTGTAACACCATCTCAGCCTGGTAGGCAGAGGACGCCCATTTGCAGTCTCAGCTAAATCGGACTAATGGCATTCTAATTACTCAGGCTCAACTCACAGACTCCGATAGTTTCTCTGATGCTTATGCCCAATTAAACTTTGGTGCTCTTACCACATAACAAGTAACAAAGGTGTGTATGAGAGCTTAGGATAAATTACATGCCCCAGGCCAAGTTCCTGTTTCTTTTACTACTGTTAAACAAGTTCAATTGCTTTTACTACCTAATATTGTTTTAAACAAAGGAGATAAGACGCGTGGCCCTGGGATTGGCTCTGGTAGTGAAAAGGCTGCTTATTGGATTAATATAATTTCTAAACAATGGCCCACCTGCACCATACACATTCAAGGAGAAAAGTTTGAGGGCCTAGTAGATACTGGGGCTTATGTTTCTATTATTTCCTCTAGTTTATGGCCTTCCTCCTGGCTTAAACATCCCGCTAACATGGGACTAGTTGGTGTTGGAAAAGCCAAGGAAGTTTATGGGAGCACATTTATCTTGCCTTGCACTGGCCCTGATGGTCAAAAGGGTACAATTCAGCCTTATATCACACCAATCCCCATTAATCTTTGGTGTACAGATTTACTGGCACAATGGGGGGCTGACATTAATATTCCACATAACTCTTATTGTGCTTCCAGTCAACATATGATGGAAAACATGCTGTTTGTTGCTGGACTCGGTCTCGGTCCAAAACATGAAGGAATTACTAAACCCTTTCCAGTTACTGTAAAAGAAAACAGGGCGGGTTTAAGTTATTCTTTTTAGTGGTGGCCACTGCTACGCCTCCTGATCCTATCCCTTTACAATGGAAATCTGACACACCCGTTTGGATTCAGCAGTGGCCGCTTGCTAAAGAAAACCTGTAGACTTTAACTCACTTGGTTTCTGAACAGCTACAACTTGGAAATGTGGAACCTTCTCTTTCCCCCTGGAATTCTCCTGTGTTCTAGTAAAAAAGAAATCAGACAAGTGGTGAATGGTAACCAATTTAATGGCCATCAACACTGTAATTAAACCTATGAGGGCCATCCAACCCGGCATGCCTGCCCCTGCTTTAATACCTAAAATCGGCCTCTCGTATTTATTGATCTTAGAGATTATTTTTTCATATTCCTTTACATAAATCAAATTGTGAAAAATTTGCTTTTACTGTACTATCAATCAATAACCTGCAGCTCGTTATCAATGGAAAGTACTTCCTCAGGAAATGCTAAATAGCCCTACAATTTGCCCGCTTTATGTTGGACAAGTGCTTTCAGCAGTTCAAGCCCAATTTCCCTCGGCCTCTATTCTTCATTATCTTGATGATATTTTAATTGCTGCCCCCACTGATAAAGAATTAATTAACTGTTATCAAAGTTTGAGCTGCTGTGTTATAGAGGCTGGATTATACATCGCTCAGGATAAAATTCAACAGACTACTCCTGTTCAATATTTAGGAATGGTGGTCGATAAACAATGTATTCAACCTCAAAAAGTTCAAATGAAATTCTGTGAAAACTTTAAATGACTTCCAAAAACTTTTGGGTAACATTAATTATTTAAGACCTACTTTAGGTATTCTGACCTATGCACTGTCTAACTTGTTTTCTACACTGAGGGGAGATTCTGATCTCTGCAGTCCCAGGACTTTGACCCCTGAGGCTTCACTAGAACTGGAATTCATGGAGGAAAGAATCCAGACCGCCCAGTTATCTAGAGTACAGCTGTTTCAGCCTGTTCAGCTTCTGGTTTTCCCTTCATTACACTCCCCTACTGGACTAATAGTTCAACATAATAATTTAGTGGAGTGGTGTTTTCTTCCTCATTCTGCGTCAAAAACTTTGTCTGGTTATCTAGATCAAATGGACACTCTTATTGGACAGGCACAGTGTAGAATACTTAAACTTTCCGGATTTGATCTGAATTTAATTGTAGTTCCTTTAAATCGGCTCGAAGTTCAAGCTGCCTTTCAACAATCCGTACTGTGGCAAATTCACCTGGCTGATTTTGTTGGCATTATTGACAATCATTATCCAAAAACCAAATTGTTTCATTTTATAAAAATGACATCTTGGGTGGTTCCTCGATTAACCAAAGATCAGTCCATTCCTGAGGCCATTACAGTGTTCACTGATAACTCCAGCAATGGAAAAGCTGGTTATGTAGGTCCTATAGACAAGCTTCTTTCTACCCCTCATACCTCTTCTCAAAAGGCAGAGGTAGTTGTTGTGATTACTGACTTACAGGATTTCCCCAAACCGTTAAATATTGTCTCTGATTCTACTTAACGTGGAAAAGAGGATATGCTTGTGTTTCACCAGGAGATCATCAAATGAAAATCACAGGGAAAAGACGTCCGTGTCAGAGACCACCGTCAGACGTGGTAAGATCTGTGCCAACTCCTTAGAAGCTGGCACACCAAATCACAATGGGTCCCACTTCTCCTTACAAACCTAAAAATCTCACCATTTATATTAGCTTGAAAATAACATCCCTCTGTTCTTCTCTTCCTCCTTCTGCACTAAATCTCGCTTACACTGGGTTTTATTTAATGATTCTCCTCCTTACAGTTTCTGTCTCACCAGATTCTTCTCACACTGATTTACCTGCTACACAATATTATTCTTATTGGGCTTATGTGCCTTTTCCTCCACTTATTCGACCTCTTACCTGGATGGATGCTCCTGCGTAAATCTACACTAACAATAGTGTGTGGATGCCTGGAGCTACAGATGACCGTTGCTCTGCTCAACCAGGAGAAGAAGGCACTGCATTTAATGTTACCATGGGTTATAAGTACCCGCCTCTGTGCCTCGGACATGCACCTGGCTGTATCCACCTGGAAACTCAAGTCAGGGCTGCTTATCTTCCAGAGATATCAGCTACAGAGGAACTGGGGCATTTAGTCTCCGGCCTCTCCCTTTCTCCTTTAAAACAAATGAAAGGGGGAGTAATGGGAGATACCCCACACTTTCAATATAAACCTGCAGGAAAACCATGCCCTAAAAATTTTGAGGGCCTATCTAAAACTTTAATTTGGGAAGATTGCATTAACTCACATGCAGTAATATTAAAAAATGACTCATATGGTTTAGTAATAGACTGAGCACCAAAGAGCTATTTAAAAACAATTGCTCCTCTGGTGGAAGGGAATGCCTGGAGGCTACTTATTTTATTTCTTACCCGGAGAACGAGAATCATCATTCTACTTTGCATAGGAGGTTCAGTTCATTCTTTCCCTTAAAATGGGAAGGTAAAAGCATTATCCCCGCCCCCGAGGCCTCGTATGATACTCCCCATTCTGAGCCCAGAGCACGCAGAACTTTGGAAATTGGCTGTTGCCATGTCTGGACTGCGAGTATGGGAAGGGAAACTATTCTGTCTATTGTCCCCACTACCATCCCCCTCTCTCAGTATCAACGTAGATCTGGACATTCTGCTTTGCTTACCTCCAACCTGACTGTTCCCATACAGAGTTGCATTAAGCCTCCTTACATGCTGTTAGTGGGAAATATCAAAATTTGGACGAACAATCAAACTATCCAATGCATTAATCGTCATTTATACACTTGCATTAACTCCCATTTTGACTCCAGGAAAAGTGCTATGTTGGTTTGAGATTGAGAAGGAATCTGGATTCTGGTAACTTTGCCCAGACCTTGGGAATTCTCCCCCTTGATACATTTCATTAATGAAGTGTTACAGCGAATTCCAAAAGGATCTAAGAGATTTGTTTTCACTTTAATCTCTGTGATCATGGGCCTAATTACACTCACTGCAATGGCCCCCACTGCTGGAATGGCATTACACCAATCTATTCAAATGGCTTACTTTGTTAATGATTGGCAAGCCAATTCCACCCAAATGTGGAATTCTCAAAAAGGCACTGATCAAAAATTGGCTAATCAAATTAATGATTTCAGACAGTCTGTTATTTGGCTTGGAGATTGGGTAGTGAGTCTCAAACATCGCATGCAAATGCAGGGCGATTGGAATACATTGGATTTCCATATCACCCTGTATTCCTATAACGAGACTGATCATTCATGGGAAATGGTCAAAGGACACATTCTGGGTGGGGAAGATAATTTATCATTGGACATAACTAAATTAAAGAAACAAATTTTTGAAGACTCTCAAGTTCATTTATCCATTGTGCCTGGAGCTGAGGCATTAGATCAGGTGGCAGAAAATCTTTCTGAATTAAACCCCACGACTTGGATTAAGTCTACTGGGGGCTCCACTGTAGTAAATTTTGGAATTATGTTTCTCTTTTTAATCGGCTTGTCTTTAGTGTGCTGGACCAGTCAAAGAATCCTGTGTCAAAATCGAGACAATGAACAAGTCTTCATCGCCATTGGCACATTTAAATAAAAAGAAAGGGAGAGATGTGGGAAGTCAGGGACCCCGAATGGAGGGACCAGCTGAAGCCATGGCAGAAGAACATAAATTGTGAAGATTTCATGGACATTTATTAGTTCCCCAAATTAATACTTTTATAATTTCTTATATCTGTCTATACTGCAATCTCTGAACATAAATTGAGAAGATTTCATGGACATTGATCACTTCCCAATCAATACTCTTGTGATTTCCTATGCCTGTCTTTACTTTAATCTCTTAATCCTATCATCTTCATAAGCTGAGAATGTATGTCACCTCAGGACCCTGTGATGATTGTGTTAACTGCACACATTGTTTAAACAATATGAAATCTAGGCACCTTGAAAAAAGAACAGGATAACAGCAATGTTCAGGGAACAAGGGAGATAACTATTAGATATGGCTGCCTGAGAGCCGGGTGGAACAGAGCCATATTTCTCTTCTTTCAAAAGCAAATAGGAGAAATATCGCTGAATTCTTTTTCTCAGCAAGGAACAGCCCTGAGAAAGAGAATGTGTTCCTAGCGGGAGGTCTCTGAAATGGCTGCTCTGGGAATGTCTGTCTTTTACGGTTATAACTAAGGGATGAAATAAGTCCTGGTCTCCCTTAGCACTCCCAGGCTTATTAGGATGAGGAAACTCCCCCCTATTAAATTTTGGTCACACTGGTTGTCTGCTCTCAAACCCTGTCTCCTGATAAGATGTTATCAATGACAATGCATGCCCGAAACTTCATTAGCAATTTTAATTTCGCCCTGGTCCTGGGATCTCGCCCTGCCTCCATTTGCCTTGTGATATTTTATTACTTTGCGAAGCATGTGATCTCTGTGACCCACACCCTATTTGTACACTCCCTCCCCTTTGAAAATCACTAATAAAAGCTTGCTGGTTTTGCAACTTGGGGGGCATCATGGTGCCTGCCGACATTTGATGTCTCCCCCAGATACCCAGCTTTAAAATTTCTCTCTTTTGTACTCTTTCCCTTTATTTTTCAGACAAGCCGACAGTTAGGGAAATAGAAAAGAACCTACGTGAAGTAACTTTGAATTATCAGGGGCAGGTTCCCCCGATAATATAGTGATATTCTTTTTTAAAAAAAATCCAGGCTAGCAGTAGCATCAAGTAATCCAATTTGTTCAGAAACTATTGACTTATGTTCTTTATTCTAGTACTGTAGTCATACCAAAATTCTTTTTGAGCCACGTATCTGTCACTAGACTTAATTACAAGGACTTCTTGCTTATCAACGTGCTCAGGGACCAAGTCCTTTGCCACTTTTCCTCAGCCATTTTGTTTTTTTTTCCAACTGAAAGGAATTACTGGAGGCCACAACCTGAAGTTTTAAAGAAATGTGTGATTGGCACGCACCTTGATTTGTTTTTGCTCTGAGGTTGTGTCTTGAATAGTAATCAATATTTACGGCTCAAGGGATTTCTCAATTTTATCTTTTACTAACAAAAATGAGAGATTACTTCATTCTTCAGTCCTCCAAGATTGCTTAGACTCTCTATATAACCCTCCATTCTCACAAACAGTATAGTTCATATCTGAGCTTGTCCTTTGTGTATTAGCTTTAGAAATAGAGCAAATGGCAACAAACATCAAACAACAAACACATTAACTGCATGCTTAGTCTCTCATATATTCAAAAGCACTTAAAAGCTTAGCCAAATATTTCCTGATCACCTACCATAGGTTGTCATTTTTCCAGATTCCTGTGAGTTTCCTTACTGCCCAAACCAGCCCCAATCTAGTACTGGAACATTCAATTTCTTTGTTGTCATTGTGAAAAACATTTCATTTCTAGGTATTGATATTTCTAGTTGTAAATTAGTCTCCATAACAAAAAGAAAAATAAGCAATCTCAAAATTTCAGTGGCTTATATTACAATTACTTATGTCTTCTTCATATTGATCATTATTGGCTCTAGCTGTGAGCTGCAGCCGCGCTCTGACCATGAATTGAATTGGATTCAGATGTGCTTCACAAGATGGTGGGACCTGGTAATGCCTTTTAAAGTTCAGAATTGTCAACATGCTAGTTCTACCTACATTTTGTTGGCCAAAGCAAGTCATAAGATAAAGCCCAACATTGATAGAATAGGAAAGTACATTGATCTCAGTAGCAAGAGAAGATGGAATGTTTGTTGACAGGTGATACAGTTTACCACTGTTGCTAAACGTTTTGGTCTAACTATGATATCAATGAAAGGAAATGAAGATTTAGAAGTATCCATACTATGTCACTAATGATTAGATGTTAAAGTATCTTTTATGTTTCTAGCATTTACATAATATTTGTAATAATAGTTTAAATAACTAGTTATTATTTCGAAATAAAGCTGAGGCCTATCTACTCCTTGCTCTTCAGAAATTTTTTTATTAAAGTACTATTCCGATTTTCTTACTGCTAGCACATATTCTGAAGTAAGTGAGCATACAGTAAGACATTTAGGTCTGTATAACACGAGTTATATGTAACTCAGGATAGCAGTGGGAAGTGATAATAATTTCTTTACCTGCAATATCAAAACATATAAAACTGAATCTATCTCACCTTTGAACAAACTTCAACCTTGTCCAGTCTGTATAGTGCTACACTGAAGTATATTTGGCAAATACTTTGCCTTTTAGTACTACTGTAATATTGTCAATCTGCCTATCAGCCAGATTTACCCTGGCTTTTCACTTAAGAAATAAGTTTTTCTGTAACATGAACCAGGTATAAAGTAAAATCTCTTCAACTATCAAACCTGCATCCTTTCTTCCCAGTATCATTAGTGGAAAGTTTGGAATTCTTTCGAATTATATAAATTTTTAGCTTTTATCCTTCAGATAATATGTACATACAACAGTCTGACTTAGAGCAGTCATCCCGAAGCCTACTGCTGAAAGGAAAGTGTGAACAAAGGCAGAATGTGCTTCTCTGATGAGGAATTTGGCTTATCCAGTCTCAGCACCTTTAAAAATATCACTCAGCACCTGATAGTCATTTCAGAATGTTAACAGATCTTTGGCACTCTGCAATAAGCAACTATATCAGTGCCATTAGCCTTATACATGTGTCCTATAATTGAGCCATTCTATGACTATTATGTTATCTGTCTGTCAGATTTCATAACTGTAGGGAGAAGGGTAAAAGATTCAATGCTTCTAAAGGAATTTTATACCAGCTGCTCATGTCAGTTGTCTGCCTGTTCATTTTATAACAAGCTTCAATTCATAAGGAGGGGTATAACTACTTTGAATACAAAAACAGGGGCCATTACAAGGGTTGGGACCATCTCTCATTTCTTCAGAGGCACCACGTCATTTCATTCACTCATCACAGCAGTTGGACTTGCCCTGGGATGTCAGCCAGGAAATGCTACAGAGAGGGAAGATGAAGTAAATTGTACAGAATTCTGATTCTTAGAGGCATATTCTTCATCTGAAATCTCCTCTTGGTGCATAAATCAAAGTGAAGTCTAGGATTCAAGGGTGATCTAAGACTGAAATATATTAGTCTCAGATTCTCCAATGTAAACCTCAATTCTCTACTATTTTCTCCCACTTTTCATAAGTAAGAAGGAGGACCTTTGCCAAAAAAAAAAAAAAAAAAACAACAAACGACAGAATAGAGTACCATGAGATAAATATTTAAGAAAGAGTACCACACATCCCAACAATAAAATGGCTAAAATTGAAAGCACTGACAACACCAAGTGCTGATGTGGAGCAATAGGAACTCTCATTCATTGCTATTGGAAATGCAGAATGAACTCTCATTCATTGCTATTGGAAATGCAAAATGAACTCTCATTCATTGCTATTGGAAATGCAGAATGAACTCTCATTCATTGCTATTGGAAATGCAGAATGAACTCTCATTCATTGCTATTGGAAATGCAAAATGGTACAGCCACTTTTGAAATTGGTTTGGGAGTTTCTTCTAAAAGTAAACATATGTATGATCCAAAAATTGCACTCTTTGGTATTTACCCAAATGAATTTATAACCATGTCTATACAAAATCCTGCAATGAATATTTATAGCAGCTTTATTCATAAGCACTAAAACATGGAAGCAACCAAGAGGTCCTTCAACATGGGAGTGGATAAATAAATGGTGATACACCAATTCAATGGACTATCATTCAACAATAAAAAGAAATGAACTACTAAGCCGTGAAAAAGCCTGAAAGAACCTGAAATGTATATTGCTAAATGAAAGAAGCCAATCTGAAAAGGCTACATATTGTATAAGTCCAACATATGGCATGATAGAAAATGCAAAACTATGGAGACCATGGTCACCAGAGCTTCAGGGAAAAGGAGGGAGGAGTTAATAAATAGGTAGAGTAGTGAGACTATTCTGCATAATTCTGTAATGATGGAAACACGTCATTATACAGTTATGACACAACACATTGAACAACACAAAGAGTGAACCCTAATGTACACTGTGGCCTTAATTAGTAACAATGGATCAAAAATTGTTCATTAACTATAATAAATGTCCCACACTAGCAGTACCCAACCTTGCTGACACCAGGGACCGATTTTGTGGAAGACAATCTTTCCATGGACCTGGGGTGGGGTGGGGAGGGAGATGGTTTTAGGATAAAACTGTTCCACCTCAGATCATCATGCATTAGTTAGATTCTCATAAGAAGAAAGTTTACAGAAAGCTTTAAGTTTACTTTCTGCAAACTGAAAACTCAAAAAATTAAAGTCTATTGATGTAAGAAAAAGAATTTAAGACAATAGAGCTGTGAAGTGAATTAATTAGGTTACAACAAACGGCATCATGATTTAAAATCAATTCAACTAATTGCAGAAGTTATGCATGAAAATAAATTTCATGACACATTACTTTTTATTTCTTGACAATTCTGGATTTATTCAGGAAAAAAGTTAAGAAGTTGTGTGAAAACTGACACTATATTAACTATGTATTTAAAAGTCTTATATTTAAAAATATATAGTTTGTTCTCTAAAAAATATTATCTTAAATATATTTTAAAAGCATTTTATAATTTTAAATCTTATAAAAAGTAAATATTCTCTTTTAAAATAATTTTTAAGTTGAAGACATCTTTAGTTACCCTTATACTGCCTTCTGATATTGCATTAGTTATAGGTGCTAATTATCTCTTGCCTAGAATACTCATTCATTCATTTGCTCTTCATACACTAAGTACTTACTAAATGCTAAGCATTGTCCTATATTTAATGAAGAAAATGTGATAGAGTTAAATAAAGCAGTACCTCTGACCTGAGGGAGCACACAGAATCTAATGAGACAGAATGGTAGACTTTTAATCAAAGTAGGTTTAACTCTGTAACAGTCAAAATCTCAGCAACTGAGCAATATTGAAGTCAACTTCCAATTCATATCACATGCTAATGTGGATTGATTTATATGTGGTAGGGGGTGAAATTTGTTGAAGAGAAGCTTGCCTCCATGCGGTGACTCAGAAATTCAGACTCTTTCTAGCTAGTATCTCCAGCTTCAACATATGGTCTTTTGGAAAAAAAAAAAAAAAAAAAAAAAAAAGTCGTGGGGAGAAGGGAGAAAATGAAGATAAAATGTAGAACACGGTATATTATGTTTTACTTATGGGTACAAGTCTAGTAGCTGTGTATGTTACATGGCCCCAACCTAACCAGAAAGGAGGGTGGGAAATAGAATCTCTCTATATTGCCAGAAGAAAATTAATGGGTTAGTAAAGAACACAGTGTTTTCCTGTCACACAGACATATAAGAAAATATTTACAATATAATAAAATAGAATTATGCATAGGCAGTCATTTTCTTCAAGGACTGAGTTTCGAAAAACTTTTATATTAAAACTCACGTAATTCACTAATTTTTCTATAAAGATAAATGTATGTTGGAGGATGTTACAACTTTCCACCAATTTAAACACATTTTTGCTTAAAAGTTTCTTTTTACTTTCTCAATCTTTGTCTAATATCTTAAAGTTTGCTCTTCTAAATAAATTCATTCTGGCTTTTCCTCACATTTAACCTCCATTTCAAAGTTTAAGGTCCATTTTTCAGGTACTGCAGTAATGCCACCACTACAAATGGCCTCCAGGTGACAGTGCTAAAGGATATTTGAAAATCCTGAATTGTAATAACACTGTGTGGTAAAATACAGCCCAATATCTCAAAGTCACCCAAAGACAGAAACCCATAAACAAATTCACACAATACTGACTAAACATGGATGGAAGACATGTCTGTTTGCCAGCCAAATTGGTGCCACTGTGTGACGATAATGCCAACACAGTTTACAATTTCCTCTGCTCATAGCTTTAAAAGTATGTAAACTTGATGAATATTTTAAAATTTTATCAGATTCTCAATATTACCAAGTGAGATACTAATGTTTTCAGTTACTCTTTTTAAAATCACATAATAAACTTAGCATAAAATGTGACCAAATTTGTAAATTGCTTTTTCGGTAGCATGATAAGCTACAGAACAATCTGTGATAGATTCTCTGTCTTTAGCCACTTCTACTTCCTTCTCATTTTCTGTGGGTAACCCATACAGAATTATAAATAAGGAGCACAAATCTCATCGTGTTACTTCTTTAAGTAAAATGTTCAATACTTCTTCACCCCACCGACTCGATTACCTAAAGGAAAAAGGCCAAACTCTAAAGATTTTAAACACAATTCCATACAACAAACATCTAATGAAAATCTGCCAGATGACAAGTGTTTGCAAGAAACAGAACTGAAAAACTCTTTAGTCTTTGCAAACCTTATTCTTACATTCGTTTTTTCTACCACTGTCTACCTTTGGCTCTAACATACTTAGCAGTGAGTCATTCCCTGACCACAAGATGTTTTTTATATCTCCTTGCCTTTGAACATGCCGTATCAGCCAGAGTTTAGCCTAGTAAACAGGCACTGCAAGCAGAAAGGGATCTATCGCAGGAAATGAAATGCTTATAAGATGATTAGAAGGGCGGGTACAGAGGGAGTCACGGGACTGCTACTGGACCAATGACCTCAGAGACACAATTGATGCTGACAGCTAGAGCCAGGTATGCTGACTCTGTCTCCTGCAATTACTATGACTGCCTTTAGCTACAATAGACGCTGGAATATTAAGTCTAGCTACTACTTTAAACCCTAACATCTCTTTAAACTCTAAAATCTCTGTCGCATTATTTGCTAGTTAAAAAGCACCCAAAACAAGGCTCCTACCACACAGTCACATTCCAAATTTCACAGGAAAGCATCTAGTTAGCATAGCCTACTTTGCATCCAGACTTTGGCTACCAGAAAGTGTAGGAAACATAGTTTTTGACCTCTCTGCCTCCTATAGTTCCCGAATGCACACGGAGGTAAGAATGAGTGCCGAGTCGTATCCAGAATGCCTTGATTGCTTTCCTTCCTTATACGATACCAACTTCAACATCCAGCTCTAGTATTTCCTTGTGTGTGATGATTTTCCTGGCTTTAAATCAGGATCACAACATTGCTCAATTCCTAGTAGTACTGTTCTCATAGAAGATATTGCATAAAAGAAATATATAGAATGTCTTGGGTTCTGAGTGAATGGTGCCCCCTAAAATTATTCACCATAATAACCCTGCTGTAGGTCCGACTCCGCTCTACTTCCACAAATTTACTGTGCTGTGATGTTTTGTTCTTGTTGACCCCAAATAAAGACTTTGACCTTTCAGAAAGCAAAGCCTATATCTTATTCTTATTTATATATTTATCTTTTCTTTCTGCTATGCCCTAGTGTACAAAAGGCATCTTAAGAAGTGTTTGTTAAATTAGTTAATGAATGTATGTATAAACAAATGAATGAATCAGCCAAGCCCTTAAAATACCTTTTAATTATAGAGTTTAAATGTCATTTTTGTTTTGGTATCATGAGAACAAAAAGACGACTTCTGGAAACTTTTGTGTATTTGGAGGAAAAGTTTTGCGAAATTTTAGTTATATAGAAGGTTCTTTTTAATCACTTATTTTAAATGTCTAAGATGATTGTCTGGAACAAAAGCAAAAATACATAATAATTTCTATTTGAGAATTACCAGTTGTAAGTCATGTATATTATATTTAGTATTGTTAAAGCAAACTAAATGTGGCCTGAGAAGGACTCCGTACTTCTATATTTGAGTCCTTGTGGACAAACTGTAACCTAGCTTAATAGGTAGACAAGATTGGAAACCTAACTTAGGAGTATGGGCCTGTAACAATAGCTGAGTCTTGGCCAATCCCAGTGGCCATACTTCAACCACTCATAGACTGCTAAGTGTTCAAATGGTGTTCAAATAAGGCAAATGCCAACCTGAAACCAATCCAGCTATTTCTGTACCTCACTGCCAATTTCTGTATGTCACTTTCCTTTTTTTTTTTTTGTCTATAAATTTCTTCTGACCACAAGGCATCCCTGGAGTCTCTGTGAATCTGCTGTGATTCTGGTGGCTGCCTAATTCATGAATCATTCATTGCTCAATTACACTCCTTTAAATTTAACTGGGCTGCAGTTTTTCTTTTAACGATATATATGTATGATACTTCATGGCTATGTCCATTTTTTTTTTTTTTTTTTCTGTTTAGGATTTAGAATTAAGCTGGGAACAAAGAGTAGCACCTTAGCACGACTGGAAAAAGATATGCTCTCTTTAGAGCTTTGTTGTTGCTGAAACTCACTGGGGCCATACAACGAGAAATGGGTTTCACTGTGGGAATACACACAGACAAGAGCATAAATTGAAGCTGAAAATCAGTCAGTTCAAGCACCTCCAAGGATGGTCATCTCCTGTCTCTCTACCTGTTTGTCTCAAGCCCATGGCTTCATCACCTCTCTCTTGCTTTCTGTCCATTTGCACCTTTCTCCTCTTGCCAACTTTTAGACTTTATAAAATTATAGAGAAGCTGTATTTTCTGCCTATTTACTCACATTCTTTTTCCTCAAAAGTTTGATTTGCCTAAGATCTTCATAGTTCTGACTAGATTTTCATGGCACCTCTCTCTTAATCCTTTCAGCTGCTGCTATCTGATTCTGGTTCACATTCAAAATCTTGAGAGAAAGACCATGATTGGTCCAGCTTATCTTTTCACACTAGATTACAGCATAGGAAGTTTTCATATCAGGACTGTGTTCTCAGCCACTATGAGTTGGCTTTTCTTTGAGTTGCTGCTGGCAACATTCTAAGGATTCCATGAGTGTTGGCCTATCCCAAACCAATGGGAAGATGATTTCTCGTAATTCCTTATGCAGTCAGGAATTCCTTCCCACATATCTGTTTACCACAATTATTTGTTCCCAGTTATTTCAGGTGCATAAAAGTGCTTCGTTGCTATGTAGCAGACCGTTTCTAGGTCCTTAAGCAATATGTAATATAGTCAAAAATTGTGAAAGATTTGAGATTTTATCCTGCTTGCAAGCTACGTTAGGTTGCCATAGTTTCATGGATGTACAGAAGACACAGTCCTTCTTGGTCAGAGAAAAGGAAAGTTTATTACTCACAGCAATAACAATAGCCTGAGTATCCTCATTTTCCTGCCCCAGTTCCATGAGCCCTAGTTGCCACAGGTCAATGTGACTAAAGCCAATGGTGACTGCACACACAGTGGGTGGTGGTATAAGAAAAGATTCTCTGGTTTAAGACATTCTAATTATTTGTAAGACTGAAAGCACACCTGCACACAACCTTTGCTTGGGAGAGAGACATTATCTTTACCATTACAGTGGACAACAAACAAACCTGCTCTCTATCCCAGAGGGAGATGCTATCTCTATTTTCCAAGGCCTTTTGCTGTATAAACATCTGTGAAAAGATAATCCAATACAGAAGCTGTCAGAGCCTCGGCTTGCGAGATGTTCATGAGACACCAGGAGAGAATTTTCTTACATCAGAGGCTTACTCTTTCATAGCCAGAGAGGAATGATCATTTCTCTTCATAATTTACATAACCAAATGACAAGTTTAATTAAGTTTTCTTTTCCTTTTTCTTTTTTGGTAATAGCAGGCCTTGCTCTCTTTTTTCTTTTTAAATTGTTAATCAATTATAATCATAGGCTGACTCTCTTGCTATCAAATATTATTTTGTTCATCAATAGAAAACAAATTTGCATCAAAATCTTTATTTGGATAATCTTACAATATTCTTTTCATGAATATCTGCTAAACAATATATTATATGAATTTTTGTTTTTATTCTAGGATTTTGCTAGACTTTTAGCAATTTATTAAAATAAATGATACTAATATTTAATACTGCTTTAGATGGCTTGTAAAAATAAATTAGCATTCCTAATTTTCTCTAGACTTCTTAGCAATTTATTAAAATATGTGAGACTAATATTTAATACTGATATAAATGGTTCATAAAAGTAAATTTGCATTACTAATTTGTTGCAATGACATTTACTCTTTTTATGCAAAAATGTCTTATTTTGTAAAATGGCAATAAGTAATAGTTTTGTTGGCATCTACTAACAGTTTGCCATCTATGTAGCTATTTTTCTGTGATTTGTAGTAACATTTTTTTTTATAAAAAGAAAACATTTTTGTAGATGGGAGCTTCCTAAAATTAGACTTCTAACTAAAACTATACATTTTTTTCTTCATGTAAAAATGCCTATTTGGAGCAGTGATAGAAAAGCTTATATTCTCATTCATGGAATGGAATGAACTAATAAAAATTAATAAATAAAGATTTTTATACTGGGCATTTTTTAGTTAGAGGATAATATTATTCCACAGGCATCATGGCCACTGAAGAGTCACATAGTTTTGGTTTTGGTGGAACACAAAAAAGCAACAAGTCTTGCATTAAGGAGTAGAAAAGATCTACAAATCAAATTACTAACTCTTAAAAGAGAAATAAGCTATTCATATTTCTGTGAAAATCACATAGGAAAAATTCTATATTAATATAATCCCAATGCTTGAACAAGTTATTTTCTATTATGCAGTGCTTTCCTCATCACCTCAATATGAAAAATTATTTAACAAAAAAGATCCAATCGATTAATATTCAGAATAAAAATATTATATCATTTAAAGAAATAGAAATTTAGAAATAAACAAGTATGCATCTTTATATTATCTTAGGAAAGTGATGTTAGCCAATTTCCTGGTAAAGAAGGAAAGAAAAGTAAAATATATTGAGCCAGTATAATAGATTCACTAGACCTTTTCATATACATCATCTTAACACAAATACAACCTGTAAAATAAATACTATCATCAGTAGTTTTAAAAACAAGAAAATAATATCCCACTGCAGTTCTCATGGCTACTAACACAGCCAAAATTCACACTCAGGCCGTGTCTGCCTCCAAAACTCGTGAATTCACACAGAGTGCTGAGATTTATATTTAGGGAAGAGAAAGACAAAACTAATTCACATAGAGAATATCATAATCCTCCCTGCTTCATGTAATTTGTGATGCATGTCCCTGTAATAGAGCAGATCAATAGAGTAGATCTTATCATGAGCACATGATAATTCAGAACTTCTCGGCATTAAGAATGTATTCCTGCTGGGTTTCTCTATCTTCTTGCAAGTAATGTGTAGGTAATGCAGGCTCCAGAATAAAGCTAAATTTGAATACTTACTGCACTATTTAGTAAGTAAACTGTGTGCTGAGTGCTGTGTGCTGCTGGGCACATTAGGAAAACTCTTTATCTCAATTTCTTATTTGTAAAATGGTGGTAATAAGAGTAATTTTTTAATTTTGACAGTGGCTGTGGGAGTGAAATGAGATGATACATGTGAAGCAATTTTAACGTGCCTGCATGAAGTAAGCATACATGCTATCTTGTCGTTATTCCACTCTTCTCATATGCATGTGAAATTTGAATGTCATTGGGCCAATCTTGACTGTACTATGACATTAATAAATAAACAAATATAAGTATATCAAATTCCAAAAGTTCTAATAATTAGATCTTACTGAAGGGGTGGTCACACGCCATGTAACAAAGCTTCCTAAAAGCAATCTTTCAGCTTCTCCCTTCCCAGATTCTAAGTAGGCCTTTATCACCCAATAAACTCTGAAAGTTCTCCCTTCTTAATATTGATACATTGCAGATAAAGTTTCAACATGAGTTTCAGAGGGGACAACCATTCACACCATAGCAAGAAGTCTCTAATTTGTCACATATACGGCATCCCAGAGGGTGAAACACCTTCCTTGGAGACCATTGCCCATAAGCTGACACTTCAGATACACATTCAAAAAGCCATTCCAGTAGTTTATGAGGCCAGCTGCTTCTGATTGTGTGCTATGTGATACAATCAGTGGATTCCATAAAAAATGGGCCTAGTATCAAACTTCCTTTCATTGGTTGGATGATATGTGTTGTGAGATTTACTACCTGTGGATCAAGTACTCTGTAAGCCTCCAAATAGTGGTGTTAGCTAAGACTCTGAGGGCAAGAAAGAAAATCTCTACCCAAAATAGGTAGCTATTTCCACAAGGATGGATTCTGGCCCTTCAAAGATGATAGGGCCTTCCACCTATGGTGGAAAATCATCTGCATGTTCTACTTGAGAAATGATGTCATATTGGGGGTTCAGCATCAGTCTCCATTGCTGGCAAGTTAGATATTCAGAGGCAGCAGTAGGTTAGTTTTGGTAAGTGAGAATCCGTACAGTTGGGCACGTGCATATTTTCCATTTCTGCCGTGATGCTCATCTTATCTATGAATCCATTGTGCCAGTTCTTGAATGGCTGATGACAAAGTCTGGTCAAGTCACTTGGCTCACATAATTGTTCAACGCCTTTTCTATGATGGAAGCTTTCTGGTGGGCATAAATGTGTGTTTTTCAAAAATCTCCACGCTTCATGCCCATTCCTATATATCCACCTACATGCCTCCACCTCCCATCTCTCTTATCTCTGATTTTTTAGTACTTTTCTTTCCAGTAGTTTTCTGGCCAGGACATTAGCCACTGCCTGAAAGTTTTCATGCCTTGTTTCTCTAGGGTACTTCTCTTTCCACAAAAGTGGAGGCCCAGCTTCACCACTCACAGTGCCACACATTGGGCATATTTTCCACATCCGTGTTTACATATATACTACTACCCCAAATCTTTTAAATGTCAGAATCACCACAATGGCCAGAACATGTCCCATGTCACCTCCGGTGAAATATTCAGATGTTGGGCCACCAACCGGTGCCAATGATTATCTGTAACCCTCATATCACTTGGGGCAGTATCCTTTATGCCAATTAGGCAATGGGTGATCAGTCCACAGACCCTCATCCTTCTTCCTGCTCTCTCAGCCCATGTTCAATACTAACTGCATCAGATTAGGTCCTTCAGAAAGCAGACACCAAGTTGGAATTAGAAGTGCAAGAAATTTATTAAAAGAAACATCATGAAAAACAAAGAAAAGAGGAAGCAGGCGTGGGCAGTGAGAGCCCACAAACTACTCTGTTGATCTGACATCTGTGAAAGGAGATTGGCCAGGAGGATAGGGTAGAAAGAACTTCTGACTGCAGTGCTGCTATGAGAAAATCTTGGCCAGGCCAATGCGGAAATTGCATTGTCTATTAGAAGAGCTTCAAATCAGGCAGAAAGATCTCAACTCCAGTGCCTCTGCCACATTCAGTCACTGACTGAGGGTATCCCAGGGAAAATGTGGTTTTGGTGTGAACACTGAGATAGATCCTAGGTATCTTAATACTTTTTATCTAGAAGGCAGAAGAATTAAAGCAGAGATACAATTGCCTTTGTAAAGAAGCAGCAATCTCTCACATTAATCAGAAAAGGGGGATGTTTAGTCCCTTTTATAGTTGCAGAGTGAACTTTTCTTGTCTGAGCATTGTTTATGTGAGTTAGGAACACCATTGATGGTCTGCCAGATCAGCCAGTTTTTCACTTTCTCATGGTCTTAACAGTGCATTATATTACGTTTCGTTATCTTTGTGATCTACTACCAGGCCATTAGTTACTTAACTTACAGGCAATACAGTCTGTCTACAACTATTTACCAGCGTTTGATGCTTTGTTCCACCTCTCAATTTGGCTTCAGCACACTTTTCTGATCTAATCACCCAGTGGCACCCTACTCTACACATGTTCTCTTCTAACTGGGTGCCTTACGATTGCCAGACCGTGGCTTTGCTAATGCTCTTTCCTTGGCCTAAAATAAGTTTACCCATGTCATAGTCGTATTGCTATGGTCTTATTAATTTCTTGTTGATTTAACATGAAACTCTAACTAACATTAGTAAAAAATAATATACAACTCACATCATGCAACTACAATAAAAGCGTTGACACTTCAGTGAATGACGTTGCCATTCTGGTGAAAATAAGTCATGGCACAAGAAAATTTGAAATATCCTAAAATCATACAGTTCACATTTGAAATAAACAAGATGGAGGTTTCCTTCAATATTATCACAATCCTAAAAATTTACAACATATTGAAAATAACACGTTGAAAAACTGAAACAATCATTTCTAACCCACTAAACTTTGACCCACTAAGCTATTGAAAAAATTGAACAATTTCTCTTTTCTCTGTATAATTATTTCTCTATTCTAGCAGGTGTTATCACAAAATTGAGGCACAGAAAGAGGTGAATTCGGCTATACATCAAATTAATGTAGGAGAAATTTAATAGAGGGATGTATCAGACGGTCAATTTATTAAAAGTGTATTATTTTTCTCAATTGTATAATGTTTGCGGAATTTGTCACTTTTTAAAAGTTTATGTTTCATGTGATTTCTTTTCTCTTTCTATACAAAAATGGAGTTTATTATCCAGTTTCATTTTTATAATTTTGTTTTCTTTTAAAGAGAATGCCTCCAAACTATATAAGTCCAGGTCTGCACAAAATCTGAATCCACTTCTGATTTCTGCATATATGCTAGAATCATCTAGATGCTCTCTACACTAGCAGAAGAACTTTTAAACATATTAATATGCAGTGCTATTTGTGTTTTAAGGTCAGTATGAAAGTATAGTTCTGGTGGAAATGTAGATTTATATAAACTTCCCAAAATAGCCGAGTTTGGTGGCTCACGCCTGTAATCCCAGCACTTTGGGAGGCTGAGGCAGGTGGATCACCTGAGATCAGGAGTTCAAGACCAACCTGACCAACATGGAGAAACTCTGTCTCTACTAAAAATACAATAATTAGCTGAGCATGATGGCGCATTCCTGTAATCCCAGCTACTCAGGAGGCTGAGGCAGGAGAATAACTTGAACCTGGGAGGCAAAGGCTGAGGTGAGCAGAGATCGCACCATTGCACTCCAGTCTGTGCAACAAGAGCCAAAGTCTATCCCCTCCAAAATAATAATAATAATAATAATAATAATAATAATAAATTTTAAAAAATAAACTTCCCAAAATAAAAATTCAAAAATTTTAAATTACTCTGTGTGTTTTTCAAAGGAGAACTGTTTAGGCCTTCAAAATATATACCAGAACAGTATGTGTGGTCAATGAGAGCACTTCAACAATTACATCTTGACAAAAGCAAAGACAATTTTGTCCCTTTTGATATATGGCATTGCAGTAGAATAGAAAGATAATACACTGAAAATCACTATACCTAGTTGCTAGTTTCATTTCTACTATAAGTTGGATTTTTATCTTCCTTTGGTCAAGATTTTAATCAGTCTCTTCATCTGAAAAACTAGAGGGTTGGCCAAAGCTTCTTGCTATCTAAGTCATAGGATGATTATCATCAATTCCCCACAATATATTAAAAACCTACTATTACAAAATACATTCTGCTTTGCACTGTGACGCAAAACCAATTAAAAATTTCAAGTATTGTAGCACCTTAGTGAGTGCTTAGCATTGTGAGTCACTATCAGTGTTTGTCAAGCTCCCACTTAGATGTGTCGCCAAAAATTTTCCATTATATTTAAGACATCTCCATTTTTAGAGAGAAAATGAGAAATAGCTGTAACAGTCCAGGTCAATCAGACTCTGTATTTCCTGTAACATAGACTCAAATAACAGGAACTTGAATAAGATATATACATATTTAAGTAAAACAGATCCAGAGATAAGCAAGTCAGAGTTAGCAATGGAAACTTCATGAAGTCCTTACAGACCTAAGTTCGTTTAACTTTCTACTCTGCCTTCTCCAGACCCATGATCTAAAATGGTTGCCGGAGCTTGTCATAGCTATTGTATGGTGTATTTTTTTGTATTTTTTAAATATTTAAATAATAACCATTTAAATATGAAATTAAAATAAAATTTAAATAAATAAAAATTTAAAATATTTGTTTTTTTATTTATTTTGTATTATATTTTGTATTTTATTTTTATTTTGTATTTTGTATTGTAAGGGAATATGTGTGTTTGTGTATGTGCATGTGTGTGTGTGTGTTGTGTGTACAATGTGTATGTGTGTTTTTAAAGTCTATTTTCTCGAAGTATATATTTTTAAGTATATTTTCTCTAAGTGTCACATAACCATTTTTACTACAGTTTATTGGGCAAAATTTAGTCACACGGCTTTAACTAGCTACAAGAGAGGATGGGGCATGTCCTCAATTTTTCCTGAACTGCAATATGTTCATCGAGCAGTAAGGTTGTTAATACTAAGGAAGTAAGGATAGTGCTAGCAGTCACTGCCACAGCACACTTACTTTATCTTCTAAGAAGTGATTGCAATTATTATTCTTCATTTACAAGAATTTGTTTGGGACCCAGCATTCATCCTCTCTCTTATGTTTTTCCTGTTTTTTGCTCCATTGCCTTAACCTGATTTCTTTTCGTTTTCAGAGGAGAATGTCTGGTGATTCTTTTAGACATCTGCGTTATTTCTACTTTGGCTTCTTCCCAAGACTGTCACTCAAATCATAGTCCCAACTTGGCTCAGCCACTTAAACCAACTGTCACCATTCATGTGACCCACATCCCTATTCCCAAATCCAGCTCAGTTATTTACAATGTGAACCTCAACCTAACACTCTGGCTCCGTTTTTCTCCAGGGGAGATTATCCACTAACAGCCCAAGCTTTTACAATGAAGACAAGAATTCTAGAGGAAAGCCTTTTCTAAATGTTACTAAAAGATAGGTTTTCATCTTCTAGACCTATTTCTCAGTGACTATATTATTTCATTTTTACTTCCTTTATTACCAACAACGTATTGAATACTTACTGTGCAGTGGGCTTTGAATAGCAGAGGATTCTTTTTCTCTCATTTTGACACGTTTTTACAAAACACATTCTCAGGACTTAGCAGTAAAAGTGGGTTAGTCGTAGATAACTTTTTTCCTCAACAGAACACTTTGCCACATGAAACAAGGGATCACTGTGTACTTTCACAATGCCCTCCTAGTCTAGTATTTCAATATTTCAAGACAGTTATAGCACATTTCCTTATTTATCTCCCTAATTCTTTCAACTCCTAGGCTTCAGTTGTTGGCAGGTATACTTTGGCACTTTCCAGTGGATATTCTTATACACCTTCCAGCAGGAATGGCTTCAAAGAATTAGCCTATTTACTGTTACTGATTATGCAACACATCATTTTTGACAGCCGTAACACTACTTCCTGAAATTATGAGAACACATTGTACTTAACTGGCTATTGATACAAAAAGTATAAAAACAATTTCTCAAGGAAATCGTCTATGATAAATTAAAAATAATTTAAACTATTTCTTATGTTAAATACTATCAAAATATATTTCAATAATCTAGAGGATAGAGGGGCAGAGAACATTTTTTCAAAGAGTGAAGTGATGTAATGTAGGCTTTTAGTTTCAATGAGATCAAACTCCTGGCTCTAAGGTCAAATTCCTGGCAAATCACCAAACATATGAATTTTAATATGAGTCCTGGGAATCAGAAGGTAAAGAGTGACATTATCTGATGAAAAGGGCTTAATTTTATGATCCTAAAAATCTCAAAAGTTAATTCTGAGTGCCTTAGTACTCTGTCATCCAATTTTTTAAAATTAGATAAAATATGAAACATACTTTTTCTTCTAGAACCTTCAAAACACCTCTCCTTCCCCTCTTTTTCTTTATCATCAAGGTCCTTCAAACAATTGTTTATGATTTTTTTCACCCAGTTTATTATCATTTCTTCACTTCACTTACAATTTTCTGTATAGTATTACCACAAGTATTAGACAGGATAGGATACAATACAGGAATAAATAAATTCCAAAACTCTGTTGGATACACACACACACACACACACACACACACACACACACACGAAGGAGTGTATTTCTTGCTTACAGAATGTCAGCTGGAAGTCCACTGGCTCTCCAGGGCAGCTCCCTTCCACATGAGTCAGAGATCTAGACTGGTTTTATCTTGTGGCTCCAGAATCTCCATATATAGCCACCACAGTCTAAGTGGTTGAAAAAGAATGAGGAGGATCACACAACAGATTTTCATTGCCTCTGTCCAGAAGTGACACATGGAAGTTATTTCCACTCACAAGCTATTGTCATAACTAATCACATGGCTTTGCCTGTTTGAAAGAGGACTGGTAAGTATAGTGTTTCACAAATCCACAAAGAAGAGAATTGGCTATCAGGAAGCTTTAGTAATGTCTAGCATAACCCTTCATGGAAACCACCCAGTTTATTTTTAAATAAAACAATATAGTATTTCCTAAAGCCTTATATTTCTTAATTTTATTACCATTTCCTTCTTGGATTTATTATTACTGTTTGAACATTTGTATACACTCACAACTCCTTTTTAACCCTTGGCCAAGGTTGCAGACATCTTTTTAATAAAATGAAAGCACAACAAAAATTTATCATAGGCTCTATGGTCTGCACCTCAAAGAATTCATCTAGATTTTTCTTCTGGCTCCTCATTCCACACCTACCAGCTGTGACTTTGTGTCTCTGTTTCCCGTGAAGACCTGAAGCTGTCTACCTTCACACTCAGAAAGGGCACAGAGAACAGAAATCACACTTTACTGTTCACATTAACAGGAGTTTGCTATTACACTGTCTTCATTAGCATAATTTTACTTTCCCTAGAGACTGTTGCACAGGTAAATGATCTGCTTGTTAATTCCAAGAACTTTCTGAAAGATCCATCAACTTTTCAATGGAAAACATCAATAATTTGAGCCCTAAGATTCCTTAATTTCCTCTCCTCAAAATCCTCAAGTTGATTTTTCCAGCAGTCTTTGACCATTATACGTGATCATTATGCGATCCTAATCAAGTTCTTGCCTTGGAAGATCCAGCTTATACCAAACTTTTCATTTTCAATAAATTCCGACCTCACCTTCTCCTGCTTTGAGATACTGCCAAAGCCCTGTGGAGGTGGTATTCCTCCTTACAGAGTAAGCAATAAACTCAGCTTTGCCTTAGCAATGGACTGAGTTGGTAATATCTAGGGATCCAAGATACTTTGTTTCTTACCTGGTTTCTGCCTTTTTGCTTCACTAATTCAGACCAAAAGTTTGTGTAGAATGTCTTCTTTTTCATAATTTATATTTTACTACTGACTCCATCTTTTACTATTATTATTATTATCTTTGGCTCTGCTTTTAATAGCCAAGAGTTGGTCTACTCCAGCCTTTCCCATTCACAAATCTGGCTCCTTGAACCTTAACCTGAATTTACCTTATCAAATAATGGCTTTTCTAAGAGAACAGAGCAGAACATTTATTAGACGTCATGAAACCATGTTTGTCCAAATTACCCATAGTGGATTGAATTAGTGTCTACCAAAAATTGATGTATACCAAGAACCACAGAAGGTGACATTATTTGGAGACAGAGGTTTTGCAGATAGTGAAGGATCAAGAGGAACTCAGACTGGGTTAGGGCGAATCTTACAAATCCAATGACTGGTGTCCTTACAAGAAGTGGATGCACAGAGATACAGAAGAGAAACACAAAGAAGAAGGTCATGTGAAGATAGAGACACAGATTGATGTGATGCTGCTACAAACCAAGGGAGCCAAAGATTGCAGGAGTCACCAACAACTAGGAAGAGGCTAGTAAAGGTTCTTCCCTAGAGCTTTCAGAGGAAGCATGTACCTGCTGACACCAGGATTTGGGATTTCTAGACTTCAGATCAGTTAGAGAATAAATTTATGTTGTTTTAGGCTACCAGTTATAGTAATTGGTTATAGCAGCCCTAGGAAGCTCATAGAGATTTTTATCTACACTGGAAAAATTGGAATAATCTTTCATTTTTTTCTCTCCCTTCTCTACTCCTATCCCCTCTTGCTCCATAGCGAAAAGAAAAAAACATCTTGTCAAGTTACATAAAGTTTACTTTCTGGTGGCCTTCTTATCTCAGTCTCTGTGTTTTCCAATCTAACTTTCATAGCTATGTTACATTGAATCACAAAATTGTTCCTATTATATAAATAACATTTAAAAAAATTTCTAATAGTTCTGTTTTAAGAATTAAATACAAATTCATTAACTTGACAACTAAGACCCTTGAATGATTCAGGAATATTTCCAATTATTCTAATCTAGGATCCATTTTTTTTTGTTTCCTTTTCCTTGAGTATTCTGTATCTTGTTATAATTTGTGGAAATTCAATCTTCTCATGAAGTCATTTCTGATTATTCCAACCTAACATATTAACTCATTTTAAAAAATCCAGTAGCTTATCTTTTGCCTTTAAATGAGTTATACTTGGCCTTTAATATATTTATATGTATATTCCCCTTGTTCTGTTCAACTAAAATATAATTTATCTACAAAAAACTGTATTTTTTACTTATTTTGTATGTTATGCATATAGCAGGCTTATGAATTAAGTTGGTATTTTTTTCAATGAACTTGAATTTGCTAACTAATTTGAAACTGGTAAATCCAGAGACCATGAAATATTGAAAACTTGAGAGAGAAGATACAATTAGCAAACTATTGATCATTTAAGATATGCCACAGAGGGGCAAACTTTCGACACCTACTCTTTTTTACTTAAGACTAACCTCAGTGTTTATTGCCATATTATATTAAACCTTATAATACAAAGAAACGTTTTAAAGCTGTATGGCAATTTTACAACTACCAGGTATTGGGTTCTATATTTATCACTATCCTGTGAATTTTAAGGAATAGTATCTAGAGCAAGGAAGTGTAGGAAAGATATCTGCGCTTCGGTGAAGAACTTTGCATTATCTGGACTCCAGGCACTCTCCTGGTTATCTGACTCCTCCCACCATCATGAAAAACAAAAACAAAACAGCAGTTTTGTCTATACCTGTACCATCTTTTCAATATTTCTGTTCTATAAATCTATCTCTTTAGATTTTTTTTGAAACAGTTAAAATGTCTGCCTGATTTCCTTATTGATTATATGAAATCTTTAACATGTATTCATTTTTATATCTACATGAGAGTCATGATTTTACTCTTGTTTTAAAGTTAACTTTTAACAGAAGTGGTTTCCTGTTTCATTCATTCTGGCATTGTTAGGAATCCTGTTTACCATACATACCACAAGTAGGACGTTGGAAAAACTGGAAAATAATAACAGAAGGGTCACCAAAATAGTAAGAAAACTTCAAAACTGTCATACATTGAAAAATTGAAAAATTTGGGGGAAATTTAGTTTAAAGAAGATTAGTCTAAATGGGAAATGACCATCGTTCTCAAAAAACCTATAGGGCTACCATATGGATAAGTGAATTTTCTCATTCAATCTTTTATCTGATTTTCAAGAAACTCCAATACTAGCCTCTGACACTTCCATGGAAAAGGCAATCACCAGTGACTCCAGTCATCCCTAAACCCTAAGGAACACAAACTCCCAAGTACTTGGTCCCTGTATTCAGAGAGAAACCCTAAGGAACACAAACTCCCAAGTACTTGGTCCCTGTATTCAGTCTGAGTTTCTGCAGCTTAACAAACTCAGGAAAAGTGAGCTTTATGACTGCAACTGTTGCTCTGATTTCCAAGTAACTCCGATTCTAGATCCTGACTCTTCCGGAAAGTCAAACCAAGCTCAGGTTAAGTTTTATGTTTTTAGATGATAAATTTGAAAACTTGGGTGAAATTTACATAGGGGTAAATTTTGACTCGATGTAAATTCAAACTTTCCAGCACTTAGAACTATACAGAAATGGTTTGGTCGGTTTTGTGATATAAAGATTTATTTATCTCTAAGGGGTATTCAAGTCAAGTTGGAAAAAATCTTATTAAAGTTCTTTTACTATTGATTACATTATCGCCTAGAGAATAGGACCAGATGCCCTATGGAGAATTTTAACCGAGAGTTACTAATTTCATGATTAAAGTACACCTTGGTTTTTGTATGTGCATTTAAGCTCTGGGAGCACCAACACCATCCAAATATGCTCTCCTAAAGTTACTGTAACTCACCTATTGTGAAGTACATATTAAGGTGAGACTTCTCCCATAGTCTAGGAGTTCTGGCTCAGAATCCAAAGCTGATGACAAGGCATCTTAAGAACCTTTGAAGTAGTTGATTTAAGATAGTCACTTGTAGAAAACAGGATGCTTCTCAGTTTTCCAGAAACATAAAAATGTATCCCTTCATCCAACTGGGTATTTGTTAAGCTGCAGAAATTTAGGTATTTCTGAACACAGGACTAAGTACTTAGTAGTTTCTGATCCTCTGGGTTCATATGGGAGTGATTGGTCGAGACATTCATAATTGATTCTTTCCTAGAAGAGTCTAGGATTGGAGTTGCTCAAAATTCAGAGCAAAGATTGCAGCTGCCCAGGGAGAGGCCAGGCCTTAAAGAATTCTGTGAGCAAAAGAAGTGTAATGTTTCCCAAAGCCAGAAGCAATAGCTTGGAAAGTAGCCAGGTGTGAGTCATCAGAAAAGAACGCTACGCTAACGCCTGCTCCTCTGTGAATACCACTGGAGCAAGAGTTGAGTGACAATTGTAAGGAAAATGTTAGCCAAAAAAAAAAAAAAAAAAAAAATGCATCGTCTGGTTAGGAAACAGTACTGTGTTAGAGAAGGGGGAGGGTGAAGATGGGAATGTGAAATTCTCAACTCCAATGTGAGAAAACTTTATTTGGGCATTTGCCATGACAGAAGGCCCATATTCCATATTGCAAGAGCACCAATCCCTTAAGAACTTGTCCTTTCACTCTCATTCCTCCACCCTTTCCTCATCCTAGGGCAGCCAACTGCAGCATGATGAGATGAGAAGGGGTTGTGGAGGGACAAGTTGGGGAAACAGTGAGGCAATCTACTTACTCCCAGGCTCAACTGCAGAATTCATGGCTGCATCAGAGCTGGGACACATTGAGAGACTGGAATTATGACATTCAACTGGAGCAACGTTTTAATAACTAAAAATGAGATCGCGCCAATATTCAAAAGGCACTGGAAGGCTGTGGCCTCTGTCTAATACATTGGTCAGGCACAGGGGATAAGAGCCCAAAACATGGGTTTACAGAGCTGAGGTGAGGGAAAAAAGAAGTGTTCAGCTGGCACTCCACCAAGTACAGCTAATTTGGTAAACCTGCTTCAGTTGTCACAGCAAACTTCCCTGTCCAAACATAAGCTAACCTTTGCTGGTGACTCTTCACAGTGAGATGTGGATCTGGTGATAAAATGCCCAATTTCAGAATTTTAATTTCATATCATTCAGTGAACAAAGTTCACAGATTTATAGTGCTGGGAAAATTCTTATTTGCATAACATGGTAAGATATTGAAGTTTTCTTCATTTTCCACCTTTGGCTTTGAAATAGAAAATTCAACAATAGTACATTTTGGACATTAGTTATTTAAGAACATTAGTTTAATTCATATGTTGTTGTGTGTCTGGAGGATTTTTTTTCTCCTCAACTTCACAAATGACATCACACTCTCTATCCATTCTCAGTGTGGACACATGAAGGGGTGGAAGGGAATATTCATATCATAAAAGGGATTTTTTTTTTTTTTTTTTTTTTTTTGAGACGGAGTCTTGCTCTGTGCCCCAGGCTGGAGTGCAGTGGCGCGATCTCGGCTCACTGCAAGCTCCGCCCCGCCGGTTTCACACCATTCTTCTGCCTCAGCCTCCCAAGTAGCTGGGACTACAGGCGCCCGCCACCTCGCCCGGCTAATTTTCTTGTATTTTTAGTAGAGACGGGGTTTCACCGTGTTAGCCAGGATGGTCTCGATCTCCTGACCTCGTGATCCGCCCGTCTCGGCCTCCCAAAGTGCTGGGATTACAGGCTTGAGCCACCGCGCCCGGCCAAAAAGGGATATTTTTTAAAAAATTAATTGGAGGTTGATACAGTTTGAATATTTGTCCCTACCAAAACTCATGTTAAGTTGTAATCCTCAATGTTGGAGGTGGGGCATGGTGGAGGTGTTTGTGTCATGGGGGTCATGGAGATCCTTCATAGCTGGGTGCTATGCTCACAATACTAAGTGAGTTCTCACAAGGTCTGGTTGTTTAAGTGTGTAGCATCCCCCACGTAACTCTCTCTTGCTCCTGCTTTCATCATGTGATGTGCCTGCTCCCACTTTGCCTTCCACCGTGAGTAAAAGTTCAGTAAGGCCTCCCCAAAAACCAAGTAGATGCCAGCATCATGATTGTACAGACTGCAGAAGCATGAGCTAATTAATCCTCTTATATTTACAAATTACCCAGCCTCAGGTACTTCGAGCAAGGCAAAAATGACCTAATACAGTAAACTGGTACAGAAGAGTTGCTATAAAGATTACTGAAAATGTGGAAGCAGCTTTGGAACTCGATAAAAGACAGAGGTTGGAAGAGTTTAAAAGGCTCAGAAAAAAGAGAAAGATGAGGGAAAGTTTGGAACTTCTTAGAGGTTGGTTAAATGGTTGTGACCAAAATGCTAATAGTGATAAGGACAGTGAAGTCCAGGCTGATAAGGTCTCGAATGGAAATGAGGAACTTATTGGTAACTACAGCAAAAGTAATGCATATACATTTATATATATATACCTTTAAATATATATATAAAACTCTTAAGTTATAAACCACAGTTCAGCAAAACATTTAAGTAAGAACTAAATTTTGGTTTGTCAATCTTACTATGTGATATTAGCAATAAAACACTGTCTTTTTATACCTTTATATTGATGGGAAGGGAAAGATGCAAAAAATGTGTTATTAATACCTTTAAAATATTAATTCACTCTTCTAATACTTTTGATCTCTTAATGTATGACTCATAAGAAATAATAATCCCTTAATTAACACCTAAAAGGAAAGCATTTTCAGGTTTTTGTGGGTATATTAGCACATGTTTTTATAAAAAAATTAAATAATATTGTTGTTTTTCTTACAGTGCCATGCAACTGGTAACAAGGAACATAATGGCTCACTGATACACATTTCTTATTTGAAATTTATTAGATTCTGAATGTACTCACTTCACTGAATGCCATGAGCTTTCAAGAAAACATTTGTTAATCCTCTCCCATTCATCTGAGCAGAGCCTAACTTGTTGAAAAATACTTGTTATTTGATCAAAAACATTCTTAGCAATTTTTACATTGGCTTCATGGGACAAAGGGAGTAATGAAACATGAGTGACTTTAATTTGCATAATTGTTACATGTTGTACTTTCAAGAATTGTTTTTCTAATAGTTTCAAGATATAACAATAATTTATTGGGTTTTTTTCGTTTGTTTATTTTGTTTTGTTTTTGTTGTTGTTTTATATTTTTTGAGATGTCTTGTTCTGCCACCCAGGCTAGAGTGCAGTGACATAACTCACTGCAACCTCTGCCTCTCAGGTTCAAGCAATTCTTTTGCCTCGACTTCCCGACCAGCTGGGATTATAGGCATGAAAGCCACCATGCCCGGCTAGTTTTTATATTTTAGTAGAGATGGAGTTTCACCATGTTGGCCAGGCTCGTCTCGAACTCCTGACCTCCCAAAGTGATCCTCCCACCTCGGCCTCCCAAAGTGCTGGGATTACACGTGTGAGCCATTGTACCCAGCCAATAATTTATGTTTTAATCTATGCTTTCACCACAACTATGTCCACAAATTAATATAGTTAATTTTGTTTTTAACAAATATCTATTCAAAAGTACTTTGTTATACTCAAAAGGGTCTTTTGGATATCAGTCCTTATACCAACAGGGCTGACATTACTCAAAATATATTTGGGGGCTTCTATATTTTAAAGTATATTGTTTCTTGTGTATTATGATCACATGTATATGCATTTATTCATTTAGCAAATATTTAATGAATATCTGCCATATGCCTAACTTGGGGATAGAACTTCTATCTCAGGTACCTAGGGAGTGGGGTTGGTGGTAAAGACATGTAAACAGATTTTATTTTATTATTTTTTATTATTATTTTTTTTTTTTGAGATGAAGTCTCGCTCTGGCGCCCAGGCTGGAGTGCAGTGGCGCGATCTCGGCTCACTGCAAGCTCCGCCTCCCGGGTTTACGCCATTCTCCTGCCTCAGCCTCCCGAGTAGCTGGGACTACAGGCGCCCGCCACTACGCCCGGCTAATTTTTTTTATATTTTTGTAGAGACGGGGTTTCACCGTGTTAGCCAGGATGGTCTTGATCTCCTGACCTCGTGATCCGCCCGTCTCGGCTCCAAAAGTGCTGGGATTACAGGCGTGAGCCACCGCGCCCGGCCATAAACAGATATTTATATTTATACCACAGTGTGGTCAGCGAAATGATGGATATGTTCACAAACTCTTCTGGGATCACATAGGAAGAGTCATCTAACTCAGCATGGGGATTTCCAGCAAGTTTCCAGAGAGAGTGATGGCTAAGTTATGACACTAACCAGGGACGAGAAATATGTACATGGACATTAGCCAGGGAGGAGAAAAGGGAGGAGAAAATTATAAATAAAAGTATGAAGACAAGAAAGTACATGATATATGGCAGGAAACACATGCAGTTTGATATTACTGAACCTAAAGACAAAGGGGCAATGTGGAGAGATGAAGGAAAAGAGACAGTCAAATAGATTGTTAAATCATGGCCGCATTATTTTGTAGTGATGGAGGGCAGCTGAATAATTTTAACAAGGGGAATTACATGGTCAAATTTGGATAGAAGAAGTGTGAATTTGAGAAAGATAAGACTAGAAACAGCAAGACCAATTAAAAGGCAGCTAAAATAACTCAGGCAAAGATAATGAAAGTCTTAAAGAGTGCAGTATTAGTAGGACCAGTGAATTGAATAAACATTTAAAAGATAAAATTGACAGCATCTGGGCTATGGGAGCGAGAGATGGAATTGAGGATGAGTTCTTAGACTCTACCTGGGGTGGCTAATCAGCTACAATAATTTATTTTACAAGAGACCGAAAGCTCATTTCAAACTGGCTTTGAAGAAATTCGACTAAAAATCCGGAGGTAGTTCTTGCTTTGGACATATAGGCTCAAGTGCTCTTAAGAGTGTCTGCATCCACCCACTTCTTGCTTCTTTTGCTTTCCCCTCAAGTGCTCTGCTGCTGCCCTGCCTACCTCACTGCTGCCCCAGGAGCCCTGGGCCTGCTCATGATCCACAAAGAAAGATTTACATGTGATCAGCCATGGGAACTCCAAGAATCTTCTCCAGCACTACAGCCAATATGTAGGGGCTGTACAAGTTGTTAAATACCTTAATAGTCCCCACCTAAAATGGGATTCATGGCATGCCTTCAGTTTGTGTTAGACGTAGGTAATAAAGAGTGCTTTTTTATATTAGATGATGGGGCTGATTACTCATATTTTGTGAGCGGGAATTAGAAAGTATTCTGAATACCCCAGTAAGGCGCATGTGTGCCAGTACATAAAACCTAAAAATGTTCAGAGGCCTGGCACATGTGTGAAGTTTTAGGGGTCCAATTATCTGAGGAACACTATGATGTTCCTCGGATAATTTCCATTTTGAAAGACATATTGTCATTATTTATATTTTCTTAGAGGCAAGCCTTGAGACAAGGCATAAAATGCAACAAGTTCAACTGGAAAGTGATCCCCAAAAAGCACTAGTAGGGAAATAGGAAACTGAATAAAGATATTTTATAAGCAAATTACCATGGTGTGTAAGTGGAGATTCGTCCTGTGGAAACTCTAGAAACCAATGATGCTTGATCCACTTGAGGGGCAAGGGAGCTTAAATGTTTATGTGCCAACTCCCACTAGTAATTGGTTAAGAGCTGCTCTTGAGGGGAGTCAGTTCCCTGGCACTTCTGGGATGTCACACAGTTCTGACTACCAAGCAAGTCAAAAAGTTACATGTGCCGAAAGTTGGAAGTTAATCCTGGAAAGGCAGGATTTTCAACTTGTCATAGGTTTTTTTGGGATATAACCCCATCATCAGTCCAGGGAGGGGATACAGAGGAGGATAGGTTTAGAATCCAGGAAACAAATAATTCAGAAATAAAACTACATATATAGGTTCATTTGATTGTCAGTGGAGATGCCAAGGCAATTCAATGGGGAAAGTAAAATCTTTTCATACATGGTTTCAGAACAAATAGATATTCATATAGAAAAAAATAATTTTTAAAACTTTGAACATATTCAAACGTTAACTTGAAATGGATCATTGACTTAAATATAAAAGCTCACCTATGAAACATTTAGAAGAAAACAGAAGAAAATCTTAACATAAAAACAAAAACTCAGAAATAAAAACATGATAAATAGAACTTTGTCAAAATGAAAAACATTTTCATTTTGAAAGATACCATTAAGCAACTAAACAGGCTAACCACAGAATAGGAAAAAATATTCTCAATTAAAATTTCTGTCAAGAACTTATATCTAGAATACTTAGAAAACTCTCACAATTTAATAAGACAATGAAGCCCTAAGAGTCAGGGCTGAACCCAAACTGAAAACTACTAAAAAAAAAAACAAAAACAGAAACAAAAACAAAACAAAAAAAAACACTTGTGTTAGTTTTCTGTGGCTGGCATAACACAGAGATTCATTTTCTCAGAGTCTGAAAGGTGAAGCCTGAGGTCAAAATGTCAGCAGACTTGGTTTCTTCTGCGGTCTCCATCCTTGGATTGCAGATGGTTTCCTTCTCACTGTCTTCACATGGTCATTCCTCTGTTTGTGTATGTTTCTAGCCTTATCTTCCAGTGTGTCTGTATTAGTGTCTTATAAAGGACACCAGATAGACTGGATTAGGGCACACCCTAAAGACCTTATGTTAACTTAATTACCTTTTGAAGACTTTATCCCTAAATACAGTTATATTCTCAAGTACTGGATTGGAGTTAGGACTTCAATTTATGAATTCTGACGGGGCACAATTCAGCCCATAATACTTGTACAGACACTTCATGGAAGAGTTATAAATAGTTAATAAGAGCATGAAAAACAAAATTGGGCAGAGCGAAACTCATTACAGAGTCATGGGGCCATGAGTGTGTCGTGTCACTCCAGCCCCATGTCCCTTGGGAAGAACAGAGACTAGGGTCAGAAGCAGCCTTAACAAGGTTCTCCCTGAGTTCCCAGAAAACGGAGCTGCTTGAGGTCAGACAGGGCAGGAGATGCTGTAGACCCCACCACTGGGGAGGAATTCAGGGGAAGTCTCCTAAGTGCGAGCTTGGAACAGATTCGGTGAAATGAGCTCAACGGCTAAGGTTAGGTACCCCACATGGGGTCCTCATAACCCAGTTCAGACTGCAGTCCTCTATCCTCCTTAGAAAGAGACAAGAACAAAGAAAAATGAAAAGACGATCAACACCATCAGTCATTAAAGAGATGCAAATTAAAACCACAATGAAACATCACTACACATTCATATGAATGACTAAAATTAAACTATTGAGAATACCAATTATAAAGCAACTGTAGTTCTCATAAATTGCTAATATAATTATAAAA
Organism: Macaca thibetana thibetana; assembly: GCF_024542745.1. NCBI lineage: Eukaryota > Metazoa > Chordata > Mammalia > Primates > Cercopithecidae > Macaca > Macaca thibetana. Next base: position 32,793,748 of record NC_065582.1, read on the forward strand.
TGGTAAATCACTTTGAAAAACTGGCAATTTCTTAAAGTTAAATATACATTTACCAATGAACCTACTAATTCCATTCAAAGCTATTTACCCATTGGAAATGAACATATATGTCCTCCTGAAGATTTTTAAATAGCAACTTTATTTATAATAGCAAAAAAACTGAAAACTACTAAAATGTTCATTAATAGATACATGAATGAACATGATGTAATTGCATAATATAAAGATAAAATGAAATACCTATTAGTAAAGAAAAATTATTAATAAATTGCTACGCACAGCAACAACGATGAAACTTAGAATCATTATGCAGAGTGAAAAAAGCCATAATCAAAAGAATACATATAGTGTAATTCTACTTCTATAAAATTCTAGAAAATGTAAACTAATCTATATTGGTAAAAAGCAAATCAGTGGTTGCCTGGGCGTCGGATAAAAGGAGGTAAGGACTACAAAATGACAGAAAGAAATGTTGGGGTGATAGAAATGTTCTGTCATCACTGTATACATCTGACAAAACTCATAAAATTATACACTTAAAATGTATGCATTTAGCTATATATAAATTATAATTCAGGCCTGGCGTGGTGGCTCATGCCTGTAATCCCAACACTTTGGAAGGCCAAGGCGGGTGGGTCACCTGAGGTCGGGACTTTGAGACCAGCCTGCCCAACCTGAAGAAACCCCGTCTCTACTAAAAATACAAAAATTAGCCAGGCGTGGTGGCACAGACCTGTAATTCCAGCTACTCAGTAGGCTGAGGCAGAAGAATCGCTTGAACCTGGGAGGCAGAGGTTGCAGTGAGCTGAGATCACGCCATCGCATTTTACCCTGGGTGACAAGAGGGAAACTCTGTCTCCAAAAAAAATAAAAATTCAAAAATCTCATTGAATTTTTTATATATATATATATATTTGTTTGTTTGTGTTTTTGAGACAGAGTTTCGCTCTTGTCACCCAGGCTGGAGTGTAATGGCATAATCTTGGCTCACTGCAACCTCTGCCTCCCAGGTTCAAATGATTCTCCTGCCTCAGCCTCCTGAGTAGCTGGGATTATAGGCCTGCGCCACCACGCCTGGCTAATTTTTGTATTTTTAGTAGAGATGGGGTTTCACCATGTTGGCCAGACTGGTCTCGAACTCCTGACCTCAGATGATCCACCAGCTTTGGCCTCCCAAAGTGCTGGGATTACAGGCATGAGCCATGGTGCCCAGCCAAGTTTTTTTTTTTGTTGTTTTTGTTTTTGTTTAAAAAAAAACATCTGCAAGTCGCTCTTCATTCTCATTTCATTTTAGCTACAGTTATTACTTTATCACTAAAACATCTTTTGTCAAGGTCACCAATAATTTCTATGTTTCCAAATCCACTGTATTATTTTTCTATTTTCACTATTCTCTATTAGATACATTCCACATCTCTGGCTACTGAAAATGCACTTTTTTCTCACCTTTCACTGTCCTGTTTTTATTATGACAACATATTCCTGTGTTCATTTTACCTCGCAGAGTTGGCTTTTCCTAGTCTCTTCTACTTAATCTTTCTTCTTGACCCAAGGTTTGCATATTAGATATTCTCAAGACTATTCCTGGGTCCTTTTATTTTTCTCCATCTACTCTTTCTCCATTGTCTCCCAGAACCTAGCACAATGCCTGACACTCATAGTTAATATTTGTTGAAGAAAAGGAGTAAATAAAATAGTAAAAATGCAAGCTCAGAATACATAAGTATCAATACGCTATTGTGATTCATGAGGTGAAAAGAAATATCTAAGAAGTTAATAATGACACTTTAATTCAAGTAGATGCTCCAAAGTAAATTTATTTATCTGTCTTCTCATTCTAAAAATAATTTTGGTTAGCATACTCAAACCAAATATATCTCTTATTTATTCAAATTTCTATTTATGATTCCTTTTATGTTACAGATTACAATACACATCAAATAAGTGGCAAAGTTAATGATATGAGACAGATGTGGTTATCTCCAGAGCCTACATACAAAATAATAATTTGAATATTTTTAGAGAAAAAAAAATTCAGTTTATTTGTCTGCATTATTTAAATTAGCTGTTTTCTTTGAGAAGAAAACAGAAGGAAACAGAAAACATATGACTTCAAAAAATATTTTTAATATGATGTTTAATTCTCAACAATTCTAAAGAAGCTGGACAATATTATTTTAAATTTATGCATACACGATGGTTGCACTTCTTTTAAAATTTGCCTAATAGTCACCATAGTAACAGATGCAGAGTCTCCTCTATGTGCCTCCTGGTGTTATCAATGTGAATAACAGCACAATGTTAGAAAGGCAAACAACAAATTCATAGCAGCACATCATGAGATCAGTTTTAATAACTGCAGTGTGTTTAATTTACATTTGAATGTAGAAACTATTAATATTTATTATTATCATATAATGATACAGAAAATATTTTCTTTTATATCTAGAAAATATTAATATTAATGCAAATATAATTTGCATATGTATAGAAGAATAGACAGATCCATCAATCAATATCCTTTTACACTGCTCTGTGGAGTTCAAACAACATAGTGTTGTTCCTGCAGGACCGCCAGCACAGGCCAGAACAGAAATTGGCCACTGACATGACTCATATTTTTATGAAAAGATAATGACTAGAGACAACATAAAAATCCTAAATTGTTAAACCCTTGAAGAATAATTGGGATAATAGATTTTTCTTAAAAAGGGCATATTTTGACTAGAAAATCTGTCTCTCCTTGAGAGTCTCCTTCTATACTTCTTTCTTAGATTCCACTTCTTTTCTCTGTTCCTATATAAGTTTTTGTTCGTTTCCTTGTTTTAAATAATTTTTAATATTTTTAGAGTTACCTGTACTCTTTGGCCAGAAATGTCTTCAAGGCTCAAGTAATACGGTCTTTAGCAATTATCTTTCTGCAAAAAAGAATATGAGAGAATATTTTGGTAGAAAACAAATAATTGTATATTGAATTAGAAGATGCTGGAAATGGAAGGCATCTTGAAATCAACCAGGGTGAATTACATGTTTGCAGTGATAGAAACCAAGGACCAGAAAAGTTGTTGCTGTTCTTCTTCTTTGTTTCTTTTCTTCTTTTTGTTAAAGTCACATGTCTAATTGGGATAGAACTCAGAATTTCTGCTTGTGAGCACTTTCCAGGGTACTATGGTGTCCATTGTTTTGAACTAACAATTGATATGTTTTGAAACATTTTTTGAGCTTTCAAAATTAAATTACTAATGAAAACTCACTGCCACTTAAAAAATATGTGCTAGCTTTTCCCTATGAAGCTTTCTGCCTGATCAATTCATGAGGGACATTTAAATGGAGTAGTGGTAAAAACTCCATACCACGTCAGCCTCAAATGTGTCATTTCTGCGTATAAAATGTATCAGATGAAACTCACTAAGGGATAAGAAAGATATCATCGTAAGCAGTATTTTATATCACACTAAATAGAATAAATGTTTATGAGCTTGAAAAATCATTAAGTAGTTATATTTTATTTGAGCTCATTAATGTAGTTTTTACTACTCTGCAATGAATTTATTTATTTATTCAGTAGAATAAAATGTCAATATATTAAACTAATAAATTATTGCCAGATAGGGGAAAAAAAAAGTGGTGTGTTTGGTTCATCTCATAGCAGTTTTTCTATTTTCTTGACATTAACTCATATCTGAAGTCTAATTTCATAGTAAAAGTAATTTCGTAAAGAACATGAAATGTGAAATAAACTGTCATTTAACTAATTTACTTTAGATATGAATAGTCATAAAACTGCAACACTTCATATCCCATGTGAGCTTGGTGGCTCTTAAAATTTCTTCTGTCCAGGCAGCCATTGTCAGCAATTATTTAGAGACCATATTCACACACAAATATACATTTTAAACTGTAACATGCAAACTTCAAAAATATAAAAAGAATTATATTTGACATCATATTTTCAAAACATGAAGAAGATACTTTCATAGAAGTTATTTTCCAAAATGATGACATCTTGGATATGACAGATTGCTTACTAAATAGACAGAGACTTGTGAACCATCTGCTATGTAAGATTTCTCTATCAAAAAGAATTAACTCTATTAAAACCAGTCAGACAATATGAGTATGGGCTGTTTGCCAGTCCTGAGAAATAATCTTGTAATACTGGAATGAATGTTAACACAGTATTTATGAAAAGACAAACACAGCATTGGTACCATTTTGGAAAGTACCTACTTGATCCTCTTTCCAATTCACCCCAAAAATAGAGTTATATGCATAATTTTCACTTAGGTGTGAGCTTACAGGTTCAGTACAGCTTGACTGCTGTTTCCCATAATTTAGAACTTCCTTTTACAAGATCTCCAACTTTGACTGACAGCCAAGCAAGAAAATGAACTCCACATGGCTCCAGTCACCCTAATTATGTCAGATGTAGCTGCTCTTCCTTCTATTTTTCTTCCATGAAGATTTAGCATGGGTATATCTGCATTTTGGTGACTTCATATTTTTGTCAATTTCACTCAACAAATAATTAAAGTGCATGTTAAACATGGAGCACCACATGTACAGTGTTTGACACCGGAGTGAGGTGGAGGAGGAGAGATGGTTAGATTAAAACAAAAAGAGGAAAACAAAATTTCTGCTGTCAAAGATTCTATAATCAATTGCAAGGAGGTATATCAGCAAAACTATGAAATATAACCATAATGTTGGGCAGTGAGGTTAAGGATTGATATACAAAGTTTTAGAAGACTAAGAGGGACTCATCCTGGTATTGTAGTTAGTAATGGCAAAAAATAGGATGGATGATAGAAAAAGGCTTCTTTATTTAGTAAAATTAATTATTTAGTATTATATTGATTTTAAGATACCATTGCTTATAAAATTCCCCATTTAATTAAAATAGCCTTTTGGGATGAAAAGAAGAAATAGTTGTTAGGTTTCTTCTTACATTGAATGTAAGCTATCTGAATTTCAGAAATGTTAAAACAGAAAAAAGTTTATCTCCTAATTAAAAAAATTACAATTACACAATCCATTACATGGTCTTCATGTTTAAAACGTACAGGTCATTGTGTCAAAGGCTTCACACACGTTATCTCATTTAATTCTTGTGATATCTGAAGTGGATTCTGTTATTATCAGTTTATAGTGATGGTGGGTCTCATGCTTGGAATGTGATTGCCAGTATATGTTTCCTCAGTTTGGGTAAGGGGCTAAGATATTAGCTTATGTGTCTGACTCGAGTGCTTGGATCTTGCCTGGGAGTTTACACTGCCTCCAAATACTAGTTGAACACCCTCTGTTACATGAGGCAGAGTAATGTAATGGTCAAGTGCATGAACTACACAAGCTGAAAACCCAGCTCTGCCACTTACCACTTGCATGGTCTTAAATGAAAGGTTTAGCCCTCAGTATCTCGCTTTCCTCCTCTATAAAACAATTATGATTTTATAATATCTATCTCATATTTTTTTTGTGAGAATAAAGCAGTGAATATACATGAAGTCCTTAGGACAGTACCTGGCACATGGGGAGACTTAGCAATTATTATTTGATAAGTATGTTAAGTGCTGAGAAAAAGAGGATGAATAAAAAACAAAATAGGGCCAGGTGCAGTGAATCACGCCTGTAATCCCAGCTCTTAGGGAGGCCAAGGCAGGCAGATCACTTGAAGCCAGAAGTTTGAGACCAGCCTGTCCAACATGGTGAAACCTCATCTCTGCTAAAAATACAAAAACTAGCCGGGTGTAGTGGCACAGGCCTGTAATCCCAGCTACTCCTGTGACTGAGGCATGAGAAACGCTTGAACCCGGAGGCGGAAGTTGCAGTCTGCGAGCCCGGATCATACCACGGCACTCCAGCTTAGGAAATAGAGTGAAACTCAATAAAATAAAATAATTTTAAAAAAGCAAAATAGAATAGACTCATATAATATATTGGGTTATGCATCATTGCGGAAGGAGCATAAGAAAAGATGCAAAAACTAAGTAGGCGCATGTAAGTTGTAGTGTGTCAGGAAACTACAAGACACTCAGAGAGTGTGAGATTTGGGCACTTAAGGAAGAGCAGATCACTGCTAGGAGTATGGATTTTATTCTCTAGGCAAAGGAAGACTGAAAACTTTGGAGTAGGGGATCCTGATCAGGTTTTTGTTTTAACTAGATCAAGCTGATAATCTGATGACAGTTTGGAGAAACATAAAAGTAGCCTAGGTAGAAAGCAGTTGGGAGGCCTTTGTGCAAGGAATAGATACATTATGGGAGAAGACAGGGTTTATACTTAACATGGGAAAAAGCAAATGCAGATTGATTGGATATGCAAAAATAAGCGGGGGAAATGGTGAGGGCAACAATAATGCGTTTTTGCTTCCATTTTAACTTCTTGGGCTCAAGAGCTTGCATTAATGTTTCTGACAAATAGCTGTTTTGATAAAGTCCATGATACTCTCAAGGTTAGTAGTAACAGAACTGGCTCCCCCTTACAATCTCACCTTCACCAAGAAAATAGTCATCCCACTAACTTTGATTTTTCCTGCTATTGCCCTTCAGAAACGTATTTGAATACACCTTTTGTGTTTCCTTCATCATCAGTTGTCAGAACCAGCAACACTTTAATGGTGATTTTATGGCAAGGTTTTATTGCTATCAAAGGGCACCATATAATCATTTTTTCCTTACATGGTTTCAGAAGATTAATTTTTCATTTCTAGACCCACTAAAAAGAGTATTCAATCAAGATACAGTATTGCGACATTTTCACTGACCGAACGCCTGTTTTCTGTCTGTATGCTTGGGGAATCGTTCTTTTGATATCAGACAAAATCACTATGATTTATTTTTTGTGGTTGGCAATAGAATTTTAAGTTACATATTTATGACTAGAATTGTGTGGAGTCATAAAATAAACACCAAATGCTTAATATAAATGTATACTTAGTAGGTTTGAAATGTGTTTTTTAAGGCACGGTATATTTATCACTTGCTAGATGACATGAGGCAATGCAAACATGATGCTTAAAAGTGCCAGTTCTAAAACCAGTTATCTGAACTCAAAGTCTGGCTTCAATACTTAGAAACTGTGTGACCTTGGGTAAGCCACAAAACCTTCCTGTGGCTCAGTTTTTCATGTTAAAAATGGGAGAGTTTTTGTAGTTAATTTATCAATTGTTTAATATGCAGTACAGGATTCTCTTTCTAGAGTAGTTCATTGTGAACATTTCAGTAAAAGGAGTTAAAAATGTGATAGATCTGTAAGATATAAAAGGAAAGTAGGAAGGCTGCTGTATTCCCAGACCAGGCAATAGTAAGTCTGTATACCAGACTAATAGATTCTGAAAAATGAGAAATTTCTTCCCATTAGCAAAGTTAGGCATGCTGGATGTGGGTGTATACAGTGATAATAATCTTCTGATGGAAATCCAGATAGGCAGAAAGAAAGAATATTACGAAGTACACTGACTTCCTAAAGTACTGTTTTTACTGATGCATAGTACATAATAATTTACCTCAATAAAAATGAATAATAGGAGCTACGGCAATTAGCTGTGTCCACATTTCTCATTTAGTTTTACGTGTGTTTTAAAAGCCATTTATGAAGGAAAGAAATGTAAAGAATTTTTTCCACTTGCTGTCCAGTGGGACAAAAATGGCACCATAGGGTCTTTTCATATGGTATACTCCTTCGGATACAAATGGAATGTATCTATGGAATTAGAATTTCAATTGAAGACTTTTGCTTGCCTGAGGGCTTAACAAGTCACTAGTCTGTTCATGCAGCAGTCTTTGTGCTCTGAATAACTCCAACTAATCTAAAATACCTTTGTAAAATTATCAATAGAGATGCAAATTTGCCTCACCATGCCACTTAAAAAACTCTTGGACCAAGTATTTTAAATTAGAAACATGTGGAAGGATGTCTATAGGAATTATATATATAAGAGAGGTCTAGATTCTGACATCTAGAGCTAATCATAAATTGATTCTTCAAAGGAAGTAACTGGGAAAACAGTGTATTTCTTCCTAGCCATGATGCTTCAATTCAGTAGCAATCATGAGTAGAAAAAGAGGAATGATAATTCATTCCCTTTGTCCTCAAAGACAAGGAGATAGATTCTTTGAAATAACTGCCCACAGATGGTCTAGGCTTAGGCATTGGTTGGATGACTAACGTTGGCCAGGATAAACAGGATACTCCTGCTAGCCCACGCCTTGGGTGGGCTTCAACTCCAAGGCTAGCTGCCCGAGGCCTTAGTCACTATCACTGCCTCGGGTAACCCATATTCATTTTGACTCAAACATTTTATTTAGGCTGTCCAGTCAGATAGCTGTGTAATGTTGTATTAGTATTCTTGAACACCTCAGGTTAAACATAGGGGAAGACATTTAGTCATTGTGAAGAAAACTTAGAAATGTAAGAAAACTTCAGGTAAGATGTTTTTGTCCAAAATCCAGGGCTTAATGGTGTCAAATTGAAAAGCAGTAAGAGAAGACTTGGAGTTAAATATTAACTCTAGCTGTCATTAATATTGTCATTCTGGGAAAATTAATGCCATCTTTAAAGTTCAGTTTATCTGCAGTAAAATGGGAAATCTATGACCTTCCTCAACGGAGAAGTTGGAAGATTAAATGAGAAACTATTACTATATCTTAATGAATCTATAGTTCCTGGGACATAGTAGGTGCTTTTAAAAATAAATTTAAGCATCAGTAATTCTCCCCTCATTTCAATTTTCCTTGGTTTGCCTTGGTATAACTATAAATCTTTTTGAGTAGCCTGAAAGAGGAAAACATGACTTTTCCCCCCTCCTGATTTCTTGTAGGACAATTGAAAGATTTAGGTGACGAGAAAGAAGAGAAGGCGGTGCAGAGGATGAGGGAAACACAAAGGGAAATTGTGCTGATAAAAACAAATTTTGGGAAAAGAAAATGATCTCTTAAGAGTGTTGCAAGTCTGCTTTAAAAAGAAAACAAACACATTTATTACTGCAAAGATGATACGGAAAGCAAATAGTAACACTCATAATAGAAAGGGGGTCTCTTGATCTATCATGAACTTCAAAATCATTGAGGATACTTTTAATATTAGATTAGTTAAGCCATATTTTCCTTTCTTCTAGCCAGCCAACAATGCTTTTTGATGTTCACTACTAAGTAGTGGGCTGAGACTATCCACCTCTTTTACAAAGGCTAGTAGCCAAGGAAAGGACTGCATTTGAAACAATGATCACAAAGTGAAAGGCTCCTTCTCCCATGACCTTTGAAATAAGAAGGTCACTATCTGAGAAAGGAGGGTCTGTAGCTGTGTCTTGGCCTCTTTACTACGATTTGTCACAATGGGGACAACAGCCTTCATATCCTACAAATCATTTCAAGAGAGAGAAACATGACATCTTATTGACTCTAAGACATGGCCAAACATAGTGTTGCTGTCCACGTTTTTAGGGCATACCCCTTGCTCTCCAGATTGTTTCACATTCCACCAGTGTGACTCAATAGAACAGTATGAGTTTGGCCATCTGTTCTTGGCTAACAACAATATTATTTCCTTAGTGTTTACAACTCAGTTATGTACAATAGCTATTTCTTTTTACCTTGACACTCCACTTAGGACTGCACTTTGCCTCTTTTGAGGCTGTTAGCATGATTACAACCAAATACTGAAAAGTAAAATATGACTACCTGCACCTATTGAAGGCCTGGGGATTTATTTATTTTCCTTGAATTCAATGATATTCCTGTATAATTGCTGTAGCCGGTGATTTCCAAGCTCTTTTCCCCTCTTCTTTCTGATTACCATTAGAACTTGTTTTTTTCAAACCATGACAATAACAGATACAATAGGACTGCTCTAGTTGAGCAAGTTTAGAAAGAAGCACCTGTTCATCATCTGTTTTGCCAGCTATGAAGACACCTCTGATATGAGGCTAGGAAACTTGTGCTGATAATTTATTATCACAGAGGCACACTGAAGATGAAAACGTCTTGCCATTATTATCTATAATAGCTCAGAGAATTTCTAAAGCAGTAGGGGGACCAAGACAGAATCCAGTGGCAATTCCTCATGTAAGGAAAAGGAAACTGAGGGGCAGAGAAGATTTCCAGATCAAGGTTGTATTGTTTATTAGTGGTAAAGCCAGACTTAAGTCCCTGACCTCCTATCTCCCAGTGAAATGATCTTTTGTTGTGGTGGTTAAAAGGTTACTAGGGCTTCTCTTTCTTTGGGGCTGTTTCTGGCTAGTTCCTCCCTCTGGGTTCTGAGTCAGACAAACACTTCTAAGATTTTGGAAAAATCTATGCATACTAAGTCATGATTTCAATAAGAAAATAGCAGCTTTACTTCAAAGGGAAAGGCCACAGAGAGCCAACTGAAGTCCATTTCTGCAGGCCACACTTCTCTTAACTCCCCATCCTCCAAATCCATTCCCCAGGAAAGTCAGAATGACAAAGTGTGTCTTCTTCTAGAGCAGAGCCTCAGCAAAACCCTCTACCCTCAGCCACAGCAGGTAAACCCTTCTCAGATTAGCATTTGATACACTGGGGAGGTAAAAGCTACCTGATGCTAGCAGAATAAAATGTAATGAAAAGTGTCTCATTTCTTGGTTTGAAAAACAGGGTATTGATATATATCCTCGTAACCTAGAGATAGCGGGTCATATTTCTCAAGATGAGGTAGTTGAAAAAGTGGAGAGAAAAGAGGATGACTCTAAGACAGACTACTGACTTTATTTATTTATTTACTTCCTAATACAGTCTTTATTCCTGCTGTGGTCTGTGGGCATTTACTTTGCCTACTAATGATATCCTCAGCCCTGCCTTTTATAAATAAATATATATATATATGTATATATATAAAATTGTTACTTGTCAGCCATTGTCAAAACACAATGAGTATTTAGGTAGAACAAAGCTTTCTGAACCTCAGGAATTCATGCTCAATTATCTGCCACTAAAATACTGAAAAGTCCTAGGGAAAGTCTTAAAACAACTTTGCACATATGCCTCTGTGTGGGTGTGCATGCACGTGTGTGTGTCTTAGGATCAAAACAGAAAAATAAAGAGCAAAAAAACGTAGATATGGTTTGTTTTGGGGCAAAAATATGTCCCCATGGTTCCTGCCCCTTTAGGTGTTAAGTGACTAGCTAAAGGAGTAGTTTGCTTTAAAATCTTATTTCACTTAAAAAAATTTAGTAGTGACACCCCCTCCCCCAAATTATCATTGTTAACCACCAAGTATATTCTTTAATAAGAATTTGTAGGTAATACTCTTCATGCATGCAGCAGCAACGGGCACTCCTTCTTAAGGTTTAAGAAAACATGAAAACCACAAAGAATGTTTGAAATTATTTTCTCTTGGTTGGTGGAACAGATGCCTTTCATCAAGGAAAATGCTTTGGCCAAAACAAAGCCATATTCATTTAAAATATATTGTTCAGTAATTGCACAGACTCTGTATTAAATAACATTTACTTTCAATGCAAAGATTTCATTTTTCTAGAAAAGGTTAACAAGCAAAATAGAGCAGGAAGACAGGCAGAGGATAATGTGTTAAAAGAATCAACTACGTCAAGGGCAAGAGCAGTTCAAGAAATGACAATGCAAGTACATTGAAAGGAAATTGGCCAATGTGGATGTGATTTTGTCTAGGGGTCATTCAGGAACACCTGGCTGACTTTATTTATAAGGCGATTGTCAAATCAATCTGTAGAATATGGATGAGGTGAAACGCAGAGGTAGAGTATTATTCTAGATCATCTGTAACTTTTCAAATACAACCATTGCGCTGAAATTCCAGGGAGAATGTAAGTGACTCCAATAAAGAAACCTGTCAGTCAGTCATGAGTGTTTATTTATTACCACCCTGTGCCAAGCACTGTTCTAGCCAATATGAAATGATACAAAATAAAGAGTAGTCATCACCCGTCCAATCTCCTGAGAGCAAATGGATTACATTTGCAGACACACACACACACACACACACACACACACACACCCTCTATGTGGGTGGTCAGGAAACTCAACTCTGTGAACATATAACAACTTCATTTAGAAAAATGCTGATTAGAAAACCAAACACACAAAATTAGAAAAACTGGAGAATAATGAATTTTATGACAAATAGATTACAATGGATTCATAAGGCATGTCTTTTATTTAATTCCCATTATGTCATTAAAATTGGGAATAAAACCTTCACCCTCACAAATTTACAAAATATTTTTGGAATATATTATGCAAATATGGAGTCACACTGGTGTTGTGGAGCTGCTAACTGGAATAAAATACCATACTTGATTAAAAAAACCTTCTGTCCACTAAACTGTAAATTCCTTAAAGTCAAAGTCATCAGGTCTTATTTGCCTTTAATGTATATTTAGTACTCTGTAGATAGAAGTGGTAAAGGGATAAGAATGAATGAATGAGACAGGTGGGTGAAATTTTCAAGAATGAGACAGATCGGTGAAGTTTTAAAAGGTTTCAAAAAGGAAAAAAACAAGACGACTAGGATATTTCAAGCAGAAAGGTCTGGTTGGTTGGCCCCAGTCGGTGTCTGAGTATACTAAGAGGGCTTGGCATTTTCATCACCACTGAAGAAGGATCAGCTCCTGCTTTGGTCCAGTAAGAATATGTTCTTGCTCAAATGCCACTCCTTAGTTGCAGGGACATTGCTATTTTGGTTTTCTGTTCCAGCCCAAGTGTCCTTGATGGTCGAATTGTTGCATTGACTTTTTTTTTCATAAGAAGTTGGGTGATATTGCTGATTTGCCTGCCATGGCACTTGCTTGATATATATAGTTTTCATTTTGATTATTACACAAAAGTAGCTTCATTTTAAAATTCAATTTTCTGACTCTCTGCTTGTGCCTTCAACACATTCACAATGATTTTCTGCTTCTCCACAAAGAAAGCACGTTGGATCCTGTCACAGACACATTTAGCAGACATGGAACCACCATAGGCCCTGCTTGGCATGTGTGTTTCGTTTCAGACTACCTCATAAGAACTTTAGGTCTTAAAGCATCAGCCTCTCTCTCCAAGTCAGCCTGAACACAAGCCACATACAGATTTCGGTTATTTCTCGACCTTTTTGGTGTAAATGTAAACAATTCTATCAACAGGGGTTCAGGGCAGCCTAGTTTTGTTAGAGGCTGTATTGTAGGAAAGTCCAAGGTTGCAGGATCCTTCTGAGTCCCTTAGACGCCGTTCTCAGAAGAGCTTGCTATTAGCTTAACGCTGCCCAACTACTACGTATGCTTCACCAGGGCAGGGACTTTTGTCTGTTTTCACTGCTACGGTTCCAGCCTCTAAACAGTGCCCGACAGAGTGGGCATTCAGTAAATATAGTACTTGTTAAATGAATGTTATTATTTTGGCTGCCTTTACTTTTGCTTTATCTGTCCTGCTTTAGGGAGCTGGAAATTGGAGAAAAACCTTTGAATTCATTTCCTTTCTTTCCTTTCTGAAACTCTGGCCAAGGGTCCTAGCAAAGACCTTAGGGAGTGGGGATCCCTCTTGGAAACTAATGGCAAGTCAGGCGACAGGGGGCGGCAGAAGGAGAGTTGCAAGAAGTTCTTTCCCACTTCTTACTTCTGCAGCACCCTTCACCACCCATCGTGCTCTGTATTTGGGGTTAGAGGTATTCCGTGGAAAGGAAAGCAGGGGCCGCCTTGGCCGCGTTCCTCCCCTGGGCCATCGGGGTCTTGCCCACAGCGAGTCCCGCAACACCCCGTCTGCGCAGCACCTGTTGACAGCCAGTGGGCGGCCAAGCCCGCTCGCGCGGACGCGGCCCGGGGCTGCCCCTCCCAGAGGCGCCGACCCCCGCCCGCCCCATCGGCCGCCTGCGGGAGAGCCGCTAAGCCTCCCCCGCTCGCCAGCCGCGCGCTCCGCCCGGAATCGGCCCACGGCCCCCACCTCCTGTCTGCCGCCCGGCGGGGGGAAGGTAGAGAAGGGGAGGGGACAAGCCGGATCCTCCCGGCCGCCCCGGCCTTCCCTCTTCACCCCGTGCGGAGACGCCGCGCCGAGCCCCGAGGTTAGCGCGGAGCCCCAGGCGTGGGGGGAGGGGAGGGGAACGACCGGAGCCCCGCGGCGACCCCGAGCGGCCGAATTGCCCCAGGCTTTGAGGAGCAGGGGACGCGCCCGAACAAGGTGAACTTTGGTCGCGGAAAACTCAAGCCAGGTGCCGGAATCCGTGCTGCGGCGTTCGGGACGCGGCGCCGACTGCGCGCCTGGTTGGGGAGCAGGAGCCCCGGGGCCTCTCTCCGCCTGCGCCTGGGCCGGTCTCGGCCCGGAGCCCCCCGGCCCCGCTCCGGCGCCCCGGCCCGTGGGACCAGCCGCGGCGCCCTCGCCTTGTTTCTTCCCCCTCCCCCTTCGGGGGTGGGGGGTGGGGCGGGGGAGAGGGGCGCACGGAGAGCCGCATCTATTGGCAGCTTTGTTATTGATCAGAAACTGCTCGCCGCCGACTTGGCTTCCAGTCTGGCTGCTCGCGACCCTTGAGTTTTCGCCTCTGTCCTGTCCCCCGAACTGACAGGTGCTCCCAGCAACTTGCTGGTGACTTCTCGCCGCTCCCCCGCGTCCCCACCCCCTCATTCCTCCCTCGCCTTCACCCCCACCCCCACCACTTCGCCACAGCTCAGGATTTGTTTAAACCTTGGGAAACTGGTTCAGGTCCAGGTTTTGCTTTGATCCTTTTCAAAAACTGGAGACACAGAAGAGGGCTCTAGGAAAAAGTTTTGGATGGGATTATGTGGAAACTACCCTGCGATTCTCTGCTGCCAGAGCAGGCTCGGCGCTTCCACCCCAGTGCAGCCTTCCCCTGGCGGTGGTGAAAGAGACTCGGGAGTCGCTGCTTCCAAAGTGCCCGCCGTGAGTGAGCTCTCGTCCCAGTCAGCCAAATGCTCCTCCTCAGGCTTCTCCTGCTGACATCTGCCCTGGCCGGCCAGAGACAGGGGACTCAGGCGGAATCCAACCTGAGTAGTAAATTCCAGTTCTCCAGCAACAAGGAACAGAACGGTGAGTCTTTCCCCCATTCTCCCCCTGCTTGTTTCTCGCTGTGTGTGTTAACGTTGGCATTGTGCGTTGGTATGTGATGTATACCAGACTGCGAAGGTATCTTTGGTCTCTACATGCAAATGCGCGCTCCGTTCACTGGCATGGACTGTTGAAGGTTAAGTGTAGTTTGCAACTTCGGGAGCTGCCACAAAGCTCCAAGAGGGCAACGTGAGTGCCACTGCAGCCTCAGAGTGAGGACATTCTGGGAGCGATTGTGAACGTCAGTTCAAATGCACATTGCAGGTTCGCTCATTGCCAGAGTTAGAAGTTCAAGAACTGCCTCTAAAAACGAATCCAAAATGAATGAGTCTTGGCATGTTTGACTTTACTCAGATTTGGGGAGGGCGAGGGGGGTCGGTCAGGAAATGTATCAGCCGCATGAATTGAAGCACTCTAGGTCGAAGTCATCAATTAATCAATGAGTAGATAGGAAATATAGAGGTCAAGAGGCTGTGTGGTCGTTTTTAGAGGAATTAAAAAGTGTATTTCTCTTGCGCCCTATTTTTTGTTTTTTAAACTTGCCTTTGTACTCTGAAGTCCTTACCTTTCTGGTGGTGTGTTTTTGTATGTGTCGGTGAATGACTGCTATTTTGTGTGTGCTGGAAGCGACTTAATCCTGCATAGGAAATGAGAATTACTTTCAGCTTTCAAGTGTACCTGAAATGTTTAGAAAACTCTCAGATGCAAGTTCCCTTGGGCTGGGATTGCACAGAGCTGGAGAAAGGCTCCTTTCATAAAGCCAGGGCAGCTTCAGGGTGTGTAATTTGCTTAGCCTCTGAACCCATATGATTTACATCATTCAATTTCTAAACTCTTTTTCTCTTCATCTACCATTATGAAGTCATTTTTGAGAATACTTTGTAAATAGAAATTTTATACTGCACATGAAACCACAGTGTTCATGTAGGCTGTCTAAAATTGGAATGTTTAATGCCCTGTTTACAAGTGGTGGCTCTTACTGTTATTTGAAAAGGAATATACATGTTTTTACTGCTTTGTATATCATCGATTCTGTCACTTCATTAACCATGCAAAATGAACACAAATGGCATAACTGCAAAATTAAAATGGGGTGTGCTATAGTTTTAAGTCACAGTGATTTTTTTTCCTTTTCATATCAGGGTATTTCAAACCTTCAACTTTGAATTTAAACTCTATGAAGTGTTCATGTTTAAGAAAGCACAGAAAGTTTTAGGGTATAAAAATAGATAAAACAAGGATTCTGCGGACTTTTGCAAACATTATTTGTATTTGCTGCTGCACAGCAAGACATAGTATCACATTTATCAGCCAATATTAGTATGGTGGTGCTTACAACTTGCTAATGTGATGGCACATGGCACCTGCAGGCTCCTTGAGCTGCTGATCAAAGGGCAGCCTAGGGATCTATCTCTAATCACAGTAGCTGCAGAGGACTGGGGGAAAGTGATCAAAGGAGCCACAGCACCAGCTGTACTAGTGCAGGAAACAGATCAGACCAACCTTTGTTCTTTCTCATGTAAAATAAATGTCCAGTTCAAAATATTGCTTCTTACTAGACAAGCTCCTCCATAATGACAACAATGCACAATATTCCTGGCTTCCTGGCTTCTGTTTTTTACTGTTCCTGTCCCATATCATTTCTCCTGTTGCCTTGTCTTATCAAGCCTTTCTTGGCATCTCCCCGAATCTCTTTGCTAACCTGTGCTTCTCTTTGTCCTTTCCTTGTAGTTCTCTCTTGTGTTCCACATGCTGTCATCACTTCGTAAGGGGCCCAGAGCTGTCGTGAAGCATGTGGTTATAGGCCACTTTACCCAAGTAGGTTCACACCTTCAGGAGAGATGAGTTCATTAAGCCAGGCCACACACATTCTGTTGCCATCTGAAGCTGGGCCATTTCCATTCCTAAGATGCATGATGCCAAAAATTGCTGCTTGTTTCCTAATCTGTGGGCAGAGTTTTGGGCTATGTTAGGGGTTGGTCTATGTTAAGGATGGCGGCAGGAAGTAACTAGAAGTAGAGGAACTACTTGCAGTTTTTTAGCCCAAGGAGAAGTGGCACTGGCCAGCACTAGGGGGCAATATAGAGCTATTTTCTTGCACATACTCAGGTTGATTTTTGTACGTCAAAGTTTGAAGATGTGAGGATAACAGGTGGGTGCTGAAGAAGATTCCCCTGGAATGTAATCAGATTTGTTAGAGCTACTACCATTACCATTAGTACTACTACTTCTACTTCTTCTTTTTGACTTTCAAATTTTCCGTTATGTGGATAACTTTTTGCCCACATACTGAATTATGATTGATTTTTTATTGGCCTCTTGCTTTCTCAATTTTGACGGTTGTACAGTCCTGTAAATATGAACCCTCTTTGAGGATACCACGTAGAAGATCCCATTGGCCCAGATCCCATTGACCCAGTTCGTGCATTGAATCATTTTGTGAACGGTCTTCTCTAACTCTGAAATGTCCAAATTGATATGACTATAGCAGCTCATTCTTGTCTTCAAGGACCCCTCCTCATGATACTCTCTTTTCTTGAGTATTCTAAAGTCCCTAATGGTGTTTATTCAATCAGTTACCTCTGGCTGCTTAGTTTTAGTATTAACTTGGTGTTTCAAGAGGAGGTAGGGCCGGGCGCGGTGGCTCACGCCTGTAATCCCAGCACTTTGGGAGGCCGAGGCGGGCGGATCACAAGGTCAGGAGATCGAGACCACGGTGAAACCCCGTCTCTACTAAAAATACAAAAAATTAGCCGGGTGCGGTGGCGGGCGCCTGTAGTCCCAGCTACTCAGGAGGCTGAGCAGGAGAATGGCGTAAACCCAGGAGGCGGAGCTTGCAGTGAGCCGAGATCGCGCCACTGCACTCCAGCCTGGGCGACAGAGCGAGACTCCGTCTCAAAAAACAAACAAACAAAAAACAAAAAAAAAAAAAGAGGAGGTAGAATTGGAAATTGATGGGTATAGCCAATGCCGCATACATGGATTTAGACTGGATCATGTGGACATGGTTCAGAAGTAGCTTTGAAGGGTTAGTGTCATTTACACTATTGTTAGGTATCTGGTTTTTGACCTACCATTGGGTTGCAATTCTTGCCACTTTTACTGTACAAACAGTTTTATCCTCTAATATTATAAGTTGGCTTCATAAACCATACTTAATTTGTAACCTTACTTCTGACCCTGTCTCACATATGAAAACAAGGGTTTTCAGATTTAACTTGAGGAAAGAGATTAAAAGATAACATTGACTTGCTTGGGGAGTGTCTGGTCTGTATACTTAGTATAGGATCATGGTGAAAAATACTCATATTTTGTGCACACTGGTTTTAGATGAGAATGCCTATTGTGGAATGATTAAGTTCTGGGATGGTGCTTCTGAGTTGTAGCAGAATCATACATTCAGGAACAAAACAAAACCTACTTTGTCTGTTGCATACAGCACAAAGAGATGTCAATGACAAAGTTGTTGGGGGAGGATTGCCTCTTCTACCTGTGTTGTTGGTGAGTGATTTTTAGTTTATTCATAGATCAAGAGCATGCGTATTATTTTTTCTCATTTTCTTTAGCCATTCCGAATTTGGATGTGGAATATGCTGCTGTTTGCTACGGTTGGTCTTATGAACATCAGTTATTGTATGTGTTCTTTTCCTCAAGGGCTTTCGTAGCATGTGGGGCAACTTACTTTGGTCTGCTGGTCATGCCCTTTTGCCTGTATCTTGTGTTCATGGATTTTCCGTCTCTTTTTATCAGTGCCAGCTTTCTCTTCCTACTGCCAGTGTGCCTGTATCTAACAAAATTTAAGTTAAAAATGGAAAATTAAAAAAGGTGTCCAATCCCCTTACCATCGTTTATAGGCGGCAACTTCAAATCTCTGTTTTATCAAAAACAGGTAACCACAATATTTAGAACAGTGTCCACGAGTAAGTAGGCTCTAACTGCAGACTAAAGGGACTTTCCTGTAAGTTTCCCTATAAGTTTTATTGCGTGACCTTTGTGACATTTATTTTTGTTGTTTAAAGGCTTTTTTACAAAAAAAAAAAAAAGAAAAAACTTCCTCCTGGTTCTCTGCTGTTTGAGATAGTTGAGGAAGTTGAACAAGTACAGTGCCATTATGTAATGATGAATTTTGTCTTTTCACAGTAGGTGATTAAAAAGCTCTATTATATGGTAATTTTTCTTCTGTATCAACTGTAATCATAGATATTGGATGGATGATATATTTTGCTTTTACCACTAAAACATGTTTAGATTGGTTTGTAGGAAGCCTCAGGGATTAATATATCATTTGTTAAATAGTTGTAAATAGAGGATGGGATTGGACACTAAACTTCCCTCAGTGCTGCCATCTCTTCTGCGAGCTGTAGCTCTGCTCAGGCACTGAAACTTTAGCTTTGTCTACTCTTATTTCACCCTTCCTGAAACTTATTTCTTAAATATCTTCTGTATATTAGCTTCCACTTCATGTTTTTTTCAAGTTTTAGACTGGTAAGATTTTATCCATAAACTTTTGCACCTTTTGTAGAAACAAAATTCTAATGATAAGGTGATATGTTAAATAAGTAATGATGGATCAAGACATTCATAACGTTCATAGTAAAAACAAAAAAGTTTCCATGACTGATGAAATTTTCCTCATAGGTTTCTATTTGTGTCAACCAAAATGGCAGAAGTCATAAAGTCCCTTCATTTACTTACTCTGATTTTCCTGTTTCTAATTTGGAAGCATTATACATAATCAGAATATATAACTCTGTGTAACTCTGTGTAATCTCTATATAACTCATTTATTAAGCAATCCCTGTTGCTTCTTTATCTTTTGGCTAAGATCAATTTTAAACAATCTGTATGTTGTATTATTTTTCATCACCACTACCTCTAGCTATGATTTTATTTTTCAAATCTCCCTTTTATTAAATCTCCTAAGAAGTCATCTAATATTTGGTAATCACTTAGTATGTACCAGTGTTGGTTACCATACTGATTACCAAAATGTTGAAATGTTGAAATATTTCCAGTGAGTTGGGAAGAGACTAGTGCAACTCCTTTAAGACAAATGGACCAACATGTGATGAAGCAGAAATTCCAACGCCTGGTACTGCTCAAGGCCTCTAAGATACTTCTGCAACCCTGCTGGCCTCTGTCCTGATGGATCAGTGTTTCTGCCATACTGATTGTTAAGCATTTTGACACTTTTAGCTCTGGACAATTTAGTTCATATTGCGGTTAAAACTTCTATCTTTTTTCCTCTCTGCTTAGCAGCTCATGCCTGACCCATGACTTGAAAGACCTGGAGTAAGGAAGGGGTATGGTTTCTTTCAAGCTCCCTTCCTGCAGCTCTTTTGGTTTTAGCTCCTCAAGGGTCATGGCCTGGGGAGAGATGGGAAGGTGGACATGGCACACTCAGCATGCAATTGCAACCTCCAGTCATTTGCCACTGCCTCTCTGGCTAACACTAACCAGCTGCTCTTGCATGGGTAACACCTTCCCATCATCTAGATTAAATGATTCACTTTCTCAGAGAGGTCTTTTTTCTGATCTCTAAATCTAAATTAACCACCTCTATCTTCTCAAGGTTAATTAATTAATTATGTGGTACTTAATACTCCTTGATATTCTTGTTGTTAATTAATTAATTAATTAATTAATTATCTACCGACATCCCTCACCCCCACCGTAAAATCTAAGTCGTTGAGAGTGTGGACCTTGTTTGAATCGCTTCCTGTAGGAACTGCAGCACCTGAGACAGGTATGGCAGAGAGTGTGCCCGCTAAGTATCTGTTGAAAGGTTCTGGAGGTAGTTAGTATCTTACTAAAGAAAGACTATGCTGTTAACTCTAACAACAGGCCATCTTTTAAGATATCGTTTTGGTCTTGGAAGTTGCACACTGCTTGACTTCTTAAATAGGAAGATATGGTTGTTCAAGTATTGGTACTGATGGGTTGTGCCAATCAGAGTACCACGTTTTACTCTTGATAAAGATAGATGTTACCAAGTGAGCAGGTACCAGGCAAATGGATAGGTTTCCTAGAACTGGTTACTCTTTTAAAAGTGTCATTGCTGTGCATGGGCTTATATTTTCTGCAGATGGGGACTGTTGTGTGATGCAGACCAAGGACTCTTGAAAATGTTGCATAGATGACAAGCCTTCAAAATCTGTGTGCTTTCTGTATTCTACCTGTGGCTCAAGGATAACTTGCACAGGCTAGAACTCAGCAGCATGTGTGGTACGAGGAATGTTGGAGCTAGAAAGACCCCAGGAGCTTATCCTCCCTGGTGTGAAGATTGAGGTCTAGACAGTGGAAGTTGACTTGACTTTGTCAAGGTCACTTGGGAGCCGCTATTGAACTGCTAGAATGGTGATATATTTTTCCTTATGTGAGAACCAGTTAGGCAAATGGAATCCTAGTTTCAAAATTCAGATATTTTTTTATAAAAGCATTTCTTTATTATGCTAGTGGATTGCATGCTTTTCAGATTGGAAGATGAGGTGTAGGAATTTGTTGCTTCCGAAATATTTACAGGAACAGTAAGGGAAACAATCTCATAATAATCCCATTAGTCAAATGGAACAGTATATACACACACACACACACACACACACACACAGTGACACTTCTGTTTGTGTAGGCATCTGACAAATTGGCAAATAACTGGAAATACTACCTTTATAATGGTTACTATTATGTTAGAACCATACTTTAAGCAGGTATATAGATGAAGGATGTTTATTTTAATATTTTGGTTTATTCAGTGATGGTGATGAAGAATATGGCTGACATTGCCATGCTTGGTTCCACAAGGAAACTTTTTGGTAATAATTTTAACGTTTCATTTAGCAGGATGTCTTAATGATAAAAGTGCCATAAAAATGAATAAATAAGCACGTTCAGTGAACGCTAGAAAGTGTAACCTATTATTTTTGAAATATATTTAATGAGTGGCCTTAACTTTTATTTACACTGTATTCTGTGGGATATTCTATTCAGAAGTTCAAGTTTGTTTTATTTATTTTTATTTTTTTAAGGTCAAGACCCTCAGAAAATAAATTCATAGCTGTAAACTTGAATGGCTTGCCTAAAATATTTTTAATTTACCTTTTTAAACTTTTTGTTTGCAAAGTTCCCAAATCTGAAAACAAAGGGAGCTAAACATTATAAAGAGGAACTGTAATAACTACATTTATAATTAAAGCCAAGTTGTTATAAGTGATATTTTTGGTAGCATTAGCTAATTTTGTCTTTTACCTCATGGGAATGCATTTTAAATTTAGTTTTGTTAATTTTATTTGTCATC
Organism: Macaca thibetana thibetana; assembly: GCF_024542745.1. NCBI lineage: Eukaryota > Metazoa > Chordata > Mammalia > Primates > Cercopithecidae > Macaca > Macaca thibetana. Next base: position 32,816,065 of record NC_065582.1, read on the forward strand.
AGATTTCTCGTTAGAATTCATGTGCCATCCTCAAACCACTTTTTATCATCCCCTGGTGACTGAGTAGCTTCCTCCCGGGACGGTTATTTGCCCTGTGTCCACACCAGACCATCTTTGCCAGGCTGTCTTCTCTAAATTTGCTCCCTTGCTGTTCTGCTTAATTCCTCTTTTATTTTCAAACTATGATTTTTTTTTTTTGTAGTTAGCTTTTCCCGTTTTATATTCGTTTTGTTTTGTTTTGTTTTTGAGACATGGTTTCACTCTGTCACCCAAGCTAAAGTGCAGTGGTGTGATCACAGCTCACTGCAGCCTTGATGACCTCCCCAGGCTCAGGTGATGTTCCCTTTTCAGCCTCCCAAGTAGCTGGGATTACAGGTGTGTGCCACCACTCCCTGCTAATATTTGTATTTATTTTTAGAGATGGGGGTCTTACGATGTTGCTCAGGCTGGTCTTGAACTCCTAGGCTCAAGCGATCCTTCCACCTCGGCCTCCCAATGTGCTGGGATTACAGAGGTGAGCCACTGTGCCCAGCTGGATTTTTTTCTTTAGAATAGTAGTGGGGTTGCTTCTTAGTCCACTGAGATATGTATTGGATTGTTGCTGGGGTTTGTGGGGCGGCGCAGAGACAAAGTAGAGGTCTGATTCCTTGAGAGAAATCCGTGTTCTCAAACAGAACAAGGCATTTTAATGGTAAGTGCAAGGATGTAGCTTTACATTTCTACTATATACACTGTGTGCTGATAAATCAGTAAGAACTGCCAGGAAGGACCCGGCAGCAGCAGGATTTAGATGCATTTTAGGGGGTAGTTGCGTGGGTCTAAAGGACTCTGAGTAAGCCTCTAGTTTTGCATTGCTTAATGATGACTCTCCAGGAGTGACTGTCAGGTGCCATATTTGTCCTCAATGTTTGCAGATAGTATGCAGTTGATAAACTTTCCGTGAGGTCTTGGGAAAAACACCGGGGCTTCACTGGCTAAGTAGCTTAGCTAAGGTCCCACAGCTGGTAGATGTTTGGACATTGGTCTGACTCCAAGCCAGGACTCAGAGCCACGTGCCTCCTCCTTCGTAAGTTAAATGGTCTAATGTTTTATTAGAACATTGTTTTCATTCAGCAAATATTTATGAGCGTGTGCTCTTTGCTAAGCTTTGCCCTAGGTGCCGCGTACACAGAGAAGAAGATGCAGACCTGCCTTTGAGACTCAAACTCGGTCAGAGGATGGCAGATCCTTCCTGTTACTTCACGGTCTATTAGTTTTGTGCTCGAAGTGCTGTGGGAACACAGAGTGCTTTATTTCACTTCAAAAATCCTCTATTGATTTACTAAGTGGCTGGTTTTGTCTGGAAGGGAAGTCGAAGGAGAAAAGTTCCCACAGAGGAGGTGATGTGGTTTGAAGCAGGTCTGAGAGGGGAAAAAGAGGGAAGAATCCTAGGCTGAGGGAACAGCCTGAGGAAAAGAATAGACACATGAAGAGGTATATCATGGGCGAGAGACGAGAAGCATGGTTGTTGAGAGTGAGGAGAGGCTAGAAAAAGTGGAAAGATGTTCTACACTTATGCATTCAAAGGCCCTGATACTGTGTGTACTTCCTGCAGGGTTGACAGTTAACAAACAGAACAAAAAGAAAAGTCTTCATGTTTAAGATTCCATCAAAACCCTTGCTATTCAGTTCCTTTCTCAGCGGGCAGGCAGTGGCAGAGTTCTGCTTTGGTGTGTGCAGATAACTACTTGTTGCTGGAATGTTTTTCAGTCATCAGGCACGTTTGGAAGTTGTGAACGGGTTAGAAGGGCAGGCTGCGCAGCCTCAGTTCCACTCTCTTGAGCTGAGCCTGTGTCCACACACTACTCCATATTACCTGCTTTATGTAAACAAAGAGCTGTTTTCACACTTCATTCACAAAACGGACGGCATGCAGAATGAGGCTGGGTGAAGGATCTGCAATTGGGATAAAAGGGAGGCAGCTTCCAGGACGCTGAATTAAAGTAATGAAGCTGTTACATCACAGGCAAAGAAAACAGTTTTAACAATTTTAGGAGGAAAAGATCTCAAGTTGGTGGAAAATTAATTGCTATGAGGTTACTCTTCATTGAGTATCTGCATCATTTTTCCACTGACTTTCATTTGGGTCCCGTGTATATAAATGCTGGAAAGATTTTGTGGTATTTAAGGATTTGAAATGACTGAATTCTCTTGGTGGATGTACTTCTTGATGCCATGCCATTTTTTGAAGCTATGCTATTTGCATTCTAGGAAATCCTTGTTCATGAGGGGATACTATTTTAAGCATTTCAGTGTTTGCATGATAGAGATATACTTCTGTGCTTAAATATGCCCAGTTGGCCATTCCACCTGCCCTTTGAGTCACTGCAGAGATCAGAAACCATTAACAACAGAAGTCGGACTTACGTGGTACTTATCTCCTGTTGTTTCTGGCAGTTATTTTGCTGTGTATTTATAAGGACATCTGTCTTTTAAGTAGTCATAGTTATTTATCTTTTTTTTTTTTTCTGCTGAGGAATAAATCACAGCTTGTTTCCCATAATGCCATATATATTCATAGTCTAGGGTGATTAGAAATGCAAATTGAGAGTCATTAAAGCTTTATAATTTATTTTGCTATGGGAGCAGATGATATTTAAAATCAGTGTGCTAAGAAGAAACATTTGCTTAAAACGTAAGATGTGAACAAATTAGAAGAAAGAAGTATTCATTTCTCTTACTGGAAATTTCTTGCTGGGTCTGGGAAAAGGGGGAAACCTGCAGTGTTCATTTCTGATTTACTGTACTTTAAACCTGAGATCTAACGACAGGCAGGGTACAAATTGTAAAGAACATAGGAAAAACACAGTAATGATTAGTGTTTTCAGATTGTTCTATGGAAGCATACTAAAGACTCTTTCTTACTAGAGTGCGATTTGCCTTTGGATTACCCATTAAAAGGATGAGTACAATTTATAGTAGTTGGTGGTTTTGTGAATACTATAAAAACAAGGGAAAAAGTTGGATAATGCTGTTATGAAAAGTATAGATCTGTACATCCATAGCCTGAGGTAGGGTGTCCTGGAGGCAGATCTCTGCTGGAAATATGTTAATTTTGTAGATAATAAAAGGCATTAGGGGATTCTTTGTTTTCAATAGGCTGTGACATCTCTACAAGTATGCATTTTATTATTGACTTTACTTTTATTTCTAAACAAAAGCTCCCTATTTCTGGAGCTATAAATGAAAAAGAACATATATACACACACGTATATATGTGTGTGTGTATATATATATCTGCATCTGAAGTTATAAAAACACTAGTATGCTATGAAGTCTGGTCTGTTGTATTGTAGAGGCAATACATTTTCATGTAGACCTCCAGAAATAATGTACTTTTTTTTAGAAATAAAAGTAAAGTCAGTAACAAAATGCATAGTTGTAGAATTATCCCAAATTTATAGTTATATATATGTGTGCGTATATATGTGTGTGTGTATATATATACATAACAGTTATATATGTAAAATGGGTTCCACTGTATCTTTGCATTGTGTTAGTCACTGTGGTCAAAACTGTCTGTTTCTAGAAAAAGCTGCAATCTGAAAATAGCAGGCAATTTCCCAGGTCACAATCTGTCTAGGATACTGAGAGATACTGAGTTGAGATACCTAATTGATAAATACCCTTTAAAAAGTGGTTTTATCTGTGTTTTCTTGAGAATATTAGCAGTCTCGAGGTTATAAGCCATAATAACGAAGAAAAAATTAGTAATTAAATCATATCTATTTTTATTTTTAAAAAGTTTTTGCTTCATGGTGGAAAATTTATCTTTAATCTGTACTGGTAACTTTTAATAGGCATCAGTTGGCCACCCCATTAAACTAACAGCTTTAAAATGGTTTCCTTTTAGAACTAACATTTACATCCTAGGAAATCAATTAGGGTGTCTGGATTTTACATTTCCCTTGCAATCTTTGTTTGCAGTCATTTCTGAGTGGCCAACCTACTGTAGCAAAAACTCAGAGGTGCAAATCTTCTGGAAGAAGTGTAAATGCCACAAGTTTACTTGGAAAAATGGAAAAATAGGACTTACTTAATATATCTGCCGAACATTTAAAACTGCATAAAGCACTGGAAATACTTTTGGTGTGTAGGAATGTGTGGTGTTTCAAAACTACAAACATTGTTCTGAAAATTTCCCCGGTAGTGGTGAATTATATGAGACCACGTCCATCTAAGGAAGGCTTGTTTAACTAGCATGTGGTTCTGGGGCTCATTCAAACACTCTTAAACAAAATAAAGGGAATGGATGTAATAACTTCTTTATGGAAAGGCCATAAAAAGCTACAGGGCCATGTAAACAAATTGGGTCATTTACTAGATGTTTAAGTGATAGATTTGCAGTCCAAATTTAGGGGTGTGTTTTATGTTTTATAGGATGGTGACCATGTTTTACCTTGAGAATGAGGTTGCAAACTTATTTTTTGTTTGTTTGTTTTCATCTAGTGCATGGAAATCCGTTATTGCTATTTTGTATTGCAGTTGGAAAGCATAACTAAAATTCTGAGCAATTGCATTTATAAATCTTTTCAACTTTGAAAAATGGCTAGAAACTCATGTGTGAAGATTGAATTGATCTGATTTCTGGTATCATTAGGTTCTTTTCAAGGAAAATAAGATGATCGAAATAGAAATTTTCCTTCTGGGCGCAGACATGTCTAAACTAATCGTAAAATAATTGTTCTGGCTTACAAGAGTAGACTCATAATGACAACTAGGTAAAGTAAAAAAATCTAACAGTTAGGATTTATAGTTACTGTCCTTCTGCCAGTCTTGTAATAAAACTGCTGTTATAACCACCCTAGTGTGAGATTCATTTGTCTTGAGAAGTGAACAATAAGTCCTATCCAAGTTATCGTGTTTTTAGCAGAGCCACTTTATTGCATTAGGATATTAATTTATCTTCTCTGAAATTGGGTATGATGATTGTGCCAAAATGGTCCAATAAAGGGGAGTTGGGTAGGTGGATGCATAAAAATATGTCGTGCTGCGCATTAATGGTGATGACTAGTGGCAATGGGAGCTAGAAGTAAACTTGGAAATTGAAGTAAGCACAGGAAACGAAATAATTTTTATGTCGATACCATAACATTTATTCATTCTGTAACTTCTGTCAGTCGTGGTTGGCTCATTTGGCCTTAAAGGAAGTGATTGTGTAAGAAATCCTTAGTAAAAATCAATGAGCCTTTCTAAGGTTTGAGAACTGATGGCATCATACCCTACTGGCAACTTTTAAGTGTCGCTGCTGGAAGTCTGGCAGCAGAAATAACTGCTTCAGCCTCACAGGCTTAAAAAACAACGGACAATGGTGGATATTATAGTTTCTGTGTAATGTGTGACTTGCTATTTCCTTTTTTTTTTTTTTTAAATGAGTAACTTGATGGCCTTAGGTCTATGAAGAAACCTAAGACCTGCATTTAAACTGGATTTTCTGTGATCCGGAAAACAGTTCACACCTTTCTGCTTTAGGTACCTGTCTGAAGCTGAGGCATTGTGGAAAATGCAAAGTGAAATTAGGCTTAGTCACCGCCTTCAAGTAGTTTATAGTGAAAGGGAAAGAAAAGACACAGGTATATTAGAGAATAAAAAACGATAGTATCATGTTTGGTGGGAATTCAGAGAAAGGCAAGATTATTTAGCTGAGCCATTAGAAAAGGCTGAGAAAAGTTGTTAGGGGAGATATATATATATATATATATATATATATATATATATATATATATTTTTTTTTTTTTTTTGAACAAAGGGGCCAGGAAAGATGAGCATCATTTGCATGTGCAGAATCAGAGGTGGGATAGGATTTTGGCAGCTGGAAACCTGGTGAGTAGATATTCACAGTAAAGAAGTGTGGGAAATTCATGCAGTCAAAAGTGTAGTTTGTTTTGAGGCAGACCTCAGAAGTAGGTTCAGTGGGAAGGTCATTGGAAATAGGAGGCACAAAGGGAGGAACTTTGATGTATGACTTGGGCTTGAGTAAATAGAAGAGTGATTCTTCAGGCTTTATTGTGAACTCCTTTATTGGCCCTCCCATCCCAGCTATGTGGGCAGCCAAATTATGAATGAAATCTGATTCTGGATGGTACATACAAGATAGAAACAGAATGAAGGTTGCTCAACATTGAAGAATAAGGTCAGAAGGAAAAGGAAATCTCACAGGAAGAAACCCCCTGAAGAGGAAGCCATGAAGGAAAAAAAAGTCAGTGCAGTCACAAGGCAGGTAGTGAAGGATGCCAGGGAAGGAGAGAGAGAAAAATCACAGAAATGGGCCCATATGATAAAATACAGCGACTGAAAAAAATGAAGAGCAATGAGCGGTCTCTGATTTTTCCAGGTTGACACAAAGAAAAAATCTTCCGTGTAATAAGTGGTGTAGAAGAATGGACGTGGAGTAAAGTGAGGAAGTGAGACATCAAGTTTTTAAGAGAGAAGGAGATAGTGGTTCCAGGATGGAAGGAAACATGTTTTGTTTCTTTGCTTGTTTTGGAGGTTTGGGAGAGAGCCAGAGGAGTGGAAAAGATTAAATGTGTAGCAAGAGGTAAGCCTTCTATTTTAGAAAGTTCTCATACAGTTGATATTGGAACACAGGTGAAATAACTGTAGAGCATTAAGCCACATACCAAATAATCACAGTAAGAACTGAGCTTATTTGGTAGGGAAGTAGGTATTAAGTTTTGGAGAAAGTGATCCTTGAGATAATTTTCGATAAAGTGAGGGATTCAGCATGCATAAAACAGCTTCTTGCTGTTTTTCTTGAAAATCCGTCCTATTGTCACTTGAATGTCCTGGTCCCTTTCTTGTGGAAACCTCAGTTCCATTGGAACATCCAATTAACATGTATATTTAGAGGACTTACTATTTCTCATAATCTGTGTTGCTCTTAGCACTCCAAGTCTGAGAAAGCAACTTAAAACTAATAGATTTTGTCCTGCTTAAATATTATTCCTCCACAATATTTCAAAATATATAATATAGTATGTTAAGTAAGCATGGAATTATTGTCAAGCTAATAAGTACATATTAACATTGCTATTTTTAGGTAAAATAATTATCTTTACATTTGTAAATTTCTGCATTCTCACTGTCATCCCAAACCAGGTGCTGGTTACCTATGACCTAAACTGTGACAGAGTGTTCTTATTCTTCCTTCTATGACTCAGGCTTTTTCCATGCCCTGTCACCCGCAATCGATCATTTGCAGGAGGTTAATGTCAGATAATCTTCTTATAATAGAGTTCTGGTTGTGTCTACTCTAGTCAAGCTTGGATTGGTGCTTCACAAACTGTGATATATATACAAATCACCGTATTAACATTCGGATTCTAATTTAGTAGGTCTTGAGTGGAACCTAAAAGTTTGCATTGTAACCATCTCACAGGTGATGCAAATGCCATTGGACTGAGGACCACACTGTGAGTAAGGAGTCTACGTTGTTGTTCTCCATGACTACTGTGCTGTCACCCCAGTCTTCTAATACAAAGATTACACAAAACTGACCTCTGCTCACCCCAGAGATCTGTACTTTCCTGACCCCATGTATTGCTCTGCCAACTCTTTCAAACAATAAATTAATTTAAGCCAATACACAAAAGTATTTGTTGTGCTGATTACTGTGTCACATCCTGAAAACAGGTAAACAAAATGTCCTGTGTGTGCTGGATATTCATAATCAGTGTTGTTCATGTTGCGCTAGACATATGCTTAGACTGCCCATGGACCCAGGGATGTTCTGCTTTGGGGTCGAGTAGGGCTTCTTATGGGGCTATCATTGAGTAGGGTCTTGAAGGATAAATAATTCCCCAGAAAAGGAAGAGAGAGTTCTAAGCAGAAGGTGCAGACTTGTGAGAGGGCACAAAGCCTATTCAAAAAATGAACTGCTTTTGGTGAGAAGATTGAAAAATTATTCATTAATTTTGAGGGCTCTGTCTGACATACTAAGAGCATGTTTAGATGCAGACTCATGAGATGATAGGGCACCGTCAAAAGACCTTGGCTGATGGGTAATGATTATAGCCTTCTGTGTCAATTCCTAATAATAAGGGTGTGTCTTTTTGTTTATGCGTATATTCTTACACCTATAACAGATCATTAAATACTCATAAATTAATCAGGTTTGATTTTTTGTTTTTTAAATACATTTTGCATTTTTCGTATTATTATTTTATCAGCAAATAGTGTTTTTCCCAGCTTTATTGAGTATAGCTGACAATTAAAAACTGCATGTGTTTACCATATAAAAAGGAATGTTTTGATATATGTATGCATTGCAAAAGGATTACCACAAACCAGCTAAATTAATTTATCCATCACCTCATGTAGTTATCCTTTTGTGTTTTTTTTGTGTGTGTGGTGAAAACATTTAAGACCTACTCTCTATACAGATTTAAAATATGTAATTGTTTTCTTTCCAAAATAAAGGTACTTCAGGGTGATTGTAAAGGACAGAGAAACTACAGGCTGGGACAGCAGTTTGAAGGCATTTACAGCCTTTCAAATGCCAGATAGTGGGAAAATAGCCGAGTGAGTTAGTGCCTGGGGTGTGGAATGGAAGGGAACCATCATTTCTCCTTCATGCTGCGTGTTCAAAGCCAACATGGATTTAAGGCCTTGTCTGACTGGTCCCGTCTCCACCGCATAAAGCCTTCCCTCTTTCTTTCAGTCTGATATGTCTGCCTTCAGAATAGTGCAGAGCTGACCACTTTCTACCTTGGATTCTAATTATATATGCGTTTTAATCTTCCATAATTTTCAAGTGTCAGAGAATAAAACGTTGAATAATCTCTAGCCTAGTGCCCCACTGGATGGTAGATCTTTTAAGTGAAGTGAAAACAGCCCACTTAGACCCAACACAGCTTGTTCTGCTGCAGTGTTGGCATCTGGTGTCATAAATCATCATTGATGGGTTCTAAACGAGTCATATGCCTTATTTCACAGCTGGGGGATGCGCCTAACGTCTGGCTTCATTTTGAGGAAGTACAAGGGGCTAACTGGAGAGCCTCAGTCTTTTTGCTTAGGCTGAGTAAAATGAATGCACAAAGAACATGATTGGCAAAATTATAATGATGACTGCTTAGAATGTTATTTCCTCAATAAGAAAAAGAAATGTATCATTTCCAGGAAACTTATTTTTAAACAGGGAACTTTAGGATAAAGTTTTCTTGCAATCAATTTATTATAGAGAAGAGCATGACCATTGAAAGGTCATTTGCAGTAACTTTGACGTATTTTTTGTTTTGAACTATTTCCCCTTTTGCTCTTTCTAGTTAAGATAAGATATAACTCATGTGCTTTCTTATTTTTAGTTTGTTTTTCTTTTTTGCTTTGAGGTTTTGAGATTGACAACTGTGATTTATCCAAGGGAAGGCAAAGATCTTGAAAAAGTTAGTCTTTTAAAAAGTCACTCAAAGAATATAGTTTTTTTCCCCTTGGAAATAAAGTTGATTTTCTCAGCTCTGATCCTATGAGATTATGGGCAGAACTAAGTAGTCCTTAGTTCTGGCATGTGGACAAAACAGAAGCAGACCCTGGAGAGAGAGTTCAAAATTCATGGCAGTAAGCACATGTTCGGTATGCCAATATTTATGGTGTCACAACCAAATTGAAACCATAACCCTCTGCTATTTACGTAAGTATGGTGCCCAGACTGCACAAGTTTATGCCTATGTTTCCCAGTAAATTTAAGACAATAAAAATATTCAGTACCCCTAGAGACCAGACTATTTATTTTCTTGTTCATTTTGTTTCTCTCTCTGAGGCAGAGTGAATTGTCTTAATTTATATTCATATTTGAAGTCAGCCAGCGTGAGAAGGAATGGCATTTAGTGGGGATAGAGACTGCTTTTGTGCTTTCATATGTAATGTATCCAGGCCATTGTGTCCTGATATCCTTAGTTCCTGAGCTGTGGTGACTTGGGGGTATTGATTATTGATAGTGAATATAGACTGCTTCTTAGATGGGTAAAGTTCAGCCTTCATGTCCTATGTCTTATGCTCTTAGAGAACCTGGGTTTCACCACTTTGGTCAAAAACAGACACACATACTGTTGGTAGGAAGTCATGTTTTATGTCTTTTTTCTGGCAACTTTTAAAGTATTATCATTCTAAAGTATTTATCATCCGGTAAAAGTTTAAGAACAATGAAATTTCAGAACCACTCTTGAGCGTACATCTTTTTTTCTCTGCTTTTTCAAGACAAAGATATCTAGTAATTTAAATTATAATAGCATCGTCATGCACTTGTACAGCAGTATAAATGAGAAAGATAATAGAAAAACCAAATAGCATATCACATTTGCTGAATGTGAATGCATTCTTAATGAACCTTTTTAGAATCCCAGACTCCTTCTGATCCCTTTACCATTAGTTGACTTTAGTCTAGAAAACAATTTGGACAGTAACCAGATTGCTAGGTGTCTTTAGTAGGTTGGCTGTTTGATTTGGCTCTTTGAGAGATGATCCTGTATCTCTGTCAAGGGAAAGTTTTTCTAAACAATTGGTGACTGGAAAGCGAGGAATGTTTTGTGCAAGAAGGGAGGCTTTCTGGTTTACAGGATAAAAGACATTTTGGAAGAGTAACTCCCAAGTAAGCAAATGAAGCTTGACTATGTAAATCCTTTTACTTAAGGGATAGAATCCAAGATATTTAAGAAATCATTTTATTTTTTGAGTTCAGTAATGTAAATACTGTGCTTAGGCTTTTTGTTGGCACTGCAAACATTTTATTAAGATTTCCCTTGGTGTTTCCATAAAAAGACAAATTTCATGATGCTTTATTTGTAAATAATTGTCTTAAACCGAGATAAAAGAGAAAACAAACTTTTCTGTGCCATATTCTTTCAGACTAATTATTCAGTGTTTTTTTGTGCCCCCAATTTGAAAATGATCACAGATTTTTCACTGACCTTTTTATGTCTAATTTTGGTGCTGGAAAAATAAAAACAGATTACTTAGGGTGTTTAAATCCTGTACAGATTAGTAAACAATACCAAGGAAATTTACTTGGTGTTAATAGAAGGTTGAGGAAGATTACTGGCTTTTGCAGTCCATTAGTAGATCAATTTGTTAAACGTTTAGTGCTGGAAATCTCATTTATCAGGAAATATCTTAGGCATTGGGGAGAATTGGCCTGTGCTATTTACATTCTAGTCTAGTTGCCAAAATTGATTTTCACGTTTTGTATGTGACTTAGCTCTTTGTACTGCAGTAGATACCAGGTTAAAGCATAGTTCATATCTTAAAACATTAATAGATTTTGTTTCAATGCTGCCAATAATTTCAGTGAGTAACAAAAAATACACTTTCATTAAAATGTTCTTAATGATTTCTGTTTGATTTTCTACATAATTATAAATGTTGCCATTTACCCCAGTGGCTTAATGACAACAAATAAGTATTACATTTTGAAGAAACTTGGCAGTATCATTGTATGTCAGTGTGTAATAGCTAACCTATAATTTAGGTTAATTCCATCATTAGTTTATGACTTGAAATTCTTTGTTTCTGGCTGCTTCATGACTTCTTTAAGCACAAAGAGGATATTGGTAGAATCAGGCATGTAGCAAAAGGTCTAGAAATACAGTTTTGATTATTTGAAACTCTAGTATTTTAAAATCCAGCAGATGCATTCCTTTGCCTAAATATATTATATCTTATGCTATAAAGAGGACATATTTTGTTTCATTTTAGTGTACATATTAAAACAGGTTATACCGCAAATAAGATAATATGACTAATGGTTGTCAGTGCTCTAATTTGGGGGAAGAAAGTTTGATTCAGAAAAGTATTCTTGGAGGAAGAATATTCTTTTTTCCTATCTATTTAGGCATTCACTGGAACTTTCTTTACTCCTAAAATTTATGCTTGAAATGGCTCAGAGTTTGTATATGTGGAGCATATTGGAGGCTGATTGTATCTGTGAGTTTAGGAAAGACTTGATCCTTTGTGCAATGAAGTCTTTCAAAGAAAACCAGGATTTTTTTTTTTTTTTCTATAAGATAGAGTGGGTATTCAGGCTCAGATTTTAGGTAAATTAAGAAGGACCTTTCTCTGTCCAGAATAGTATCACAAAATTAAGACTGGCTCTGGAAGAGAGGCAGGGGATGCCCTCTTTTCAATGTCACACGCCATTTGAATTGTGTTTGATAAATTTGTATCGTGACCTTGAACATGAAACCACTCAGAAATCCTGGTTAATTTCTGCCCTGTGCACCAGTCTCAAAGGGGAGACCTGCCTTTGCCAACAGACCATTCAGTAAGAAACAAAAATATCAACACTCCACAATCACAACTTGTATGTTCAATAATGGTTGCAAAAATTAAAAATAATTGATCCTGGCATGTTTATAAGCAATCATGTAAATACAGGAACATGTATATTACGAATTTTCTTTAAACTATTTGCCTACATTGATTATAGAGAGAAGGAAACCTCACAATGAAATCTGACTGAATAAATTTAAACACTATTGTGAGAACATTGTTTTATTAAGTCACTGGAATGTAAGAGATATGAAGCCTGAAATTTTAGTTGTTGTTATTGGAGGTTTATTTATTTTATCCTACTGCTTTGTCTTCAGGATCTAGAACCTTGCCTGGCGGGCAGTAGATACTCTAACATTATTTGTTTAGTGAATGAAGAGAAGGGTGTAAGAAGCATCTACCTCTGGAGATAAAATACAATGAGATGAAAGAGAAGTATATACGATATTTTCCCTTCTCCCTGTTTTGGTTATAAACCGTCATATCCATGGTGTCTAGATCAGGGCTTGGTAATTACTCTGAAATTGAAAGATTCAATAAGTGAATTTTTACATGTATAAAATTGTCATTTTAATTTTGCTCTTTTTACCAACTTCTAGAATTTTTTTCTTATTTATTTCACAAATTTGTAGTCATTTAGCAATTCAACAGTTATAAACATTTTGAAGTTCTGTGTATTTGTGGGTATAAATAGATTTTTTCCAATTTAACACTGGTTTCAAGTTGCTTATTGGACTGTAGTGGAGAGGGAAAAAACAACTTTTCTTCTACCTCTTAGGTTTAGAAGTTGGGGCCTACAAATTAAACTGACAAAAGACAGAGTAACAGGAGAAAAGGCATATTAGTTTTATTAATATTTTAAATTTTGTGTGCATAAGGACTTCAAAGTAAGAGTGTGAAAATCTTAAAAAGCAGTTAGACTTGGAATTTTCTATACCATTTTAACAAATGATGATAAATTGTGGAGAAGTGACTAGACAGTAGAAAGGGGATTTGAGCTGCTAGCACCAATGAAGTTTGGGAAAGTGACTAAAAACATGGGGAAACTAATATTATTATCTAATCATAACAGATAATATTATTTTAGTAAGTTTATTTTAGTTAAGTCTGCATATACAGTCTCATTCCAGCACCAGCTCTTTGTCCCTGCTAAGGGGTCACTTTCCTCATCCTGGAATGGAGGGAAAAGTGGCATCTATGTCATCTTCAAAAAGGAAAATTTATATTCTACTTTTAGGCAGATAACTGGAGAACAGAGAACTTTTCTGTTTATTCTTACTTGTCTTCAGCTCAAAATAATGCTTTTGCCAAAAAGGCATATTTTAGGGTGTCATACTCAAGACCCATTCATAATCATTGATTAAAACAATTGACTGTTTCTGATAGCCTATATAGCCTAGGAAAATTGTCGTAGGTATTGCTGGTAGTTTTTGGCTATGATGGTGCTTGTGTACCTTTGAGTGAAGTTATTTTTATTTCCTGTTATGCTTATTGCTTATTTTCCTGAAGGTAAAGCTGTAAGTTACAAATATATGTGATCCAATTCTTAACAACTTCTGCCAGGACTGACCCTATGTCATCTCAGGTATGACCTCAAGGGGACATAGGGGAAGGGGAAACAGTTCTATTTTCTCATTTGTGCCATCCTTGATTTCCATAGAAAGTCAAAAGTCATTCTAGTAATACACACTTAGGAAATGTAAAGTGTTATGACTCATTTTATTTTGGCTTTGCACAGTGTAGAAAATTTCTTGGCTAGGAAGAAATTCCTTTTCAAACTACCAGTCGTCCCCAAACAATTCTCCTCCCTTCTGAATAGGTAGTTCTCTCTTTGCACAGACATTCTTCTGGGCTTAGCTGCTGTGTAACCTCCTAACCCTTCATTAATAATTTCCTGAAGCCAGTTTGTTATAAAGAAATATTGCAGCACAGTGTGTGAGCGAGAGAGAGAGAGAGAGAGAGGGAGAGAGACAGACAGACACACACCCACCCACTACTTTTTAATGACCACCTAGAATGGGATTAATGCTGTGAAAGAAATGAAAAAAAAAAAATGCACCTTAGACTTTTTCCCCATTAGTTTGCATGTTAATCAAGGAGATCACCCCCTTAGGCAGAAGGTAATAAATGGTTTTCAACTTCTCTCCATTATTCAGAATAAATGGCTCATTTCTATATTGTAGACATATTTAATAATGCTTTGAGTATTTAAAAGAATAATCATGAATCTTTCACAGATTTCTTAATAGTAGGAGATCATTGGTGAGTAAATTTATCTCTTTTTGGCTCTTAACAAAAGAGGTAGTCTCTCTTTTCTTGAAGAAATCACCAAGGAACTGGATGGGTTCAGAGATGGAAATTTGGGCTTCCACTCTCCTGCACTATAATCCTTTCTCACCTTTCTCATATTTCAGCAGCACAGGACCTCGGTGAATTTCACACTGGTCCTGTGGCTAGCCAGTAGAGCAACATGCCTCCCACAAGAAATGCTGTGAATTATACAGAGCTGTCATTACTCAGGGGATACGGAGCAATGATCAAAATGCTGCTTCCACAGAAAAATGCTCACACTCTAATGTTAAGTGAAAAAGCAGAGTGAGAATAAGATTTTAAATATTTTTATATATGTCCCCATAAATATTTCTATGTATGTAGAGGAGTTAGAATGAAACACACTAAAATGTTGTAAGTATTTCATCTATAAAGGCTGTAGGGCAGCAGTGGGGGTGTTGATATTTTCTAAAATACATAGTATTTTCCAAATTTCCCATAATAAGCTTATATTACTACTATATTAGAAACGATGTTGTGCTAATTCCTTAAACCTAATTTAAACAGAGAGTTTAGGGAGGGCAAATACAAATAGCATTTTCTCCTATTCTAATGGAAAGCAGTTTAATATGCCAAGACGTTTTGTAGAAGCTTAGGAGGTGGCATTCCTAATGGTGGCCCTTCAGCCTTAAAATTTAAAATTGGCTCCTAATTTTATCCCAGAGCTCGATGTGGATATAGTCAAAACGGCCGCAGCAGTCGGCGCAGGAGAGCCATCACAACAATTATCTATGTTGTTTTTGGCAGTTTATAAGAAATGTTTTCACAAGACCTAAGAGTTTTGTCTGGGAAGAAAGAAGATAGCTGCCAACATTTGGCACCATATGGGGTTTTCGTCTTTTCCTTTTTTTTTTTTTTAGCTTAGTGTGTAGTCTGTACATCCACTCTTAAGCCTTGAAGATCAAGACAGTATTGTGGGAGGTTTTTTTTTTTTTTTTTAGTACACTTGTTGGAAACATCTGGAAAATGCCATTAGGTTGCACACCATGGACTTCATTTATAGACAAGTGGGTGAGATAAAAAACATGGAAAAAAAATCCCTGCTTTGCAGCTGTATTCTGTGGCACACCATCCACAGTGTGTATAGACCATGTAGAGTATAGACTCTTGCTATTCACATTTATTGAGACTAGCAGATTGAGAAACTGTAGATTAATTTCCTTTTCTAGGCATAGAATATCCATCACCCATACCAGAACCTGTCCCTTATTGAAGTCAGGCAGTTTCTGATTTCGTTGCTACTTTGCTTTTACCCTAAGGCTGCACATTCATACTCTCTACAGTATATGGACATCATAGTCATTGTAAAATATTTTGTCCTAGGAAATATTATTTTGTTTTTGGAAGAAACACTGCAGTTTGTGCTTATGAAACTAAACTGAATCAAAGGTTCAGTTTAAAGGATTGAGGGAAAAAGGCTGACAGTGACAATCTTGTTTCTTAGACCTCTTTTTGCTGTTATACCTCAACTAAGGCAATTATTTTGCGATATCACCTCTCATTAATTTGTCTACACATAAATAAAGAAATAAGCAACAAATTAACAAGGTAACACAACCACACAGTTTTATTTCCTGAATTTCATTTTTTCTTGTTGCCCTATCTTTCATTGTCATCCTTCATGTTGATGTTTACTTAGTTTAATTCCATGTTTCAAATGAAAACTACTGTCTGCAGAGTCTAGAATCCCTGAAAGTGCATTAACTAGGCCATAGCAGGGGAGAACTTTAAATTAAAAGATAGTTTTGAGTAGGAAAATAAATGTGGAGCCTTTTGAGTAGGGAAATAAGTGCCAAAGTAACCCTCTGTGTAACCTGCAGCTGGTCCATCCATAGCAGAGGGTTACAGAACCACAGCTGTTCATACAGACAGATCCTGAATAAGAGATGGTTGGGCAGGGGGCTTGTATGTGTTCCTGCTTTTACCCCTTTTGGTCTTTTATCTTGTTTACTTCTTAGGAGCTAGAATCCCAGGAGATGAGAGGGCGATCTCTTTGGTCCATTCTGCTGACCTCCCTTCTTTATGTCATTTGAGGTTTGTAATGTTGACTCATTAACACTGCTCTACTCGGCTGGCTGAGCAGAGAGAGAGCCGTTTCTGCTTCCAGCCTTCTTAACACTGAAACTGAGATTTCTGTGCTCCTCCATCTTTTTCACTGAAGTAACATTAAAAATTATTTCAAGCATTCCTACATAAACTGGATGATGTCTTCTTACTGCTTTTGGTCTGGAAATTTTCAAGGGTGAGAAAGTCTTTACACATATGAAAACATGAACTGGGAGTGATTGAGATACTGTGTTGCCTAGCCCTCTCCTTCTGGTCTAAGTGAGGTCATTTTCTAGGAGGTGAAGTCATTATCTTAGTCATGTTTGTTGTTGGCAGCAAGATTAGAATACAAGTCCAACTCTCAGTCCTGGGCTCTGTCTCATGATGACGATGTGTCTTTCTGTTCCTGTGGTCTTGATGATAAATAGATGAACTCTGGAGAAAAGACGGTAGCTCTTCCTTTGAGGACCTTGGCAAATTTGAGCTCACTATTACCTCAGAAAAGGGGTTGTTGTTTAAAATCATGTATAATTTCTAATGCCATGCTCATTAAATGAAATAATACCAAGGCCATTTTTCATCACAGAGGTGGAAACCTCACTATAGCATGCTTGTTTACATTTGTTATTGATAAATGAAATTGTCTTGGATGAAATAATGTATAGTATACATTAAACTGGGTTGGTTGCCTTTCCTAAATTATACTTTCTACATTTCTGTTTACAATGTGCTGTGAAACCAAAGCTATTATTTTTGCTTCAATCTGATAACATACTCCATATTCAAGATGGTAGATAAATAAATATTTCAACATTTACCTTAAAATTCTTGATTTTTTAAAGTTGTTTCCTTCTCTTTCAGATGTGAATAATGCTAACAACTAGTACTTCCTGTAGGATTCACAGTTCTTTCTGTATATTCCACAGGCTGTTTTTAATAGGCAGGACATAACTTACTTTTATTCAGTTTTTTCATAAATGTGACAAATGTTATATAGTTTACAAGAAGAAATATCAAGGCTAAAGCCTCTTGTTGGCATGATAACTATTGCCAAATCAAATATGAGAAGAGGATAGAATATGAATTCTAATTTCTTAGTTCCAGTAGTTGATTTGGATCAGATGCGATCAGCTCCTGGCAGCAAAGGGCTGAAATCATTCTGATAATGAGCCTGGTGATTTAGGAGTCAGATTGGGCTCATGAGTGAATATGATAACAGAAGGAGAGAGTGGTACAATGTTGGATATTTTTCAGAGGGAATTGAAACTAAACTGCTGACTCTGTATGGTCATTAAAATTCCCAAGGTGCTTTTTGCAAGATTATGAGTTTTTAGCCAGCATCCTGACCAAATGAGTAATTGCTCTGCCAATCGCTCCTGCAATTTCATTTGTACAAGGTCATTGCATCCACTTCCTGAGCTAAACTGTCACATTAAGGGAGAGTAGCCTCTTTGAGAGAGAGTGATCTCTTTAATTAAGAAACTCATTTGCCCCCCTCCTTTTGGAAAAGAGATAGTAGTTGTTTAGCATCTATAAATAGGAGGTATATTTTTCCTATGTTTTTTCTTTTTTCTTATAAATCTTTGGTTTTTGGTTTAGACTTCTGTCTAGAAGAAAGCATATTACTGTTGTGAATTTTCCTTACTGATTTCATATATATATATGTGTGTGTGTATATATATGCATATTTATATACATACACATATAATTTAAAATATTAAGAGATGTCTATAGCATCTATTTATTATTCATTTAACAACTATTTATTTAGCATTTATGCCATATGCAGCAGGATACTAGTCACAGATGAAAAATCAATGAGCAGAATGTACAAAACTTGTGGTCTCCTGGAGTTTACATTTCTATTGAGGGGAGACAAAAGGACAAATGACATAAATAAGTAAACTACTGGTATGACAGAAAATGGTCAGTGCTGTGTTTTGGGGGTTAGAGAGTGTGGGAATAGGGCAGGTTGTTGCAGTTTGAAATAAGTCACCGACGGCCAACTGAGAAGGTGACTTTAAGCACAGATCTTGCAGAGATGACAGAGAAGGCCTTGACAGACAGGGCCAAGGGGAGAGGCAAAGGCCCTGGGTCAGAATGTGCCTAGCAGGATTGAGGATCAGCAAGGGGGATTGTGTTCTGGAGAGGGGCAAGCAGATGAGTGATGAATTTTTTATAGAGATGATTATTTCTGCCGAGCAAGAATACACTGTAGGGGAGCAAGGGAGCAAATGCTGTGATGGTGACTTAGGCCGGAGCAAAGTGGTAAGTGGTCAGGTTTTGGATTTATTCTGAAATGAGAGCTGTCGGCATTTGCTGGCAGACTGGAGATTGGGAGCTGAGATGGATTTTCAGGTACCAGCCTGAAGGTGCCACCTGTGGGCCTTGGCAGGCATTTTTGTCTTCACATGCAGTTTTTGTCTTGAAAGTCTTCAAGCTACTTGTTAATTGCCCTAGCCCGCTATCAGTGGACACATGAATTGATTGTGACAGTGAAAGTATATAAGAGACACATTGATGATGGATTTTATTTTTCATTTTTAATCATGATAAGAAGTCAATGCATGTGAGTAGATCAATAGAAGAGAAAGAAGCAAACATTGCATTGGTTTGGAAAGATATAACTAATGCCTAGTGGAAGACAGGCCTTTTTTTTTCATTTACAGAGGAAGATGTACCAGAATAAAGAATTCCATTTAATAATACATATAGCTGACACATACTGAGTGCTTACCATCTACTAGACATGCATGTAAACCCTTAACATATATTAATACCTTTAACGCTCACAGAAAACATTCGAGTGAAATTGCTAGCATTAATCCCAATCTAAGAAGAATTTAAGCCACAAGGCCAAGGTCATGTGGTTTTCAACAAAGGCAGTCTGGCTCTGTGGCACACGTCCTTAAATCGTTACAATGCCTCTAATAGCCACTTTAATTTGTTAGAACTAAAGCTCTAATTTGGCTAGGTGCTAAGCAGACTTGCTCAATTTACAGTTTCATTTCTTAAATGTAGACAAGTCAACGAGAGTTCTTAAATACCTTGGAGTTTATTCTTACTAACACAACATATTTGCTTTAAGGGAAAGCCTGGACATTTGTGATGGGGAAAATCCATAGTGGAAGAAAAGGCAGAGTGTGAAAATATGGCTTAGTGAAATTGGGTTTAAATCCTGGTTTATTCACTTTTTAGTTACATGATCTTGACTTCACCACTTAACCCTTCTGAGCACTTAATACTATAATTTGTAAAATGTTAACATTAAGAACTATTTCACAGGGACTTCTGGCAACATGCTTGGTCTGCTTTTTTTTTTTTTTTTTTTTTTGAGGCGGAGTTTCACTGTGTCGCCCAGGCTGGAGTGCAGTGGCCCGAACTCGGCTCACTGCAAGCTCTGCCTCCCAGGTTCATGCCATTCTCCTGCCTCAGCCTCCCAAGTAGCTGGGACTGCAGGCACTGGCCACCACGCCCGGCTAATTTTTTGTATTTTTAGTAGAGACGGGGTTTCACCATGTTAGCCAGGATGGTCTCGATCTCCTGACCTCGTGACCCACCCGCCTTGGCCTCCCAAAGTGCCGCGATTACAGGTGTGAGCCACCGCACCCGGCCGCTTGGTCTGCTTAATAGATTTTAGTTTCTCTGGCCATCTTCTTGGCTAGATAGACTGAAAATGAATATAGGGGTTTCTGAAAACAAATTGGATAGAGTGAAAAAAAAAAAAAACTTTTGATACAGGGAGGCCAATAAAACACTCCAGTGTAGCTCCACAGGAGAACATTTAAAGAGAGAGTTTTTGTGCCCTTATACTGGTGCTTGTCAGTGTTGAAAGTGCATTTGAATCCTTCTGGATCTTGTTAAAATGCAGATTCTGCATCAGTGGGCTTGGGGGTGGGGCCTGAGAGTCTGCATTTCTAATAATTTGATGTGGTGCTGATCCTGCTGGTCTGTGGACCACACTTTTACTAGCAAGGACATATCAGAATAGATTTATGAAGAAGTACCATGGGAATTTAGAGTGAATAATATCAGGGTTGATACCAGTAAAACGGTTTAACAGAGCTTCTCAGAGATGACATGAGCTACATCATAGGTATTAATTCCCTGCCCAAGGCTGTATTTGCATCATTTCAGATCTGTGCTGTTGATATATTGATATACCGGGGGTTGAGCCAGACTTGAATTTTCTGTTACTCATTGGTAGGGGTTATCCTTAAATAGAAGTGAGTAGAGCATTTAAGCATTATTAGTTACATAGGTTCCTGGGCTATAGGGCACCAAGCACAGGTGTTTTCGAGGGAATTCACTCACTGAAAAGATAATCAGATTAAATGACTACTAATGCTCATTTTAACCTTGTGATAGGACGTTAAGTCACACATACTGTAGCCGAGAGGGATAATCTGAGATCTGTATGATATTTGTCTAAAACATACTACTAAGCAGAAATCTTAAGAATTCCTTAAGGGTTTTAAGAGGAGATTATTCATTGTATTCATAATCATTCATATCCATTTGGTTGCTCTCTAATCACAATATTGCAATTATACATAATTATATATTGTAATTATACATGAAATTGCAATATAATTATATTTATGCATATATAATTACAATATAATACTATTGTATATAATAATATAATATTGTAATTATATAATATTATACATGTATATTATATACATATATTCCTTTAATGTGTGTTAGGTCTCGGTGATTTGTGCACTTACTGTTTCTCAGAATTTTTCAAAATTTAGCCTATAAGTTACTAAGAAATGTAAATGGATAGGGCATGGTTATTGACACAAATACATTCTTCTTTTCCCCTCAATTTTCACACAGCTGTAGTGTTACTAGAAAAAAGTATCTATTTATGGGAAGTGTTTTTTTCTTCTCCTGTGGAATCTTAAAGGCTTATTTTCAAGTATTTCTAGAGCTGCCACCTGTTAAATTATAGTGATTCTATGCTTTGTAGATTTTTTTTTTTTATCATGAAAGAAGATAAGCTAGAAAAATAAAGTACATTCGATGTTGGAAAAATGTTACAGGCTTTTTGAATCCTGTTTGCGTTGAGCTCTTGGACCCTCCTCCCCAGCCAGCCTTCTGGAGCGCCTGTGAGCACAAAGGAATGGCATGTATTTATACTTGTGTAAATAGGATCCTGTATGCTCTCCACTGAGAACATGCAGGCGGCCCTTTTATGGTCAACAAGGGGTTTTCCCTCTCGTCTTTAGGCAGACCACAGGGCTGCGTGCTCAAGAGTGTATTTTTGATACCATCCGTCAGAATGCTTTCATAATCTGCCTCCCTTTTCTAAAATCTTGGAAATGACTTTGTTATACTTGCCTTTGTTCACTAATAGGTCATCCACGAACTTATGAAGACTTTCATGTAAAACGTCAAAGTTCTTTTTTTTTTTTTCTGAGCCACCTCTGTTCATGTTCAATTTTTAATTTATTAACAGGCTCTTCTTGCAAAATAGACCATGTCACCTTATTATTTTGATTACATATCTCGGTACACTCAGAATTGTTGGTATTCCTTCAAGGAGTGTATGATATTTTATTTTATCACGTAAGTAACTTCAAATTTTGTCTTTGATTAAATCTCACATATTCATATACCAAAAAGAAATTGTTAACCGGCCCAAAAGTTGAAAGAAGGATAATGAGTGGGTAGTGCTGGGAAACAGCATTGAGCAAACACATTATTTGGTATTTTCTTTTGCCTTAGCATTTTAAAAATAGCGAATAATAGTAACATTGATGACAATAACATTATTTTAAAACTGATGCATTCTAGAAAATGATAAAGCTAATGATAAACCACCTTCTTTCTCTCAGCACAATATTCCTGTGAAAGCTGTTTGGATGTCCAGCTCTAAAATAAATGTTCTTTCTAAAATTACAGAATAAAGTTTGTTGAGAGGCAACGACCTTTCATGGCTGTTGCCCCTCATCCCATGCAGTTTCTCATTGTAAGGGAGTATTTCATTTTCAATTATTTTCTGTAGATTGCTCAATTGCATGGGAAAAAATGTTAAATAGCATTACTTTTAAACTGTATACATTATGGAAGAACGCCCTCATTATCTTTCACTTACCTCATAGATCTCTATCTGTCCCTTCAGATTTCAGCTCAGTAATCACTACGTATGATCTTCATTATTAATTCACAATTTAGTTTACAAATACTTATTGAACACTAAGTATGTGCTAAGCCTTTGGTCTTTTGGGTCTTAAGAGTCCCTTACACCTGCGAAGACTGTTGAAGATGCCAAAGAGCTTTTGTTTGCATACATTATATCTGTTGATAGTTACCACAGTAGACATTAGAGTCGAGAAGGTTCAAACATATTTATTTGTTATTCATTTAGAAATGGCAAGGATAAACACATTAACATATTTTATGAGAAAATATTTTCCAAAGTAAAAACAATTAGTGAGGAGTGTGGTATTGTTTTATAGTTTTGAAATCTGCTTATGTCTGGCTTACTTGAAGACAACTGAATTCTCTTATCTGTCTCTGCATTCAGTGATATCACACATTAGGTAGCCCCAGACAAACTTGACTGTACACTGATAAGAAAATGGGAGTGAAAAAGGCAAAACAAAACCCACCCCTTATTATTATTATGAAAATACTTTAGATCTTATGGACCCACAAAAAGGTATTCTGAACAGACACCCAGAGATTCCCAGACTACACTTTGAGATCCTTAGACATTGGGTATTGATCAGTGTACAAAAAGGCACAGATCTCTTCTTTGAGGGCTTCTGTGTATTCTAATAGTACTAAGCAATTTCCCTTTTTAATAGTTTAATTTTCCCATGACAAGGTAGTCTTCAAAAATGTCAGGGGCTTGTTTATGAATCTCACTCATTGTTTTACATTTCTGATCTCCATTATTAAACATTTATTGAGTAAATAGATAAAATCAACTGTTCAGAGTGTTGAATATATATTTTATAACCTATATTTAAGGCATTTACTTTACTATTTAATAATATAGACAAGATTCCAAAATTTTAGAAAAGACTGGCTTAACTCTCTTTATGAAGTACTGTAATTTTTTAACTTTTTCAGGAGACTTGGAAATATGCAAGTACGTCGGAAGGAAAGGCTGATCTTGAAATTGGAAAACAGTTGATTTGATGTGATAACTAGGTAGATTTCAATACGGTTCTCTGACTTCAAACCAGTAGTTTGCTTCTTTAAATATGTATTTTTAGTAATTCACATTGTTGAGCAATTAAAGCCTTTCATATGTGAGTAATCTATTTGAATTATTGTTGATTGCTTCAGATATTCTGAGGAAATGAGAAAATCAGCTTTTTCCTTTGCATGTCTTTCTATGTAAGGAACAGTGCTTCTAGAAACTAGTGTTGCAGAGCAACTGCAATTGTTTACCAATTTCAGTGACTTCCTTTCCAGTAAGCTTCTGTTAACTTTATATACTGTAATCCCAAGTAGTTACATTTCCATTTTTATGTTGCATTATGTCAACATGTGGCTGGTGGCAGTTTTTAAAGTTTTGTATTATCTGGGTAATATTTAAGGCATAAGGCTTGTAGAGGAAGGATCAGAATTAGGAATAAATTAATACTTCTTAGGAGGGGGTGTTAATGTAATTTCTGCTGAGGACACGTTGATATCAACTTGATTTTGAAGGACATTTTATGTAACAAGCCACAATTTAAATATAAAACAAAACATTTTGTGCATATATTTCATTTGGCTAATAATACAAGTCTGATGTGAATGCCACATTGTCATTGAAGTGAAAAATGTGTTTTCTTATATATTAGATTTGTATAGACTCATCTCTTCAAACCCACTTTTATGAGCCTAATTTTGTTTTTTAGGTTTATGAGAGAAAATCCACTAAGTGAGAATAAGGCCTTGCTGATGATAGGATTTTGTTTCATGTAAGGTTGAAATTGCCTGTTATTTCTTGTTTCTATATCTGACTCACCAAGTTATTTTTCTAGTGAATTCACATTGTTCATGATGTTAGTATTACAAGTTTATGCCCATATTATTGTATAATACAATGTAAGATCATACTTGGAACCAGGAAAAGATATAACTTTAAAGGGGTGATCTAGTAACTACAGTAGAGCTTCAGGGTAGAGCTTGTCATGCCATTAAGTCTAAAAAATGATATGTAAATTAAATAACCAAAGTTCTTTAGTTAATTAATAGTACAGGCCCAGCCTTTTTTCATCTAAATGCTGAGAGAGAAGCCATTATATTGTTTGGGTGAATTTATGGACAATACTGAATCACAAATTCCAGACCCGAGGAGGGCTGTATTCTGTACTGGTTTTGACATCCTGTTAACAGGAATTCTGATATTTGATGGGAATGTGGTTTTTACTCCAAGTGAATTTGGTTTTAAAATTTAAAATTACTGTACCAATTTTAGTACTTAGATTATTTTTCTAAGGATTGAACAATATAAAATAAATTGTATTTATATTATCAATATATTATATTATATTATTTATAATTTTTTTGTTCTATCATATAATAGCATGTTCATTAAGAAAGTATTAAATATACAGATCATAAATAACTTTTTGATTTTTTTCTTTTGAATAAAGTGCCTAAAATTCACTTTCAAGTAACCACTTTTAATATTTTCTTACACAGCTTTTATAACTTTTTACATATGAATACTTATGTCTTTATTTTTTACAAACATGAAATTTTATATGTATGTTATTAAGTGTGCTTTTTAAACTCTGAGTTTTGTCAGTTTTTAAATATAAATATTAACTTGTTATTGCCATGGTTCTTACAGTCTTTTAGATCATTTGATATTATAAAGAAATCTATGGAATGTTTCCTTCCCTCAAAAAATGTATCTGCAAGAAAATACATAAAGTTTTACGGGTCCCAGGACCATGAATCTCTGATTAAGAGCCATTGATCATGTCATCAGTTCTTAACTTCTTCATGGATTCCAACTTAAGTTACACAACTTAAGTTTTATTTAATCAGCACCTTATGATTAGATTCTAGGATTTTTTTTTAAATTTAGCTCTTAGGATCCGCTCTATAGTGAATACCTTGATATATACTTATCTTTTACATATCTTTGTATTTCCTTCATTAGAGTGATTTCCTAGAAGTTCAATGATTGGATCAAAATTTTACCTTTTTTTCCTAGTGTTTTACGTGTGTGTGTGTGTGTGTGTGTATTTTAATATAACGATCTACTTAAAATTGTAAAAATGTGTCCTTTCATTAGAAATATGTATGTAAAAGTACTATTTTACCTAATTTGGCATAATTCTCCCAATCTTTGCCAAGCTGATACTACACAAATTTCTATATTAATTTAAATATATATATATATAATTTAATAGGTTGTAAATGTGTCATATTAATATTAAGCACATTATTAAAATTGAGAAGAATTTTTAGTCCCTGGTTTTGTTTCTCTGTAATTTCTTTGTTATTCTCTAAAGAACTTTATCTTAAAGTGTTTTTTTTTTTCCACCATGAATCAAGTTGCTGCTGAAATACATTTACCTTTCAACCAACATTAGGGTTGTATTGTGTTGTGTAAACACAGGAAATATTTCAGACACTTTAGAAAATACGTGTCCACCATGTTCGGATAGGTGAATATGCCTTTCTTATTTATTTATTTATTTATTGAGAAAGGTTTGGTTTTGTTGTCCAGGTTAGAGTGCAGTAGCACGATCACAGCTTACTGCAGCACCAACCTCCTGGTACTCACGTGATCCTCCTACCTCAAGCCTCCTGAGTAGCTGGGACTACAAACTGCCACCATGCTCAGCTGATTTTTTGTATTCTTTGTAGAGATGGGGTTTCACTATTTTGCCCAGGCTGGTCTTGAACTCCTGGGCCCAAGCCATTTGCCCTCCTCTGTCTCCCAAATTTTTGGGGTTACCGGTGAGCCACTGTGCCTGGCCACCTTTCTTATTTTTAATTATTCAAGTAATTTCTTTGAATCTTCACTTCGGGTTTCATTGTGGTGGTCTGCAGAAGAAATACCTCATATTGGGTTTGCAGTGGAAGGATAACAGGATTTTATCCAGCTCTAGACATAAGTTTGTGCATTCAAATTATTGAGAAACAAGAATCGATTCTTTAAATGATGATGTTTCCAAGATTGCATCCTTGACCCATTCTCTTAGTATATCCTTTTCTTCAGAAATGCCTTCTATGACTATGGCTTCAATAACCATGTATTTATTGATAATTTCAAATCTCTCTTTTCAGCACACACATCGCTTTTGTCATTCAGACTCATCTGTCCATATGCCTGCGGTGCTGTCTATGTGGATGTTCCCTTAGGGCTTCAAGTTTGACATGTTCAAAACTGATCTTATTTCTTAACTCTTAAATTTGGTTCTGGTCATGAATTCCATTGTGTAGAGCATAATATTTTTCATCAAATTGTTCACATCAGAAACCTGAGTCCCTCTTCTTTGTTCCTATTTTCAAATGTTTTCCAAGGTCTGTTTTTGCTACTTCCTTGACATATCTTAAGCATTCCTTTCAGTCCCCTCTGCTGCTTAGTTAAAGGCAATATGATAGTGTTCCCAATTACTGCAGTAACCTCTAATTTGTCATTCTTCTTCCATTCATCTACTCCATCCCATCCATCAACAATGCTGTCAGACATGTCAGTCTTAAAATTCCTTCACAGCTCTGCTTTGAATTTGGATAAAAGTCAAGTTCCTTTGCATGACTTTCAAATATTTCCTCTTTTTCCAATTGCCTTTTCCTGATTCTTCTCTAGTGTTTCTTCTATCCTCCACTCTTCATCTACCTCCTGATCTAAATACATGGAGAAGAACAGAAAACTGAGTGCTGGGATTGCTGGTTCCAGAGAAAGAGTGGAAACTGTTGTTGTTGTTGTATTTTTTAAGACAAAGTAATCATTTATTAAACCAACTAATTGTATTATTTCCTCCCTCTCCCTTGGTTAGGAATGAGTTGGGAGGTGGAGGCCAAGGGGGAGAGAGATCTGAAGTGTGGTAGAAATTTTCCTCTGAGGGTTTCCATTTCTCCCAATTGTGATCCATTCTTGAGATGCAGTCAAGGTTTGAAGTTTGAATACTCTCTGGGGAACAAAGTCCACCTCGTAGTACCTGAAGAAAGATACTTTTTGAAACTTATTATATTACAACGTTGGGCAGATACTGATTTCACTAAAAGACAGATCCAACTGTGATAGGAAGTCATAGAGCTAGCAAGGAGCAAGGCATTTTTAGTATTATCTGACACCAACCAAAAAGAAGGCTTATTTATATTTTAATATTAATCTCCAAGGACCATAATATGAAGAGGAAAGATACTGATTTGTAATTGCACCTTCACATGTATTTTCATTCTAGCAATTGTCAGCCTTTTTCCTCCCGTGTCTATGACTCCTAAATAGTATATAGATTTTATAAAATGTGCACTTGACATTTTAATTTCCTTGAGGGCAAGGACCTTGTATAGTTTTGTATTCATGTTATTTAACATAAGATCTAGCATATACAGTGTAGTCTCATTTTTCAAGGTATTTGTAGTCTGTAAAGCCATTGCAAACACTGAATTAGTGAATGATGAAGTGTTGCTGCTATTGCTCTTGTAAGATTAGGTTCCTGCGAGTTCCTGTTCACAACATGTTCGTCAGCTGATCAATACAACCCTTATTTTATGTGTGTTTCTGTATAAAGACATCTTATTTAATATATAGTCATGTGCTGCATAACCTGTTTTGGTCAATGATGGACCACATATATGACAATGGTCTCATCAGATTTTAATGGAGCTGAACAATTCCTATTCCCTAGTGAGGTTGTAGCTGTTGTAATGTTGTAGTGCAGTGTATTACTCACATGTTTGTGGTGATGCTGGTGGAAACAAACCTCCTGTACTGCCAGCCCTGTAAAAGTATAGGACATAACATTATGTATAGTGCGTAATACTTGATAAAGGTAATGAATGACTGTGTTGCTGAGTTTTGTATTTGCTATATAATTTATTGTTATTTTAGAGTATATTCCTACTACTTATATTTAAAAAGTTAACTGTAAGTCAGGCATGGTGGCTCATGCCTGTAGTGGCAGCACTTAGGGAGGCTGAGGCGGGCGGATCACGAGGTCAAGAGATCGAGACCATTCTGGCCAACATGGTGAAACCCCGTCTCTACTAAAAATGCAAAAATTAGCTGGGTGTGGAGGTGTGCACCTGTAGTCCCAGCCACTTGGGAGGCTGAGGCAGGAGAGAATCACTTGACCCCAGGAAGTAGAGGTTGTAGTGAGCCGAGATCGTGCCACTGCACTCCAGCATGCCAACAGAGCGAGACTCTTTCTGAAACAAACAAACAAACAAAAACAAAAAGAAATGTTAACTGTAAGACCCCCTCAGGTATGTTTTTAGGAGGGATTCCAGAAGAAGGCATTATTATCATAGGAGATGACAGCTCCATGCCTTAAAACTTTCCAGTGGGATAAGATGTGGAGGTGGAAGACAGTGGTATTGGGATGGTCCCGACCCTGTGAAGGCCTAGGCTAATGGGTATATTTGTGTCTTCTGTTTTTCATTAACAAAGTTTAAAGGTAAAACGAAATAAAAAATTTTAAAATTAGAAACAAGCGTCTAGAATATGGATATAAAGAAATAAAATACTTTTGTGTAGTTGTGCAATGTGTATTTTAAACTAAATGTTATTGCAAAAGAGTCAAAAAGTTTAAAAACTTAAAAAGTTTATAAAGTAAAAAGTTACAGTAAGCGAAGGCTAATATATTATGGAAGAAAGTAAAATATTTAACAAATAAATTTAGTGTAGCCTAAGATTTTAACTTTTACAGATTCTACAAAAGTGTACAGTAATGTGCTAGGCCTTCACATTCACTCACCACTCACTCGCTGACTCACAGCAACCCCCAGTCCTGTAAACTCTGTTCATAGTAGGAACTCTATACAGATGTACCATTTTAAATCTTTTATATTGTATTTTTGCTGTACCTTTTCTATGTTTAGATATATAATACTTACCGTTGTATTACAATTGCCTACAGTTTTCAGTACAGTAAAATACTTGACAGGTTTGTAGCCTGGGAGCAGTAGGCTATAGTACGTGGCCTATGTGTGCAATAGGCTGTACCATTTAGGTTTGTTTAAGCATGCTCTGTGATGTTAGCACAATGACAAAATTGCCGAAAGACACATTTCTCAGAATATATCCCAGTTGTTAAGTGACTCATGACTGTATATTGGTGATTCATTAACATTAAGCACAAGGCGCTATAATTCATGCCTGAAGGAAGCTTATCTAACAGACATATTTTCTCTGTAAAGTCATGTGTTAGTTCATTTTCACACTGCTATTAATACAAAGAACTACGTGAGACTGGGTAATTTATAAAGGAGAGAGATTTAATTGACTCACTGTTCCACATGGCTGGGGAAGCCTCAGGAAACTTACAATTATGGTGGAAGACAAAAGGTGAAAGGCGAAGAGGAAGCAAGGCACGTCTTACTTGGTGGTAGGAGAGAGAGAGGTGGGGGAAGTGCTACACTTTTAAACCATCAGGTCTTGTGAGAACTCATTCTCTATCGCAAGAATAGCGTGAGGGAAACTGCTCTTATGATCCAGTCACCTCCCACTGGGTCCCTCCCTTCATACCTGGGAGTTAGAATTTGAGATAAGATTAGGGTTGGGACACAGAGCCAAACCATATCAAGGCACATCATAGCCTGTGTCAAGGAACACTAGACAGCACTTCAGCACTATGCTTTGGGAAATTTTAAACAGCAAAATTACCGAATAATAGCAAAAAATTGAAAACAACCTAGCACTAAATATACTGGAGAAAGGATGCTTGTTTACAGCTTGTTTAGGAGTTGGAACAAGAAGGCAGAGCATATCTTTGCTCCACCTCAGCTGTGAACAGCATCATCTTGGGTGACTCAAAGTTTTGTGCTACTCTGTGTCTGTGCATGTCTGCCAATGACCACAAAAGATGCAGTGTATTGATTTTGGGGTTGCAAAATAATTGTAGCCAGTAGGTGAATTCACCAATATGGAATCCACAAATAATTAGGATCTATTGTAGTAAATTTGGATATTTTATTAAATACGTGAGCAGCATTTCATTTCACTTTATGACAAGAATATACAGCTAATAGCTACTGATATCTACTGTGGGACCGCATTTCATTAGATTTCCTTCATTTAGGTCTTTAAAGAACCCTGTGAATTAGCTGACTTTCTTGTACAGGTGAGACAACCCAGATTCAGAGAAGGCGTGGAATTTGCCCAAGGTCTGGCGGGCAGGGAGCGGCAGAGACTAGATTCTCAACGGACAAGCCTGCCTCTACCATGTGATGATTATTAACTTTCATCCCATACTTTTTTTTTGCTTCACTCTTTGAACACAAATAGAGTGTGTTGTTCCTGAGTTTATACTTCCTTTAAATACGTAAAGTAAATATTATGCTTGCTTTGATTGCTGAAAGGTAAATTCAAGTGTATTCATTTAGAAAGTTAAAAAAATCCCTTAAACGTGTAAATTATAGGAAATGTGAAGATGAATTAGACTCATGATCGAAACAGAGCACATTAAATGTTCTTAATAGTAGATTAAATTAGCATTACATTAGTAAGTAAATATCCATCTCTTACCTCTTTTGTTTATATATTTTCTAAATCTATGAGCTATTTTTACCTCTAATCATATACTATAAACGTCAGGGTTAGTATTGCAGATGCTTTTTAAATGTTGCTGTAATATATTTCTTATGAGTAATGTATAGAACAATTTTCAAAAGAAAGAAGGCTTTAAAATAAAAAAAGATAAAAGTACATTTCACTACCTGAGTGTTCTGTTCAACACATGTAGTTTAACAAAAAAAAAAAAAAAAAAAAAAACTCCTGTAAATGAAGTGTTTAAAATCCATGGAAAGATATGTTCCACTGTAAGTATAAACCATAATTCTGAATAAATATCTCCACTTCAGTTTAAGAGGATAGTTAACATAGCAAATGTCTGGGTGGTCCACAGTTTCATGAAACTGGAGCATTCTAGGGAGTAGGGGCCAGTAAACTTCATTTCTAATATTAACAGCCTTGCTTTTGTGTATTGTCTTGGCCTTAGTTGTCCCAGCTTTAATAAACAGTTAAGGTGTGATGCTCTTGAAGATTACTGTGGGTCATTTTTCTTGGATAGTTATGAAAGAGAATCACTATTGACTCACCTCCCCCATAGGCCAGCCCTGTGATTGTCAAGTGTTCCAAAACACATGCAATAACCAAAGACGTGAATGCGATCCTGGGTGACTTAAGCCTTCGTGGATCTTTGACTATAATTTAAGTTTCCTTCCCAGTAGAAATATAATACTGTTTGTCCTGTAGCTTGGAGGCATTCTTAACAATCTTTTTATTGTCGCTGTTATCTTTTCAGAAGCTCTACATTAGCCTTCCGAAGGTAAGCCAAAAAAGTTTTAATAACAGGAAATACCTACCATTTTACCACAATACAAAAGAATTCATGTTTATCGGTATCAAATTCTGGAAGGTCAGGATTCTGAGGCTGTCACATCTTTTGCTTTCACAATTTTTTGTCAGTTTTGTCTATTCAGAATGATTTTACTGCATTCCACACTTGGCTGACTACTCCTATCCCCTCGGCCCCTACCTCCAACAATAGGTAGCAGGAAAAATAAGTTAAATACAGTTATGGGATTACTGGGCAGAGAAATTAAAACGAATAATAAGATGATAAGGGAAAGCAAGTGAGGCTGAATTTCATATATAAACCTAGATTTATACATTTTAAACCTAAATTCTTTTATTTTTATTTTTATTTTTTTTTTTCGAGACAGAGTTTTACTCTGCCACCCAGGCTGGAGTGCAATGGCGTGATCTTGGCTCACTGCAACCTCCACCTTCCTGGTTCAAGCAACCCTCCTGCCTCAGCCTCCTGAGTAGCTGGGATTACAGACGTGCACCACCACGCCCAGCTAACTTTTGTTTTTTTTAGTAGAGATGGGATTTCACCATGTTGGCCAGGCTGGTCTTGAACTCCTGACCTCAGGTTATCTGTCCACCTTGGCCTCCCAAAGTGCTGGGATTACAGGCATGAGCCACTGCGCCTGGCCTAAACCTAGATTCTTACTAATTGTCTTGAGTATAAGGAGTCTCAGCTTCATAATGGGATTTCATTTCTGTTTTCAATTACATAGTTGTTGTAGAAATGCCTTATTTAATAAAATGTCTTTTAAGATAGTGTAAACAATTCATTCTCCACATTGGTCCCCACCAAAAAATGTGATACTAGGATTTGCTAGCCTACAGATCCTACAGATTGATTAAGCTCAAAAATCTTATTGGATAAAGGATATCCAATCTTTGGATATCCTTTCAGTTCCTCAGATTTGATGATGTTTGCCTGATTTTGCACATGCTCTTCCCACTGCCTGAAATTATTTTTACACAGGTCTGCCTGGAAAAATCATATAACAATAAGGACAAACTATATAGGAGTTTGTGAATTAAATCTACTTTTGAACAAAATTATTTCTTAAATGCGGATTTCTTAAAATCTGTGTACAATGTATGCAAGTTACCCAGTATTCACACAATGACATATAAGGGAGATGAAAATTAAAGTATGCTTTTAAGAAGTTAGAAACATGTGAGTCCAATGACAAATCAATCCAGTTAGTCAACCAGTTCATTTAGTTTAAATCCAGAATTGAATGGCAATCCATTTGGTGGTATAACATCTGGCATATCACCATGTGTGACCCAAAGATTTTTTTTTTTTTTTAACATTTCTACTTGTGTGGGCCTTTGAGCAGGGCCGCACACTTCTCAGGACACTACAAGTTCTGGCCTGTCAACACAGGCATCTTGAAAGGACCATTTGAAAGTAGGAGAGGTAACTTGTGAAATCAAATATTTAAGAATGTTATCGACTATTTCTAATATCCCTAAGTCACTAAAGGATAAATAGCCAGAGAATATTTTCCACTCTATTCTGCATATAGATTGAGTGCTGTCTCCCTCTTTTCTTATTAGCTGACCTGAGTTAACCCTTACTGAACAGTAAATCATTCACTGAAGGAAGAAGAGGGGAAAAGGAAAGATTTTGTCTCTTTGGATAACTCTTTTGTGTTTTGGTATATTCCGGAAGGCTATAAGAAGAGAGATTTCATGTGCAGATTCCATGAGCAAAACGAGTTTTGTTTTTTTAAACAGAGAGTAGTTCTGTTATTTTATTGGCCTTTTTTTTTTTTTTTTTTTTTTTGCTATGAGTGTTGATTTTATGAACTGTGAAAATGGTCATTATAAGATATGCCACTTTTCTCCCTTTTATTTCCTTTCTTTTTTCTTCCCAACTAATATCTCACATAGATAGTTTGGGATATAGAATGCATTTTTTTTTCTGTAATTTCTAAGGTTTGAACACATGCTGTTAAAGTTTCTTTACAAGTATGTAGATACTTGAATATTTGATTAAGACATTGTAGTACTTTTATTATTGTTGAGTCATTTCCCAAAAAGTTGACTGATTTGTATATTCTCAAAAAGTTGACTGATTTGTATATTCTATCTTTTTGCTGGTTGCCATTTTGCACAATTTTTCTTTTAAAACTGGTTCCAAATTGAGGTCTCAGCCTATTTCAGAGTATTTAAATAGCAAGGGTGTTACTGCTTCTTTGACTGTTTCTCCCAGCTGACCCTCCTACATTGCCCCTTATGGATTCATGTATAGCAGTTGTTTCTAAGTATTCCTTCTATTTGAAAGAGTTCGTGCATACTCTTTATCATTTCTTTGACCGTTGTATTTTATTATTTTGCTTGGCTCCCATGTGAGTACAATCATGTATTGTTAACAGACAGTTCTCTTAAGAACCACCATCATAGAGATAAACAGTCCTTCAGTAACTATAAACTTTATTCTTAGGATAACCAATATGAGAAAAAGTGGAATCTCTTGTAAGCAGTGTTTTCCGAAAGTCTATTATGGCTAAATTCTGTTCTTCAGGAGCTGTATACTAAACAGTCTTTAACACCATAAAAGGATGTTTCTCATAGTCTCTTAAAAATGATAAAAAGAAACTGAAGCAATGGATTTAGATTCAGGGATTTCTAGAGACAAGTCTGGAGCATGGACTGGGCTGCGATATCTCTTTATGATTGATGCATCTGCCAATTCCCTCCATTTGCCATTCAGGCCTCAGCCATTCTTCCTAGCAGCAGATACCCTGGTATTTTACCGTTCATCCAGCTGTTCTGAGCCTGTGTTTCATCTATGCCTTACCCAGCTCAGGTCTTTTTCATTTCTTTTAACCTGATGCAGTAACTAGTAATCCTACAGTTGCAGATCCAAGTGCAATGCATGAATTTCAATCTTTAAGGTTAAAATCACGTGGAGCTGCAGTCCCAGCTACTTGCAAGGCTGGGATGGGAGGATCTCTTGAGCCCAGGAGTTCAAGACCAGCGTGGGCAACATAGCAAGACCCAGCTCTTAAAAAAAATCATATAGATGGATAGATGAATGGGTGCTCTTAAATGACCTACTGATATGGTTTAGCTGTGTCCACACCCAGATCTCATCTTGAATTGTATTCCCATAATTCCCATGTGTTGTGGAAGGGGCCTGGTGGGAGATAATTTAAATCATGGGGGCGGTTTCCCCCATACTGTTCTCATAGTAGTGAATAAGTCTCATGAGATCTGATAGTTTTATCAGGGTTTCCGCTTTTGCATCTTTCTAATTTTTCTCTTGCTGCCACCATGTAAGAAGTGCCTTTCACCTCCCACCATGATTCTGAGCCCTCCTCAGCCATGTGGAACTGTAAGTCCAATTAAACCTCTTTTTCTTCCCAGTGTCGGGTATGTCTTTATCAGCAGCATGAAAATGGATTAATACAGTAAATTGGTACCAGTAGAGTGGGGCATTGCTGAAAAGATACTCAAAAATGTGGAAGTGACTTTGGAACTGGGTAACAGGCAGAGATTGGAACAGTTTGGAGGGCTCAGAAGAAGGTAGGAAAATGTGGGTAAGTTTGGGACTCCCTAGAGACTCATTGAATGGTTTGGCCAAAATGCTGATAATGATAGGGACAGTGAAATCCAAGCTGAGGTGGTCTCAGATGGAGATGAAGAACCTGTTGGGAACTGGAGCAAAGGTGACTCTTGTTATGTTTTAGCAAAGAGACTGCAGCGTTTTGCCCCTGCCTTAGAGATTTGGGCAACTTTGAACTTGAGAGAGATGATTCAGGGTATCTTGTGGAAGAAATTTCTAAGCTGCAAAGCATTCAAGAGGTGACTTCGGTGCTGTTAAAAGCATTCCATTTTAAAAGGAAAACAGCATAAAAGTTCTGAAAATGTGCAGCCTGACAATGCAGTAGAAAAGAAAAACCCATTTTTTGAGGAGGAGTTCAAGCTGACCGCAGAAATTTGCATGAGTAACGAGGAACCCGATGTTAACCTTAAGACAATGGAAAAATGTCTCCAGGGCCTGTCATAGGTCTTCATCTCAGCCCCTCCCATCATAGACCTGGAAATCTAGGAGGAAAAAATGGTTTCCTGGGCCAGGCCCAGTGTCCCCGTGCTGTGTGCAGCCTAGGGGCTTGGTGCCCTGCTTCCCAGCCACTCTGGCCACTGCTAAAAGGGGCCAAGGTACAACTCGTCCCATGGTTTCAGAAGGTGCAAGCCCCAAACGTTGCAGCTTCCACATGGATTTGTGCCTGCAGGTACGCAGAAGCCAAAACTTGAGGTTTGGGAGCCTCCACCTAGATTTCAGAAGATGTATGGAAACACCTGGGTATCCAGGCAGAAGTTTGCTGCAGGGGCGGGGCTCTCATGGAGAACCTCTGCTAGGGCAGTGTGGAAGAGAAATGTGGGGTCAGAGCCCCCACACAGATTCCGTACTGGGACACAACCTAGTGGAGCTGTGAGAAGAGGGCCACTGTCCTCCAGACCCTGGAATGCTAGATCCCCTGACAGCTTGCACTGGGTGCCTGGAAAAGCCACAGGCACTCAATGCCAG
The DNA here is from genome assembly GCF_024542745.1 of Macaca thibetana thibetana. NCBI lineage: Eukaryota > Metazoa > Chordata > Mammalia > Primates > Cercopithecidae > Macaca > Macaca thibetana. The sequence continues at coordinate 32,852,781 of NC_065582.1, forward strand.
CCCACAAAGGCAGCCAGGAAGGAGGCTGTACCCTGCAAAGCACAGGGACGGAGCTGCGCAAGACCAGGGGAACCTACCTCTTGCATCAATGTGGCCTGTATGTGAGACATGGAGTCAAAGGAGATCATTTTGTAGCTTTAAAATTTGACTACCCAGTGGATTTTGGACATGCATGGGGCTGGTAGCCTCTTTGTTTTGGCCAATTTCCCCCATTTGGAATTTTGTTCCACATGTTGCTGGAAGGCAACATTCAATGAAAATAGGAGTGCCTGTCCTCACGTAAGTCTGAGGGAAGAGGTCCGAGGGAAGTGGAGCCCTTGCCAGGGACCCTGCCCTTCTCTACTCAGTACTTCCCTGCTCCCCTCCTGTATCACTTTTATGGTTTTGTCAAGTGAAAATAATCTTTTTCCTGAGTTTTCTTGGTTCTATCATGGTCAGTCTTTACCCTTTAAGGGTCATTAAGATCCTAAGCACTTAGGAATGAGGATTCATATATGATAGGTCATTAATATCCCACAGCTTCCAGCATAATGCACTAAATGGATTTGATATTAAATAAGTAGTCATTGAATGAACGAACAAAAGAATGAATTAGCTGTAGTGATTACTGTCATACAACAAAAGATTATTGACATTAGTCAATAGTTAAGTATAGTGGATCTCTTTCTCTTTTTTTTTTTTTTTTTTTTTTTTTTGAGACAGATCTTACTTTCACCCAGACTGGAGTGCAGAGGTATGGTCATGGCTCTCTGCTGCCTTGACCTTCCCAGGCTCAGATGATCCTCCCACCTCAACCTCCCGAGCAGCTGGGATTACAGGCATGTGCTACCACATCTGGCTAATTTTTGTATTTTTTTGTAGAGACGGGGTTTCGCCCTGTTGCCCAGGCTGGTCTCAAACTACTGAGCTCAGGCAATCTACCCTCCTCGACCTCCCAAAGCATTGGAGTTACAGACATAAGCCCTCATGCCCAGCCCCCATCTCTTTTTATGTGTGTGTGTGTGTGTGTGTGTGTGTGTGTGTGTGTGTATATATAAATACTGCCTCTAGGACACTGCATCCAATCTCTTGCCTTCACATACTGTATATATATAGATGACCTCCATGTATCTATATCTAGAGTTCTGATGTTTCTCTCTAATTCCAAACCTGTGTAATTATCTACCTGCTGAGATCTCATAGGCATCTTAATTTCAACATGACCAAAACAAACTCTTCATTTTCTTTCCTCAAATTTGCTTTTCTCCTATACTTCTGCCTTCTTAAAGGTACCCGCCAGTACCACGTGCAGAGTTGCTAATGAAGAAAGTCTCAGTGGTTCTGTATCTGCCCTGATTGCATCCCAGTTCATCAACAAGCCAGTGAGCTTCCTTCACGTTGACTACCACCACCACCACTCCACCACAGTAGCATCCTGAGCATCCTGAATTGCTTGCTTCCACTCATGATTGCCACTATTCATTTGGACCAGCGTAGTCTTTAAAAAAATGCATGCTAAGAGCCTGTCCAGCCTTTCTTACCCTGGTTTCTGAAGCCTTTTGTGATCTGGCCTTTACCTGCTTTACTGACAAGATTATATACTAGTTTTTGCCTTTGCCCATACAGTTCTGTCCAACTGGCTTTTCCTCCCTGTAAGTACATGGAGCTCCAGCTTGTCTGGCATTTTTTTTCAGTCCATCCTGTTCTGAACAGTTTCTTTAGCCTGGAAACTTTTATCCCTGATTCTTCTTTCCATTTAGATTCCGGCATAAAGTTCTCCTCCTTCCTGAAGCCTCCTGCAGACCCAGCCCTATATGCTGCCCCGAGTCTTTCACAGTGTGAGGACAGCTGCCAGCACCTACATTTCTTTGCCTGCATCCTGTCTCTTCCTGGCTTGAGGCTCTTTTTGCTGCCAGCAGAGCAGACTTTACTGGGGAATCCTTCTCCCCTTTTAGTTCTGAACTAGTGACCAGTAGTATTTGCTGTGTAACTATCCCAGAGCTTCCCCACCCCTTAGGTGCATAGCTCAGAAGTGTGTCCCCGAACCTTCTCAGTGGGATTTACTGAAATTGCTCACGGTGGTGGTTGTTCATAATAAGGGACCCTTCATGGGTCACTTCATTTCATTACCCTGTTTTTACTGACTGATGTTTCTTCCACCTCCCTAATAAACTTTTTGCGTTTTAATCTTGTCGCAAGATCTACTTCTAGGGGAATCAAAATTAAGACACCTTCTGTGACCACTGAAGGAGCTACCTTGTCTTTTGCACATCACACCATTTTAATTCTCTGCATTTTCCACCAACATTTTCCTTGTTACTTTAGATCCAATTTATTTAAAAACAGTTTTTCCCACTGCATTTTAAGAACTAGGAAAACAGGGTATTTTTCTTACTTTAGTATGTCCAATAACTAAAAGAGTGCCTTATATATTACAGGTGTTCAAGAAATGATTGATGAATAAGTAGGTAAATGATTTTACACAGATTAAAAGGACCTGATTTCAAGAATATAAATTGTAGGTTGAAACCATTCAGCTGCCCATGAATAAACACTTGACTGTGTGCTAAAGAAATTTTAGGCCGGGCATGGTGGCTCACGCCTGTAATCCCAGCACTTTGGGAGGCCGAGATGGGCGGATCACAAGGTCAGGAGATCAAGACCATCCTGGCTAACAAGGTGAAACCCCGTCTCTACTAAAAATATATATATATATATAAAATAGCCGGGCGTAGTGGCGGGTGCCTGTAGTCCCAGCTACTTGGGAGGCTGAGGCGGGAGAATGGCGTGAACCCGGGAGGCGGAGCTGGCAGTGAGCCGAGATCGTGCCACTGCATTCCAGCCTGGGTGACTGAGCAAGACTCCGTCTCAAAAAAAAAAAAGAAGAAGAAAAAAAAAAAGAAATTTTAATTTTTATATGGAACGCTTTGCAGAGAGCAAAAATTGTTAGCTATTCATTTGGCCAACATATATTGAGTGGCTCCTCTGCGAATTTTAGGCTAGGCTGCTTTGCTGGGGTGGTATATTAAGCAGGGATTTAAATGAATTAAGAATAATATTTGAACTGATGTAGCTTGTCAGAAGAGGGGCCATTTCTTTTCAGGAATAGACATCAGCAATTCCTAATGGCAGTCTTTTTTTTTACTATCTCCTTCCCCACCACACACAGCTGTCTTCCCATTGGTGGCTCTGATTCCCCCAAACCCACATATCCCTGTTTACTGCTCTTCTGTCTTCTTTTTCAGCACTACGAGCTGCATAAGTGCAAGAATGGATTTTTTTTTTTTTGGGGGCCATCTCTTTGTCGCCAGTTCCTTACATGTATTAGTAAATGATGAATAGATATTTTCTGACTGATATGATGTTATGTCTCTTGGAGCGTAGGTTTACGTGTTGCATTATCCAGTTTTGGGAATTTTATAGGTTAGTTTTATGAGCAACTGGTAACAAATGTTTGTCACTCTAATGATACTGAATGGGATTTAGAAAAATAATCTTTGCTTTTATATTTCATTTTAAAAGATGGCTTGATGAAAATGCCTTTTGAGTTTTCTTTGCAACTGCCTCTTTCTTTACAAATTAATTGCCTTCTACAGATTTCCTTTAGTTTTAGTAATTAGAATTGTTTTGAAGTAATTAGTAACCACAACCAGTCCTGGTTTTCTATATCTATTCATTGGCCACAATTGAATAGTGTGGCTGTTTTCTCTTTATTGTTTTTGAGCTAGTTCTCTTAAGCTATTTCTTTTAAGGCTGAAAGGCTGGAGATGTGAATGATGAAAAAGAAGTAGCTATGCCAGGACTGGAGACAGGCACATCTAGGCAGAGTGGATAGGAAGCACCAAGGCCCTGCGTGAGGACCAGGTCAGCCTGGTGAAGGAGCAGCAAGAACACCTGGGTGGCTGCAAAGGGATCCAGTAGGACAGAGTGGATCAACTGGAGAAGCTAGCAAGGGGCCTGATTCCACAGCACAGCTTTGCAGGTCATGAAGAGCAGTTTGGACTATATGCTGAGAAGATGCTAGAAGATTCTGCAGGGAAATAAAGCAATCTGATTTATTTAAAACTATAATCTGACTTTTGTGGGGAGACTATATAACGTGGGCAATCATAAAAATCTAGAGTAAAAGGGGTCAATTAGGAAGTTATTAAGTGATTTAGGAAGAGAAGGTGATGACTTGTATCAGGGCAGTAGTGGTCAGGTGAAGGGAATTGCTTGGCACTTTTCTTACTGTCAGAGTAACTACAATGTGTCCTTTTTCACAGTGTCATCCATTCTTTGTTTTTGTTCTTTTTTGACCCAACTTACTAGTACTCCTCTGCTTCCCGGATCTCTTCACTGGCTCATGTGGGACACCCGCTGACCCCCAACCCAAGAGCATCCCATGAAGATTTAAGCTGTGTTCACCATTATCTCCTATGAATATTGCCTCCACCTTCTTGTATTAATTGGCTCACTTCTATTGCAGTTCATTCTCCCACCTCTCTGCAGGTAAACTTACAGTCACAGTCGTAAATGCCCAAGGATACTTCCTACCTTCCTGAAAACCATGAGTCTTTTGAGGTCTTTGCCATTTTGTCATACTAGCGGGCACTCTGCCCTTGCTTTTGATGTCATTGTAAGACTTATCACACCATATGTTAATTGTATGCTGCTTTGTAATATTTATAGTATATTAAAACTTGTAAGCTGGAGCTGGGTGCATTTTGTCCAGGATTGTATTCTCAATGCCTGCTATAGTACTTAGCATATGTTAGCCATTGAATAAATAAATGAATGAATGTTTCCATGTTTGGGCGGAGGATGTTATAAAACAAAAGATTATGTCCATCCCAATTCAGTACAGATGAACAGTGTTTAGCTGAATGCATACTTTGTGCAGGAACTGAATTAGGAACCAGATACACACACACACACACGCGCACACACACACACGCACACTATGAATCCCTGTGAAATAGTTACAACACTACAGGCCCCTGTCTTCTTTGCTCCTTACAATATATTTGTAAATATCCCTCATTGTAATGATTTTCATCTTCTGATTTCTCACTAGGCTAAAGCTCCCTGAGCGGTGGGGTTTGGGCCATGTTCATCACAATTGTCTCCCTACCTAATATTTGCACAATTAAGCAGTTTATTGCGTCGATCACTGTACTGGGACTATAAGGAAATACTAGTGTGTGTGTAGTCAGTGTGAATGAGAAGTGTGTGGGAATAGCTGCTGAGGAGGGAAGAATATTGACAAGGCAGCTTATATGTGGGGGAAATATCAACCAAGGAAATGCAAATCAGTAGAAACAGTTATCTGTGTTTGTTTGGACGTCACTTTTCTTCCTTTGTACAATGGAGGGGATTGAACTAGATGAACTCAAAAGACTCTTCAGTTCTAACAGACCATGATTTTTGCTCAGAGTGGTAATATTACTCAGCTAAGAGCTTCGTTGTAAAGGTGTCATACTGAAAACATATTTCTGTGTCTTGGCTTGATCACCCAGGGGAAAAAAAAAACCCATTCAGCATTTGTCTTTCTTATCAACCCTCTCTCCTCTCTTTCTACTTTTCTTTTGTTTCCTTTCTTTTCTCCTTCTCCTCCTCCTTTTAGTAAACTTACAGTCACCAAATTTTCTGGATGTCTGAAATCACATTCTCTTAATAACCAAATACATCCCAACTCATTTGTTATGGGAAGTTCAGCACCGTTCTCAGTATTTTTTGAGGCTGGGGTGTGGGTACTTTTTCTCTGATTATCTGTTGTTCTGAATACATGATTATACCTTGATTAGATTCTGATCACCACCACTTCTCTGCCTGCCATCCTTAATTCTGTAGCGTTGTTTCATGCATGCAGCAGTTCCTTTCTTTTCTACTGGCACAAAGCATTTATAGACCTTAATTGCAGTCTTAGGGATACATAAGGAGAAGACTTAGCACAGCATGGGAAGAAAACAACATAAAATTGCTTAGGAATCTTAAAATTTTTTGACTGCTCCCTTATAGAGACCGTCTTATTGGTTGTCTTATTCTTTTGGTCCAGCTTCTAGTCATATTCATAGCATTTGAGAGGTTCATTCTCAGTTACAGTCCATTTTTCATCTCCACTTCTACCTGTCTCCTCAGAGTTACAAATTTTTGTTACTTTATTATGCAGTGAAATTTAACTTTCAATTTGTAACAGCTAGGCTCCACCTACCTTGGCATATTCAAAACTGTTCATTATATTTCCCAAACAAAAGAACCATCTACCAAACCATGCACTTTAAGAACAAGAGAAAAGTAGAAAGGTTGGCAATTACAGTTTTTATTTAGGCTGGGCCAGAGCAAATTCTTAGGCATAACTATTCCCAACCCACAGGACAAACTACTGTGTGTGTGTGTGTGTGTGTGTGTGTGTGTGTGTGTGTGTTTTCTTTTCCTGTTAAGCTTTTCTAAACCAGAATTTGTATATTCTCAAAGTATACTTTCTTAGATTTTTTTTTTCTATAATCTGCCCAATAAAATGAGTGCCTCAGTCACTGTTCAGTTCCAAGGATAAGTCCCATGTGGGGATTATTTTTCTTTTCATTGGGGACATCTGCTATTTCGGTTATTTAAAAAATTATCTTGAAACTATAGACATTTTATTGAGGCAGTGCAGAGGTTGGGAGAGAGGATCGACTTTGGAGGCAGACTCATCTTTGTTCACATCCCCAAATACCATTTGTAGTATTTGGTCTGTAGTGTCAATGGCTTTCATCTGTAGGAATGGTGGTATTAATGGCTACCTCACAGAGCTGTTAAATGGAGAAAATAAGACAATGTTTATAGGCTGGGGCCATTTTTCTATGTAATGCATTTCTTAGATGTAATAACAATTCAAAACGACTAGTTGATGATAGGCTTTGTGTTGGTACGTTTTGTGTTGCTATAAAGGAATACTTGAGACTCAGTAATTTAGAAAGAAAAGGGGTTTATTTGGCTTACAGTTGTACAGGCTGCACAAGCATGGTGCTGGTATCTGTTCAGTTTCTGGTGAGGCCTTCAGGAAACTTAAAATCATGAATTATGGCGAAATTCCATAATTTCGGAATTATGGGAGGAGCCGGCATGTCACATGGGGAAAGGGGAGCAAGATGGATGGGAGCAATATGGAGTGGGGGAGGCGCCAGGCTCTTTTTTGATCTGACATGAACTATAAAGTGAGGACTCACTCATTACTGGAGGGAGGGCACCAATCCATTCGTGAGGGACCGACCCTCATGACCCAAACCCCTCCCACTAGACCACACTTCCAACATTGGGGATCACATTTTAACATGGGATTTAGAGGGGACAAATATACAAACTGTATCAGGCTTGTATGTTAATAAGGACAGCTCTGTTCCTAGAAAGCTAAAATATTTTGAAATTCCAATTATGTTTCATACAGGTAACTGTCCAAATTATTACTGTCTTGTCACTATCAAAATGACTACAGGAAGTCATAGTGGATGTGTCAGGGGCAAGCAGCTTCTCTGTGTCCATATCCCCAGAGACGCTAAGGACATCTAGGCGAGCCTTCTCTGTGGTCCTCAGCTTCTTGTATCCTCTGTGCTGGTCAAATAGAAAAATTTGATAAGCAGGTCTGATAAACAGGATGATGAAGATGAATAGGATAAACTGCATATGGGGAATTGAACCAGACTGTCACTTATGCTGTCTGGTTTCTTTCTCTGGAGTAACTCTCCCTCTTCAGTTGGGAGTATCAGAAGACTTTCAGATAAGTTCTTTATACTGCCCCATTTCTGTATCATCAAAATCTCTACTCAGATTAAGATTATGAAGCTGAGGGTCATTTAGGAAAGTTGGGGATCATCTGTGTGTAAAGTGCATGCATTTTCTTGTATTCAGTTGTCAGTTTTTCTTTTTAAATTTATAATAAGATTAGTGAGAAAAGATGATTTTTAAGCCCAACCTGCTTTAAAGATAATGCTGTGCTTCACTTTATTCAGATATCCTTCTATAAATAACTATCAACTACAATATGCTACCAACTTGTATTGCTTATATCAGATGGAATATGTATTTGGAAAGAAGTAAACTAAACATTGTCAACATTTTTATAGATCTGAAAAGAGGACATTTAATAGTGTTGGCAGCCTGTTCATGCTTGGTAAATTGTGTTGTAAAATCACTGACTTTTTGGCATTAGCTTTATTATAGTACAATATAATTAAATACAATACCAAAAACCATTATCAACTGTACATTCAAAGCAAATTCTTTTTGGGAAATTAGGTGATACCATTTTCGAGAACTTATTTTACCTTTCAAGGATGTACAGTCTAATAAATTAGCGTAAAAATATTGATAAACCTTTAAGGAAGCAGTCCCTGACCTTTTAGGCACCAGGGACCAGTTTCACAGAAGACAGCTGTGGGGTGAATGGTTTTGGAATGAAACTGTTCCACCTCAGATCATCAGGCATTAGAGTCTCATAAGGAGCACACAACGTATATCCCTCGCATGTGTAGTTTACAATAGGGTCATGTTCCTATGAGAATCTAATGCTGCCACTGATCTGACCGGAGGCGGAGCTCAGGCAGTAATGCTCACTGGCCCGCTGCTCACCTCCTGCTGGGTGGCCTGGTTCCTAACAGGCCAAGGACTGGTACCAGTCTGCAGCCAGTGGTTGGGGACCCCTGATTTAAGGGACATGGTCTATAGCTATAACCTTTCTAATTCCCCATTTCACCATGATTTCTTCTAAAGAGATAGCAGAAGCTTTTCACATCCTATTTGTTGCCTATCTTTAGTGTTAAAATAATTGACTTCTTACAATAAATCTCCCAAGAATAGTTACTTGTTTTTTATGGGAGTATGGGGGAAAATTATACTGAGTGAGAATTTAATTTAAAACTTTTTTGAAATTTGTGAGACAAGGAATAGTTATTTTTAAAGAGGTATATAAGAACAACCAAATTTGAAGAGTGTTCCTGAGACAAAAATATAATGACATGTATTTAATTATGATTTGAAAATGATGTGGTAGAAGCGTTTGATTTAAGCAGTGTCAGCTTTGTAAAGTATTAAGTTGGTGCAAAAGTAGTTGCACCAAGTAATGACTTTTTGTACCAACATAAATAGATCAAGATCCAGAACAAAATGCACTTAAGTATGCATCTAAAATTCAAAAAAAGCATTTTTCCTCATTAGTGTAATTTAATTTGATCTGAAAAATTTAAAAAGTCTTCTGAAGGTTGAAACAGATAAGTGGTTTAGAGTATGAATCTATGTGAACAACTAATGAAAATAAAATATTATTATTTATAGTTTGTACAAAGTTGTCCTTTAGCATCCTAGAAGTTTGAAAGCTTAAAAACTTTGCATATTAGCAAATTATTCTGTTGACTGTAACTCATGTATATTAGGTGATTAAAATTGGATTAAATTAATTTGTTAAAGAATTTGCAAAATAAACGTTTCACTAACCCAGAAGACAATGGATGGTAGGCACAATGGAAATGTATAATAGGCCAAATTTAACATACTGATTCTATAATCTGCCCAATAAAATGAGTGCCTCAGTCACTGTTCAGTTCCAAGGATAAGTCCCATGTGGGGATTATTTTTCTGTAACAAGATTTTACTTACTGGTAAGGCTGTTGCTTGTGACAGGGAAAGGCTTTATCACAGTGGGAAATCATACAAATCATAACCAAGACAAATTTGTTTCCTTGAGATGGTGTTAGCTGGATAAAGCCCATCTGCCATATCTCAAAAGTTCATGAAGGCAAAGGAAAATGTCCCATAGAATTATGAATACATTTTCTAGGGCTGTGTTGGGGATAGACTTGCCATATGTGATAAAATGTGAAGAGTGACCTTTGGGATGGTTTCTAGTAATATTTTTTTCCCCAAAGAATCATTTAATCAGTTCCCCAGTGGGTTGAGTGATGAATAAATAATATTTAAAAATCGATCTTGAAGGCTGTCTGTCAAGACTGATCTCTTATTGGGCCCATATCATAGGTTGGTTTTAGGGTCATGAAAACTTCCTGGAGTTTTCCTTTTTTACTTTTAATTTGGGAGGGTATCTGTTGCACATTGAGGATGCAGGTTTTCATTTTATCAAATTGGTCATTAGAGGGCTTAAGGGGATATTGAGCTAAGGGTAGCTGGTTCACAGAAGCTGTGGCTTTTGCAGTTAAGTCAGCCAAGTGATTTACCTTCTTTAGTATCAGTTTTTGAGTGTCCTGTCCTGGGATTTTAATTATTGCAAAAGACTTAAGAATTTTGGATAGTTTTTAGTAATTTAGGAGATAGTAGCTGTTTTTTTTTTTTTTATCTTTTGGCCAGTAGCGGTTAGAAAACCTTTTAGTTTCCAGAGTGAACCAAAATAATGTGCCACCCTAAAGGCTCAGCAGCTATAAGTGTAGCTAAGTGCAGTCCTATTAATTGACAGTAGAGGTGTTCAGAGAGAGTGGCAAGTTCTACCTGTTGGGCAGAAGTGGCCTTGGTTAGGGAACCACTTTCAGTCGTTTCAGACAGCGAGACAACAGCATGGAGAGCTTGATATTTCTCTGAGTTATTTTGAAGGTAGGATCCATCAGTAAACCAGATAAGCTTAGCATTTAGAGTGGGGGTTTTCTATAGATCCTATCTAGGGGCTAGTAAGGTATGTGACATCTTGTCAGAAGGAAGAAATAAAGTCTGGATTTATAGAGTTGTGGAGAGCAGTAGTTACCTTGGAAGGTCTTGTTAGAAGTGAGTCTGCTAGCAGAGAGATGCTGAGTATGAAGAGAGGTGAGTAAGGCCTTAATAGGGTGAGGGACATAAACAACTAATGGATAGCCCATAATTAACTCTTCAATTGCCTTTAAGAAATTTGCAGTGGCTGTGATGGCTTGCATACAGGGTGAGAGGCCCTTTTGCAACAGGGTCTGTTTGGCTGTAAATATCTTGAAGGCCTCTGATGGTCTCTCTGCCTTGGGGTAAGAACCCCTAAGATCTTAGAATTTTGTTGATGAATGAAAGAGGAGAAGGAAGGTTGTAATCAGGATGCCCTAATTATATGAGAAGTGGGCTCAAGAAGATTCTTCTTAATATTCCCAAAAGAGGAGGAGGTTTCTTTTAGCCATTGTAGAGACTTGGGGTGGTCAGTTGTTTGAAGGGAATATAGAGTTAGAGCTATCACAGAGAAATTTGGAATTCATTGTGTACAGTATCCTGCTAATCCCAGGAACCCACAGAGTTTCCATGGGGGCAGGAAAAGCCGTTGCTTCTATTATTTGGGGATCAAGCAAAAGACTGTCATGAAATTAGCCGTCTTAAATACTTGTGAGAGAGTTGCTAGCTTTTGTTACGAAACTTTGTGATTTTTTTTTTTTTAAATTAAAGCAGAGTCTCACTCTGTTGCCTAGGCTGGAGTTTAGTGGTGTGATCTCCGCTCACTGCAACCTCTGCCTCCTGAGTTCAAGGGATTCTCCTGCCTCAACTTCCTGAGTAGCTGGGATTACAATCACGCACCACCACTCCCAACTACTTTTTGTATTTTTAGTAGAAATGAGTTTTCACAGTGTTGGCCAGGCTGGTCTCAAGCTACTGACCTCAGGTGATGAGCCTGCTGACCTCAGGTGATGACCTCAGGTGATGAGCCTGCTGACCTCAGGTGATGACCTCAGGTGATGAGCCTGCTGACCTCAGGTGATGACGTCAGGTGATGAGCCTGCTGACCTCAGGTGATGACATCAGGTGATGAGCCCAAAGTTCTGGGATCACCGGGCCCTGCCCCGCACCTTGTTTTCAAGAACTGAAAATATAGGCACAGAGTTCAGTGGGTTCCTTGAGGATTCCCTCTTTAGTAGTTTTTTCCAATGCTAATTGCATTTCACCCTTTTGAGAGAAAGACACATGAGCTTTGTGGGCTTCCAGAAAATTTCAGCCAATTAAGTGAATGGGAGCCCAAGAAACTAATAGAAACTGATGAGCACCTTAGAGTTTCCCGAGTTAAAAGACTATGAGGAAAGATTGTAAATTGTCATTGGCTGATTTGAAACCCTAACCCTTTGTATTTTGTTGTTACTCCGAGGAAGAGGAATAGAAAGGATGGTTGGAAGGTTTAGATTTATAAGGTTTTGGGGATTCATTCAATGCTAGTGCTGCATTTGGTAGTTCATAACTTTTGCAGTTTGGATCTGAAAATCTAGGACTTCAGCAGCATTGTTTTGGCCAATTTTTTTGGTAGTTTTGGAGAATTGTCCCACCACATTCAGTAGGTTGGAGGTTTCCATAGTCACCCAATTTAATTGCTTATTTTTTATTAGGATGCTAATTTATTCCTCTAAACCATTAACAAAGATAGAAATAAACAGAGGGGAAGTTAGATAGTCAATTTTATCCAGTCCTGGGTATTGTAAAGAGACTTTCCCCAATCTGTCACAGTATTTATAGACTGGTTTCTCAGGTTTTTAGCGCATTGTTGAATCTTTTTCCAGTCTATAGTTTTGGAAATACTTCAGCAATCTGAGCATGTAATTCTCTGGCTAATTTTGAGCCTTTTAGACATCTCCACGTTTTGTTTTCATTTCTTCCCCTGGGTCATGTAAAGGATGATGCCAGCTTGCTTTACTTAACCGTGTTTAAACATGGCTTTCGGCTACCAACACATGGATCAACTGGTAAAGATTAGAGTAACCTGGCGGATAGGATTAATAAGGAGGTTGAATTATTTGGTGAATCTGACAGGATCAGTTAAGGGATCAGTGATAACTTTGGCAATAACCCTGAGTTCTGTTATAGTTCAGGGAGTATAAGTAACAGAATATTCAGAACCTCTTTCATTCAGTTTACTTTTTTTTTTTTTTTTTGAGATGGAGTCTCGCGCTGTCGCCCAGGCTGGAGTGCAGTGGCCAGATCTCAGCTCACTGCAAGCTCCGCCTCCCGGGTTTACACCATTCTCCTGCCTCAGCCTCCCGAGTAGCTGGGACTACAGGCACCCGCCACCTCACCCGGCTAGTTTTTTGTATTTTTTTAGTAGAGACGGGGTTTCACCGTGTTAGCCAGGATGGTCTTGATCTCCTGACCTTGTGATCCGCCCGCCTCGGCCTCCCAAAGTGTCAGTTTACTTTTAATAAGGGTTTGATGACTGGAGGAGATTCATTAAGGGGTTCATCAAAAAATGGAAGTTCAGATCCAGAAGTTAGCAAGAGGGTGCCCAGTATGGCAGTGGGATGGAAGGAGTAGTGATAGAAGAAGGAGACAACACAGAACAAGGACAAGCAGATAGAAGCACACTTGTTCTGGTTTTGATTTTAGAAGCTTCTGAGATCTCCCTGCCCACAATTTAGAGAGTCTTTGAGCTAATTTGGCGTTGTTATCCCTTAGATTCCCGGAGTAGTCACTCAGGCTGTTTAATCTTTCTTTTTAGTCCTTCTGATTGTGTGCAGAAAAGACATTTTGGAAGATCAAAAATCCCCAATTAATTGGTCATTGTAATTTCAGATCAATTGTAATGATGGTTTTTCCATCAAGAAAGAAATTCACAGCATAACCCACCATAATTTTTGTGCATAAAACCAGCAGGGATTCTGTAAGAGGATGACTCAGCACCTAATACCCTTAAAAGTCCCCATCAGTTTTCACTGAAAAGGGAAAAATCCCTTTGTCAGCACACAGCAGCAAAGGACACCTGATAAAAGCCTGAAACTCAACTAAGGTGAGAGGTTTTGGGGGAGAGAACTCACCAACAGGGTCCGTGGCCATTAAAGAGGTGATGGAACATGAGGGGTTCCTGCAGGTGCCTTTCCCCAGTCTGCTATAACTCTGTAATGCAGAGGAGAGGCACTTCATATCCCACTCTGACACCACTTAATGTCAACTAAGAAAAAGTAAAAGACCAGACTGGAAAATAGTCAGACAAGGCATTTACTGGGGTCTTAGGAATTCTAATTCAGGAGACAGATTTGGCAAGAAGCCTCAAGAGAGGGAGGGAAATAGGGGCTTTTGAAAGGAAGCTAAAGGTGAATGCACAAGTTGTTTTGAAAGAATTATTTTTGGTAGAAGCAACTGGCTTAGTACATGATTCCGTAGTTCATTGGTTGTCACTGTTCAAGTTGCATCACTTGCAAAATTCAGCTGTTTTTCAGGATATTGTGGTCATTGCAGTTTGGCCTGGTACAAAGGTTCAGGTCCTATATTTTCTTTTTTTTTTTTCTTTTTAAAATATTTCTTGCAAGCTTCTAGGTCGTATAGGCAGTCCTTGTTAGAAGGGCTTCCCAACTCCATTGTAGAGCTCTATACCACCGTGATACCATTTTATATATCACATTTCACAAGATACAGAAAATTTTGTTAGAAATAGCTTGCTATTTAACTGAAGGATAGAGGTAAGGATGGTCCTGGAGAGTTTTTTTTTTTTTTTTTTAAATGTATTTGTAATAGTTGATGCCCAGGGTATGTATATCTTTCAGGATGTCATTCACTCCTTGAAGAAGAAGGGGGTAAAAAGAGACCAGCTTTTAAGAACCAAACATTTTTAGCTTAAACATTCCATCTGGGTTTTCCTGTTAGTGGGTCATGAGAGACATCCTCTCAACTGGAAGCTTATGTCCAAAATGTAAGAATGGATGTGGGTTATGTCTTAAAAGACTATAATCATAACAATGAAGGGAAAGATGCCTCTTAAAAGATTTTTTTAACCCCTCCAGCTATTTTAGCAGCATTCCTTTTATTTTATAGTCTGTAATTTAAAAAATTCTGGGTAGTCTGTGTTGCATCCTCCCCTGAAGGACATCCAGAACCTAACTACTTGTGATGTAGAGAAAAATGTACGTATTTATATAATATTTAAAGTATACTTACGTATTTCTTGTGTTCCCATTTTCTCCCTTAAGATTATGATGATTCATTTTATTTAAATTGTATTATCTCAAGTAGACATAGGAAACCCGCTTAATTCATGGTGGACTTCTAGAATCCTGTCAGTTTCAGAACTTAAGAATACTTTTATGGCTTTGCCCTTCACATACATTTCTCCATGTTATTTTGCTGCCCACCTGAGAGAAAGGAAGGAAGAAAGGAAAGAAAGCAAGGAGGAAGTGGGAGGCAGGGAAGCAAGCAGTTAGGGAATTTTCTAAGGACATGTGCCTGGAGTACCCTGACCACTTCCAAATAATCAAAGGTTAAGGACTAATAAGCATTTGAGCATTTGAGCATGTAATGTACCAGGAACTGAGTTCTTAGACATAGTAGATGCAGTGTTTGTTGAAAAAGACAAGATTTCTGGCCGTGAGTTTACCAGCTTATTTCTAGATGGTCATCTCAGCCAAATGAAATATATGAGGTGTCTAGCTACTTTCAATTTTGAATATATTTTTTAGGGTTTCCCTTGTTCAATCTTGATTTCCTAGCCTTTAAGATTTCCAGCCCTCTAAGAAGTGAATACCCTGGTTTTTGTACTAGAATATTTTTTCCTGACCTCCAGAAAAAAAAAATATTTGTCTAAGTTCTAAACTAAATTTGCTCCAGTTTCCTTTATTCTTTGTCTAAGTCCTAACAAAACTTTCCTTAGTCTCTCAGATTCATACTCTAGTTTCTCTTTTTTAAATATTGAAACCTTGACCAAAGCCACTTAACTTCTGCCAAAATCTTTAGACATTCGTTGTTTAACAATAATTAGTTAGCTCTCTAGTCATCATACTATCATATATAAATCATAAACATATCTCCACATAGGACATATAACTTCTGCTTACCAATGCATGTGCATTAATTATGTAGACTTATTTTTAATATTTCATCTGCCTTATCACTCCACTATTTAGATGTCTTTTTAGATTAATTAGCTTTGTTGTGCTTCAGGGATTAATTCTGGAACCAAACAAATGTATTTATGTCTTATCTCTACCAGTTACTAGCTCTGTCACTTGACCAAGTTATTTAACTTCTCTATTCCGCAGAATTTTCATGTATGAAATGAGAATAATAATATAACACTTAGAGGCTTTTTCTCCACCTAAGATTTCATAAATGAATACAAATAATATATATGGCATAAAATCTAGTATATATAATAAGCCCTGTACAACCTTTAACTATTATTACTGTTAATACTAGTATCATTATCTACAGCACTCATCATAATACCTCAAAATACAGTATTAATTTTATGACTCTATTTCTTTTCGAAAGAGAAGAGAAATAGTTCAGTGTAGTCAAGGAATAGGGGGAATTTGTTTCTGTTTCACAATAAAAGAAAAACTAAGCATATGATATCCTCTATATGAGACTTTTATATGTATAACATGTATGTTTAAATGGATGTAAGAGATTTTCAAATAAAGCATATTACTTAAGTGAGATGTAATACATTTAAGGTTCTTTAAAAATGCAATTCTTCCTTGAATGTCACTCATTAATATGCAAGTTCAATTTTTCTCATGAAACCTTCTCATAAAAATTTAGAAAATATCTAGGGTTAGGCAAACAGTACTTAGATATGATCCCAAAAGCACACCCCACAAAAGGAATGAATGGTAAATTTGGCGTCATGAAAATAAAACTTTTGCTCTGTAAAATACCTCGTTAAGAGGATGAAAGGATGAGCTATGGATTTAGAGAAAATATTTACAAACTACGTATCTGACAAAGGATTTGTGTATATGATATATAAAGGACTCTCAACACTCAACTGTAAAAACTTGAACAACCTAATTCAAAAATGGATAAAAGACATGAACAGACATTACACAGAAAAGGGATCTACAGATGTCAAATAAGCCTATGGAGATATGGTGAGCATCGCTTGCCATTAGGTAAATGCAAGTTAAAAACCACAATGAGATAGCACCACACACCCATTAGAATGGCTGGAACAAAGAAAAATGTTGGTGATGCCAAATACTCATGAGGATGTGGAGAAAATGGATCTCCCATATGTCGCTGGTGGATGTAAATGCTACAGCCATCTCAAGAAGTAAGTTGGCAATTTTTTTATAAAGGTCAATATACATTTATCATATGATTTAGAAATTACACTCTTGGGCATTTATTTCAGATAAGTGAAAGCTATGCTCTCACAAAATCTGTATATGAATTTTCATAGCAGCTTTATTTGTAAAAGCTGCAAACTGGAAAATAGCCTAAATGACTTTCAAGAAGTGGACTGTTAAATAAACTGGTACATCTGTACAATGGAGTATTGCTCAGCAATAAAAAAGAGCAGTTATTGATGCAGCATGGTATTTACTACAGTAATGTAATGATATTGTACTACAATCATGAAACATGTCAACATTAGCAGAAGAGAGTGAAGGGTTTAAGGGACATTGTGCACTATTTTTGCAACTTTATGAGTCTACAATCATTTTGGAATTTTACAAAGTTAAAAACCATAAAATACAACTATTTTCTCGGGCTGTGGCAACAAACTGCCCCAAGCAGGGAGGCTAAAAACAATAAAAATCAGTTCACAGTTCAGAATGCCAGAAATCTGAAATCAAGGTGTCTACAGTGTGGGTTCTGCCTGCACAGTTTGAGGAAAAATTTGTTCCTAACTATCTCTAAGCTTTTGGAGGCTGCGATAATATTTGACATTCCTCACTTGTGGTTTGATCATTCCAATTTCTACCTTTGTTTTATCATGATTTTCCCACTTTGGCTCTGTTGTCAAACTTCCTTCTCCTTTCTCTTACAAGGGCACCAGATACTGGATTTAGGGAGCAATGTAAATCCAAGATGCATTTTTTCTCAAGATTTAAGAATCTGAAAAGACATTATTTCCAAATAAGTGCATTTTCACAGGTTCAAGGAATAAGGACTTGGATGTATATATTTGAGGGAATACTGTTCAGCCCACTACAGTAACCAAGAACATAGTAAAAGAAAATCAGTGATAATTCTGTTGTTCAAAGGCAACCCACTGTTAACATTGGAATATATTTGTATGTGTATATTTGTGGAAATACATGTGTGTATACATGAGATCATATTATATCTAATGTTTTGCATCTTTCCTATTTACCTTTGTTTCACAGACAGTTTTCCAGGAAAATATAGTAGTGGTTCACTGAGTGACATGTACTTGTAATTATACAGGTGTAAATTACACTCTCCCAAATGTGTTTGTATTTCTGGCTCACTTGTTTGGTTCCTTTCTTCTCTGAAATTTATTTTCTGGCCATAATATTTGCAATGCTAAGGAAGAATTCTGTTTGTCCCAACTTTGGAGAAGTTTAGGTAGATGAACTTGTGGAATTGCTTTTTATAAAAAGCAAATTTCACTTTGCTTTAGGAATTTCTCATCTTAGTAATAGCTTTGTTGAGATATAATTCACATACCATAAAATTACCCATTTTAAGTATCCAATTACATTGTTTTTAGTATATTCACAGTTGTGCAACTTTAGAAAATTTTCCTCTTCTCAAACTCAAAATATTTTCATTACCTCAAAAAATAATACTCGTTAGCTGTCACCTCCTTCGTCTCTCAGACACTGACATTTATTCCTCCATATGCCTTATTCTCTAAGTAAATACTGATTTACTTTGTAGAAATTACCTATTCTGTCCGTTTTACAAACATGAAATTGTATATGTGTGGTCTTTTGTGACTTCTCCTTTCCTTTACCATAATGTTTTCCAAGTTCATCATTTGTTGCATATGTCTGTTTTCTTCCTTGTTATGGCTGAATAATATTTTTTTGTATACATATACCACACTGTGTTCAATCATTCATTAGTTGGACATTGGATTATTTCCAACTTTTTGATTATTATGAATAATACTCTTGTACTTGTCTGATTGTTACATAAGTCTGTTGAGCTATAATTTCAAGCACAAGTCCTATTAAGAGATAACTGGCTTGGATGGGAATAATTAAATGTCTGGTAGGTTTAGGTAGCCAGAAGTCAATACAGAATTACTGGATGGGAAAGAGGTCATTGAAAGGATTGGGTGTTTGCAGAAGCAGAGGTAGGATATCATCACAGTTCTACTAACATTTTGCCACAAAGGTTATTTTGTCCAGTGTTGTGATGACAATTTCCTGGTGCCAGTCAATTTTGTTTTTTGTATTTCTTAGAATAAGGAAAGATGCCATACTTCTGTTTTACTAATTGGCAGCTATTATCATTTATATAAATATTCGAATCCTAATTTGGCATTTCTAGATTGAAATAAATATTTATTTACACAAAGGAGGATAAATAAAGGAGGTAAATTATCTAGTAAATTGCCTTTGACGAAGTATTATATGTTGATAGCAACTATTCTAGGTAATTAGAATAATGTGATAATGCACCATGAATCTCTTAATATTTTATTATTGATCTATTAATATTTTATTATTGCCTTAAAGCTAAGCTTTGTTTTGTTAAATGAGATATAAAGGAAAGCTGCTGCATTTTTTTTTTTTTGGAATGGAGTCTCACTCTGTCGTCCAGGCTGGAGTGCAGTGGCACCATCTCGGCTCACTGCAACCTTCGCTTCCCGGGTTCAAGCGATTCTCCTGCCTCAGCCTCCCAAGTAACTGGGACTACAGGTGCACGCTGCCATGCCCAGCTAATTTTTGTATTTTTGTAGAGACAGGGTTTCACCTTATTGGCCAGGCTGGTCTCTAACTCCTGACCTTGTGATTCTCCTGCTTCGGCCTCCCAAAGTGCTGGGATTACAGGTGTGAGTAACCGTACCCAGCCAAGCTGCTATTTTTGTATAACACTGGAGGAGACAGTAGGAAGGACTGGACATATTTGGTGACCTGGAGTGTGTGAGCATCTGCTTCAGGACACAGAAGCCCCAGCCAGCATGGAGGCTCACTCCAAGAGGTTAGGGCCACTTGAGCCCAGGTTAAGGACCCTTAGTCACAGCCAGGAATGCCTAGCACATGCCTGCTTATAGGTAACCACCACATCCGTCTTGAGATGCCCACACCCAAAGAGGCCTGGCAAGAGCTCCACCCACTGACTGAGGTTCGACACACAGGTCTGAAGGTCCCAACTCCCTCAAAGATTATTTTCAACCATTAGGACTAGTGAGTGGGGGACCCTCAATGCCTTTAGACATTGAGGTGAATTAAAAGATGCAAATTGAGATGAAAAAATCTTTATCTCGTTCATCGTAAGAGATGAAACCCCTAAACCTTTATGTTCCCTTTCTCCAGGTGTAGATTGCTAAGTAAACTATGTATCCTTGGATTTTCTTTTGTTTGCATTTTTGGCATGCATTTTATATTATGTAATCTCACTCATTTATTAGCAAATGTGTGTTTTATGATTAGAATTAGGTGCTAATGTAAGAAAATCTGGCGAAAAGATCAACATGTATAAAAACTTTTTTTTTTTTACATTGCAAATATATTAAAGACAGGTGTTACTTAACAAGGCATGCATTTTAAACATCTCTTTAAAAGTATATTAGTGATCTCTTTTTGATCCATTTTTATTTTTAAGTCATGATGGTGGTATATTCTCCTAATCTGAGATACTGGGCTCCAAGTTCTGAGTAAAATAAATGCAGTTCATAAACAGTAGATTGTTATTTGTTTATTAGACAAAAGTACATTTTTTTTTCTGCAATAAAGCCTTAATTTATGTTATAAAACATGTTTTGGCTGCATCCACACGAGTTCGTCAGTGTATCCATGCAAGGTGAAATGGAAGGGGCAGAGCTGAGATCCCAGCATAAGCCAGGCTTTCTATTACCAGTGAGGTTTTTTTTGGAAGTGAGTGTAAAATTAAAGAATATCAGATATTATTCTAGAAATTAAGGGAAAAGTATGATTAACTTTTAACTGTTATTAATTTTTGTTCTGACTCCCTCAGAACAATGACTAGAGTAGCCGGAAACCTAAGTCTGCAAAGAGGAAGTGCTCTTATAAGAGCAATATGAACCAGAAGTCTACTTGCACTGTAATTATATCCCAAAACTTCAAAGATAAACCTTTGTCCATGCTCAAGATTTTTAAAAGTACATCATAAATCTTTTTTAAAACTGTCCCCCTAATCTGCCTTCCAAGAATTCTTAATTACAATGTAGTGAAAAACCAGGAAGTCAACTCCTATTACTCATCTGTCTACTCTTAAAATTATGGTTTTACATCCCATTGTATCACATTTTACAAGTGATTATAAAAAAATATAGTAAAACAAAGGGAGAAAGTGATTATTCCTACTTTACACTACATAAAAGAATAAGCCACACCACTCCTCATCATAAGCCATAAACATTCAAGAATTTTAAACAATGAAATAGAAATTGAATTTACTATATTTAACAATGGATATAATTGAAATGGAAAGAAGGGTAGAGCAAGCTTAAATTTGTCATATTCAAAATGTATGACATTAAGAAACCTGAGCAAGCAGTATTTTTAAGTGATTTGTATTTAATTGGGTACACCGAACTTATGAAATATTCTTGTTTTTAAAATATTCTTATTTGTTTTGAAAATTTCTGATAACTTCAGAAGTGCTAGTATGTTAAATGTGTTATATGTATATAACATATATACATAAACATGCATATGTATAGATTATAAATGTATGTTTCTGTGTATACTTGCACAAGTATCTGATGAAGCATCTTTTAATACTGGGTTTCAAGTGTTATTTTTGGTCACTGACACTTTATATAACAGGCTTGTAAGCAGAGCTAGGATGTATTTTTGAGATGATATATCTACTGTATATTAAATGTGATATAGTACATGGCAATTATGTTCCTTTATTGTTTCAGATATAGAATGTAGGTCTGGCGTGTAGATGTAAGCCCTCAGGTAATACAGCATAATCTAATCTTTCTAATGTAATTAAAATAAAGCTGAGCTCTTCAAACTCTAGATGGACTTACTTTGGTATCCAGGCAAATGGTATTTCTTTGAGAATGAAGCAGAGATTGGATGCAGATACTCTGAATGGTTGACAGGAGAGAGAACTAGATACACATTTTCTGCTCCAGGTTGAAGTGCTTGATAGTTTGGAAAATGTTGATCAGAAATGTATTTTAGACAGAATGTGAAGCTTTCAAATCACAGGCTTGGGTATGCATCCTGGCTCTAACACTTCAATCTCTGTGTTATTTGGGTAAATTTTATTAATCTCTTTGAGTCATGATTTCAGTTTACACATTGCACATTATGGGCAACTATCTCATCTTTGAGAAAAAATGAACATAAATGATTATGTGAAATACTTTAGCAAATTGGCACATAGAATACAAAAGTGATATTGTGGTCACCGTGAGGCTTTTATTGAGGATTCAATAAAGTCATGAATATAAAACATCAAAAACAGTATCTGTTGTATAATGGACATTCAATATATGGAGTCATTATTCAGTAGGTGCTCTCAGATTGCTGAGCTTTTATTTGCTAAGAAATTATGATTAATTCATTCACTAGAGCTTGAAGATTACATTTGAAATTGGTATTTATTTCTCAGTCTAAGCCTATCCCAAGATGATGCCAGCTCCAGCGTCTTGATCATTTTTGTATTTCCCTCATGTGCAAAAGAGGCACAGAATCTGTTTTTTCCAATCCCATAGTGTCCAGTGTAATGCTAAGATATGGGAATTTAAGCAAGTGTTCCATTAGCTCAAAAGATAATTTTCTTTTTAAGAGATGATCTCCGGGTAATTTTATTTTTAGCATGTGCTTGTATTGAGCAAATATTTATTGGGCAAATATTATATGCCAGCAATTCAGCAGCAAACAACGTATCAATTCTCTGCTCTCGTTGAGCCTTACTTTGCGGTGGGAATAGGCAATGTCAGTAAACATTTAAGTATAGATATGTTAGTTGACAATGAATACCAAAAACAAAAATACAGCAAGAATAAAGGGTTAGTGAACTTAGACGCACTGGTTGGCAGGTACTATTTTACCAGCCTGGGAAGGCTTTTCTGAGGAGGTACATTTGAGCTTCAGGTGAGAGTAGCTAGTTGGAATAACTAATACACGTGCACAAATATATACTTGGTGGTGAAATTCTCTTAAATATCTTTGTATCTACTAATATATGCCACACAAGAATGTTAAGAGATTATTCATTCTTATTTGGATCTTGTAAATGAGGGAACTACTGTTTCAAGCAATGGAGAAATGAAGGCTATTTTATTACGTAAAAGATAAATTTCTATAGACAAGAGAAATAAGTGCAGGACACATCCCGGGTGTTATTTTATTTAATGTTCACGATGGTTTTCGAGTGTGTTTAGTTATAATTAGGCCTATTTTAGCACTGTTAGAAGCACAGTAAAATTAAGTAATTTGCCTGAAGTCAGTATTAATGACTGACCATAAAAGACTTTTAACTATGATCTCTTTCCTTTTTCTAGCTTTTATCCATGAATTTGCATGGAAAATTAGGGCGCCAAAGAGATGAAAATCCAAGTCAGTTGATAAGGAACTCTGTTTTCTGTCTAATTAAAGATTCATTGATATTGCCTCATTTCACTCATCCCATTTTAATCCCAATTTAATCCAATTTTTCTGTAAATAACATGCTGTAATATCATTGCAAGAATATGGCACTTAGGCCCACTTTCATTTACAAACTCAATTTTTGTATTTTTTGTAGTTGTTTTAAATTTACAGGTAACCCGGTTTTGGATACTAACAAGGCATTATTGAGTCAGCATTCCAAAAGGCAGGTATTACTTTGAACCTTAAATCACACAAGTGATATTAAAATTGGCCTTTAATACAGCTCTGTCATGATCGTTGGGTTTAGAGTCTTGCTTTCTTTCCTCTTCCTGCCAAACTATAGGTAATGGTTTGTCTTCCTATAGTTTGCTATATTTCAAAATTAAGCTTTAAATTATATCAAGAGATTCTACAGAATTACTCATTTTACAGAAATGGATTGTTGGCTGGTATTTGGGAAGGCACACTTGGATTTATTTTGTTTCTGATTATTTCATTGGCAGATATGTTTTCTTGAATTGCCGTGTTTGTCTTATTTTAGTTTCATTAGTCAAGATTCATTCTTTAATTATTGGATCTCTTTTATTCTTAATATCTATTCTGAACTTGCTATGTGTTATTTTTTAGTTTTAAATTTTAAATCATTCTTTCTAATTTTTATAGGGAAAACCATCTGCTATGTTATTTGCTACTGTGTAATATTTGTAATACGTCTAAATGGGGAGAAGCACTTAATTTTACAATCTTGGAACATTGTAAATCTTTGTGGTCAGCTCTTTCTTCTATCACCTTTGCTTAATTTCGTTTTCTACTTGTTGTTTTCATTAAGTGCATGTTTTCCCATTAGGACTTAAATGTGTACACGAATATTTTATTAATTTGTTCATTTTATTATAAAATATTGTTTAATTTGTTCTATAAATGATTTATATCATAATCATATTCTCTGTATTCATATGTAAATTTAATATTTCATGTCACTACAAAATTAAGGTTTCTTTGAGTAACTGCCCTTTTCACACTGCAATATGTTATGATCTAGTTTACACACACACACACACACACACTCACACACACACCCTTTTTTGTCCTTGTTGGTTTTGATATTCTCTTTCTTCATTATTAGTGTCATGAGGGTGGGATTTATTTGACATAGCTTTTAGGTTACTCTTAAAAACTGAAATGTAATAGGGGCTCTATCAATTAATTTTCAGGAGCTAGACATTTTATTTATCCAATAAATAATTATCAAATGCCTATTTTTTTGCTCTGCATAGTTGAAGATCAAGAATTTTACAGGGACCCAAAAAAGGAAGAAATATTGAGTGCTAATGTGCTAATGCTAGGAAAAATATTTCAGGCAGAGCAATCAAATGAACCAAAGCTAAACATCTGTGCCACATGAATATTTGGGTTCCACACGTGGTCGGTTTGGCTGGGGTATAGAATTCAATGGGTTGTTAACCACCTGTTCATCAATAGGAAATTGTATGAGTAAACTGTGGTAAATTTGTACAAAATATTATTCAGCAATGATAAAAATATTTAACTTTTTACATGAAGTAAACATAATATTAAAGTTATTATAAGTAAATTGCATATGATTCTTATAGTTTCATAGAATTTATGTAACGTGTGGAAACATGGAAAGCAATAAGGTATATTGTTTATGAATGTACACATGTTAGGGTTAATATAAAAAGATGCAATAAATGATTAAAACCAGATTCAAGACAAAAGTTACCTCTGAGGAGGTAAGGAGGGATACAGGATTGTGAAAGGAAACAGAGTCTTCAACTGTGACTTTATGTTAATTTTATTTTAAAATTCTGAAGCAAATTTGACAGAATATTAAGATTCATTAAATCTGGGTAGTAGATACCAGTGTTTATTAGAATCTTTTCTGAACTTTTCTATTTGTTTGAAATGTTTAATGATAGAAATCACAAATATATTTTATAACAAGATATGTAGAAGACAGCAGTTAAAAATAAGCTCAAGAAGTAGTCAGGAGTCAGATTACAAAGTATTTTCTGTGTAGCATGCTAGGATTTTGGATTTCCAGTATAAGCATATTGACTATTATGATCTTCGTTACTCATCTTTATGTTGAGGACTCCAAAATCATTCAGCTCAACCCAACCCATCCTGCTCCTCTGAATGTAAGATTTCTCTGTCCTACTTCCCTTATCCTGTATCACTGTCAATGTAGCCTGCTCAAAGCTAGACATGTTTTACCTTAACCTACACACCTGGCCAGGCTCCTTAAGGGGCTCACCCTATAATCCCAGAATTTTGGGAGGCCAAGGCAGGCAGATCACTTGAGGCAAGGAGTTCAAGGCCAGCCCGGCCAACATGGGAAAACCTTGTCTCTACTGAAAATGAGAAAATTAGCCCAGGGTGGTGGTGCACCCAGCTCCTCAGGAGGCCGAGGCACAAGAATCACTTGACCCCAGGAGGCAGAGGTTGCAGTGAGCCGAGATTGTGCCACTGGCACTCCAGCATGGACAACAGAGCGGGACTCTGTCTCAGAAAAATAAAAAGTATAATAATAATAATAATAATAATGAAATAGACACCTGGCCATTGCCCTGCTCTCTCTCTCGCTACCGATATATAAGAAAGAGGTAGGAGTTGTTCTCCAACTTCTTATTTCATTTCCCATTGATGTATGTCATGTACTCTGTGACCATCCTTGCCGGCATTACTTGGGTCAGTCAGTCATTCCTGCTTTCCCTCTGTGTCCCTGCTCGTATCCCTGGCTTGGACTTACCCTCTTCATATGCATCCTTCACGTGCTTTCTAGGGAGCTTCGTTAAAAGCCAATCTGATGTTTACATGTGCTTGCTCCTTGCCGAGAAACTTCTCATGACTCCCCATTATCTCTAGGAGCATTTTGTAGAATTTATGGTTGTCCCAATATCAAAGCCACCCATGGTCAGTGTAAAAGATGTGGATTCCCTGGTATGGAGACTGATCTGATGAGATGGAATCTATGGGTGGGTCTCATATCAGTATTTTTAAGAAACACACCAAATGATTTATATGCCTGATACAATTTGAGAACCATCAATCTAGTAGAGAAAATAGATTGCTGGGTATGGAAAGCTTAATCTTAACTTTTCAGTTTTATCTTTTGCATTCTCTTTTTTGTACGCTCACTTCGCTACCCTCTTCTCTTTTTTTTTTCTTCCTCCCTCCCTCACCTCCTCCCTCCCTCCCTCCCTTCCTCCTTCCATTCCTCCCTCTTTCCCTCTTTTCCTGCCTCCTGCCCCCTTCCTTTCCTTCCCTTCCCTTCCCTTCCCTTCCCTTTTTCCTTCCCTTTTTCCTTCCCTTTTTCCTTCCCTTTTTCCTTCCCTTTTTCCTTCCCTTTTTCCTTCCCTTTTTCCTTCCCTTTTTCCTTTCCTTTCCTTTCCTTTCCTTTCCTTTCCTTTCCTTTCCTTTCCTTTCCTTTCCTTTCCTTTCCTTTCCGACAGGGTCTCTGTCACTCAGGCTGGAGTGCAGTGGCAGGATCTCTGCTCACTGCAGCCTCAACCTCCCAAGCTCAAGCCATCCTCCCACCTCAGCCTTCTGAGTATCTGGGACTACAGGCATGTGCCACCATGCCCAGCTTTTTTTTTTTTTTTTTTTTTTTGAGATGGTGTTTTGCTCTAGTTGCCCAGGCTGGAGTGCAATGGTGCAGTTTCAGCTCACCACAACCTCTGCCTCCCGGGTTCAAATGATTCTCCTGCCTCAGCCTCCTGAGTAGCTAGGAATATAGCATGTGCCACCATACCCAGCTATTTTTTTGTATTTTTAGTAGAGATGGGGTTTCTCCACCTTGGTCTCGAACTCGCGACCTCAGGTGATCTGCTTGTCTCGGCCTCCCAAAGTGCTGGGATTATAGGTGTGAGCCACTGTGCCCGGCCATGCCCAGCTAATTTTTAAAATATTTTTTGTAGAGATGATGTTGTGCTATGTTGCCCATGCTGGTCTCGAACTCCTGGGCTCAAGCAATCCACCCACCTCAGCCTGCTGAAGTGCTGGGATTACAGGTGTGAGCCACCACGCCCGCTTCCTACCCTCTTCTTTAACTGGTTCATTCTTCCTCATCATTTAAGACTGAATACAGCAGCATTTAATCTCACAGTCTTACCTCTTTAATCTCAAAGTCTTACCTATTACTTCTCTGACTCCACCCACTATGTCTATTACTGTACCTGTCCTAGTTTTGCTGCCCATTCCTTCCTTTAAATAATCGTGATTCCCAGGTTAGGAGATTCTTGTTTACACAACATGTATCAAGGTATCAAGGTAACTGGCATTGTTTTGTTTTAATTACATGTGTAACCTGAACATGTGTAAATGCCAAAGAGATGGAAAACCTGGAAAAAGAAAGTTCCTTAAGAACGCTGGTACATTTTTTGGTATTAAGAAGAATGGGGCTGGGCTCAGTGGCTCATGCCTGTAATCCCAGCACATTGAGAGACCAAGGCAGGTGGATCGCTTGAGCTCAGGTGATCAAGACCAGCTTGGACAACATGGTGAAACCCCATCTCTACAAAAAATAGAAAAATTAGCCAGGCGTGGTAATGCACACCTGTAGTCCTAGCTACTCTGGGGGCGGAGGAAGAGGATTCATTCCTTCAGCCCAAGAGAAGTTGAGGCTGCAGTGACCTGTGTTCGTACGAGTGCACTCCAGCCTGTGTGACAGAGTTAGACCCTGTCTGAAAAAAAAAAGAGAAAAAGAAAAGAAAAAAGAAAAGAATGGAAGCTTGTATTATCCTGAGCATAATAAGAGGAAATTTAAGTTGAGTAAGAGGACAAATCCCTCTTCCTCTGGAACAAAAATGATAGAGCAAACACAAGTTGCAGTTGTAAATTGTACTTGTGAAGAAGTGAAAATAAGAGGGCTGGGAGGACAGATCTGGAAGGCTTGTCCGTACCAAACTCATTTATTTTATTCTCATTTATAGGCATTTGTCAATACCTATCACTCCAGTAGTTATCATTTATCACTTTCAATAGTGTATTTAACTTGTTTTTTTTTTTTCCTTAGTCCGTTCGAGGTGCTATAACAAACTACCATAGAAAGGGTGGCTTGTATACAACAGATTTCTATTTCTCACAGTTCTGGAGGCTGGGAAGTCCAAGGTCGAGGTGCTGGCAGATTCAGTGTCTGGTGAGGACCCACTTCTCAGTGCACAGATGACCATCTTCTCGCTGTGTCCTCACATAATGGAAGAGGCGAGTGAGCTCTCTGGGGTTTCTTTTATTGACACATTGTCTTCATGAGGCCTCCACCTTCATGACCTAATCACTCCCAAAGGCCTCACCTCCAAATGCCATCACATTGGGGATTAGGTCTCAAGATATATGTGTTGGGAGGACACAGCATTCAGTTTATAGAATTCTGCCTCTACTATCCAATTCATCTTCTTACATGCAAAATACATGGTTTTTAAGATTCCATAGAGCTTCATGTCATCCATTTCATACAGACAGACAGCTTCATGGTGTGAAGCTCATGATTTTGTTTTGTTGTAAAGCCACTACCATCGTTAGTTACTTAAGTTCTTAATTACAATGAAGAGTTAAAGGGACTGTCTTCAGAATGTAACTTTTTATCTGTTTTATTCATTAGACAGTATGTTCCGTTTGTTGATTGAGTTGCTCATATCAATCTCTAAAAGTGGAAATAATTTCAATTATCAGTAACAGGTAGACATAAAAATGCTAATGTCTATTAATGTAGATACTGATTACGAACTTTCTCAAAGTCTATGTGGGTTTAACATTTAGTTGACTCATTTTCTCCTATTTCAATTCATTTTTATGTAGGAAAAAAAAAGACATATAATTTTGCACCAGCCTCTCTCCTGATAGAAAAGGTGGGCTCACTCAGTCAGTTTAATATGGGTGAAGAATCACAGATTTCAGGGCTGGAAAGTGTATGTGTAGGAAGAGGGAGGGCAGAATTGTTATGCCCAGACTGTTTGTTCCCCAAAGAAGACCACCAGAGTCCAGAGTCAAAGCCAAGCGGCAAGGATCTTTACTACAAGTTCGAACTTGGTCCCTCCTTTACACAGTATACAAGAGGGCCCCGAACAATGCGAGCGTTTGCTTTTTATAGCCCGAAAGTTGTAGGGGAACAAAGAAATTCTTTTGGCTCCTGCGCTTTCAGTAACCTTGAACGGCTGTCTCCTTATCGGAGACTTTCCAGGTGGTGTTTGTACTGGGCTCAGGGAGTTTGAGAGATATATGGTGGTGGGATGGGAGGATGGGATGTGTTTGTGCTAGGCTCAGGGAGTTTTGAGCCCGGGGCTGAGGAATGTGCCCAGCTCCTTTCATTCCCCCCTTCTTTTCAGGTATCTTTAGAGCCAATCTTGGGTCTTATAAGTCTGATTCTGTTTCAGCATTTACAGGTTGGTATTGGGCTCTGAGGACCATGAGTTGTACGGTGTCAAATCTCTCCCTTTTCTATTTCTATGGTCTCTCTCTCACTTATTTTCTCTTCTCCCCAGTCTCACTTTCTGTGTCTCTTTTTGTAAAGGAATGTGGGTTAGAATTAGGTTGTGGGTTGGAATCCCTGTAAAGGAAATCCGCGCTGGAAGCCGGGAGCCCGGGGACCGGGGCCGCAGGCACGGCACCGGAAGCCGGGAGCCCGGGGACCGGGGCCGCGAGCGCGCGCCGGAAGCCGGGAGCCCGGGGACCGGGGGCCGCGAGCGTGCGCCGGAAGCCGGGAGCCCGGGGACCGGGGCCGCGAGCGCGCGCCGGAAGCCGGGAGCCCGGCGCCGGAAGCCGGGAGCCCGGGGACCGGGGCCGCGAGCGCGCGCCGGAAGCCGGGAGCCCGGGGACCGGGGCCGCGAGCGCGCGCCGGAAGCCGGGAGCCCGGGGACCGGGGCCGCGAGCGCGCGCCGGAAGCCGGGAGCCCGGGGACCGGGGCCGCGAGCGCGTGCCGGAAGCCGGGAGCCCGGCGCCGGAAGCCAGGAGCCCGGGGACCGGGGCCGCGAGCGCGCGCCGGAAGCCGGGAGCCCGGGGACCGGGGCCGCGAGCGCGCGCCGGAAGCCGGGAGCCCGGGGACCGGGGCCGCGAGCGCGCGCTGGAAGCCGGGAGCCCGGGGACCGGGGCAATTCAGACAGCGAGCCGGGGCAATTCAGACAGCGAGCGCGCACCCGGGGATCGGGGCAATTCAGACAGCGAACCGGGGCAATTCAGACAGCGAGCGCGCACCCGGGGATCGGGGCAATTCAGACAGCGAGCCGGGGCAATTCAGACAGCGAGCGCGCACCCGGGGATCGGGGCAATTCAGACAGCGAGCCGGGGCAATTCAGACAGCGAGCGCGCACCCGGGGATCGGGGCAATTCAGACAGCGAGCCGGGGCAATTCAGACAGCGAGCGCGCACCCGGGGACCGGGGTCAGATTCAGACCGCAAGCGCGCACCCGGGGACCGGGGCAATTCAGACGGCGAGCGCGCACCCGGGGGCCGGGGTCAGATTCAGACTGCAAGCGCGCACCCGAGGACCGGGGTCAGATTCGGCTGTTGCCCGGATTGCGAACCCGCTCCGGCAACTCAGATCGCAATTTAAATCAGAAGAGAGCCAGGGGACGTCTCCCACCGGTCTCCACTGGCTGTCCTATAGCGCGTCCGCCAGGACTGTGCCAGCCTCAGTTTCAGACCTCGCGAGTCAGAGATTCAGATTCAGAACAGACACACAGACACAGACAGACAAACGGAGACGAGCCAGCTCACCTATCAGTAGATCGATCCTAGCAGATCCGTTGACCAGGGGTCTGGTGGGCTTGGGGAATCCCGGACGGGCCCCCAGATGTTATGCCCAGACTGTTTGTTCCCAAAGAAGACCACCAGAGTCCAGAGTCAAAGCCAAGCGGCAAGGATCTTTACTACAAGTTCGAACTTGGTCCCTCCTTTACACAGTATACAAGAGGGCCCCGAACAATGCGAGCGTTTGCTTTTTATAGCCCGAAAGTTGTAGGGGAACAAAGAAATTCTTTTGGCTCCTGCGCTTTCAGTAACCTTGAACGGCTGTCTCCTTATCGGAGACTTTCCAGGTGGTGTTTGTACTGGGCTCAGGGAGTTTGAGAGATATATGGTGGTGGGATGGGAGGATGGGATGTGTTTGTGCTAGGCTCAGGGAGTTTTGAGCCCGGGGCTGAGGAATGTGCCCAGCTCCTTTCATAATGAAAATTTAAAAATGGTTAACCTAAAGTGTTGAGTTCGAAATAATGCTTTTGACGCGCGCGCGCGCACACACACACACACACACACACACACACACACACATTCTCATATTCTCTCTCTCTGCCTGCTTTTGTGTGTGTGTGTATTTATTTTTTGTATAGTTAATTCAAGCAAATTCTTTTGGTGAATTATTAAAGAAAACACAACTTTAAAATTACTAAAAAAGTGAGACTTATTTATTTTTTAGTCAAATGTCTTTCTGTTTACCTTAATAATACCTGAAGAATTAACCTCACTGCCTCTCCATCCCCAAATAAGTTTTCTCTCCTACTTCCTATTTTACACAGAAGTATGTACATTTTAAGATTTCTTTATTACTGCAAAGAGGTATCGACTGGGCTTCTTTAATGTGCATATTATTATTCTCATAAAGTGAGTGAGATCATTTCTACCAAAAGTGATGCCATCATTTTAACAGAGAGTCAATAGAAACATTGTTAGTCTCTTTTTGGATCAATTTCAAATCTTGAGAGAATTCTCGCTTCTAAAACAAAAAGGGCCTATTTCTAGATGTGGTACTTGGTGATATTTAGCTTCCATGGTTTTCACATGAAGTGTCTTTTAGTGACCACCTATGTTTTTGTGGGTTCCTGTGCCTGAATGGCTGAATAACTTCCTACCCTCTATCCCCTTTAGTTGCCATAGTAACTTGCTGTTCAAATAGCACAGTGGTATCTGCACAGTTCCCTCTGTATTTTCACCTGTTAATGCACTTTTAATGTGTTATGTATGACTTTTCTAAATATGTGACTGAAATTTTGGTTGTCCATCTTAAATATTGCATCAACTGCTTAATTAAAATTTGCCCCATTTAAATTGTGATTAAAGGTGTTCTGGGTATGTTGAAAGTCATACCTGTGACACAGGGCTGGAGGAATCCTTGTCAGGTGAAATTTCTCTTTTCAGTCTAACCTTTAAAGCTGTGTCATGACCAGGAGCATGTAAAACTCCTAGATTCCTAGGTTTTTCAGCTGTAAAGTCAAGATACCACATACCTCTCAGGGTTGTTAATAAACGAGAATGGACTTATGAAAGCATCTAGCACTCTTCCAGTCATAGGCCAGATACTCATAAACATTGGTGGAGAGTCGTTAATCCTCAAAAACGTCCTCAAAACAGTAGTGATTTTTATATATAACCTTTAGGCATTATAATTATTAATTTATTTTGAATTATCCTAATAAGGATTAAATTATACTCTGTATGTTTCTGAATTATGTATTTAGTGAAGAGGTCCATTATGTTTGATGTGTTGATCACTTTAATTAATATTTAATTAAGCAGAATTCTTTAATCCTGATATCATTTTTATTATTCATTTTCTTTGTAGTCTGTAATTAAAATGATATAATCATTTCCAGTCTTACTCAATTTTTGTGGAGATTTAACTAAATTACCTTCTTTTGATTCACTCAAATGAAAGTGGCTGAAGTATTTTTTTAGCACCCATTAATGTTAAATATGTTAATCATGTTTGCTTTTCCAGTAAATCAACACTCAGCTACTCTCACTGTAACTTGCCTGTTTTGATATTTCATTCTTAACTGTTCACTTACTCCCGTGCTTTCCTGTGTGACCCATGTCTCATATTTTTGTTTAAAACCACTTATGTATTTTATGTGTATGTTATATATAGGTATACTCATATGTACATAGATTTTTTCATCTCTTTGAGGAATAAAGGTAGAATTTGTTACTTTCAGCAACTCTGATGGCACCCATTTTTTTTTTTTTTTTTTCTGAGACAGAATCTTGCTGTGTCACCCAGACTGGTATGCAGTGGCAAGATCTTGGCTCACTGCAACCTCCGCCTCCTGGGTTCGAGCAATTCTCCTGCCTCAGTCTCCTGAGTAGCAGGGATTACAGGCACCCACCACAACACCCGGCTAATTTTTGTATTTTCAGTAGAGACCGGATTTCACCATTTTGGCCAGGCTGGTCTTGAGCTCCTTACCTGGTGATCCACCCGCCTCATTCTGCCAAAGTGCTGGGATTACAGGCGTGAGCCACCACGCCCGGCCCACACCCACTTTTTTTCTATTGATTTGCTATCCCAGCTTTTGTATAAAAGTATTTAAATTTTTGTATATCCTATAGAATTTGTGCGTTACCATTATGATTTTATTTAGAAATAGAAGATCTTGAAAACAGTCCATGCTGTTTGGTCTGTCTTTGCCCCTTATTAATAGTATAGCTCCCGTTTACTATCAAAAGGATGTCTGGACAGTAACTTACATAGTCATCTTGTGGGCCTCCCCTTTAGGATACATATAGTAGTAGCTTCTGTGAGAGGAACAGGAGAAGTGTGATATGTTATCTGAACTCAAATAATTTTTACTGTCTTACAAACCTGAGAGTAACAAATATAAAATGGACATTTCATAGTTGGATATAATTATATACTCGTTTGCATGCAGAATTAGTAAAATGCATATCCAGGGGCTATGAAAATCCTGAGGGTCATAATAACTAGAGATTCTTCGAAGAATGTGGGAATGGATCCAAATCTACAGAAAATTTATAGAACCTAAATCTGAATCAAATGGACTAAAATGAGTGATGAGCCTTTTGTTTGGTTTCTGTTCATTTTGTTGTTACCATTTTTAGAGAAATTCTGTCTTCTGACTTATTAACTACAGAGTTCTTTCAATTTCCTATGCAGTGGAATCCCAATTATTCTGCAGCCTCATGCTGTCAATTTTATCTTCTATTTAATATATTTCCTGTTGTGCTATCTGCCTCTGAACTAGAGGATTAATTAGTTTTGAAGACATAATTTTTGAGTTTGAAATATTGCTATATATTTTGCTCAGATTAATTGCTTTATTGCTGAATATTTTAATTGTATTATAAACACCTACTGTATGCATTATAGTAGTGATGGTACTAACCTTGCTGTAATGGATTATTCATAATGAACAATACTATGATATAATGCTGAAATGGTGTAAGACATGTTAATGAAGAGAGACTTAAATACCAGGCAATAGCATGAATCTGGGGGAGAATTGGATAATAAAATTGCCCAGTTAGGAAGTTAGAATGACCATCTAGATGACAAAATCCTACATTATGTATTTAGACTGTAGTTAGGCTATTTGTTTCTCAAAAGGTTTTGAACTGTCCAATAAAAAGTCAAGATTACTAAAATAAAATATAGTTCATCAAAATTCTAAAGGGGGATAGTTAATAAATTAAATGGTTACCGATATACTTACAGCAATGAAGTAATACATTTCAGCATGGATATATTTTTAGCCATGGGATAATGAATGTGAATAGCTGATCAATTAGTATAACCATTATTTTGAGGCACCTGATACATATCAATCTCCTCGGAAGGTGTCGAGATGAAAAGTGAGTGATACATGGTTATGAACTACAGGAAACACACAGTCTAAGGAGAGGCTTCAAATTATAGTTGTGTGAGAGAAGAAAACTAATAAAGAGAAAAAAATTATGTAACCTTTGGCATGCTTTTTGTGGATGACTTTAACATATAAGGTGTGTTTATATATATAATGTGTCTATAAAATTAATATTTTCTAAGATAAAGATTTGAATTTCTAAATTATAATTATTTTGATTGCCCCTTCAGTTTCTTAGTGTGCATCATTGCTGGTCAATGAAGACCAGTCTGAGCAGTAATTGTCCTTGCTTAAGCAAGAATTTTTTTTTTTTTATGGTAATGAATGATTTCAAAAATACATCTAGGCTGGGTGTGGTGGCTCTTGCCTGTAATCCCAGCACTTTGGGAGGCTGAGGTAGGAGGATCACTCAAGGCCAGGAGTTCATGACCATCCTGGTCAACAGAGTAAGGCCTCATCTCTGCAAAATCAAACAAAACACAATAAAACACTTAAAAAGTCATGCATCTGTAGTCCCAACTACTCAAGAGGTTGAGGTGAGAAGATTGCTTGAGCCCAGGAGTTAGAAGCTGCAGTGAGCCATGATTGCCCACTGCATTCCAGCCTAGGTGACAGAGCAAGACCCTGTCTTAAAAAAAAAAAAAAAAAAAAAAATCTAGTTAGAGCATTTTCTACTTGTGTCTGTATGGTCTGTCTTGCCATAGATCACCTGAATGAAGTTTAAAATATGTATTGCTATTGCTTAATGTAATAAAGAGGATAGCTTTACATTAACGAAACAAGACTCTCTTCATACCTTAATGTTCCTTTTTGCATTAAATTCTCTTGGTGACTCACAGAAAATTTAAAAAGAATTATGACAAATACTGTTAGTCTGTTTTTAAATAGAGGATATTGCAATGCAAAATATAAAGGTTAGATCGTTGGGAAGGGATTTTATAGGGTCCTAGTTAGGACTTGTCTGGTGGTATTTAATAAATCTGTGTAGTAGGGATGGGTAGTGAGGACCTTGTCAGGCATCTGCCAGTTATCTACATAGTTTCACTCCAGTGCACTTAGTAGGAAGGTCAAGTCCTCTAAAATACCAGCAAGTACCCAGATGTTAGAGCCTAGAATCTTGCCTTGGACATCTGATGTAACAAGTATAACAGCTTTAGTGATAACTATTGAGTGCGTTAACTGCAGCAAATGATACTGTGGTTCAACAAGCTTGTGCGGTTCAATTTATGTCATCGGCTATAGAGAAATTATAAATCCACCCAAAATCCTTTGCCTGAATGGTTCTTTTATGGAATTCCTCTAGTAAGGCATGTCTAAGTTTCTATTTATTTTTAATTTATTATATGTTTATAGTTTTCTCTAACTTTTCCCACCATAATAATCCTTTGGAATTTGTATATCCTTTTTTTGGATTTCTGTTTCACCATTCATCAAAGATTAGGACAGCATTCTGTTATGATTGTGTTTCATTTCTACTTGAGAGTTGTGGTAAAAGAAATGGTGGTACCATCAGGAAATGAAAAAAAAATTAAGCATCTCAAGAACAAAAATAAACAATAAATCTTAACTCAGAATGTTTCTGGGGAATAAACCATTAATTCTGCTTTTGATGTATTGAGTTTTAGTTGCTATCAGGATTTCCAAGCTGAGTAGAGAAGCATATATCAGTTTTGTTAATTATGCTTTAATTAATATATAACCTACTGAAGAAAACTGACTGTGATTATTGCAACAATATCTGCCACTATTGGTTCCCAGCATTTACTGGTGCTTTATTTATACTTTTTATTTGTCTTATGAGGTAGGTGTTATTTTCCCTCATTTTATAAAAATTAGGTATTTTAATTGATTCAGATTATATAGCTGGTAGAGCTAGCCTTTGAACCTAGTCAGGACTATGTTTAGAGCTTACACAAGGCTTCTCCTTAACCTGAATCCTGTGGCTCTGTAAATGCTGGTTTGATACACAACCAGCGAGTACTTCATGTCTAGAATACTCTATTCATTGTTATCATGGCATTTTGAATAAGAGTACTATTTTGGGTTTATGTTCCAGTTATGCAGTTATAAAACTCTTTAATGTACATTGACACCCATGGAAAGTTTCTTTTTGGGGGAATGATCACTTTTAATCAAAGCTTTACCTTTGGCATTATGAATGGTGAATTATTCTGCTGTGAAGCCAGCTACCTTTAGTCACCACTATGTCTTAGGACACATATTAAAGCAAGGAGAAAGGTTTATATTGCTCAGCTGAATCTGTACTTAATGTTATTTATCTGAACGCAGTAAAAGTTTGCTGAAAGGTTAATCTGAGGTTATTTCAATTTGTCTTTTCTTACTGGCAGGGTGGAAAACACTATTTCTCTAAGCACTTCATAAGACTTTCAGGACAATGTCCTCAGTGATGCCAAACCTCATTGAAAAGGATTTGAATGTAAACTCCAATAAAGAATCATGCTAGTCTTAAAAATTTTACCCTGTTCTTATAATCTCCTGAAACATTTTACAAATTAGATTTAGTTTATATTTTTACCAAAAAACTTCTGCGTGTAGAGTCACATGCTGCAAAACAACATTTTGGTCAACAACAAACTGCATATACATATGAAGGTGGTCCCATAGGATAATAACACTGTATTTTTCCTTTATTTTTTCTATGTTTAGACATGTTTAATTACACAAATACTTACCTTTGTATTACAGTTGCCTACAGTATTCAGTTTAGTAACATGCTGTACAGGTTTTTAGCCAACAAGCAATAGGCTACACCATAATAGTGCAGGTGTATAGCAGGCTATCACATAAAGGTTTTATGGCCTCTATGATGTTCACACAACAACAGAATTGCCTAGTGATGCATTTACTATAACATATCCCATCCTTAAGGGACACATGAATGTATACACACACACACACACACACACACACACACACACACATACACATATTACCAAATGGATACATAACAGGGTTACCTACAGAAAAATTTAAACT
Source organism: Macaca thibetana thibetana (assembly GCF_024542745.1). Taxonomy (NCBI): domain Eukaryota; kingdom Metazoa; phylum Chordata; class Mammalia; order Primates; family Cercopithecidae; genus Macaca; species Macaca thibetana. The sequence goes on from NC_065582.1 coordinate 32,890,747, forward strand.
TTGAAATAATACTCTTAGGGAATGTTACCTTTTTAAAAGATATTCTTTAAATTTGTATTTGCTATTATGTTGCCTTATCAATATTTACATGTAACATTATACATTTCATTAAGGGATTTTTTTATATTAGCATTTTAGCCAGCACATTTATTATCTATTTACCTTGTGTTATGAGTTAGGTAAAAAGAGATCTTCTTCCTGCTTTAAAGAGACCTCAGTTTAGTGACAGATAAGTAAACCAACCAAAGAGGATGCAGGTACCCTGGTAGCCTGGGTAGGAAGAAGCCTTCATTCTCAGTAGTTAAGGTGATAATGGGATGGAGGACTGTTCAGGAAAGACTGATCAGAAAAGCTCAGACTTGTCTAGGTCTGAAAAGGAGGGAAGAATGAGTTAGGTGGGAAAGGGCATTCGAAACAGAGACAGCAGCACGTGCCAAGTGCTGAAGCAGCATAGCCTGGCATGAGGCGGTACACAGTAATTTGACTCAGCTGGAATGATGGGTGCAGGGGGCAGATCCTCATTTTCAGACTCACAAGACCTCAAAGCTAAAGAAAGAACATGCTGTTTTTTTTTTGCAGTGGACAAATCCCTGCCATTCTGTTTGTCACTTTCTGGATGAATGCTCAGGCATCTCTTCCTTTCTGATTACATCCCTGGCTGCTTTTCTATGCCACTCCATGGATTACTGCTTCAAGTTTACACCCCCTTCACATATGATACAGTCACCTTACTTGACACGTGTAGGTTCCAGACCAGTGTCCTCCCTTTCTGTAATCTCATGAACTAACAAGGTGTAGATATTTAATACATATTAACCCAGATGATAGCATGTGTTAACTCAGAGGAGCTGCTTACTTATAAATAAGTAAAAGAGTTAAAAAATAATCATCAATGAATCCATCAAATAAGTTACCACATAGCTTTCCCCCTGATAAATCAGCACTTGGACCATTCAACATTTTTTTTTTATTCACTATGCATGCAGCTTTAGCTATGACTAAACTTTTATAAATAAGACTTGCAAGGTTACCATTTAGATGTAACATGTGCTAGATTTCATTCATGGAGAAAACCAGTTGACTGCTGCTGAAAATTGGGCAACCGACAAGATTAGAAGAAAACCAAAACCAAAACAATGCCTCTTAGCTTCAGATCTCCTTTTAGTTTTGGAGTTTTCTGTATTAAACTGTTCCATTACACTTTGTAGAATTGTGTGGAGTGGAGTTCTGTTGATCTAAGAGCTTCATACCCATGACAAAAAGGTTCAAGTTTTGGGCCGGGCGCGGTGGCTCAAGCCTGTAATCCCAGCACTTTGGGAGGCCGAGACGGGCGGATCATGAGGTCAGGAGATCGAGACCATCCTGGCTAATACGGTGAAACCCCGTCTCTACTAAAAAATACAAAAAACTAGCCGAGCGAAGTGGCGGGTGCCTGTAGTCCCAGCTACTCGGGAGGCTGAGGCAGGAGAATGGCGTGAACCCGAGAGGAGGAGCTTGCAGTGAGCTGAGATCCGGCCACTGCACTCCAGCCTGGGTGACAGAGCAAGACTCCGTCTCAAAAAAAAAAAAAAAAAAAAAAAAAGGTTCAAGTTTTGTATGTGAACTCCTAGTTACAGTATTGTCATCATAGACATGAAGAATGTTAAAAAAGGCAGTATGACAGTTAAGAGCACTAGCTTTGAAGGTGACCCAAATTGGAATCCCAGTTTTAATTCTTGGCCCAGTATTTTAACTGTACTAATTCAAAGTTTTCTTGCATGTGTCATGGCAATAATTTCTGTTCTTTTTCATTAACCTTGGAAAATTATTAATATGAAGATTATCTGACATCTTATTTTTGTATGTATCCTAGAAAGTGTAAAATGTGATATGAATTAAGTTGATATTAATAGAAAGGTATAATGTTTAGGGAAAATATCAAACCTGTATGTGAGATTTTGTAATCACCACTGGGTATCTGAGTAGAAGAAAACATGAGAAAAAATAATAATTGTGAATAGTGTTAAGAAATCATGGCTGAGAAGAGGGCAGGCCTCTAGGCAAGAAAACTGGATTTTTTAAGATAATAGCTTTGAGTGAAAAATGAGAGGTTTGTAATCATCCAGAATAATGGTGTCTGAATTCTTCAGCACTCAGTAGAAGACACACGACATGTTTGTTGTCTCAGAATTCTGAGGGAAATTCACAAAGAAATTGTTACAAACCATGGACCATTACACAACATTGCAATACCTCAAAAGAGTGAGTAAGTCAAAGCACTTAACAGATCTTGAGAAACTTGAAATAACAGGCATGTTGTTCTTGGGTAAGCAGTCTCTCTAATTATGTGAGAGTTGTGTGTGCCTTTTTCTCCTCCACCATATTATGAATGTTTAATGTAGAGAATTACTGAAGGTTTGCACACCAATTGGTAAAAAATGCAAACATTACCAGTAATAAATATACAAGATTGTGTGGGTAGGGGCAGGGACATTGGAGGAGAAATGAAAGACTAAGAAAAAAGTGATGTGAGTTTTAGAAAAACACAAAGATTAAGCAAGATTGAATATTTTGAGGGGAAATCGAAGCAACAGGTAAAAGAAACCAATAACACAGTCAGATGACTTTTTTAAAGTTAAGAGATTTCTCAAGAAAGATTTCTTGATAATAGAGTAAGAAAAAAACATCCTGTGATGGGGATGTTCTTTATAGAATATTTTGATCTCCAATTTAATTTTATGTCTGAATTTATAATCAGAAAAGGTCTTGTTTCCTTATGGTTTCATCAAACTACATTAAAGTGTAATTGTTTAGATGGTATAAATATGTGCACAGAGTTGAATTCTTATAGTGGCCAGTTGACTAATTGTAACTCTAAATGACTTATCACAATATGAAGTTTTGATTTTTTTTATATGGTTCCGTAATACCAACGTGAGTATGATGTTTCTGATAAGTACATAAAGAAAACGCGAACTTATAACTGGAGCAGTGGGGCAAGGCTGCACCTTTATTATTTAACTCTTCCAGAAAGTGCTACTGATGACAACTCAGACAGCTCTCCATGGGTACCTCCATAATTTTGTCATAAATTTAAATTCATTAGAATGTTTTTAGGCTTGTGTGAACTGTTGTACACAGCCCATTATAACCATGTTTGAATTATATTTATCAATCTTTTTTTTTTTTTTTTTTTTTTAAGACAGGGTTTCACTCTGTCGCCCAGGCTGGAGTGCAGTGGCAGTATCTCAGCTCACTGCAACCTCAACCTCCTGGGCTCAAGCGATTCTCCCACCTCAGCCTCCCAAGTAACTGGGACTGCAGGCATGTGCCACCACTCCTGGCCAGTATTTTTTGTATTTTTTCACAGAGAGAGGGTTTCACCATGTTGCCCAGGCTGGTCTCAAACTCTTGAGCTCAAGCAATCGGCACACCTCAGCCTCCCAAAGCGAGGGGTTATAGGTGTGTGACATTACACCCAGAAGACAATAAAATATTTTTTAAAAGTGAATTATTTGTAAGGGAGATATCTATTAGTAAGCTTTTTGAACTATTCACGGAATAAGTTTCAATTTTCTATTTTTTCCAACTAGTTTAATACTGAATAAAAATGTATATATTCTTCTTCTCCTGGTATCAACCAACCTGAACTCCTACATTTTCTTTACTAATCATTGATTTCTTTTTTGGAATGATGTGATTACTTTTGTGACATTGTCACTTAAACAATTACTAAAAAAGAGTTAAAATATGTGACCTCAGGCAGACTCTTAATGTTCATATTTAATGAAAACATACATAACCAGTTCTTACTCCCAAAAACTATGTAAAATTACAAATGAAAATGGCATGATGACATTAAAATGAGCAGCTCTGTATATTTTCTGCCTTGTTACTAAACAGCAGAGGTAAAGGAAGTCTCCTTATCAAGTTAACAGAATTTAAATAAATAATCCATATCAATAATTATTATAAATTATTTGTAAATCTAAATTAGGCTTTTACACCTATAGTAAACTGTGATGCTAAGTAACATCCTGCATGATGTTATTCATTTTTACATCTTAATGAAGTATTATTTTCATTAGAATATTTGAATCTAGAAATGTTTCTTTTTTATTTTTAGAAATAACTTAATAGTGGCTCATGTGGCTTTGTTTTAGGATGCGTATTATGTGTGAATACATACAAAAATTCGAATAAAATATGCTAACATCAGTTAGGATACTTCTAGCCACAGGACATAAAAGACCCAAATCATAGCTTAAATATTGTTTATTATCTCATATAATTAAGATGTCTATAGTTAGCACAGATCCAGGGTTAATTCAAGGGCTCAGTGGCATCATCACCAGGTTGGTTAAATCGTTTATATTTTCCTGTCAACCTCAGCCTGTGAACTTTAGACACTTGGCCTGTTCCAGCATCACCTCCTCACTTAGTTGTGTCCAGATATGGAAAAGGGAAGCTTCTCCACAACCATGTCTTTGTAAGTGCAACTTCTCCATTATTGGTCAGTGTCAGATCTTATGATTCTGTTTAGAACAGTCACTAGCCTAGGGGAAATGAGATAACCATAAATTATATTCAACTATGATTCAGAGCTGGGGACATGCTCAACCTTCATGAAGGTCATGGTCAGTTTAAGGTGAGAGAATAAAATCAAGATTTTGCTCAAAGAGTATGCTAAATGTAGGATGATAGTTTGATTGGTAATAAAAGTATGTCTGCCAAATAGCAATTCAGAATATTTTCTAGAATCTATTAAACAAAAACTTTACTTTGTTTTAAGCACACAGTTAAAAAATATTAGTCTCAACTGGAAGTACAAGTCTCACGGGTAAAATCTTTTGGGATAAAGTAGCAGTTAACATTCTGGTCTTTCATGAATACTCCACTTATTGCAAGAGAGTTGTAGTACATTGGCATTTTACTAACAGAAAACCAAAGTCTCTAAACAATTGCCCTTCCCACAATGTTATTGCACCAATAATTTAGATATTATGTATAAGACTTTGCCAGAACTTTCACATTTTATCTTCCAATACTTCCTTCTCTTATTATTCCCCACTGTGTTCCATTTCTGCCCTCTCTCAAGTGTTATTTCCTGCTAAGCCTTTTATATTTTGACTTTTTAAATGCAAGATTTTAATAATTTAACAAGCGTTTTAGCTGATAATTTTCACCACAGGAGCTGTGAACTGTAATGCAAGACTAAATATTAGTCTAAGAACTAGGATACCTAAGAAGAAGTGCCAAAATTATTTTGTTATATTGGAAATTGTAAATAGGGAGTATAGAGGCCTGAATTTTATTTATTTATTTATTTATTTATTTAGACAAGGTCTTGCCCTGTCTCCAGACTAGAGTGCAGTGGCAATTATATCTCCCTGCCACCTCCAAATCCTGGGCATAGGCAGTTCTCCCACCTCAGCCTCCTGAGTAGTATAGGCACATACCACCATGCCTGGCTAATTTTTTTGTGATTTTTGTAGGGGTGGAGTTTCTCTGTGTTGCCCAGGCTGGCCTTGAACTCCTGACCTCAAGCAGTCCTCCCACCTCAGCCTCCCAAAGTTATGGGATTACAGATGTGAACCGCTTAGCTTGACCATGGCCTAAATCTTATTACACAAAATGAAATGTCAGCAATTTGACAATAATAAGAACATACTCTAAATATTGCTGAAGTTTATATTGTTATGGACATTCATATTTAAATTCTTAGAAATTAAAGGCATAAAGCCATATATGCTGCTTTTAAAGGATGCACAAATATTCTAAGCCTCCTTTTAAATAATTATTCTAATCTACAAAATTTTAAAACTTTCATTTTCATTGATCAGTGTATTAAACATAATGCCAATTATTTATTTTTGGCCATTGATGTAATGCAATGCAGTTACATTGATGTAATTCACTGTATCTTAGTAAAATGGAAGAGACAAGATGAAATAAGCACACATATATTTTCTATTATGGAGCAGAACTGAGGCTAAACTGTGTAGTGTTTGGGTATTACTAAATGCTTAGGTAAAGTGTGTGTGTGTGTGTGTGTGCGCACATACATGCACAAGTATATTTTTCTCCCCATATTCTATTTCTGCCTAGGTTATGACATTCATTCTGAAATGTCTAACACCGGAAACATTTTTATGATCTCTCCAAATGTGAAAAACAAGTAAAAGAAGCTAAAGAGCAAAAGTGGGGAATTTACCTATATAATAATTGAGTTTATATTAAGAGTTGATTTTCTGAAATTAGAAATAAGTTTGTGATAGACTGGATGCCATGTTATATATGTATCTTGTTAAAACTTGTTTGTAAGCAGGTTTGAAACTTGATCATGCAGTAGAGTCACGTATTCATTTATCTTTTTGCATGTTCAATGAAATGCTTTCTGTTGAAGTAGTTTCCTATTATGTATATGTCGTATTGGTGTATTTGGATATAGACAAACTGAATTTCACAATGTGTTTTAAATATTTAAATTCTCCTTTTTGCTTTTGAAAACAATTAGCAAATCAGTACACAAATACAAGTAAAATGTGTTCAAAGATAATGTGGACAAATAAAAATACTGAAATTTTTCATTACTTTTATTTCTGCGTCTTTTGCATAGGAAGTATGAAAAGGCAGTATCTACTAGTTGTTTCACTTCTTTGGATCTAGGTACTAAACTGTTTAAGATATTGAACTGTTAGCTATATGGCTGGAAACTCTTATCTGTGAGTCAGAGTTTTCTTCAAGCTGGTAAAATGTAACTGTCTTCCATGCTAGGTTCGGCATGATCTGGAAGAAGGTGCATTCTTTATTGCCAGCCCACTGAATTTCTGAATGATGATCTTGCAACCCATGCAAAGTCCTACATGCAAGCCTAGACTGGCTGGATATGGGGTCTATTTCTTGTCTCTTTTACCTTGGAATCAGCCCTGAGAGTTGACCTTACACATTTTTATCATTCTAGCTGAGAAAGAAGGAAGTCAGGTAAGAAGATAGGAAATGCTCTTCCCAAATAGGCAAAAAAGGCAGCAACTCTCTTTGCCATGTTTGCATTTCCCTAGCTTTCCTCCTCATCTTGTTTAGCTTTCCTTCTTGGAGGCATTCTTTAAGTAGGACATGAGTTCCTTGAGGATCCAGAGAAGAATAGTTGCTTTTAGTTCTTGTACTAAAAATCAAGAGTGGATTAATTCTAAGTGGCCCATTTTGATAGAGATCCTTAATTTCCTTCTCAAGATTTGTATGAGCATTGTTTGTGACCAGAGACCCTTATCTTGAGGATATACATGGATTCAGGGTAGATAGTCTTAACATAAGCGAATGACAGTTGAAAAGTAGCATAGAATCCCTAAATGACCCCCCTCAGGTATAATAATATTGTTAATTAAATTTTCAATCAATTGAAATAACAATTTAGAAAATAATGGTTTAGATAAACTCCTAAATCCAGGTTTTCTTTAAGGTACAATGAGAGAAAAAGAAAGAAATCTCAGATCATCAAAGATATCCTTAAGAAAGTTAAGAAAACACACTAAGACTGCTGTAATTCAATGATGTATAGTAGTAAGTGGTCACTGGTGGTATTCTAGTTAATTTGTTTTCTTCTACATATTGTAAGTGGGCAGTGTAATTAATCAAAGCAGTCAATCAGTGCCAACATAATTTGCATTTTTTAGGTATTTCCAAAACAATCTAACATAAACCTTGCCTCAAATTTATTATTCTTGGGGTAAAGTAAGTATGAAAGAGAACGTAATGTAGCAGGCTGCGATGAGACATACACTAACAAACAGTCTAAATATCAGCTGGGTTCATTTTTAGTTTCAGTACCCAAAACCCAATTACTTTAATCCAATGACTTTAATACAGTTATTCTGTTGAGTATAATCAAATATGTTTCATATGTAAACAGAATTGGACCTAGTGATTTCTAAGGAATTCTTAAGTGTACAATATTATGAAATAGTAGAAAAATATAACACTATAGAAAAGCATTCAGTTTAGATTAATGTAAAGACAGAATCAGAAAAGTGCTTAGAAGTGGTACTACAGCTAGAGCAGTGTTGACTTCAAGTGAGAGTTATTGAGTGGCATTTTCTTTCTTTTTTTTTTGAGATGGAGTCTCGCTGACACCCAGGCTGGAGTGCAGTGGTGCAATCTTGGCTCACTCCAAGCTCTGCCTTCTGGGTTCACGCCATTCTCCTGCCTCAACCTCCTGAGTAACTGGGACTACAGGCGCCTGCCACCATGCCTAGCTAATTTTTTGTAGTTTTATTAGAGACGGGGTTTCACCGTGTTGGCCAGGATAGTCTTGATCTCCTGACCTCATGATCCACCGGCCTCAACCTCCCAAAGTGCTGGGATTACAGGCATGAGCCACCGCACCCAGACTGAGTGACATTTTCTAACTTACATTTTTGAACCTGAAAGGTGCAGGTGTCAAATAATATAGTCACAACTCAAACTTGTGCTTAAAATTGTTTTAGAGAAATATATTTCAAAATTTGCTCTCACTTTTAGTCAAAAGATTGACATAGAATACAATGATATAGAATACAATTGACATAGAATAAAATGTAAACATTTTAAAGAAAGGCCAACAATCCTTATCAACGTGCAGTTTTCTATAATTACTTTATAAGTGTTATGGGTGATACATATTAACCTTCTATACCCTGTAGGTTTATATATTAAGGACAATAATCTTAACTATTTCAAAATATGTTTGTGAAATTTTTCTTAGATTGTCTTATGACTTAGAACATTAAATGTAAGTTTAAGAATAATTACCTAAATATTGTACTTTTTCTATATTTTTGTTATTTTTACTTTTTGGCACTAGGGAGAGAATTGTCTTAAGATTTTTAAGTCCTGGAGAAATTCATTTATCTTAAAATACTTTGGTCAGAGCATTCTGTGATTAGAATTATGAATAACTACACAAAATTTAAAGTTAGATAATGAATACCAAGCTTAGTGGACTCACTTTTCAACTGAAAGAATTGATTTTCTTAACAATGTATTGTTTTAGTTGCAGAATAATGAAATAGCAGGATACTTAGGACTTGGAAGACTTACTACTATAGATACAGTCAGACTTTAAATATATTGCCAGTTTGGATCCAGAGACAATAATAAAACAGGTGTTCAATAAAGGGATTGCATTAGTCCATTTTCATGCTGCTGATAAAGACATACCTGAGACTGGGAAGAAAAAAGAGGTTTAATGGACTTACAGTTTCACATGGCTGGGGAGGCATCACTATCATGTCAGAAGGCAAGCTGGAGCAAGTCACGTCTTACATGGATGGCAGCAGGCAAAGAGACAGAGAGCTTATGTAGGGAAACTCATGTTTTTTTTTTTTTTTTTTTTTTTTTGAGACTGAGGCTCACTGTGTCACCCCAACTGGGGTGTGGTGGTGTGATCTTGGCTCACTGCAACCTCTGCCTCCTAAGTTCAAGCAGTTCTCCTTCCTCAGCCTCCCAAGTAGTTGAGATTATAGGCACATGCCAGCATGCCCAGCTAATTTTGTATTTTTAGTAGAGACAGAATTTCACTATATTGGCCAGGCTGGTCTTGAACTGCTGACTCCAGGCAATCCACTACCTCAGCCTCCCAAAGTAACTCCTGTTTTTAAAACCATCAGATCTTGTGAGACTTATTCACTATCATGAGAACACCACAGGAAAGACCCGCCTCCATGATTCAATTATCTTCCGCTGGGTCCCTCCCACAACACGTGGGAATTATGCGAGCTAAAAGATGAGATTTGGGCGGGGTCACAGAGCCAAACCATATCAGGGAGTCACACAGATGTTTTGATTTTCCACTACAGAGAAAAGTTATGTTTGCACCATACTATAGTCTATTAAGTATACAGTAGCATTATATCTAAACAACAATGTACATACCTTAAGTAAAAAATATTTATTGCAAAACATCTTAAAAGTCATCTAAGCCTTTAGCAAGTAGTAATCTTTTTGCTCTTAGAGGGTTTTGCCTCCGTGTTAATGGCTGCTGACTGATCAAAGTGTTGGTGGCAGAAATTTGGGGTGGCTGTGGCAGTTTCCTAAACTAACACAACAGTAATGTTTGCTGCATCAGTTGACTCTTCCTTTCACAAAACATTTCTCTGTAGCATGTCATGGCCGTTTTATAACATTTCACCTATAGTAAAACTTCTTTCAAAATTGGAATCAGCCCTCTCCATACCTGTTCTTGCTTTATCAACTAACTTTATGTAATATTCAAATCCTGTGTTGTCTTTTTAACAGTGTTGTCATTTTAACAGAACATCTTCATCAGGAGCAGATTCCTTCTCAAGAAATCACTTTCTTTGCTCATCCATAAAAACAACTCCTCATCCATTCAGGTTTTATTATAATTTTGCAGCAGTTCACTCACATCTTCAGTCTCCTAAATTTCTTTCTCTTGCTATTTTCACATCTCTTACTATTTCCACCACATCTTCTTCCACTGCACTGTTGAACCCCTCAGAGCCATCGATGAGAGTGGAAACAACTTCTTTTGAGATCCATCCAAGGAATCACTGTCTCTGGGCAGCCATAGCCTAATGAAATGGATTTCTTAAATAACAAGACTTGAAACTTCAAATTACTCCTTGATTCATGGGCTTCAGAATGGTTATTGTGTTAGCAGGCATGAAAACAGCATTAATATCCCTGTACATCTGCATCAGAACTTTTGGATGACTAGGTGCATTATCAATGAGCAGTAATATTTTGAAAGGGATCTTTTTTTTCTTTCTGAGTAGTGGATTTAAAATCTTCAGTAAACCATGCTGTGAAACAGATATACTGTCAACCAGGCTTTGTTATTCTATTTCTGGAACACAAGCAGTGATTTAACATAATTCTGAGAGGATCTGGTATTTTCAGAATGGTAAATGAGCATTGATTTTAACTTAAATTCACCAGTGGTATTAGTCCCTAACAAGAGATTCTACTTGTCCTCTGAATCTTTGAAGCTAGGCTTTTACTCTTCCTCTCTAGCTATGAAAGTTCTAGATGACACCTTCTTCCAATTGAAGGCTGTTTTACCTACATGGATGATCTGTTATTTAGTGTAGCCGCCTTCATCTGTCATCTTAGCTTATCTTCTGGATAGCTTGCCACAGCTTCACCTTGTACTTTCTTCTTATGGAGACGGCTTCTTTTCTTGAACCTCATGAACCAACCTCTGCTTGCTTCCAACTTTTCTGCAGCTTACTCACCTCTCTCACCCTCCATAGAATTGAAAAAAAGGGCTTTCTTCTGGATTAGATTTTGGCTTAAGAGAATGTTATGGTTGGTCTGATTTTCTGTCCAGAGCACTAAAACTGTATTTTGCTCAGCAACGGAAAGTTGGATCCTTGAAAGTCAGCCTGGTAATTAATATATGATCACAAAAGCAATTGACAATTTTACTTTGTAGTTTCCTGGGGGCTTTGAAAGAACTATGTTTGTTTCAGGAAAGGAACAATAGTATATTATTTGAAAGGAAGACAGTAAAAACCTGCACTTTTTATTTAGTGGCCAGAAAATGTCCATAAATCATGTTTTAGGGCATGGAATTTGGAGTGAATGACCCATTGTTTGTATAAAGATTTAAACAAATACTGATCAGCAGCTTTATTCTTCATTATTAATGTCCTGTGCTTGTTAGTAAAACCCAATTGCTTGGGGTTTTGTATCCCTGGAGAATTTATCTTTGTTATCTTTGTCACTGTTAGGCTTCTTACTAAAGAGGCATTCAAGTAAGTAAACAACTTAGGAGAAGCAACAAGAATTGAAATCTATAAAGCTTTGTTTTCTCAACTTGGTACTACTGCTTCTGCCTCTGCAGTCGGGGATTGGATGATTGATTTTATATCTTGGAAGCTCATTTTTATATGAGTGTGAAATGAGTCTTTCAAAATGTACTTTGTGAAGATAGCGTAATTAGTTACTCTCATCAACCAATAGGGACAAACCTCTCCTTTTTGTGATTTCTACAGGAGGATTGATTTAACTGTTAAATTTTGTCATGTTTTTCAAAGAGCAGTAAAGAATCCCCCAGCAGGAAGAATGAGAAAAGAAGCAGCTCATTTTTGAGGATATGCTATGTACAAAACACCTTATAAGGCAACTGATAGTACCTTTCAGACAAATTATCTGAGTCACAGAGAAGTTACCTAATGAGTTTAGTCGTTATCACATAGCAAATGGTTGAGAAGATTTAAAGTCAAACACGTTTCCATTATTTTGGACCTATAAAGTGCGAAGCATCGTGGTAGTCTTTGGACACGTAAAGTTGACACAAGGCTACATTGTAGGAGTTACTTCTAGGTAAAAGTCATTGTTCTCTAATTCTAAAACTCTAGCTCTGTTACTGTATTATAGACTGGTATTGGAAATGGAGCTTAGAGATTATGGAAAGAATCTATAACAGAGGACATGGAAGCAGGGAAGTTTTTTTAATGTTAGACCAGTGATTTGTATTACATCTGAAATGCTCCAAAATCTGAAACTCAAAGGAAATTCTCATTGGAGTATTTTGCATTTTGCATTTTCCGATTAGGGATGCTCAACTGGTAAGTATATATAATGCAAATATTAAAAATCTGAAAAAATTCAAAATGTAAAATACTTCTGGTCCCAAACATTTTGGATAAGGGCCACTCAGCCTGTATCACTCTGTCAGCTCTGTACTGAGAAGCCATATGTATTTTTGAACAAAGGAATTATGTTATTTAGATTGAATTTGTTAATTTTAATTTTTAATAAAAAATTTACAATTTTCTGGTAAATTTTATCCCTAGTAAAATTTAGTCTGTGATATTTTGCTTGCATTCTACTTTGCTAAACCATTTCATTATTCCTAAGCACAAAATGATTGGATCTGATGACTGGACTTCGCTGCTGCTTGCTCTCACCCTCCTCAGCAAATTTCAGTTTTACCCCGTCTCCTCTCACAGTTTTAGTTCCTAGATCTAAATTACAGAGAGCCATCTGTCTACCCCACCACTCGTGCACCCATTTACTAATTTCACAAATATTTTTAAGCACTTTCTATGTGCCAGGCCCTGAGTGCACAAATATTCGTTAAGTGCTTTCCATGTGCCATGACTTGGGACATGATGGTAAATAAGGCAAACCTAGTCCTATACCTAGGGGACTTACCTTCTAATTGAGGAGGCAAACAAGAAACAGTTAATTAGTCTAATTGCTTTATTATATGTGCTATGAGAGACAAGTATAGCATGTTTGCAGAGCATATTACAAAAGGGGTGAGAATAGGGAATTATCCTAGCAGGGTAGATCAGGGAGATGACATTTGTGCTGAGACCTAAGGAGTGAATAGAGTTAACCAAGCAAAAAAATGTGGGATGCAGATTGCCGGGGAGAGGTTGGGTGTTAGCTGGGGTCACCAAAGGGATGAACTCAGAAGAGGAAGTATATTTTACTTTATTTCCCATCTGAATTTTCTAGCACCTCATAGTGTCTGCACATTTAGATTTTATTAAGTAAAAATGTAAAGTAGTATATTATATTTTGCTTCACTTCCTGATTGCACATTCCTAGGATATTGGAATTTATATTTTAACTACCACAGTGCCTCGAATAATCCTTTGCATATAATATTTTCTCGACTGATACTTGATTTAATATACTAACATTTTTTGCTAGATTTGGAATGGAGTCGATAAAGAAAGAAGAATCTTTTTATAAAAATAACTTACATAGTTATTACTTACCCTATTATAATTTCATGATTGACTTAGAATTATTTAGTTATGGTCATTTGAATGTGCTACTTAAAATTTGTCATGAGTAATTTTTATATTAAAGAAGAGCAGTGTTGAAAATGAAACTACTTGTATACTTAGAAAGGTGATTACAGTTGACAGTAATTTATTGTACATTTTAAAATAACTAAGAGTAAAATTGGATTGTTTGTGTAACACTGAGAAAGGATAACTGCTTGAGGTAATGGAAACTCCATTTTCTCTAATGTGATTGTTAAGCATTGTATGCCTGTGTCAAAATATCTCATGTACCTCTTAAAGATATACACTTATTATGTACCCACAAAATTAAAAATTAAAAAAAGGAAAAGGAAAACAGAAAGATGTGTAGAAGCTATATCATTTCATGGCGTTGAAATTTTTAATTTGAGATGTTTAGATAAATGGACCACTCTTTTTCAGGCTGTATTTTTGACTGTTGAAAAGCAGAATGCAGATAGATTTGTTGTATTAATTGTAGAGTTCTTGTACTTTTGAAAGAGAACAAGTTATTGTGCTTTAGAATTGTACTGACTTTTTTTTTTTGTTTTGATGGCATCTTAATGAATAAAAATAATCTTACTAACAACAAGAAAAACTCCTAGCTTTAGTAAAAGATAACTGTTATCTCACCAGGTAATATGAAAAATAGCATACAGTTTTAAGATTCCAAAGTTCTCACCAGAAGTTCTATGTTATAAAGAAGAGACTGCTGTTATAATTTTGTATATAAAGAAGAATCAGGCAGGAAAATTAAGGAGAAATCCAAATAACCAAGACCTTTAACAATGTACACAATGACTGAACTTTTTATAGGCTTTCTCAAACTTTCTCGTTTTAATACAATATATAAACCCTGCCTCTGTAGTCATGTGTATTTCCCTATGACTTAATTTTCTCAACTGTCAAATGGGGTACTAAATAGTTCCTGTTTCAGAGATGTATTGGAAGATTAAGTAATCTGAAGTTTAGAAGATGTCTAATACTCAGTGAGTAAACAATTAATATTAGCTATTCTTTGCTCACTAGCACAAATAATCAAGTAACTTTTTTTCAATAAGGAAACACATATTTTTGAACCTTTCATAAAAGAAGTTCTTTAGTTGTTTTTACATAACTAAACAAACACTTATTTGGGTTAATTTGGTTTCTTTAAGGAGAACCTTGAAGAACTTTTCCCCAAAGTTTTATGATTTAAAATATTGTGAGAAAGTGACTAGAAATAGATATTTTTTCATTAAGTTTATAGAGGACATAGGGAAACTTTATCTGCACACTCAGGTCATTGTTTTATTTTGTTTGTGGTTTCTCAATACAAGAAAGTATTTGCTTTTGACTCTTTTTCTGTTCCAACTCATGTTTTCTTCCTCGGGAGCAGCTGTCATTCTTAGGCAGAATCTCCTTTCTTTGTGTTCTCTCTTCTCTTCCATCTCAGAGTAATTGGTTCCTCAGCATTTTATTGATGATATGGAACAGATTTTGAAATGATTTCTTCAAGTTTCTGTGCAAAATCACTTTTTTTTTTTTTTTTTTTTGAGACAGGATTTTGCTCTGTCACCCAGACTGGAGTGGAGTGGCACAATCTAGGCCCACTGCAGCCTCCGCCTCCCAGGTTCAGATTACAGGTATGCAGCACCACACCTGGCTAATTTTTGTATTTTTATTAGAGACGGGGGGGTTTCACCATGTTGGCCAGGCTGGTCTCAAACTCCTGACCTCAAGTGATCCACCTGCCTCAGCCTCCCAAAGTACTGGGATTACAGGTGTGAGCCACCATGCCTGGCCTCAAATCACTTTTGAGGTAGATGTTTTTCTTTCTGATATGTCAGGACAAAATTACCTTTTCTCGTGTTGCAGCATTTTTTTTTTTTACAGTCTTCATATATTTATTTTACTGTTTACCTTGCTTGAATGAAGAGACGTCTGGTGAGACTAGGTTTTTACTGGCAGATAAGATGTGTGGACTTTCTTCTAATGGCTCAACTTCCACATGAGTGATGGTCATATTCCCTTTCCATCTCTGTAACTAGAAGGAAGATTGATAAGCTTAGATTCAGCCCAGTTCTCAGTGGCTAGCATCATATGATGTGAAGTCAGTCTGTCTTTAACCTCTGTTGCCTCTGATTGTTATTGTGTTCCACATGGGGACATCATAGACATCTACAAATTCCACCATAGGCAGTTACCAAGATCATCCGTTAATACACCCTGTTCGTAATAGTTAACTTGCGGTGTACCTCCTGCACTGCAGGCTTAACAGCTGCCATCTCCCTTTCTTTCTTCTTTCACTCATCAATTGTTTTTGCTTTATTTTCCTGTTAATTGCAATATCTGAATGGCCATACACATAAGAGGTTGTGAATAGTACTCTGGCCATTTAAAACTATTGTTTAAAATAGGGAAATAGGCCAGGTCTGGTGGCTTGTGCTTGTAATCCCAGGACTTTGGGAGGCCCGAGTGGCCAGACTGCTTGAGCTCAGGAGTTAGAGACCACCCTGGACCCCATGGCAAAAGCCCTTTTCTACAAAAAAATACAAAAATTACCTGGGCATCATGAGGTGAGCCTGTAGCCCTAGCTACTCAAGAGGCTGAGGTGGGAGGATGGCTTGAGCCCCATAGGTAGAGGTTGCAGCGAGCTGAGATTGCGCCACTGCACACAAACCCAGGCAACAGAGCGAGACCCTGTATTTAAAAATTGTTTTAAAAAGATAAAATTTATTTAGTCTTTTATAAATCCAGTGTTTTTGCCTAAGAGGCAGTTTAAGGAAAGATGTTAAACATCTTCCTTCCTTTTTCTCAGGTGTGTTGGCTTTTTTGTTTCTTGAGCTAAATCATAGGTAGGCTACTGATTCATTTTTTAATTTCAATTTCATTGACTTTGTTATTTGTAGAAATTCTAGGCAGAGGGTATAAGGACTGTTTTGCTTGTAATAGGTTTCAGTTATATTTGAATTTTCATCACTTTCAGGGACTATCTTAGAAACCACTCTATACTTAAGGCTCTCAAAGGAAAGGCTTGAGTTGGAGTCCTCAAAACTAGTTATTTAATAAATGGTTAAGCTATTCAACTAAATGTTACAGAGATGCTGATCTATAATTTTTTTCCTTCTTAATTATTTGAAAAAGGTAATTTTATGGCGTCTGTTAATTTTTTCCTTTTGTAATATCATTAAAACAATTTATTAACTATATAATACACAGCTATACTTTATCATCTGTAACATTTTGTGAACGTCCCATAAGTTAATGTCACATATCAGAGATAATGTTCAAAGCTGTTTATTTTCTAGAAAATACTTTATGTCTAGTATTTGACCATGCCACACTGCCATCAGTATTGTAAGTCTCTTGAGAACTACTGCTGCACATGATGATATATGCATATGACACAGTAAACAGCAGATCATAGTTGTAATTCATGGATGGGGTTGGGCTTTCAGTGTTTTGACCAGGAAAGACTTGATAGTTTCAGACAATTTAGTGAGTAAGGGGAATATGTTTTGGAGCACTGGGATGTGAGTAGTATTTGAATTACTTTGCATGGAAGACTATCATTTACTCAAAGCTGATATTTTTCATTTCTTTTAAGAGACAGAACCTGTCAGTTAAATTCTTTCAGCAGATGTCATGAATTGCAACACAAGTCCAAGGACTGTCTGGCAGGGACCTTGGGATTAAAACAGTGAACACATTAGCCCTGGTGCCATGTTCATGGACCTTTGAGCCATTATTTTACGTTTAAGAGATTGCATTATATAGTGTCACAACTTTTACCAAACCATATTCTTTTTTGCTATTATGCACTAAATATTTTTTCTTACATTGCTCAAGGAGAATTTTTTCTTAAATGAATAGATTTCAAAAAGAAGTTATAGGATATGTCTATGGAAACAAAATGTGATTTATGTATACTGAATATTTGTTAATTATCCACTATTAAGATGAAGAACATGCCCTTTTATGTAGTGCTTGAAATCATATTAAGAACCATGAATGGTACAACTACCATACATTCAGAAACAGTGGTTCAGAATCGTTCTGGAACCAAATACCTGGAAGGAGATTGTCTATCACCATCACTTCAGGAATTTGGGAGGAAGGGGTGGGCACTATTCTCAAACTGTTCTTCCTGACACCGGTCCCTAGTGAGCTCCTAAGGTTGATGAGTAAAAAGGAATTGAAAAACACTAGTCTTGCAAGTGGGGTTTGTAATAAATAATATATCTTTTATGTCTTTTGTAATCTCATTGTACATTTAGCATTATATATAAACATTCTTCTTTTTTTTTTTTTTAGTTTGAGACACGGTCTTTGTAGTCCCGGTAGTGGTACAGTCATAGCATACTGCAGCCTAAAATGTCTGGGCTCAGGCAATCCTCCTGCCTCAGCCTCCTGAGTAGTTGGGACTACAGATGTGCATCACCACACCTAGATTTTTTATTTACTTATAGTAGAGATTAGGTCTCGCTGTGTTGCCCAGGCTGGTCTTGAACTCATGGGCTCAACTGATCCTCCCACCTTGGCCTCCCAAGGGGTGGGATTACAGGCATGAGCCGTCACACCTGGCTGACAATCTTACAATGTAAAAACTTTTAACAAGAGACGATGGATAAAAATCAATATTTAATTTCCTAGCACTCCTGGAACAGTTGTGTACTTAAATGTTTGTTTGGTACAGAAGCATTTCTTATCAAAGGTCAAGTCATTTGAGATTATTCAGTAGAATTAGCGTGGAGTGTTGGAGTATGTAATAAGACATATTTTGTGAGCCTAAGTAATTTCCAGTCTAGTTAAAGAGATGAAACTTAAAAACATACTTTAATTAAAGAACCATGAAGGCCTATAAGCCTAAGTTGCCAAGTGTGTAAGTCTGAAGGATGTGCCTCAGGCATTCACATGGGATGACAGGAGTGTGTCCTAGTGGTCCGGGGCCCTTGGGCAAGAAGTCAGACTCTGGCACTTTGAAGCCTTGAGTCAACAGTGTATTCCAATTGGAGTGCATCAAAGCAGTACCACTAATAATACTTGCTAATGTATGTGCTAGAAAAAATAAATTCTTAATCAGTTTTTTTTTAGATTTGAAGATTTTGTCTTGTTTGCCTGTCTTCTGTGCCATAGCTTCATTGCTTGGATTTCTCAGAAATCCATATCTTTGCCATATTGTTTGAAATTGGGCTTATATACACATACACACATACGTTTAAATATATTATATTAGCATATATTAAATGACAAGCACACTAAATGACAGCAGCTGTGACTGTCATGGTTTAATCAAAGTGTGCAAAGCTGTTATTTTTAATCCATCATGGTAAATAAGAGTTTTAGTCATCTTCTATTTTATATAATCTTTTATCAAGAGGTTTTCTTTTGTTGTTCTTTAGTGTATTTTTTTTTCTTTAAAATTTGCCATTGATTTATTGGGAATCAATAAAACCATAGATTTATTAGGAAAACCATTTGAGAAATAGCCTTTAGAGTTATATAGTAAGCAGTAGTATAGAAGTATAAGCATGCCGTCAATACATCTTTAGGTTCACTTTTATCTTTCTGTGTGCAAAACATGACTGGGATTCTAATGTTTGTTTACAAGAATACTTAAATATGATACACTGTCCTGTAACACTTATAAATCATCCATAGACTCAGTTTAATCTGGAATAATATTTTTAAAATAATTTTTATTTAAGCTCAACAATAAAGTGTGTATATAGTATATTCTAAGCAATATAGTTTTCGTAATACATTATATTCCCAGGTGTGTCTTGACTAATTTACATTTGAATTAAAATATTTTAGGCACATTTTTCTATTTAGTTTACATATAAAATATGTACATATTGAGCAAAAATTGTTGAAGGCTTGAAAATAGCCAAGATTGCTAATAGATAAGGTCTTTTACACATGGCCTATTTATGCCTAGTGTATTTCTTCACTCATTTTAACTTTTTGATTGTATGTGCATCATTTCTTATCTTTAGTCAAATTTGTAAATCAAAATCTCAGAATAATGCATTAATTTTTTGGTTAGACTCACTGGGTCCTTGTAATTGCTAGTTTTCTCGATCTGCAGTCTTTGCCAGGGAGTGGGGGAATAAATCTAATCCCTTTTAGGCCTGTTTATCTATAAATTCTCTAGTTTTGTTCCAGTTCCTGCCATTTATTTCTGTTTCAGTGCTAATATTTTCAAGGAGTTTCTTGCGCACTTCCCATTATAAGCTGATTAAAACCCCTGTCTTGGCATCTACCAATAGAAGTTGCAGCTGCTCCTATAAATGGAGCAGTTAATACGAAGGAATAAGAAGGATTATAGCCTTTTCCTTTTCACATTGTTTTTCTTGCACCAGACTCTACACAAAAAGCTCCTGCTTGTGAATAATCATTTTGTTTGCCTATAGGATTTTCTCTCTGCATTAACTTTTAGTATTTTGAACCACTCAGCATTCAATGTTTTTTAGTCTCTTTTAAACTTTAAATTTTCCTTTGTGCAACTTCTTTAATGAAGCTTTCCAATCGCTTTACCAAGGATAGCTTTTCTTGGTCCTCTAACTATAGCAAGACATAGTATACAAATAAATTACACTATAACTGATTTCAACTTTGGAAAACTGTGTGGACGTGTCTCAGTGAGAAAGTCACTTAGTTACTTTTAGGAAATGACTGTGTGTTAAAAGGACTTTTAATCTTCTGTGGTGTTTATGCATCAACTGCTAAGGGTTAAACATTCTTTTAAAGCACTCATCCTGTATTTCATATTAAATACATTTGGATTAATAAGCCTTGTGGAAGTATCTTTATAATATTAATTTATTTATAAGTGAGGAGGAGAAGATCCATTTAAATACAACAGGGATAATACTTTGTTCAGGAATTATAGAGAAGATTTAATTCCATAGAAACAGAATAAAGGAAACCCTCTATGAAGTAGAAGATAATAATATATCAGGTCCTCATCTTTTCATTCAAGACTTAAGACAAAAATGTCTCCTTAAATTCATTTCAGCTTTGTGGTTTTCTAACGTTATGAAATATGTTCTGTTTTGAAACACTTTAAGCTTTATTTTCTGATGAAATTCCTTTGGAGGCAATAAAAGGGTAAGAACTGGAAGGAAGGAAAAAAAAATCCTATTAAGCTAATAAGAGAAAAAAACTTTTTAAAGTGTTATAATTATATAGAAAGATTTGAAAGGAAGAAGACATGATAGAGAGATGAAGTGGGGAAGTAAATGAATCACTTTTGTTAAGTGGATTCCTAATTTATTGCTGGCTACTAACCATGATCTTAGTTTTCTTAGTTTTCATTGTGATACATGAACCAGAGAATGGGGAAACTCTGAACCTTACAGTAAGGGATATTTAGAATCTTAGCCATCAGTATAGGAAAATACATGTACCATGAACAAAAGTGGTTTTTTTAAAGTTTGGAAGTTAAATGTACAAGAATATCTTTTTGACATTATGAAAGTTATATTTCCTTAAATTATATATGAAAGACTCAGAATTTGACTGTATTAAAATTAAAATGTTTATTTGTGTATGTGTGTGTGACAAAAACCATAACAATGCTTAAAGAATAAAGTCAAATCAGAACCAGTGTTATTCTCAGTCTTGTTCACTGAAAAGTTTAATTTAAAAAGACACGAATAGGCATATTTGGTGGAATATTTTTATTTCCCCAGCTGATTCTTTAAGAAAGTATGAAATTATCACTATTCATTTTATTATAGAAAATTTGTTTCAATTTTAGATATAGCCAAGTGGTACACAAATGTAGTATGGATCAAAAATTACAAAACTGTTGCCTCGAAGGGCTGGAAAACTAAAGTTTTCTTAGAGAAGGGGAAGATTTCTGTATGAGAAAGCTAAATAATCCATATTGAAGACAATTGCAAAAACAACAGTTGCTATGTGATAAGCATTATTCATAGGCTAGGATCTTTTTTATTTATTTTTAAATTTTGAGACGGAGTCTTGCTCTGTCACCCAGGCTGGAGTGCAGTTGCACAATCTCGACTCAATGCAAGCTTCGCCTCCGGGGTTCAGGCCATTCTCCTGCTTCAGCCTCCCGAGTAGCTGGGACTACAGGTGCCTGCCACCACGCCCGGCTAATTTTTTTGTATTTTTAGTAGAGACTGGGTGTCACCCTGTTAGCCAGGATGGTCTCGATCTCCTGGCCTTGTGATCCGCCTGCCTCAGCCTCCCAAAGTGCTGGGATTACAGGCGTGAGCCACCGCGCGCAGCCGATCATTTCTATTGAGAACCTAATTGTAGTAAATTGAAGATCCTTTTCATCAACAGAAGTTCAAGTAGAAAAATTATCAGATTTTGAGGCTTACTGGCAGTGAAATAGCGATTCCGTTAACTGAAATTAGAAACTAATGTAGAGGAGAACCTAGAGTTCCTAAACTGACCATGAGTTTGGAGTAGGCTATATCGAGTTTGGGACATTTTGGAATGTGATTTTGTGGTTTGAAAAAGAGTTGTGAGCTATTGCTATAGATTTAAAGAGCGTATGTTTATGAAAGTACTTGAGAACACCAAGGATTTATGATTGTAGAAAGAAGACTGAGGATAGAATCTTGAAGAAGAACCAACTGCAGGTATAAAAGTATACAGTTCTATAGACTATCTAGGGTAGTAAAGGAAGTAAGAAGTGGTGCCAATAACACAATAAAATATAGCCATTAAAAGATCAATTAAGAACTAGCAGGTGGTTCACTGATAGAAAAGTTATAAGAGTTTTCTGTTGTGATAGAAAACCGTTGAAAATCTCTGTATTACTTACTTCTTAAGTGATACTAAAAAATACTATGCTTCGAATTTTGGGAGAGTTGCTTTTCATATCCTCTGGGTTTTCCTAGGATGTTTTTGTTCATAGTAAAGCATCACTAGGTTGATCTTCTACCAGATGTACTGAGCCTTTCTTTGCTGTTTTAAATGTTGGTTACAGGTAATCCTTAAAGGGCTGTGTTTACAGGGGACTCCTTCAGAACAATTTATTTTTCCAGCACTAAACTTTTATTTGACTTTAAAGTGACCTGTGAAAGATTTAGTTTCCAACTCAACAATTAATTTTTGCATTACATAAATATTTCATTTGAAAATTCAAAATGCTCGCCTTTATTTTTGGTGACAAGTATGATTGTCACTAAAACTTTCAGATTTGTGGCATTCATAGGATTTAATATACTGCATTTTTTGTCAAAAAATTATTTAATTTCCTTATATCACGTAACTTTTGTCAGTGAATCAAGTGATTTGGTCTTGGCTGGGTGTGGTGGCTTACACTTATATTCCCAGCACTTTGGGAGGCCAAGGTGGGTGGTTCACTTAGGCCAGGAGTTTGAGACGAGCCTGGCCAACATGGTAAAACCCGTCTCCACTAAAAATACAAAAATTATCTGGCTGTGGTGGTGCACAATCTGTAATCCCAGCTACTGGGCAGGCTGAAGCATAAGAATCGCTTGAACCTGAGAAGCAGAGTTTGCAGTGAGCCGCCATTGGGCCCTTGTACTACACGCCGGGCAAAAGAGCAAGACTCTGTCTCAAAAAAAAAAAAAAAAAAAAAAAAAAAAATTAAATTGATTTGGTCTTTTTTTTTTTTTTTTTTTTGAGACGGAGTCTCGCTCTGTGGCCCAGGCTGGAGCGCAGTGGCGGGATCTCAGCTCCCTGCAAGCTCCGCCTCCCGGGTTTACGCCATTCTCCTGCCTCAGCCTCCCAAGTAGCTGGGACTACAGGTGCCGCCACCACGCCCGGCTAATTATTTTTGTATTTTTAGTAGAGACAGGGTTTCACCACGTTAGCCAGGATGGTCTCGATCTCCTGCTCTCGTGATCCGCCCGTCTCGGCCTCCCAAAGTGCTGGGATTACAGGCGTGAGCCACGGCGCCCGGCCGATTTGGTTTTTTAAAATTTGAATCTAACGTCCACATTTTTTCTTTTACACTTACATACATTCTTAGCACTCCCATAAATTCCTTTGTTTTGGGGTTTATATTTTCAGTTTTATGAGCTTCATTTAATATGAAAACAGTGTGAAACCTAGTGATTATCACAAGTTTGTGAACAGCAGGAACGATGTCACTGAAAATATGAACTTTATGAGGTTCTGTTGATTATTTTTCAATTCTCTAATCTTTTTCTAGATGGCCTGCTGCCCCACTTAAGGTAACAGCAGGGTATGGGAGAATTGATAAATAAATACACTTGAATTGACAGATAAGTACACTTGACTTTGGTGATGATGTTAACATAGCTCTGTGTGCATCCCTTTCACTACCATGACCATCACCCATTACCACCATCTCCTGAAGCAAAAACAAATCTTGAAGATTGTGAATGTGAAGACATTGCATGCTTTTCAAAGTCACTTAGTTTAAGAGAAAGAAGTATCACCTGGCATTATTGCCTAGAGCTCTGTGGTTCACGTGGATTGCAATGGTACATGTAGAGCAAAGGACTGGGGCTTCAATGCAGCACGCTGGCTGCAGGTTGTATGCCCTGTCAATGAGTATTTGTTGATTGTTGACTGCATTATTTACATGTAATTCTAAAATCTAGATCTACTTAGAATATGATCCATACATGATTTATTATAAATTTCAGCTTAATATGCATGCTAACGTATTTTATTAATGATTAAAGATTTAAAATGAAATATTTTTTAAAATTACAGTTTAACCCCTTTTAAGGATGCTTATTATATTGCACTTTTTAAATAATGTACTCCATTGTTATGTTATACTTTTTTATGGAAAGGAGTAAGGGAAAATAAGGCCATCCCAGTTATTAACTGTCTTCTCCATTTCACTTACAACACTCAGTAGCAGGTACAGAAGTGATGATGATTCCAGAGCGTTATATGAGCCTGACTCCAAGGAAGATTAGGGATGTATTCACTCTGCACCATTTTACCATATATTTACCATACTATGCTCACTAATGGATTAAAGGAGAGAACCTATTTACAATGCTATTGTCAAGAAAAATTGTTGTAATTAATATTAAGCAAAAAATTAGATTACCTATATAACACTTAAATATAGATAGTAGTGGTTGTTTCTTTAACCTTTCTTTAATACCCTTTATGGAATAGAAAGTCTGATGGTATTGGTCAAATGGTACAAAGTTGCAGGATAAAATGAGACCTAATGTACCACATGGGGACAATAGTTACAATAATGTAATGTATGCATGAAATTGGCTAAGAGGATAGATATTACACACACACACACACACACACACACACACACACACACACTGCACATGGTAACTCTGTAGAGGTGAGAGATATGTTAATTAAAATAAAGTATGTCTGTTGAAAGATTTTAATTATGTCATTTCAGCAATTCCTTAGGAACCAAAAAATGCAACATATGCAATCCTTGTGTTTGCTACTACATTTCAGTCTGACCAAACGGGCTTTTTTTTTCCTGCTGTTAAAAAGAAAAAGAGTAGAGGAAAACTTTTTATGGTGTTTTGTAAAATGAAGCACTATCAATTTAATAATAATAAAAAAAACTAGGATCAAATTAAATCTATTTTATGCTACCTGACCCACCTACATGGCTCAAGAGAACCACTGCTCATTTTAAAATATATGAACTCCTGCTACAACTCACCCCAAGGGTACTGTTTACAGTTACCAGAGAAGGAAGCAGCTTTGTCATCAATCTATGCTTGTGGTTTGGACCTTCCTCTCTGGTGGAGTTCACGATTTTTATTACTTTTTTTCTCTTTGTTCATGATGTCTTAATCTAGTTAGAAGTTTTCTAATTGGTAGAGTGGTGATGGTAGTGTCTTTTACAGTATAGCTTTAAGATAATTCACATGAGTGGCTAACAGTTTCTGGTTCATTCTAGATGCCCCCAAATTGTTAACAGCTTTTGTCATTTGCCCTTAAAAACTATTCGAGTAAATTCATCCTTTTAAGGATGTGCAATTGAGTTATCTAGTATATTCTTTTCTATATACATTTTCTGATAAAAAGTTTTTTAAATTTCTCCAGAAAAGTTAATATTTTTTAAAATTATGTAATATAAAGAATTCCTAGATTGTTCTAAATTACACATTGGAGATACATTTTTCCCGACAGTATATCAACTAGTTTTGTGGAGTTGCATTGGAAGTATGTGAAATGATGTCCCTGTATTCATGCTGGACCACTTGGTGTGTGTGTTTGTATCTGTGTGTGTGTGTGTGTTTGTGTATGCACACATGTATCTTTTAATCCTAAAGTGAAAAATTTATCAGTTGTTTTGCTTTATAATGAAAAAGTTATTTTTGGAAAAAGGGTTCTTAACTTTGATTTCATAGATAAAGTGGTTCATAGATGGCTTCTAAGGGCCTGGTGAATATTTCGAAATTATATACTATTGTGTGAATGCTGAGAGTGTATATAATTTTAGATTGTATAGATATATAATTTTCTGATTTGACCATTCATACCTTTCATCAGATTCTCAAAACTTTCTCAAACCATTGGTTTAAAAGGATCAAACATAACTTTGGTTTTTAAGTAGCTAGTTCAGAAGTTTAACATACTTGAGGCATTTTGAAGGCTAGTTTTATAATTGGAACAATTATAAAGGAACAGAGGATTATAGACGTTATTTAGCAAATCATGTTAAGGTTTGTTTTTGTCTCAAAACTTTCTTCATCATTATATTCTTCTGTCTAGGTCATCCTTACTGGCATGCTCTTTATCATAATGTTGCTACCATATTGTACTGCCACACCACAACACTTCACGTCAGTTCTAAACATTACCTTTCAAACCCCATATCCAGCACAGAAAAATGCCATCTAAAACAAGTTTTCATCCTGAAATTGTGGTGAGGAGGGGAATTGTGAAGAGAAAATCTCAAATTTGTTATTGATTAGTATACACGTTTTTCCCAAGTCAAGCCAAGAAAATGGCATTTTATTTTTAAAACAATATTTGACTTTTGACTTCAGGAAGGAAAAAATAATTTCTTCATGTATATAATGCTTTTTTGAAGTTGCTAGTTGTATTTCAGAGATCTCATAGATCATGGTGAATTAATTCCAAGAATGAATTTAATATAACTCTATTCCATAGAAACAGATTTTATGACATGGTTATCAGTTGCTGGTGTCTTTTTGTAGAATATGGGGGCTCTTAGTCAATTCTTAACACAGTAGCCTTCAGTAAGCAATGATAGTTCACAAACCAACCCTTACGTTATTCTTTTTTCTACCAAATTTTATTTGTAAATATGTTTGCAGGTGAAATATAAACTTTTTTCTCAGGCAGTTTAGCCAGTCAGCAAATATTTATTAAGTGTCTATTATGCCTGAGGCACTGTACTATGCTTTAGGAGATACAATAGTTAAACAAACAAATGAACTAAACGAAACCAAACCAAAACAACAACAGCAACAACAAAACAAGAAACAAACAGAAGCTTTGGCAAAAAAAGTGATTTTGTTAATTAAATTTTGCACAGATACTTTAAAAACTAAGTAATCAAATAATTAAATGAATATATATGCGAGACTTGAATTCATTGTGAGGGATTTGAAATATTTGCTTTAATACAGAATCGTTTTTTCATATTTTTAACCCTAATCAGTAAAATGTTTGAAATGATCTGTGATCTTCTTTAAATTAATAAAGAATTTACCACTTTTTAAGGAGCATCAAATTCGGGAAGTATATTTACAATTTGAAGTAGAATTGTTAACCCTTCTGATTCAAGCAGTGGAGTGGAGCCAGAATCCAGCAAATCAGTAGTAATTGGTAAAGTTGTCTCCTACTTCATTGGTAATATTAGAAACACCCCACAAACAACCCATTGAAAAGCAGTAAAACCATTATTACGATCATATTAGTTATTAGTTAAAGTTATTAGCATTGTTACTGTTTTTGTTGTTTTACCTATCTTGAGATAAAGTACTGTAAATATAACAGCTATTGCCAAGTTTATGAAAACAAAGAAAAAGTTACACTCAGTGGGCTGAGTTGAATAAAGAGGCAATAGGAAAATATACACTTGTGAATTAATCACACAAACATCCAGGTTGAAAAATTTCCTGGAATAGTGTAATGTAGTGGAAAGAAAATAGTATTTATACTCAAAAGATTTGTATTGAAGGTTTATGCTGTCATTAGTAAAAATATGGTGTCCAATTTTCTGAGGATGTTCACAGTTTATGTCTGTTAGCCTGACATAGTTAATAACATCACTCTCTTTTATTCTCAAAAATGTATTGGTTTAGACAAGATATTGTAGGATGACCCCTATTTATTGTCACAACTAATTCTGTTTTCATAAGAATTAAGTGTGCATGATACAGTTAGTTTTTGTTTGTTGTTTTAGCTGGTAAAAACTTACGTATGAGAAGGTTTTTTGTAATTGAAAAATCATTGTAAGAACTATAAAGAGATATATAGGCTGGGCGTAGTGACTCACGCCTGTAATCCAAGTACTTTGGGAGGCTGAGGTGGATGAATCATGAAGTCAGGAGTTCAAGACCAGCCTGGCCAAGATGGTGGTCGAAAACCCATCTCTACTTAAACTACAAAAATTAGCCTGCACCACAGTGGCAGGTGCCTGTAATCCCAGCTACTCTGGAGGCTGAGGCAGGAGAATCGCTTGAACCCGGGCGGCAGAGGTTGCAGTGAGCAGAGATTGTGCCACTGTACTCCAGCCTGGGCAGCCAAAAAATAAAAATAAAAAAAGAGAGATATAAATATGTTTATATTCATTTGGGCAAAGTGATTAAGGTGACTCTATAAAATAGAGTAGTTTTATTTTTATCATATCACTCTTAAAGAAATTAGCATGTGTTTTATGGATTACTTGTGTAATGTCCATTTTCCCAAAGTGTGTTGTGTGGAAATCAACTCACAGACCATGACAACAAGCAATATTAAAACTTTGACTTTCCTGTGATAAGGATAAGAGATAGATTTCATTGAATTAAAATTCAATGGGTTTACTAAACCGAATGAGAAAATGGAAGAATTATTTTGTAGTTTCATCAATGTTCCATTCAGTTTTGAATGTTCTTCAGTTCATTCTCTTTATCATCTTCAAGAGGTACCTCATGCCTTTCTATTAGCTTTGAAAATGAAAATAATTTATTATTTCTGTAAGTCATTATCAGCAATCACAATTTTAATATTCTCCCCTATTAATTTGATCTTAAGTGTGCAATTCTCAAACACTTCTGTGCGGCTCTATTCATGAATCCTGTTTTATTTCAGAAGATTTATTTTACTTCTATAAAATGGTTGCACCTTTGCTTTTAAAATTTCTTCCTGGAAAGCTATTGGAGGACTTTTATTAATTTGAAACAAAAGAAAACAAAACCGGCCGGGCGCAGTGGCTCAAGCCTGTAATCCCAGCACTTTGGGAGGCTGAGACGGGCGGATCACTAGGTCAGGAGATCGAGACCATCCTGGCTCCCGTCTCTACTAGAAAATACAGAAAACTAGCCGAGCGAGGTGGCGGGCACCTGTAGTCCCAGCTACTCGGGAGGCTGAGGCAGGAGAATGGCGTAAACCCGGGAGGCGGAGCTTGCAGTGAGCTGAGATCCGGCCACTGCACTCCAGCCTGGGGGACAGAGAGAGACTCCATCTCAAAAAAAAAAAAAAAAAAAAGAAAAAGAAAACAAAACCAATTTTTACAGTAGCCAATGAGTTTCTAACTGCAAGGTCCCTTTATCAATAGCAAGAAGAAACTTATTCTGCCTAAATCTGAGACGTCTTTAACTCACCATCAGGAGGACTGCAAAACCTTGGCAAGCAAGAGTCACCTTACCATATGGAACTTTTAAATATGTAGTTTCTGGGACAAGATGTTGAGGGATAATAATTGCTACTTTGCAGGGTTATTAAAAGCATTAAAAGATAATGTATATGAAAGTATCTGGCTAGTAACCTGCAATTTTGAGTAGATACTCAATAGCTGTTAGTTGAGTTAATGAGCAAGATCTGGGAAGAATGAAGAGTCAAGGGAATAAATCCTACCAAATAATGCTCTTTCTTTTATTTTTTTCTATGCCAGCCAAGACCCACTCCCTTAAAGATTAGTACAAATGTCCATGAATAAAAGTTCATTTGACTGACTCGGATAGTCATTTTTACAAGCTTATGTGTCTTTCCAATCATTCAAATTTTTTTAACTTCCAAAATCTGAAATTGAAGATTCTGAACCACCTATATTAGGATTTGAGGTCACCAAAAGACTCAATTTTACTATCTCCATCTACTGGCAGGGAGGAACTATATCCAAGCATCTGGACTGGCATAGAAAAGAGGAGAAAGAACATTTAAAAGGTAAGCGAAACGTATATTTTTATTTACTCTGAATTTTTAAACTTTGCTTATCAGAAACTCTGTTGTACTCTCATGTAATTAAGGTTGATACACTGAACCATATTAGAGCAAGAGAATTTGTTTAGGAAGTATAATGCTCTTATCTGATTCTTCACCATCAGCAAGTGTGGACGTGAATGCCTTCCTTTCATAATGGGAGTACTTTCTGTCTTTGCACGTAATAAGTTTCCATGTAGTCATTCCAATGCCCTGTTACTGTATATTCTAATAATCTTTAAACTGCAAAAATGTCTACATTCCCACTTCTGTATATTCTCTGACATGTTAGAGATAATTTTTCCTGGCAAATTATTTTTATTACCATGATTTGGAAAGAGTAGAGGTATGTGTCTCAAAGTTGAATTTATTATTCTGTTGTTTCTTATATTTTTTTCATTGTCTGTTTATGATTATTTCAATTGGGCAGAAAGAACTAAATAAGTTTCTTCTTAATTGACCAGTAATAATTATATCAGTTCTTTTTAAAATTGGTATTTTGCTTCTCCCTCAAAAATCTTGAAATTGCCTTGGTTTACTTTTCACTATGATCAAACGTTGCAGTATGATAACTGCTATAAAAGAAATGCTTTGATGGTTTATGTGGTTGTGCAGTAATGGATCTTTACATTTAAATCATGTATTTTAAATAGTTTCATATTTTAAGTCTTACATTATGCATTATGCATATCTTTAAAAAGCCGTATCTACACTTGAGAAAAGAAGTAAAAGACATTTTTCAAGATAATTAGTACTATTACTATTGCTGCAATTAAATAAGTATGATTTGTGCATTTTTTTTCCAGTTAGTTTTCTCCTCTGCACCCCATGTCAGGTGTTTGTCGTCTTTGCTTTCTTTCTTTAGATAGTGGTCCATTTCTTTTAGAGGGATGGATGGATTTATAAGGAACATAGTGGAGAGTTTTCAGCTACAGAATTAGATTTCGTGGAAAAGAATTGTCAAGGAAATGGTTTTCCAACATGTCAGTTCATTTGCTCAAAGGTCGTGAATGCAGCCGCTCCATTTGTTGGGTAGGGGATTACACTCACATAAACAGTGCAAATGCCATAAAGGAGGACACTCAAATCTTCTTGTGGCATCTGACAATATCCAGTGTGACAGATAACTCTTCAAAGTTGGCCCTGAGATCAGAAGTCAAGGAAGTAGGTATTTTTCAATAATGTTGAAGGACCTAGTGATAATGGGGTGTTAGAGAATAATTTCACTTTGCTAACAGAACTTCTGATGAACCTCATAAAGTCAGTTCAGTCCCTATTTTGAATAAAAGCATATGTCTTCTTGAATCTATTCCATTCTGTTTCAACTCCTCTTTTAGTCCCCCTGTCCCTTGATCTTCAGATCAGTTTTAAAACTGTTGTCATAAAGCTAGCTGCTGCTGAAGAATACTGCTAGTTGTTATAGTCAAGCCAATTCTAGAATAAAGGATACTTAAAATCTTCATGTTTAAGCTTTTCACTCTTTTTTTTTATAGATCAGCTAGATGATAAAAATAATGTGCACTGCAGTGGAATAACAGCACAATTGGGTATTCTCATTGGTATTAAAAATGTCTTTGCTTTGAGAAATAAAATTTAAGCAACCCTGCTTCCCACAAACTATCCAAGCTTTCTTATTACTTTATGGTTTTAATTTCTTTAGAAACCTAATGTTTATATTTTTCGTATTTTTACATCACTTTAAGATTGACAAAAATTGTTCCCAACTTGACAAAAATTGTTCGAGGTCGGGAGTGTGGGGTAGGGAGGAATATTTCTAGCAGGGCTGAATGGATAGGGCATTCATGAGCATATTTTGTTTAAACTTAGCCTATGAGGGGCTAAGTATCATGTCCCAGGATAATTGCCCTTTATTTATACCTGATAGAGTTATGTGGAATTGCTGCTGAAACCAAACGTCTTGCTACAAATGTAACTTCTAAATTTCAAATATCATGTATGGAATTGTAAACACTTTATCACTTGTTGACATTATTTAATCACATAAGATAGAAGGACATGATTTGTATAGAAGTGACCTAATTTAGTATTTTTCTTGCCCTCAATTAGCATTCCTAAGAAAATCATAAGTTCATCAGATATACATTATATACATTCACTTTTGAAGCTAAAATGCTAAATGTAACAGGAAGCAGTAAAGTCTCATTTTCAGCATTAATATATTAATCCGAATATAGTAAGACTAAAATGAATATGTTTCTATTTTGTTATTTTTTAAAATTCATTTGTTTTGCTCAATTCAGAGCTTAAGAGAATTTGAAATATCTTTTAAATATTCATTGAAAGCATAAACTGATGGGCTTATTTGCATTTTTTCTTTGAAATAGTAAATTTGTTTTGGTTATCTTTTTCTTGTTACTTTCATTGGTAAATTTTAAACATCCTCCTGTCAGAATGTCAGTACTTTATCTAGGTGTAGTATGCTCACAAAGTAATAGGTAGCTACTTTCCATATTTTAAATTGCTTGTAAATTCTGCTCTGAATATTGTAAATTATATGTCCAACACAGGTAGAAAATTAACAGATGCTTAGTCTCCAAAACATGTGAAATTCTTTATTGAAAATATTTTCCTCAAAGTTGTTTGTTTAAAGGATATATAATGTGAATTTGTAGTTAACCACATTAGCCAGTTATTGCCACAACAGTATTATTAGATGTAAATGTATTATTCTGCTTCAGATATTTTAGGGTGCCTAATATTTTATGTGAACTTTCTATATTGAATAATAATTTTAATTCAATAAGAGAGTTGATTACATATTTAAAAAATCGATAGTGAACCTTTAAGGTGAATGCTTCTTTTGTAATATGAATTACTCCTAATTTTTTTCTCCCACATTCTGGTTTTGGCCTCTTTAATGTACAATTTAACAGAATAAAAAAATTATAGTATTGCCTAAACATGTTTCACTAAGTGGGGTGTGTAATTATGTGTGTATGCAATTATATTCATTACTAATTGGTATGTAATAAAGGCTTTGAGGAGATTCTGTGTTTATATACTTGGCCGTTTATCCTGTTTCATAATAAGTAAGAAGATTATTGCTTATTTTTCTTCCATAATTGAGCCTTCATTTTTAAATGTCATATCCCATTGTATAGAAGAAAAATAAGATTATTTTTACCATTACCTTAAGGCAAAAATACCATGTTGTCAAATCATTAACATTTCTATGTCACATGCTTCAGTGCCAGAAAAATTTTATAGATCCTCTCTGCTGAGCCTTTTATGATGCAAACTGGGATACTTTCAAGGGCAGAAATAGTGGCACTCGTGATAATAATCGCAGCAGCATAACAGACTTAAATAAGTCTATTCCAGGTAAACCCAAACATATATTCACTATATAATTATTTTGGCTGTAAGTATAGAAAGTTCTAACTCTTACTGGCTTAATAATAAAATTTGTTTATTTATTCACAACACTGAGAAACCTAGAGTTGCAGTGATTTTATTGTGTGATTTGAGATGGGATCTAGCTCCATTTTTCAGTACTACCGCATATCTGCCCACTTTTGTGCATCAACTTTTTCATTAGGCTAGATTCCATTATGATGGCTAAATGGCTGCAGGAGTTCGAAATTTCACTTCTACACACGAAATTGTCTTGTCCCCCACTTTTGGAAAAAAGCCATTGCATTTACTCTGATTGGCCTATCTGAGTGAGTCACACAGTGAGGGAAATGGGCTTATATTGATTTTCCAGGAATACTTCTGGCTAGGGTCAGTTCAACCTTTATTCAGTGGCTACTTCATAGTGGTGTTGAGGGATGGTGAGAAGATGCTGGCTATATTAACATTCCTTCATTGCATATGGAAGCTTTGCTGTGTACTTCCTGAACACAGGCCCCCATTTCTTACCAGAGTTCATAGACAACAGGCTAATGGTTGAGTTCCTGTACTTCTTAGTAGATTCATGAGAACCTCAAAGTGTTTTTTGAAGACAGCATCAAGTCAAAGAAATGATAAAATTTCTACAAAGTTGCTCCTTTTCCTCCTTCTTTAATTAAGTTGTAGAAGGAAATCAGAAATTTGAAATCACTGTCTAAAAACCACTGCTTCTTGCTTAATCAATTTGATGTTTGTAAAATCGGAAGGCTTATACAGATGACCAATGATGTGTTATATCTTACATATGTCTTCTTTCTGATGACATCAGGAAATCTAGTATTTTGGGTAAATTTTCTCTCTCATTCCATTTGAATTAAACAGAATATGATGGCCAGTGTTTTTCCATTTACTTATATACTGATTTGTAATTATTTTATACAAATATCATTTCATTTGAACTTTAAATCAACCTGTGATTATCTCCAGTTTATATAAAAAAAAACCCTCAGATATCAAGTGGCTTGCCTAAAATAACAGATTTTATTATCAAATGAATCATATTTTACAGTTTAGATAAAATAATGACTATAACTGTGGCATTCGCAAGGTGTGGTACATTATAAAATGTGTTATATTTTCAAAATAAGTAGGTATATGAAGAAAATGGCAAATCTCAATAATGCGTACTCTCAGTCCTACCACTTTCTGCTGAAATATGTTTGTAGGTTATTACGGATGAACTTTGAGTAACATATTAAATGTAGACTAAGGGACTTTATTACGGTCTATAAATTGTAAATCATACTATCTTTATCATATACAGTGTCTGGAAGTTCAGGAGTGAAGGATGAATGGTTGAAGTAATACGTAAAATTGTTTTCTGCCACATTTGTATAATGTCAAGTTTCTCTAGAGTATCAATAGGTATTAGGTGGTGCCATGTGCCAGGAACAGGTTATGGGCTTCAATAAATACAGCTGACCTTCTAGGAATTGTAGTGTGGTAGAAAAGTGAATCCATACATTATGATTAAAATATTCACTCCAAAAGGGAATGTACACCAGGGATCAACTGTTGCCTTCCAAAAGAGGTAACATCTGAAACTGGCTCGTTTACTAGTATAGCTGGTGTAGGAATGAAATCAAATTACAACCCTAGAGGTTATCGCATGAAGAGGACAGAGCTTCGTTTTTAAGCACCTGTGGAAGTACTTGAAACATAATAGCTTCTCAATATATAATTTTTGGTTATTTCTTTCCTTCAGGAATAAAATGATTAACTGTCTTCTGGGATAAGCTCAAGAGCCTCAGCTGGACATATTCTAAATAACGGGAGTAGTTCTGTGATTTACTGAATATAGCAATCACTTTTTTTACTTTTCTTTAAGGAATATTTATTTGTGTAATTGGTAAATAGTTGGAGGTAACCAACGCTAGCTTTGTTGGTTGTTCTATTTTGCTGTTGTCTTAAAGATACAGGAAATGATAAAGCAGAAACTAAAGTTGGTTTTCCCTCTAGCCCATCATCATACTTTTATATTAATAGAATTTAAAATATTAAGCTTGCAAATGGAATAAATCTATATAGTTTGAAATTGATGGAGAGAGATTTGTTTGCTTTGTGGACCTCAAGTATACCTGCTCTCTACAAAGTCAAATAAGATTAGGATGAAATTACTCTGGATTTCCTAGGCAAAAACACACCAGCTCATGGAGTCAGTGAAACTATATATATATATATGTCAATGATTTGAACTAACAGTTGTTAAAAGTGAATTTTGTTAGTTGAGAATTAAGGAGATTGAAAGCAGATGCAGAAATAGCTATATCCACAAACTAGCAACATTAGGATATAGAAAAGTTATCACAGGTGAAAAAAACAGCATAGCAAAGCACAAATTAAATGGGTGAATGTGTGTATTATCATTTTATAGAGTAAGAATGGGAAATACATGCATCTCACTCTAAGAGAAATGCATTTTTACATAGTTTGAAAATCACACATATTCGCAAGCAAATACATCCAAAATGTCACAGGACATCCGTGAGGCAGATCTGTTTACTGGTGACACGTTGATACAGTCTTGCCTACGTGAAACAGAGGAGCAGAATCTACAACTGCCAAACTAAACCAAGATTAAAGACCTAATTCTTTTTACCTAATTTTAATCTGACATTTCTTTTCTGCTAAAATCAATGTAAAACATTAGCATAAAGACATAGATGATTTTTTAGGAGTTGTATATTATCCAGAAACTTCCTCATTCGTGTTATCTTTATTAATAATGTAGCATTTTGAAGGATTATAATTTGAATTGCATTTTATGATTCTCTCACTACCACCTTTGTTCACCCATAATAAATATTTCTTTAAAGAAATCAAGAGTATGTAATGCATGGTAAACACTATAGAATTGCATTGATTTTAAGTGCTGAACTGGCTACTTACAGATACATAGTGATTCTATATGACTGAATTGTATATTTACATATATAGTCAAGTTTACAGTATTTATGTTATTATTCTCTCTTTTCCTTTTTTAAATTTTTTATTCATTTTAGTTTTCAGTACTTCTACCTTAAGAGAGGTTGTGTATGGTAATCTGAATTTGTCTATAATTATAATTTTTAAAATGTAGCATTTATACATGTGGGGAAAAGAAAGAGATCAGCCTGTTATTGTGTCTATATAGAAAGAAGTAGACATAAGAGACTCCATTTTGTTCTGTATTTGAGATGCTGTTAGTCTGTGACCCTACCCCCAACCTTGTCCTTGGGAATTATAAGGAATTCCTGTTGTATGTGTAATATTCCACTGATTTAAGAATTTTTGGAAAGCTTTACTACAATAACCTGGTCCATTGTCAGTTTTAATTTTTTCTGGAACTCCCATTACAGCAAAACAAGATAATAAATGTTTTTTAACATGGGAAGTACTTTCTCCTGAAACCTGGTGGCTGGTTCTTTATTATTTATGGCTGGTATAGTAAAGGCAAATTTTTCACAATCTTGCTCTGCCAGAGGAATGGTAAAAAAGCAATCCTTAAGATCAATTATAATTAAAGGCCAGTCTTTTGGGATCATGGCCGGAGAGGGCAATCCGGGTTGAAGAGGCCCCATGGGTTGAATTACAGCATTTACGGCTCTTAAGTCCATTAACATACGCCATTTGCCTGATTTTTTCTGAATTACAAATACAGGAGAATTCCAGGGTGAGAATGAAGGCTCAATGTGTCCTTTTTTTAATTGTTCCTTTGCTAATGAATGTAAAGCCTCCAGTTTTTGCTTCGGTAGCGGCCACTGATTTACCCATACCAGTTTTTCTGTTTTCCAAGTTAATGGAATGGGTTTAGGAGGCGCTACAGTGGCCGCCCCTAAAAAGGATACCCTATTCCTTCTTTCTTGATTTTTCTTAGTCTCAATTGGGACTTTAATGCCATTTTCATTTTTTCCTAACCCCTTTCCTGGTATATATCCCATCTTAGTCATGATTTTTTGACTCGTGGGGCTGTATAATGGAGCGGGCATAATGATTTCCGCACCCCATTGCTGTAATAAATCTCGACCCCATAGATTAACAGGAATTGAAGTAATCATTGGCTGAACAGTACTTTCTTGATTATCTGGTCCTAAACAATGTAAAATCATTGTACTTTCGTACACTTCTGAAGCTGTGCCTACGCCGACAAGTCTTGTAACAGCCTTTTGTTTAGGCCAATTTTTTGGCCATTGATTTAAAGCAATGACAGAGATATCTGCTCCAGTGTCTACCAACCCTTCAAACTGTTTTCCTTGAATAATGGCCTTACACACAGGTCTGCTCTCAGAGACCAGATTTGCCCAATATGCAGCCTTTCCTGTTGGATCAGTGCTTCCGAACCCTCCTGTTCTTTTTATCTCACTGTTTCCAACTTTAATATAAGGTAGGAGTAATAATTGAGCAATCCTGTCTCCTGGACTGGCACTCCAAGGAATTGAGGAACTAATAACCAATTGAATTTCGCCTTTAAAGTCTGAATCAACCACACCAGTATGAATTTGAACTCCTTTTAGATTTAAACTTGATCTTCCTAAGATTAGTCCTACAGTCCCCTCAGGCAATGGGCCATATACCCCTGTGGGGATTTTTCGAGGAGGCTCCCCTGGAAGCAGAGAGACTGCTTGTATGGTGCATAAATCTACTGCTGCACTGCCGCTTGTGGCGGGGGATAATTGCTGTATTGTGATAACTGGCTTATTCCCTGAGACACTTGTGGCAGTGGGGGTTGTTGTTCCTGAAAACCCTGAGGAACAAAGGGCTGAATTTGGAATGCCCCAGTTTGTTGCGGGGCCTGAGGCTGGC
Source organism: Macaca thibetana thibetana (assembly GCF_024542745.1). NCBI lineage: Eukaryota > Metazoa > Chordata > Mammalia > Primates > Cercopithecidae > Macaca > Macaca thibetana. Next base: position 32,929,023 of record NC_065582.1, read on the forward strand.
CCCTCCTCTCGTTTCCCGACAGTGGTTGCCCATTTTTATCAAATTCAGAACGACATTGATCACCCCAATGTTTTCCCTTTTTACATCTTGGACATAGGCCAGGTGGCTCTTTATCTGTTCTTGTAGTAGCTTGAGTAGTTACATTTTGTTTATTTGAGACTAGGCAATTCTTTTTTAGATGACCAATTTGACCACAATTATAACATCTTCCCCCAAATGTTCTAACCTGTCCTCCTAAAGCAACTCCTGTGATTGCTTGAGCCATAAGCATAGCTTTATGCATAGCTCCTCCAATTCCATCGCAGGCCTTAACGTACTCTGAGATTACATCTGATCCTGCGGGAACCTTTCCTTTTAATGGCTTAATGGCTGATTGACAATCAGGATTGGCGTTTTCATATGCCATCAACTCCACTATGACCTTACGGGCATTCTCATCGGTAATTGACTTTTGAGCAGCATCTTGAAGTCTTGCTACAAAATCAGGGTAGGGCTCTTTAGAGCCTTGTCTTATTGTATTAAAGGAGGGGCAGGCAGTTCCTGGGTCTTGGATTTTCTCCCAGGCCCTAAGGCAGATAGCCCTAATTTGCTCAATGGCCTCATTTGGCATTATTACTTGTTGGTCAACAGTGCTCCAATTTTGACCTATTCCTAATAGTTGATCTGCATCTATGTCAATTGGAGGATTGGCAGTCCTATTTTTTCGGACCTGTACTTGTGCCCCATCAATCCACCAAGTCTTAAATTGTAAAAATTGAGAGGGTGAGAGTGAGGATTTTGCCAGAATCTCCCAATCATAAGGAATGAGTCTATGTCCATGAGCAATGGAATCTAATAATGTTCTCATGTAAGGAGAGTTGGGTCCATACTGTTTTACTCCTTCTTTCATTTCTTTTAGCATTTTTATAGAAAAAGACTTATATCTGGCTTCAGCTACGGGAAACTCTCCCTCTTGGGCCCCTTCTCCAGGTGGTCTTGCTTCTAATATTACTGGGAATTGCCACGCCTCAATATCTCCTTGTTTTCTTGTCTCATCAATAATTTTATGTAACGCACTACCCTGTGTACTAGGCGGTGCTGTAGGATTAAGTCTCATGGTGGGCGGCTGAGGATATGGCGACCTGCCCTGTGGCGCTGGAAATGTTCCTGGCTGTCCATACGGATTTTCTGGGGGCTGCTGATACTGTAGTTCAGCTGGCGGCCAGTATTGATAGGCTACTGGTGGCTGGGTCTTATTTTCTACCGGCTGATATTGTGGACACTGTATTTGGATTGGCATTGCCATGACAGAAACTCTATCTTTTTCTATTTGATCTTCTTTTGGAGTTTGTACTTGTTTAACCTGCATTTGAGGTTGTAAAGTTACAGGCATCTGAACTGCTGGAAGAGGAGTTGGCCATCGTGGTCTAGACTCTGATGGCTCTGCTAATTCTGGATTTTTTTCTTCTAATTTTAACGTTTCAGGATACACTACCTCCTGTAATTGATTATTGTCAACATTTTGCGTTGACCGAGCCATAGCCGGCTCTGATACACATTCACAGTGTGAACTTTCCTTTCCTTTCCGGGATTCTATCCCTGCCTCTTTTTCACAATCTACTGCACAGCTTTTAGGGACATCAGAAATTGGAACGCTATCTTCTTCTGTTTGAAATGGTTCTAAAGCTACTTTAATAATGACCCAATCATTCCATACTGTGAGCGGAATGATTTTACCTTCCCTGCTTGCTTGTTTTAATTCTTTGCCAATTTTTTCCCAATCTTTTAGATCTAAAGTTCCCTGTTCCGGAAACCATGGACAAAACTGCTCTATTGTTTGAAATAGCGTAATTAGATTTTTGGTAGAGACTTTAACTCCCCTTCTTTTTAAGAGAATTTTAATAAAGCTGCGATAAGAGGCATATTTACTCTTAGTTTGCCCCATTGTTACCCTAGGTTCTTCCGAGCGCACAAGCTTACCGCAAGGCTGACTGTAGACGTACTCGGGAGTCTCTCGTCGACTTGTCCTCGGTGACCACGCTCCAGCGTACCTTCACCTTAGAGAAAAGCTTCCACGTTGGGCACCAGATGAAGGGGTGGCCTGCCCCTCCACACCTGTGGGTGTTTCTCGTAAGGTGGAACGAGAGACTTGAGAAAAGAAATAAGACACAGAGACAAAGTATAGAGAAAGAAAAGCGGGGCCCAGGGGACCGGCGCTCAGCTTACAGAGGACCCACGCCGGCCCCGGTCTCTGAGTTCCCTTAGTATTTATTGATAATTATCTTTACCATCTTAAAGACAGGGGAGTGGCAGGACAATATAAACAAAGAAAAAAGAGGAAATCGGCAGTAAGACATATGAACAAAAACCTCTGTGACATGAATAAGTTCAAAGGACAAAGCTGTGCCTTGAGATGCATATGCAAACATCTCCATAAACCTTTTGGCAGCATAGTTTCAGTCTATCACATGGGGAGAAACCTTAGACAATACCTAGCTTATCTAGGAACAAAGTCACACCCTGCACGCCCAAAATCCATTAAACCTTGAGTTACCACAGCACATGTCTCTTGCAAGGACAAGGTTGGGGGTAGGGTCACAGACTAACAGCATCTCAAATACAGAACAAAATGGAGTCTCTTATGTCTACTTCTTTCTATATAGACACAGTAACAGGCTGATCTCTTTCTTTTCCCCACATATACATATTTTCATTTTTCGTGTCAAGCTCATTAAGATGTACAAGATTGATTCTTGCTAAAGTATACAAGTATGCAAGGATCATGTGATAAATATTTTAGTGATTTGACTATAAACATTTGTGGGGCTTTTTGGTAATTTGAGTATACTGTCTGTTGGATATAGGAAAAGCAAATGTTCAATAAAATATTCTCAAGTGGGTACTTTTCTCATCCCTAAAATACTAGTGTAAAGTTATATGTTCAAAAAATGACTGTTAAAACAACAGAATATAAGCACAGAGTCTTAATTTGGTAAACTTAATGTTTGTTGCTTCTTTTTCTTTCTTCTTCTGATTATAGGCCTAGTTGCTTAAGCGAGATTTACATAGAACTTTGACAGTCATCTGCAAATCATAAGTGTTTGGTGGCAAACCTCCTTGCATTTCAAGATGATTTTTTTGGGAGCAGCAATTTAACTTAAAAGAAAATTTATATATATATATTTTTTAACCACAAATAAGGCCCAGATTTTCAGTCTTTAAATTATGTTTAATTATAGTCTAATTGAATAGTGAATTATAAAGGGGAAAAAAAGATGTAAACACAAACTTAAGTATATGTATTTTAGCCATGCGCTTTATGACTGAAGATATAAAAATAGAATTCAGATCTTTTAATAGCCATGTAGTTTTCTCAATTATATGCCAAACACTGCTATATTTGTAATGAATGCCTTGGATAAAAGGCATTTGTTTTGAAGCAAAATAAGGTAGATGCTAGATTTTAATACATCTGATTGGAAAAAAATAATTCATTAAAAATACTAGTTGCCAAGATGAGAAGGAACTATTGATATAAATTACTATAAGTACCTCTGAAATATGTACATTATTGGAAGAAACTTCGGACAATAGGGAGAAACTCATTTTTAAAAGAAATATTTGAAAATAGTTAATGAATTTAAGTTTCAAGAGTTTATGATCATTACTTTCTTTTTAATTTTTTTTTTGTTGTTGTTGTTGTTTTTAATTTTTGAGGCAAGGTCTTGCTCTGTCATCAAAGCTGTAGTGCAGTGGTGCCATTACAGCTCACTGCAGCCTTAACCTCCTAGGCTTAAGTGATCCTTCCACTTCAGCTTCCCAAGTAGCTGGGACTGAAGGCACATGCCGCCATGTCCAGCTAATTTTTGTATTTTTTTTCTAGTGACAAGGTTTCACCATGTTGTCCAGGCTGGTCTCAAACTCCTAAGCTTAAGGGATCCACCTGCCTTTATCTCCCAAAATGCTGGGATTACAGACAGGAGCCACAGTGCCTGGGCCGAGCATTATTTTCTTTTTCTTTTTCTTTTTTCTTTTTTCTTTTTTTTTTTTTTGAGACGGAGCCTCACTCTGTCGCCCAGGCTGGAGTGCAGTGGCGCCATCTCGGCTCACTGCAAGCTCCGCCTCCCGGGTTCACGCCATTCTCCTGCCTCAGCCTCCCGTGTAGCTGGGACTACAGGCGCCCGCCACCGTGCCCGGCTAATTTTTATATTTTTAGTAGAGACGTGGTTTCACTGTGTTAGCCAGGATGATCTCGATCTCCTGACTTCGTTATCCGCCCGTCTCGGCCTCCCAAAGTGCTGGGATTACAGGCGTGAGCCACCGCGCCCGGGCGCCCGGCCTGTTTTCTTAATAAAATTTGTCTATGTGGAGAATTCCTCTCACTTTATAATTCCTTCTGTATTCTTAGGAGATACACTGGTGCTAAATAATATGCATAGAAAAGGTGTTGATTATTTTATATATATTATTACAGCCAATATCAGTATCAAATATTAGCATCTATTAAGAGGAAACATGTTCTGTATAGGGTGCTTACTGCTGAGGAAAAATTTAAGCGCTGAGAAGAATGTAGGCATTCAGTTATTTAATTATATCTCATAAATAAAACGTTACAATTATTTGGGGTAGTTTAGGATTAAAGAGGTTGTTCTTTAACCTTAATCATAGTATAACTAATACACGACCCTTGACATTGTGTCTTTCAGGAAGTTTCCTAGAGCAGTGTTCTTAAATTGTATCTTATTAATGTGAAATAATGTTAACGTATTTTGATTAACATAAATACTAAATGAAAAGTAGCTGCAGTTAGTGCTGACAATTGTGAGCAAAAAGAAATACCCATAATTCAAACAGCTTTGTGTGCGATAGAAGGTGTATTAGTTTTCTAATATTATGTAAGAAATTTCTGCACATTTAGCAGTTTAAAGTATCCTTTATCAACTTCAGTTCTGTCAGTTACAATTCCAGGCACCCTGTGACTGGATTCTTGTTCAGAGTCTTAGAAAGTTCAGATAAAGGTGTCCACCAGACTAGACTCCTTTCTGGAGGCTGTGGAGAACAGTCTGCTTCCAAGCTGACCAGCGTCCTCAATCTTTTAGAACTGAGGTGTTCATTTCCTTGCTGGTTGTCTTCCTTAGACTGTTCTCAGCTTCTAGAGGCTTCCCGCATCCACTGGCACATGGCTTTCTGCATTTTCAAAGCCAGCAATAAAGGATCACCCTCCTGTTGAAGTATCTCTCACAGTTTGAAATTTCTTTGGGTTTAGGAAGGACCCAGTTTAACTTGTGGGCTCTAACTTGATAAAATTAGACCCACCCAGATATGATAACTCAAAGTCATCTGACCTAATCATGGGAGTAATATCCCATTAGATTTCACACACTCAAGGAGAGGATTATGAAAGGATGAGGGACGGGGAGATCATTTTAGAATTCTGCCTATCATAAAGGAAGTGAGATCACTGGTGTGAAGATAAAAGAAGACACAGACTTTTAAGATATTGAGTAGAGAGAGAATAGGTTGGTGGAATGAGACTTAGGTTTTTGGAAGTGAAATAAATGGAGAAGAGGAAAAGGCAGAAAACTATAATACAAAGACAAAAGGAAGAAAGAAGAAAAATGTAGGGTTTAATCTAAAATGTCATGATTTCATAGGGCTTAGTAAACTCTGTTACACAGCTTGATGGCACATATCCAAAGGCAGTGAATAAAATGATATCTTATTTTGGAGAGTAATTAAGTATATATAAGAGTGTGGATGTTGAGGAGCAAATTAATGCATAATGGTGCTTATAAAGTAATGGTAATCTCTCCATTATCTTACTGCAAATACAGTGTTCAGTGTTGTGCAGCATATCTCCAAATTATGAAAACCAATGAGGCATTGCTAAAGACTGTTGTGATATTATGAGTATATAAAAGTTGCACTAAAAAATTGTCAGATATCATACCATGCACATCACTTCATGTGTTCAAGGTCCAGTCTAAGGCTTTTACTTCTTTAAAAATAAAATAATATTAGAAATTCAATATGGGGTATTCAAAAGTTTTTTCTTTCTCATTGGAAGTTAGCATCCTTATATGGATTTTTATGGCCTGGAGCCTATAACTAGCCTAGTTCTTACATTTTTTTGTAGTGGTTTAATGACTGCTTATTTTATAACTTATCAATTGTGGGTTTCATCTCATTATTAAATCTCAACTGCTTAAGTATAGGAATACTTCTTTTCTCAGCAGTGCCAGCTTGCCCTTTCCCTCAGTTCTCTCCCCAACATTCTAATAAAAAGGAAGAGAGATATTATTAACAGTATGTTTTAGCATTTCATAAATGTGAAAAGATACCTTGTCTAGTAAACTTGGAAGCTGTTTTGTACTATACTCTGCCCTTGGAGATTTAAAATTCATATTTGTGTATTCGTGCATTGAGAAGTCCTGCAACATTTTTTGTATTTTAATATTTTCATGTACTGCTGATAGATCCCTTATAACAAGAGGTTGAGACCATTATTTTGATCTTGCTTTACTTTTCAGAGTCATTTAAGATTTCAGGTTATTTAGTAATTCCAGTTTATGTGAAGCTCTGAACTTGTATTACATGCCATTTTTTTTTCCCCCAGAAGTTATGGGTCCAAATAATGAGTTGTTATTAAGAACCTTTTGCCAGCTCAGTTTCTAAAGCAATGGTAATAAAAAGAGGTTAGAAGCTATAAATGGTGTGTGGTATGGTATGCTAATTGACATTTCAAAGATCAGTGAGAAAAGCTGAAAACAGTCTTTTCTACTAATCCACTTCTGCCTCTTTTATCCTCACATTTCATTTTCCTCAACTATCTTAATACCCTTCTTATTTTTCCATATATAAAATTAATGCAAATCTTTGAATAATTAGTTGACTGTAGCTCTGCAGCTCTTATTTTTAAGTTGGGGAATTAAAATCATTATTTGTGTTTTCAAAAATAGAATTATATCTAGTTTATTTTTATTCTAAAATGTCTCGTATTTGATAACTTCTCAGAAATTTGATTCTTAACTCAGCTTTATTGTGATTTTACGACTCCAGAAGAGTTTATAGTTGACATTTCAGTAATTAAATTCCTTGAAAGAGTAATTTGCTATGTTCTTTCAAGTATAAATATGAAACAGGTTTTTATTCAATAATGATAAAATAATCTTTTTTCTGGATCAGTTCTGGGAAGATTGGTATTTGGCGTATATCATATAAAACACACTCAGCACTTGTCTGAGGTAAAGTGCAAATAATAAACATTTGTTTTGATACCTATAATTTTAGAAATCTGTACTCTAAATGTATACCTGTGTCTATGTTTTTGCTTTAGGAGTACAAGATCCTCAGCATGAGAGAATTATTACTGTGTCTACTAATGGAAGTATTCACAGCCCAAGATTTCCTCATACTTATCCAAGAAATACAGTCTTGGTATGGAGATTAGTAGCAGTAGAGGAAAATGTATGGATACAACTTACGTTTGATGAAAGATTTGGGCTTGAAGACCCAGAAGATGACATATGCAAGTAAGTTATCATACTTGAAATTCCAACAATGTAACAACTGTTAAAGTCTTTCAAATTGCTTAATTTTGATGATCTGATTTTAAGTAACATCTTTTGTTTTGTTTTTCTGATGATCTAAGAAATTTCCAGCCTCATTGAAGCTATGTTTTATTTGAAGTCTTAATTTAAAATCAGAAGACACATTGTGCGTACATAGTCATTATTTTCTACCTCTTCTAAAATGATTTAATATAATTTATGGTAAAAAAGCATATATGGAATAAAACTATTTAAAATAAGGAATAGAGAATACAAAGCTGTATAAAGGAATATAGTTGTGCTAGAAAACCTAAGTTGCGGTTAGTGCTGAAAATCTTATATTTGACCTTCCTCATAGTCAAATCAATAAAATAAATGATAACCAACTAAAAGAAAAAGCTCTATCCACGGGTATATGTTACCTGGATACATACACATGCACAGGACTAAGAAGTTTGAATATTACATCACAAAGAAGACATACAATTCAGAAAGCAGCATTAGATATTTAGGCTAACGTTATGCCTTGCCAGGTAGGAATTCATCATAATTATCCTAGAAGCATTCATGAACCAAAGTCAGCTGGAGTATTTCACCCACGCAAAAGACCACCTACTGTATGTCATACAAATATTACTCTGTAAATCCCATATGAATACACTTGTCAAGGTTGGGTGGTCTTACTGAAGATTTTTCACTTCAATGACATTTGTATAACATGAAAATATTTTACTTGAACTTCTTCACTGGATTTTTTATTTTCTCTTTGATATACAAGTTAAAAGAGAATTTTCATCTCATGGTATATTACAAATAAATATTTCAGTACAAATGAAATAAACTTTGTACTTGCTGTCATCACAGTTTTTATCTTTAGCATTTACATGGTTACATATTCTTCACGTTTGTTCTTTCTGTGACTGTATATTTCATGTTGTTTTTTTCCTTACATCTATAATTTTAGACTTTGAGAACTACAAGCTACCCTGATTATCTTTAGAAGACGACCAGAGGAATAAAGCAGATGCCCTAGATCTCATTCAGATTTTGTACCTAAACAAATGCTAAACTCATTTTTCCTAACACCTATTTAGTCAGGTTTTCATCATGCTGTACTGCACCTGTCTTTTTTTTTATGTAAACATAATCTTGTCAAAAATTACAAAGGGTGTAAGATTTTGCCTTACTTGCAAAGTAGTAAGTAATCCTATCCCTTTTGTGGATGCTAATGGAAGATAGGAGACTTCTGGGTCAGAGACAAAGGACTTCATTACAAAAGTAGCAGTCACTGGAGTATTATTAGCACTTTCTTGTGCTTTCTGCTAGAGTTCCAGTTCCCACAGGTCAACACCAAGAGAGCCATGTGACACCCACTACCTATATTCTTCCCTGATTACACCTTCTTGTCACTGCAAATATAATCATTGTCCTAAATTTTGTTACTCATTCTCCTGATTTTCTCTATAATTTTATAAGAAGTACATATTTCTCTATATGTGATCTTACAAAAATAGTTAATTCCTTGGCTGTTCTGAAATAGGTATCAATGGAGTAATACTGTGTGCTTTCTTTTATGATTTAACGTATGTTTCAGAACATGCAAAACTAAAAAAAATTATGCTTTTAAAATTAGTTCATATTGAGGCAGATAGCTTATTAGATCATTTGTTGTCTTTGATGTATAATATTTCATCATAGAAATAACCTTTTTTGTGTCTTCTGCTTTGATGAACATTTGACTTGTTTCCAGTTCTCCTTATGCAAAAGAGGAAGAAAACTTTGAGACTTTCTGAGAATGGTTTCAGTGTTTTAAGACATTTATATTTTCAGCTTTACTAGGTAAATTGTTTTTTCAAAGTGATCAGTTTATACATTTCCCAACAATATACACAAATTTTTGTTGCACAGCATTTTCACCAACTTCTGATCTGTCTTTTAAAAAAATTGTAATATGGGTAAGTGTGAAATTGTACCTTCCCATTGGTTTTATTTTGTTTTTCTGATTACTAATAAGGTTGAGAAATTTTTATATTTATTATTGGCCATTCATATTACCTTTTTATCATGCCTGCTCATGTCTTTTGCTCCTTTCTATTGATCTGTTTATCTATTTAAATTTTACCTTTAATTTTTCATTATTTATCTGGAATTTATTTATGTTTGTGGTATGAGGTTTTTCAGGAGGGTATCCAGTAGTATGCCAGCATCATTTATTGAATAGTCATTCTTTTCCCCAATGAAGTGCAAAGCCAGCTAGCTTGCAGATTGGGTATCTATATGTAGTCTGCTCTGTTTCTTCTGTTACTCAGTTTTGTTTTTCTTAATTGAATGACACCGTCTTAACTGCTGTAGCCTTCTAGAAGCTTTGTGATAAGCAAATCTCACCTTATTTTATTCCCATTTTGGAGCATTCTGGCTGTTTTGCTTTTTAGTATAAAAATAGGTTGTAGAGTTCATTGAAAGCTACTGGTTTCAACCTTTTCAACCTTGAGAAATAGGTTGTAAAGTTCATTGAAAACTACTGTTGTCATTTTTATTGTAAGAACATTGAATGTATAGATCATTTTGCAGAGAACTGACATCACAGTAATAATGACTCTCTCCTTGAGAACTTTATTTACATTGCTCCATTTATTGGAGTCTTCTTTAATGTTTATATGCTTTTAAAATTTTATTCATAATGATGTTATTATGAATAATCCATTATTTAGAGTTAGTTCTAGATTCCTTATAGGCTATTGCTAAAATCTTTCTTTGACACTACATTTCTAACTGTATATTGCTGGTGTTTAGAAATGCAATTGATTTTTTAGTATTGGTCTTATGTCTAGAAAACTTATTAAGCTTTTTCATTTATTTTGACAGTTGTAGAAATTATATTTTATTATGCAAAAGATGATATTGTTTGTGAGAAGAAATATTTTTTTTCTTCTGAGTCTTTTACTGTTCCTTTTCTATCTCTTATTAGGTTGTTGATTGAATTAGTATATACCTTTGTCTTCTTCCTGCTTTTATTCTTTGTTTTAACTTAAACTTTAAGATTTGGAATAACTTCAGATTTACAAGATGTTGTAAAGATAGTACAGAGAGTTTTGTATACTTTTAACTCAGGTTCCTCCAGTGTTAGCATCCTACATAACTTTGGCATATTTGCATAACTAAGAATCAACATTCATACAGTATTATTAACTAAACTACAGGTCTTATTTGGATGTCAGCACTCTTCCCAGTTTATCACCTTTTTCTGTTTCAGGATCTTTTTCAGATTAAACTCATTACATTTAGTTGTAATGTCTCATTAGTCACCTAGAATCTGTGACTGTTTCTCTTTCCTTGTGTCTCGTGGCTAGACAGTTTTGAATAGTACTGGTCAGGTATTTTGTAGAAAATCCCCCCAGTTTATATTGTTCACACGTTTTGTCATGCTTAAACTGAGATTATAAGTTTTGGAAAAGACTTCCAAATAGGTGATACGCTCTTATCATATCAGGAGGTACATACAACCAGCCTTACTTATTAGTGGTGATGTTAGCTTTGATCACTTATGTATGGTGGTGTCTGCTGGGTTTCTGCTCTGGTAAGGTAATATATTTTCCTGTAATATTTTATTATTTGTAAATATGTAGCTAACTCTAGCCCATACTCAAGGAGATACTGATTACGCTCCACCTTCTAAAGGGTATATGCATATATTACTTGGAATTCTTCAGCAAAGAAGTTTGTCTGTCCTTCCTTTTTTCATTTCTTCGTTCTGTCATTTATATTAGTAAAAATTAATAGTATTTATTTTATTCTTTGTGTTACAGCCAAAATCTATCATTATTAACTTTCTTGCTGAAATTGTTCCACCTGCAGCCATTGGGACTAAAGGATTTGCTATTAACATGTCAATATTGAGTATGATGGTCGATGAAGGTTTATGTTTTGTTTTTGTTTTGTTTTCCTTCAATTTACTTTATCATTTGAAGTACTTTCCTTCATTTTTATTTTGCTAAGAAGCATTTTCCCCATTGGCAAAATATCTTTATTATTCTTTTCTTTTGGATTTAAAAGTAAGCTGCCAACATTATGACACTGTGTACCCACTGTGTGTTGTTGAAGAACAAGGATATTTCCTATGGAACATCAGTACCACTATCATGTGAAATAAATTGAACATTAATATGAAACTCTTACCCAGTGTTTCCCGTCATCCCCAAATGTTTTTAAATCATTTTTTCATCTTTTTGACCTAATAAAAAATTATAAATTTTATATTGCATTTGGTTATTGTAACTCTTTCGTCGTCTTTAGTGTGGAAGAGTCTCCTTGTCTTTTCTTACCTTTCATGACATTGATATTTTGAACAATTCCTAACCATTCTACAGACTGTCTCTCAATATTAATTTATCTTAATATTTCTTCATAATTAGGTCCTGCTTAAATATATTGTCCAGAATGCTTTTGTGATAAATATTTCTGATTGCTTATAATGTCACTTTCTTGCATTATCTATGACATGAGTTTGGTGACTATCCACCAGATTTCTCTGTTGTGAATGTGCTTTGTTTTTCTACACTGTAATCAATGTGATTTTGGGGGATATACTTTAAAAACATGCAAATCTTGTTCTGTGACAGTCTATCACCCAATTTTTTTAGCATCCACTTATGAGTCCACTTTCAGAGACAATTATTCATTTTATGTTTTCTAGGCATTTTTTTGAAGTTTTCAGTTTTATTGTCATTAGTGTTTTCACAATGTCTCCTTAATAGGTTTTAATTTCTGCTGCATCTTTATGTCTTTTGTTTTATTGCTCATATTGTTTTGTGCTCACTCTTCATTTTGCTTTGCTTGTCTGTTTTCTCAGTTTTGCCTATGGTTTGGTTTATTCATTGTTCTTTCAAAGAAACAAATTTCGGCTCTGTTATGACTGTTAAAGAGTAATGTTTTTAAAAGGTAAAATTATGACTTCTCTGCAGATGTTAAGTAAACACGTATTAAATGTTTTATTTAACTTATTAATAAAGGGGTCAGTCAGATGTTATAACCAGTTTAATAACAATTCAAAGAACAGACACAGTTATAGATTGGGAATATAGAAATAAATGTGCAAACGGAGGCAAAAATGGCCTCTTCCACAGTGAGGGAGAGAAGTCAATTAAACTTCCACTGGACATTATTATATGTCTATAGACAATAATTATTTTTATTTGATATAAATCATTTATACCTTACTGAGTTGTAAAATAGTTCAAAGACAATGAAAGGTGCTGAGCTCCGATAGAATTGGAATTAAATAGCCAGGAGGGAATTATTCAAAGCAGAAATTATGAATAATTTTCCACAAAGCACATCTCTTTCTCCACATGGCTAGCTTCTCTCTCTCTATATATATTTTCTTTAAATTTATTTTGTTACATTCATTATATCCTTTGTTCTCTTCTGTTAATGAAGTACTTTCTAACTTCTGAAGTTGAATGTTATTTTAATTGTTTTATTTTTAAATTGTTCATGTAAACTTAATAATTTCTTTATAGATACTCTGTTTTACATGCGCCCTGCCAATTTTGATATTGTGGTATTTTATTTTTTGTCCAGTTTAAGATTTTTACAATATCTATTGTTTTCTTCTTTTAAAGCATAGATTATATAGAAGCAATTTTTAAATTTTCATATATATATGAGTTTTTAAAATGCAGTTATAGATTTGTAAGTTAATTGTGTTTTGAATAAAGAATGAGGTTGTTTGAAATTTAATAATTGCTTCATATGCTTCAGATATTTAGTTTTTTCAAATATTCTTTATTCAAAGAATGCATGTTCTTGCAATAGTGTATTTATGTTCGTATTACATCAACTTTTGCAGTTGTGCACAGCATCTGTATCTTGTCTGATATTTTCTTTGTGATATATCAGAGACAGTTGCATTAAATTATTTTAATAGAGGATACATATATTTGCAAATTTCACCTTGTTGATCTGTTGAAAGCTTTATGTCATTTAAAAGTATGTTAGTTGATGCAAACAATTTCAGAAATGTAATATTCTTTATTCTTACTAATCTTTTGTTTTAGCCTCAAAGTATATTATGCATAATGTTAATGTAGCAACATCAAGTAATTTTGATTTTGTCTGGCTTTCTTTCCGTTCTTTCACTTTCAACTTTCTTATGTCCTTGTTTGTATGTGTACAGTGATGTTAGTATGTGTGTCTGTGTATGTTATAGTTGTCTCTCTAGAAAGGAACACGAGTAACATTTAAAAAATTCCAAAGAAATCGTTGTATTTTCACTGTGGGATTTAATCTAGTACATTGATTGTTTGTGTGGATATTTTGGATTCTATTCTGTTTCATGTTTTGTACTCATTTTCCTGTTGCTTCGGTTTCCTTTCTTGCATTCATTTAGCTTGTCTTCTTATTCCATTTTTCTTTTCTACTAATTTAGACTGTACATCAATTTCTGTTTTTAATGACTACTTTAGAAGTGCACTGAACTTAAAAATATCTAAAACCAATTAACGTTTGCCCTATCCCAAATACATAACTGAGAACAATTTAACTAAATAAATGCTAGTTTCTAAGACACCATGACACTATGTTGAGAAAACAGAGCTGAGTTTATTTGCTTTCTGTGGTGATGGAAAATTTTACCTTGACAGATTTAATAGTGAATTGGAGGAAGAAAAGCTACACCAGATTTTGTTAATTTGGAGTTTGGTCTAAGATGAATTTTTCAGTTTGGGGACTTGATTAGGACTGGGCAAGAATCAGGATATAATAGTTTGGAAGAGGCAGACATACCAAGGCAAGGATTTTGAGGACAGGAGTTCAGTAGTATTAGGTAGTAAACTGTTGATGCTTCAGTTGAACAAGTTAACAGTTCTTTTAGGAAATTCCTATAATGAACAGTAAAGTTATTTTCCTTGGCAAGAATCTCCTGGACTCTATTGAAGACAGTAAAATAGATAAATCGTGTTACTGTAAACAGTGAATTGGGTAGGGTAGGTGGTTTTGGTCCTTACTGTCCAAGCTGGTTTTGGTTCTCACTGCAGTTACTACCACTCCTGATTTGTATGTGATGGTTATTGAGATAAACGTTTCATATTTTTTACTCCACAAATTAGACATTGTTTTTTATTATTTTGTGTAATCACCTTTGTTTATCTTTACAGGTATGTCTATATTTGGTGCTCTTCGTTTCTTCTTGATTTTCAGAATGTTTTCTCTTGTAGGATTATTTTACTTCTTCCTTAAATACAGTCTTTAAACATTTATTAAGTGAAAGCCTATTGGTAGTAAATACACATTTATCATTTAGTTAAAATTTTCATTCTTAGAAGTTAGTTAGATTGAATATATAGTTTTAGGTCGTGTGTTTACTTTTTCTCAGTGTCTTGAAGATACCATTCCATTGTCTTATGGCTATTGAGAAGTCAGTCGTCAGACTGATTACTGATACGTCCCTATACTCTCTCACTAAGTGGTCCATTTTACAGAGACAAATGTTAGAGAAAGCATATCCATCCCTGGCTTCTGTGCCTCCTGTGGCCCATTAAACTCTGCTCCTTGCATACCAGCTTTCAGTAGATAACCACCATGTTCCAGGACATATTTACCTTACTGAAATTTTGATTTCTCATAATCCCCAAGGAATTATCTAACTTTCCTGACAGTTCAGTATTGCATTAAAAACCACAATTTTCTTTCTATCATTAATCCTACAATTTTAGTTGCAATGAACCAAGAGGATTTTTTCTGCATAACTTTGTCTATGATGCAACTAACATGTAGACTGTTGTCAAGCAAAATAAAGTTTTCCTTCACAGTGCCTGGTACCCTTAAGTTCATATTTAAACTTCCCTTTGATAAGATGGTAATATCAGCTATTTTCCATGGCAGTGCTATGGAAATAAAATACAAATGTGTCCCCTTAAATGCATTGTAAGAATTTAAACGGCCATGTTTTTAATATTTTCTTGATTGCTAAACATAGGCAAGTCTAAAAAATCTGGATCAGTATTTGTAGCTATGTTTTTAAAAGAGGATATACTCAAGTAAGATGTTTGACTTATGTCTTCATATCCCTGTTGCCCTTCTTTAATAATCTTTTATAAAGAAAAACGTAGGATGAACAAAGTGTTTATGCTATTGAAAATTTCTATTATTACAATATACTAAGTAAGTTGGATACAAATTAGGTTTTATTAGTTTTACAGCCTGACCGGGATATGCAAACAATGTGGTGCAGGGCATTCAGGTTGCGCAGGCAGAAAGGGGAAAAATGAAAATTACATATGCATATACATATATTGCTAGGACTGTCTTTGTGTAAAAAATACTGAAATATGACTTTCATTTCAGTGTTGTCTGTGTGAGTGTTTTATGAAGGTTTCTGGTCCCTGGTGGAAGACCTGAGAGATAGAGGCTATCTGAGGAGGGAGAAAGACACACACAGAGAGAGAGAGAGAGAGAAAGAGGAGAGAGAGAGAGAGAGAGAGAGAGAGAAAGAGAAAGAGAGAGTAAATAGATGGCTAAATATAGAAATGTCGTGGATGAGTTATCAGTGGGCTTCTAGTCCTCTGCTTTACAGTCATAGGGTTATTATTTATTGATTATGTCTCCTTCAAGGATTCTGATGTCAGTGACATGGTATCCCTGGGACAACACTTTTTGTAGAGGCACGGTCTTGCTCTATTGGCCAGCCTGGAGTACAGTAGTGTGATCTTGACTCACTGCAGCTTCAAGTCCTGGGCTCAGGTGATCCTCCTACCTAAGCCTCTTGATTAACTTGAGTACAGGTACACACACCATGCCTGGCTATTTTTATTTTTATTTTTGTAGAAACAGAGTCTTGCTATATGGTGCAGACTGATTTTGCTCTTGGCCTCAGATGATCCTGCTGCCTCAGCCTCTTGAAGTGCTCAGGTTACACATGTGAGCCACTGCACCCAGCCCAGAGGGACATTTTGTTAGTAGAAATCTTATTTTTTTTTTTCTGTTTGTTCCTCTTCTGAAGTAAATAATACACATATTGTATTTAAGATTTTACGAAATGAAAGATGACGAGAGACAGCATTTGAAAAAGGATAGATTAATCAGTGGGTCCAATTTAAAATAGTTCTTCATCTTCACCAAAACACCTGAGTTTCTTTTAGAACAAATACTATAACTGGTCCAATCAGGAAAAAGTTTAATGAGTTATAGGAATGCTACATCTGCTAAATGAAATAAACAGATTTTTAAAATATTTAGAATGTCAGATGATCAAAATTAGTTTTTCTTTAAAATGAAAAAAGTTTAGACATTTTTTGATCTTCCTTCTGTTTATAATAAAATAAATGTGACCTTATTATTTGCTCATTTATTTACTCTTATAATTCAACAAACATTTATTGTCTTCTAATTACCTACCACAGTAAGGAATTAGGATTTCACATATGAGTTTTGCAAGGATGCAAATATTCAAACCAGAGTTCAGTGTGGTAGGTAATTAGAAAACAGCAGTAAGTAGGAGATTGCTCATGTCCTCAAGTAGCTCATAGTCTGGGTCAAGAGGGAGGCAAATATGTAGACAATTAAGATAAAATGCCGCCAATCCTAATATGCAATAGAGTACAGTTATTACTGTTACTGATTATGTTTAGGCTACTTTTTGTTCATTTGCTAATTATACCATAACTGTGTATCTTTACCATCAACAGTCTCTAAGTAATTGTTATTAATTTATTATGGAGAGACAAGAGTGGATAGATTAACCCTTCCATGCAGATCTCAAAAATTCAAACACTCATTTTCTGTGTTTCACTCTAGTAGATATAGTTTTCAAGGATAGTATAGATTTCTTATATCACTGTTACAATCACCCAGTGCAAGTTGTGGGTGATAAAATTTTAAGGAAATGTTATTTTATGAAAACAATGAAAAATATTCCTTAGTTGCATGACCCTCCAAATGAAATCAAGGCAATATTGTTTATTTGGTGATGATGACTTTAATGACCAGTAAGTGCGTCATAAGAATTTATTTTCTAAGCAGAAGGTCTTCATGAGCCCCTTAAAAGGATTGAGGAAAAGGAAAGGAACTACTAGTCCACATTTAGCATAAGCAATCTTAAATTTTAGCCCTGAGAGATACAAAGGCATCACTCTCCCCATCCTGAATCTGCAGACCTGAGAATATGTAACTGGGTTTTGAACTGTAATTCACAATTTCAGTCTTGTTCATGATGGCAGGAAAAAGGATAAACAAACAAACAAACAATTCAGTACCTCTTTAAGATATGTTGTGGGAACCCTACTATAAGGTCAGCAAAGAACATTTGCCTGGTGTTGTGGATGACGCTATGGTTCCTTTCTGTGGTATGCCTACCTCAGCCACTGGCAAGGGGCAGGGAAGCGGATTGGCTTAAAGTGTTCATTACATATCCCCAAAACTTGCTTTAGGAGCCCATCTCCATTTCTGTTTTTAATGACTACCTTAGAAGTGCATACTGAACTTAAAAATATCTAAAGCCGATCAATGTTTGCCCTATCCCAAATACATAACTGAGAACAATTTAACTATTTAACAATTTAACTAACTACATGCTAGCTTCTACGTCGTGCATGTGCTGGAGCATGGTGGTTACTGCCTCATCCTGTTTGGACTGCTGTAACAAGCCATAAACTGGGTGGATTATAAAGCACAGAATTTTATTTCTCACAGTTTTGCATTCTGGGAAGGCCAAGATCAAGGCACCAGCAGATTTCTGTATCTGGCAAGGGAGGGCTGGCTTCCTGGCTCAAAGATGTGATAACAAAGAAAAAAGTAGTGATCATTCAAAGATGACTATCTTCTCTCTGTGTCTTCCCATTGTTTTTGTTTGTTTTTTATTATTATTATACTTTAAGTTCTAGGGTACATGTGTACAACGTGCAGGTTTGTTACATATGTATACATGCATTAGGAGATACACCTAATGTAAATGACGAGTTAATGGGTGCAGAACACCAACATGGCACATGTATACATATGTCTTCCCATTGTTAAATGGGCGAGGGATCTCTCGTGGGCCTCTTCTATAAGAATAGTGATCCCGTTCATGATGTAATCACCTCCCAAAGACCCTGTCTTCAAATACCATCACCTTAGGGGTTAGGATTTCACATATGAATTTTGCAAGGACACAAATATTCAAACCATACCAGTGACCTAAACAACTCACCACAGCATTAAGGAAGAAGAGGAGGGTGTGTTGTAGTTGTGTAGGCAAACATAGTGTCTGCTACAGTGCTGTGGCTTTAAGTAAGAAGTAATCTAAGTATTGAAGCATAGAAAGATTAGTCATAATGAGGAGATATATGGGAATGTAATGTATATTGGGCCTTGAAGAATAGGCAAGACGTCAGTGGCTGACTAGTACCTAATGGATACTCAGGAAAAGTTACTGAAAATAAAATAACAGATAGGTTACACAGAAATGAGAACTACAAATAGTGTTACACTGGAGATGGAGAAAATAATTTGAGAATGATGTGTTTCTCTGGAGCCTGAGATGCCTTGGAGGTGTGGTAAGTGGTGGGTGTGTAATGGTAGAGAGGATCAAATTGTGAAGAACTTTGAATACTAAGCTGAGAGATTTGAACTTCCCTTTTTAGGCTATCAGAAGAAATGGTTTTGTTGAAGAACAGGGTCATTTACTGGTCCATATTTTAGGAAGAGAATGGTCATAGAAGCATGCACAGTATGTTGAAGGAGAGATTGAAGGCAATCCCTCCTTGAAGGAATTTTGTTATTTTTTAGTTGGAGATATTTTGTTATTTCTCAAACACAAAACTTTAGAGATATGTATTTTCTCAGACTTAGAGAGTGCCTAATTTTTTTTTCTGCTTGATGGATTAATAGAAAGCATGTTGCTCTCTTACCACTACTTTTTTCTTTGTTATCACTCTGGGTAGGAGTGGGAATAGGGTTACCTGTGCACTTGTGTGCAAAGAAAACCTTTAAATCATCCCAATGCTCTTTATTTGAAAGATATATTATCGTTTGCCCCTGAGCACAAGCTGTGGGAGAAACAAAATGACCAATTTCAATATTGCTGACATTATAGACATTTATATTGAACAAACCAAAGAATAACTTAAAGTGTTAAGTGTCCATTCTGTTAAGAAGAGATGACCTTTCTCTTTTTTCTTCGTGTTGAACAGGGAAATTTTACATGTGACCTGAGAAGAGGAGAGACCAATATTGCATCAGATCTAGAAATAATCATACCATTCTGCTAGAGATATGCCATAATAAAATAACTTTCCTGAATAGGTAAAGGCTTACATTGAATCATATAGGGATTCATACAAGGAAGTGTTAAGACTCTTCTATCAAGTGACCACAGATAGTTAGCTAGTGTATTAGTCCATTCTCATGGTGCTATAAAGAACTGCCTGGCCGGGCGCGGTGGCTCACGCCTGTAATCCCAGCACTTTGGGAGGCCGAGGCGGGCGGATCACAAGGTCAGGAGATCGAGACCACGGTGAAACCCCGTCTCTACTAAAAATACAAAAAATTAGCCGGGCGCGGTTGTGGGCGCCTGTAGTCCCAGCTACTCGGGAGGCTGAGGCAGGAGAATGGCGTGAACCCGGGAGGCGGAGCTTGCAGTGAGCCGAGATCGCGCCACTGCACTCCAGCCTGGGCGACAGAGCGAGACTCCGTCTCAAAAAAAAAAAAAAAAAAAAAAAAAAAAAAAAAAAAAAAAAAAAAGAACTGCCTGATGCCAGATGTGGTGGCTTATTCCTGTAATCCTAGCACTTTGGGAGACCAAGATGGGCGGATCACCAGAGGTCAGGAGATCGAGACCAGCTTGGCCAGTCTGGTAAAAACCCATCCCTACCAAAAAAGAAAATGATCTGGGCATGGTGGCATGTGCTTGTAATCTCAGTTACTTTGGTGGCTGAAGTGGGAGAATTTCTTGAACCTGGGCGGTGGAGGTTGCAGTGAGCCAAGATTGTACCACTGCACTCCAGTCTGGGTGACTGACAGAGTTAGACCCTGTCTGAAAAAAAAGAACTGCCTGAGACTGGGTAATTTATAAAGGAAAGAGGTTTAATTTACTCAGTTTCACAGAGCTGGAGAGGCCTCAGGAAACTTACAGTCGTGGCAGAAGGGGAAGCAAACACATCCTTCTTCACATGTCGGCAGGAAGGTGAAGTACTGAACAAAAGAAAGAGAAGCCCCTTATAAAACCATCAGGTCTTGTGAGAACCCACTCACTATCATGAGAACGGCATGAAGGCACCCACCCCCATGATCCAATTACCTCCCATCTGGTCCCTCCAATGACATGTGAGGATTATGGGAACTATAATTCAAAATGTGATTTGGGTGGGGACACAGCCAAATTATATCATTCTGCCCCCTGGCCCCCCTCCCAATCTCATGTCCTCACATTTCAAAACACAGTCATCACTTTCCAGCAGTCCCCTAAAATCTTAACTCATTCAAGCATTAACCCAAAACTCCAAATCCAAAGTCTCATCTGAGACAAGGCAAGTCCCTTCTGACTATGAGCCTGTAAAATCAAAAGCAAGTTAGTTACTTCCTAGATACAATGGGGGTACAGGCATTGATTAAATACAAATGGAGAAATTGGCTTAAATATAGGGGCTATAGGACCCATGTAATTCCAAAATCCAGTGGGGCAGTCAAATCGTAAAGTTCTGAAATGAACCCCTTTGACTCCATGTCTCACTTTCTGATCATGCTGATGCAAGAGGTGGGCTCCTGTGGCCTTGGGCAGCTCTGCCCCTGTGGCTTTACAGTGTACAGCCCCACTGTCAGCTGCTTTCAATGGCTAGCATTGAGTTTCTGTGGCTTTTCCAGGTGCACAGTGCAAGCTGTCGACGGACCTACAATTCTGGGGTCTGGAGGACAGTGACCCTCTTCTCACAGCTCCACTAGACAGTGCCCCAGTGGGGACCCTCTGTAGGGGATTCAACTCCACATTTCCCTTCTGCATTGCCCTAGCAGAGGTTCTTCATGGGGGCTCCGCCTGTACAACAGACTTCTGCCTGGAGATACAAGGGTTTCCATAGATCCTCTAAAATCTAAGTGGAGATTCCCAAACCTCAATTCTTGTCTTCTGTGCATCCACAGGGCCAACACCACATGGAAGCCACCAAGGCTTGGAGCTTACATTCTCTGATGCAACAGCCTGAGCTGTACCTTTACTCCTTTTAGCCACAGCTGGAGCTGCTGGGATGCAGGGCACTAAGTACCTAGGCTGGACACAGCATGGAGACCCTGGGCTGGGCCCATAAAATCATTTTTCCCTCCTAGGCCTCCATGCCTGTGATGGGAGGGCTGCTGTAAAGGTCTCTGACATTCCCTGGAGACATTTTTCCCATTGTCTTGGTGATTAGCATTTGGCTCCTTGTTACTTATGCAAATTGCTGTAGCTGGCTTGAATTTCTCTTCAGAAAGTAGGGTTTTCTTTTCTGCCGCATTATCAGGCAGCAAATTTTCCAAAGTCTTATGCCCTGTCACCTCTTGAATGCTTTGCCACTTAGAAATGTCTTCCACCAGATACTCTAAATAATCTCTCTCAAGTTCAGAGTTCCACAGATATCTAGGGCAAGAGCAAAAAGCCTCCAGTCTCTTTCCTAATGTATAGCAAGAGTGACATTTAATCCAGTTCCCAACAAGTTCCTTATCTCCGTCTGAGACCACCTCAGTCTGGACTTCATTATCCATATCACTATCAGCATTTTGGTCAAAGCCATTCAACAAGTCTCTAAGAATTTCCACACTTTCCCAAATCTTCCTGTCCTCTGAACTCTCTGTGTCTCTAGGATGTTTCAAACTTTCCCACATTTTCCTGTCTTCTTCTGAGCCCCCCAAATGGTTCCTACCTCTGCCTGTTACCCAGTTCCGAAATTGGTCCCACATTTTTGGGTATCTTTACAGCAGGACCCCACTACTCCCAGTACCAATTCTCACGCTTCTATAATATGGAACTGCCCAAGACTGGGTAATTTATAAAGGAAAGAAGTTTAATTGACTCACAGTTCTGCAGGGCTGGGGAGGACTCAGGAAACTTACAATCATGGTAGAAGGGGAAGCAAACACGTCCTTCTTCAGGTAGGGGCTGAAAGAAGTGCCTAGCAAAAGGGGAAAGAGCCCCTTATAAAACCATCACATCTTGTGAGAACTCACTATCACAAGAAGAATCAAATAGATGCAATAAAAAAATGATAAAGGAGAAATCACCACTGATCCCACAGAAATACAAACTACCATCAGAGAATACTATAAACATCTCAATGCAAATAAACTAGAAAATCTAGAAGAAATGGATAAATTCCTGGACACATATACCATCCCAAGACTAACCCAGGAAGAAGTTGAATCCCTGAATAGACCAGTAACAGGTTCTGAAATTGAGGCAATAATTAATAGCCTCCCAACCAAAAAAAGTCCAGGACCAGACGGATTCACAGCCGAATTCTACCAGAGGTACAAAGAGGAGCTGGTATCATTCCTTCTGAAACTATTTCAATCAATAGAAAAAGAGGGAATCCTCCCTAATTCATTCTGTGAGGCCAACATCATCCTGATACCAAAGCCTGGCAGAGAGACAACAACAAAAGAATTTTAGATCAATATCCCTGATGAACATCAATGCAAAAATCCTCAATAAAATACTGGCAAACCGAATCCAGCAGCACATCAAAAAGCTTATCCACCACGATCAAGTTGGTTTCATCCCTGGGATGCAAGGCTGGTTCAACATACACAAATCAATAGACACAATCCATAATTTAAAGAGTACCAAAGACAAAAATCACATGATAATCTCAATAGATGCAGAAAAGGCCTTCAACAGAATTCAACAGCGCTTCATGCTAAAAACTCTCAATAAACTAGGTATTGATGGGACGTATCTCAAAATAATAGCTATTTATGACAGACCCACAGCCAATATTGTACTGAATGGGCAAAAATTGGAAGCATTCCCTTTGAAAACTGGCACAAGACAGGGATGCCCTCTGTCACCACTCCTATTCAACATAGTGTTGGAAGTTCTGGCTAGGGCAATCAGGCAAGAGAAAGAAATCAAGGGTATTCATTTAGGAAAAGAGGAAGTCAAATTGTCTCTGTTGGCAGATGACATGATTGTATATTTAGAAAACCCCGTCGTCTCAGCCCCAAATCTCCTTACATGGATAAGCAACTTCAGCAAACTCTCAGGATACAAAATCAATGTGCAAAATTCACAAGCATT
Organism: Macaca thibetana thibetana; assembly: GCF_024542745.1. NCBI lineage: Eukaryota > Metazoa > Chordata > Mammalia > Primates > Cercopithecidae > Macaca > Macaca thibetana. The sequence goes on from NC_065582.1 coordinate 32,952,789, forward strand.
CCTGTACACCAATAACAGACAAACAGAGAGCCAAATCATGAGTGAACTCCCATTCACAGTTGCTTCAAAGAGCATAAAGTACCTAGGAATCCAGCTTACAAAGGATGCAAAGGACCTCTTCAAGGAGAACTACAAACCACTGCACAACGAAATAAAAGAGGACACAAACAAATGGAAGAACATACCATGTTCATGGATAGGAAGAATCAATGTTGTGAAAATGGCCACACAGACCAAGGTAATTTATAGATTCAATGCCATCCCCATCAAGCTACCAAGGACTTTCTTCACAGAATTGGAAAAAACTACTATAAAGTTGATATGGAACCAAAAAAAGAGCCTGCATTGCCAAGACAATCCTAAACAAAAAGAATATGCTACCAGACTTCAAACGATACTACAAGGCTACAGTAACCAAAACAGCATGGTACTGGTACCAAAATAGAGATATAGACCAATGGAACTGAATAGAGCCCCCAGAAATAATATGACACATTTACAACCATCTGATCTTTGACAAACCTGACAAAAACAAGAAATGGGGAAAGGATTCCCTATTTAATAAATGGTGCTGGGAAAACTGGCTAGTCATATGTAGAAAGGTGAAACTGGATCCTTTCCATACACCTTATACAAAAATTAATTCAAGATGGGTTAAAGACTTAAAACCATAAAAACCCTAGGAGAAAACCTCAGGCCGTAGGCATGGGCAAGGACTTCATGACTAAAACACCAAAAGCAATGGCAACAAAAGCCAAAATTGACAAATGGGATCTAATTAAACTAAAGAGCTTCTGCACAGCAAAAGAAGCTACCATCAGAGTGAACAGGCAACCTACAGAATGGGACAAAATTTTTGCAATCTACCCATCTGACAAAAGGCTAATGTCCAGAATCTACAAAGGACTTAAACAAATTTACAAGAAAAAATCAAACAACCCCATCAAAAAGTGGGCAAAGGGTATGAACAGACACTTCTCAAAAGAAGACATTTACGCAGCCAACAGACACATAAAAAATGCCCATCATCACTGGCCATCAGAGAAATGCAAATCAAAACCACAATGAGATATCATCTCACACCAGTTAGAATGGCAATCATTAAAAAGTCAGGAAACAACAGGTGCTGGAGAGGATGTGGAGAAATAGGAATGCTTTTACACTGTTGGTGGAGCTGTAAACTAGTTCAACCATTGTGAAAGACACTGTGGCGATTCCTCAAGGATCTAGAACTAGAAATACCATTTGACCCAGCCATCCCATTACTGGGAATATTCCCAAAGGATTATAAATCATGCTGCTGTGAAGACACATGCACACGTATGTTTATTGCAGCACTATTTACAATAGCAAAAACTTGGAACCAACCCAAATGTCCATCAATGATAGACTGGATTAAGAAAATCTGGCACATACACACCATGGAATACTATGCAGCCATAAGAAAGGATGAGTTCATGTCCTTTGTAGGGACATAGATGAAGCTGGAAACTGTCATTCTGAGCAAACTATCGCAAGTACAAAAAAACCAAACACCACATGTTCTCACTCATAGGTAGGAATTGAACAATGGGAACACTTGGACACAGGGTGGGGAACATCACACACCAGGGCCTGTCGTGGGGTGGGGAGAAGGCGGAGGGATAGCATTAGGAGATATACCTAATGTAAATAACGGGTTAAGGTGTGCAGCACACCAACATAGCACATGTATACATATGTAATAAACCTGCATGTTGTGCACATATACCCTAGAACTTAAAGTATTAAAAAAAAAAAAAACCCCGCATGAGAGTAACTGCCCCATGTTGGGAGAAAAGCTGAGTGTTGGGAGAGAAACTGAGGCAGGGCTTGCATGTCTGACATAATGCATGTCTTGGAACATGTCTGGGGTCCAGGGTCTGAAACCCCCATGGCCTTTGGAATGTGTCTAGACTTGCTGGCTCCTTGCTTGTAGCACTCCCATTATCTCAAGTAGTGTATGTTTCAAAGAAAATGCTAAACCATCACAGCTGTAGCTCATTCGCTTGATACACCACTTCCTTTCAACCCCCACAGCCCTACCATCTGTTTCTTTGTTTGATCACCAGTAAATAGTGTGGGCTTCCATAGCTCGGGGCCTTCGTAGCCTCCATACTAGCATTGGCCCCCTGGTCCCCCTTTATCTCTTAACTTGTCTTTTCTCATTCCTTTGACTCTTCCGGACTTCGTAGCCCCCATGACCTGGTGTTGGGTCTGATCACCCCAATAGCCCCGATGATTCAATTACTTTCCACCCATTCCCTCTCACAACACATGGGGATATGGAAACTAAAATTCAAGATGATTATTTGGGTGGGAACACAGCCAAATCATATCAGCAAGTGACTGTAACTAGTAAAAAAAAAAAAAAATAAAAAAAAGGAAATGTTTAGATTATGATAGTGAAGATTTTAGGCATAGACTTTATTTAGTATCTAAAATGATGCTGTCAGATCTCTGTTGGCATTTTTCTGTACCTCTGTCGATTTCTCTGTTGATTTTTCTGCCTCTGTAGATTTGCTTGCTACTAGTTGACTTCATTCTCTATCAGGCTGTCCTCGTAAGATAGCAGAGAAAGTCATGGAAGTGTCATGATATTTAGCACTTAAATGATCTTTGAAAGAGACAAAAACTTTTCTGCAGGAGCTCTGGGAAGAATTGTTATTGGCCTGGTTTGGATCAAGTATCCATATGCGAGCCAATTGCCATAGCAGGAACTAGGAATACGTGTTACTCTGATTGGCAAGATTTGGGTTACATGCCCATCCTGAGAGCCAGCTGTTGTCCTATGATTGTTGCAGAAATGGCCCCTGAAAGCAAAACGTTCTTTTTTCTTTAGGAGGAGGAAGAGGTACTGCTGGTACAGAAATAACCATCTCTACTGTTAGTGTTTAGGACAGATAAGCATTGACAGGCAGCTTTCAAATTTAGTTACTGTTTTTACTACGTGCACTTCTGGCCACAGAGTAAAGTTCTCTTTAGAGTGAAGATTTTGCCAGTGCCCTTTCCAGCAACTCTTTTGAATGTAGTTCGTCCAGTGGCATAATTTATAGCTTTGTTGTCCTTTGCACTCTGTAGCAATTACTTTTGTAACTTAAAAAAAAAAAAAAAAAATCATTCCCAAGAGAGCTTAAAATAGAGGGTGGGGATCTGACCAAGTCTGAGATCAAGGGATTCTGCTCTTGGCTAATGAGATGTTTTGGTTTTATATTTTGAAATGTTCAAAATCAACATTCCAAGTAGAGGAAGAATGTGTCCTGTAACTCCCAAACTCCTGTCTGGCTCAACCACTGTCTCACCAACCCTTTACCTATTTTCCTGCATTTTATCCTCTCCTCTTCTACTGACAGCACCTCTCTCTCTTCTATAGCTTTAATTCTCTAGCTTGTCTGTTTGATATTGCACAAAGATCACTTTCCTGCATCAATTAGAAGAGTTTACGCTCTATGAGGATTTGGGGGATTTTGGAATGCCATTTTTTGTGTCATGCCCTTACTTTCCTTAATTGCCTTGATGCCACTGAAGTAATGATGCAGTCTTTTATTTGAGTCTTCCAGTTGGCACAATGACTTAAATATGGACAATTTCTAGAAACAAAGAAATATTCGGTTACTATCTGGCTAGCTAACTAGTTATCCTATTGTAGCATTTACCAGGGGGAAAAGAAAACAGCAATGGCAATAGAACACTAATTATTATTATCAAGACAGAGTCTCATTCTGTCACCAGGCTGGCATGCAGTGGCGCGATCTCAGCTCACTGCAGCCTCCAACTCCCTGGTTCAAGGGATTCTTCTGCCTCAGCCTCCCAAGTAGCTGGGATAACATGTATGTGCTACCATGCTTAGCCTAGAACACTAATTATTAAAAATAAAGGACTTCTAACTGTATAAATTTAAAAATACACTGTAATAATTCTGTGTTGGCCTTTCTGGTTTCAACCTCATCGTTTTGTTTAGATATACCTCTAATATTAAAATATTAATATCATGTTGCTATATGAGCTTTCAAATAACATTTTCTGAAATTCACCTGACCTTGTTAATTCTTGACCCTTGGAGTACTAGATTCTGCTCAGGTTCCAGCTGTCTTTATGGAACAACCTCCCAGTCTTTAAATAGGCTATCTCTTCAGGCTTTTATAATACAGGCAGATTCTGACTTAAAATTTATTCCTAACTGACTGATTGTTTTCATTGTTATTTTATTTCCCCTCTAAGGTTTTTGTCACAATGACTAAAAAAGAAAATCTTTTACAAAGAATATTTATTGTTTTCCTATACAGTCAAGAAAGGTTAAATTAACATTTAACAAACTCCTTCCAAGTTAAATGTAAAGAGATTTCATTGCATTTGATTCACATGTAAAAGTACAGAATGGAAGTAAGGACTACCTTCCCAATTTCATGTAGGTCATATTTACACCTTCATTTTCAGCAGAAGATATGAATATTGTGTCCTAGTCAGTGTTTACTGTAGGTAAGGCAGCATAACTGTGAGTCTCAGGAGGATGATTCTGTGAAGGCAGAGGCAAGTATTATCATTAACCGAAACTTTTGGAAAGAAAAAGAATAAGGGTTTTCAGTTGGCACATAGACTATTTCTTAGAAAATAAAGAGAAAGTTATTAGATTAAAATATGTAAAGAAAAATGTTATGAAAAGATCCTCATTTAAATGTAACATTTTATTAAGTTAAATCCAGGGGAAAACCGTACCTTAATCTAGTGCAATGCTCTAAAGCAGGGTTTATGTAGTTGTGACTTGCCTACAGATTCACTGAAACTGATTGTTGGTCATGGTGGATGTTCATATAAGCCATCCCCTGGCTTAAGAACAATTGATGAGACCTCTTTGTATTCAATATTCGTGCAAAGGTGAGAAATGAAGGAGGAGGCCAGAGGTTCCTGCTCCTGTGGAGTAAACTTGTCCTCTGTGAACTCTGTTTCAGAGCACTAGATTGTGTCATACTTCTTATGTATACTTCATATGTAGATATAGAAATATGTTCTTGCCTAGAATATTGTATACCTTCCTTAATTTTTGTCAACAACATGTTTTGGTTATTAGTACACAGAGGTTTATGTTCCTGTTCCCAGTAATTAAAATCCCACAGGAGACTCTGAGGAAAAGAGATCGTTCTTCATGCATCAAGGTAAAATCCTGAATGCATTTTTCAGTACACAAAGTATTGGGATTACTAGTTTGGAAAATGAAGAGATGTTCTCCAGGTACCATACTTATCACTTAGATTTTTTGGTAGGACAAGTTGGCAGCGTATTTACATGAGAGAGTTAAACTGACTGGTAAAAACACTGGTTTGTGATGTTTCCAGTTCAGTTCTATCACTTACTACTAGGAATATTGCCCTGGTTAAATTATTTTGCCTATTTTATCATTGTGTGCTTAAAATATAATAGGATTTTAAAATATAATAGGATTGGGTTATTCTTAAAATACAGTGGGATTGGGTTATTGGATTAAAATAAAGGGGTTGAGTTCCAGATGAAGATTCAGATCTCTTCCAGCACTAAAAGATCTGGTTCCCAGGATTATCCACAAATACACAGAGACACTAACTTTTTTTTGCATTCATCCAAGCATATGTTTATAAAAGTTCTTTTCAAAATACTAAAGTTTAAATAATCCGATTCAGATTTCTTAAAATGTTGACTTATGTATGATCCCTTGGATTAAAATTCATTTTTAACTTGGCTGAACTAATTGACATTCCTAGCGACATTGAATAGGAGTTCCCTTTTGTCTGCAGCATCTATTATTTTGTACTTTTTAATAATAGCCAGTCTGACCGATGTGAGATGGTTTTCATTATCTCATGATTTTCATTTGCATTTCTCAGATGATTAGTGATGACATTAGTTTTAAATGGTAAATGCTTAAACTGCCGATAAACTCCATTTGTCATCCATTTAAGAAAATCCATTTTCTGAAAGTGCCACTTCTGTAGCAGCCCTCTCCGACCCCATCTCACACCTCTTCTAAATGAGTAATGTAACATTTTACCTAGTCCCATTCCTTCATATTTTTGAGCTTTGAGAATTTTTTAAAAATTAAATTTAATATGACAAAAATTTTACTACTTAAAAATCTATCAAGCTGTTCAGTTGTGTGTTTTCGTTTTTTTTTTTTTGACATTTTCAGACTCTTAACTATATGACTCAAGACCATGAAAAATTGCTCATTGCAATGGAACCCAGCATTCTTTTGATTCAACATGCTACTGACACCTATGAAGTAGCAAAGGACTTTCTATTACCCATAATGCATTTTGAAACTTCAGTGCCCAAAGATTTTTTGCCCCCAAAACAGTTATTCCTCTTGGCTGTTTGAAGGACTTTGCAAATGTTTGAATAAATTTTGAAATCTCAAGTAAGCTTTTCTTTCTCTCTGCTGAGAGACATAGATTGCTTCCCCATATGGCAGCTGATTTAACCCCCTACTCCTTTCTCACCAGAAATCTCACCAGAAACCCCACGCGCTAACTTCAAAAACATTGTCTACTTCTTGACCTTTCTATCTGTAGCGCTCCATCTCAGTCTGTCAGTTTGAATAAGCAAGCTAGTTCATGATATCAAAATATTTGTGTAAATGGAACCAGTCATAATTTATTGCTTCTAAAATTATTTCATAGGATTGTGGTAGGCACTGTTTTTGCTGAGGTATTGGGGTTAATCTCAGTGGAAATGAGGCCTGCACTGTATGTTATCTTAGTGTATTTTGAGAAAAATACTCAAATTGCAGTTTACCTACTATTTATCTGGATTAAGAACATCGAAAAAAGTGACTATAATAGTTTGATATCATGCTGCAAATTCTTCTCTTTAGAGCTTAACAGTATTCAGATACTTGTTTATATGTCTCAAGATCTGTAATATGAGGACTTTCCCAAGTGATAAAAATGAAGGTTCAAAATTATATTCCAAGTTTTCTGTGTAGTGTACAAAGAAAGAAAAAGAGAAGTTATGAAATGAAGGAGGGAAGTAGTGAGTAAGGAAGGAAGAAAGAAGGGGGGGAAGAAGATACCTCTCAATGTTTCAGGCTATTTGCACTGTGTTCATTTTCTGATGCTCTCAAGTTATTGAGAGCCTGGGTAGAGAACCCAAGCAAATAGTTGCTATATAATAAATGCTACCATATGTTGACTCTTACTATTTGCCAAACCTTGAACTAGGTTGGTTTTCCACAACTCTAATCTTTACAGCAGTCCTTCAAAGAGTAGGTATCATTATTCCGTATTTTACAAGGAAGCTTACAGGCTGAAAGAGGATATAAAAATTATCTAAGTTTACAGAGCAAGTAAATGGTAGAGATGGTATTCACACCTTTGCTCATAAGATATGCTATTATATAAGAATAAAATTGTCACTTTTTCTATTAGCTGTCAAATTATTTGCTAGGCAAAACAAAAAAATTACCATCTTCCCTGTTCATCATAAAACTAAATAAAAACAACACCTTGTTAAAGAGTGTAAATTATTAAGTAATGTAAGTATAATCACATGAATAATTTACTCTTATTTGATGATTTTGACAATAAAGTGTGTGGTTTATGGCACATGACTCCATCCCAAAACTTTGCAAACAGGAATTTATGGTCCTCAAATATTTTAAGATTGGTGCAAAGTTAAAGTTTATTCTCTCTGTTTCATTGTACAGCAGTTAGATTGCATGAGCATTTACTCTCCTATAGTTACAGATTTAATATGTGCTTATTGCATATCCCCTACTAAAAGAAGCCCGAGTTACACAGTAGAAGCATTAACATAGTCTCTGCCTCAGCGAACCTTTTAACTAGCCAGAGATAGCTATGCTTGTGAAACAAGAAAGAAACAAAATCTTATTAAATCAAATGCTGTGTTGTGAAGAATTAAGCATATTTGCAAAAAGTAGAAGTCTGAACAGAAATGCACAGCCTGGTGGATGCCATCAGCAGGCCTGCTGCCAAGAAACTTCAAAAGTTGATGTTTGCCTTCAGGAATTCACCACTTGAATATGGCCTTTTGCTGGAATGACTCAAAATCTGATTTGAACAGTACATTAAACAGTGATCAGTTTCTCAATGACAGATCCACACGAACCAAACTCTCAAAATACCAACCTGTAAGCCAGAATTAAATGGATTACATTTAACTGAAAAGTATAAGTCGTCCCCCAGGGGACAGCCAGTCAGAGTATTGGTTGCAGGACCGCCCACATACACCCAAATCCTCATACACTGTAGTCCAGCAGCAGGTCCTGCAGACCGACATACAGGAAAAGTCGGCCCTCTGTATACATGGGTTTTGCATTCCTGAAACACTGTATTTTGCAAGTTTGGTTGAAAAGAATTCCACATAATACTGGACCCATGCAGTTCAAACGCCTGTTGTTCAGGGGTCAACCATATACTACTAAAAATCCTGATTAAAGAAAATAATGGCCATTGATGGTTTTGTATGTGGTATATGTGGCTTATATACCACTTGTGTTTTCAGAAAGTGGCATAGGCCTGGCATGGTGGCTAAAGCCTGTAATCCCAGCACTTTGGGAGGCCGAGGCGGGTGGTTCACAAGGTCAGGAGTTCAAGGCCAGCCTGGCTCATAGGGTGAAACCCTGTCTCTACTAAAAATACAAAAATTAGCCAGGCATAGTGGCAGGTGCCTGTAATCGCAGCTACTCAGGAGGCTGAGGCAGGAGAATCACTTGAACCCGGGAGGCGGACGTTGTGGTGAGCCGAGATCGTGCCATTACACTCCAGCCTGGGCGACAAGAGCAAGACTCCATCTCAAAAAAAAAAAAAAAAAGCATGTAAAATGAGGCCTGTTTTTAAGAAAGATAAGCCTTGAAGTGGTGTGGAGAAATAGCTCATGGAGAGAGGAGAAGAAAGAGTATTGGCTGTAGACGCCTTATGGGAGACAACTGGAATAATTTCTAGTATTAAGTTAATGAGGACCAGTGATAATGGCATTTCCATATTAAGAGAGAAAATAGAAAAAAAAATTTTAAAAGACAAAACTATTTGAAGTAGCAGTTTATAGGATGGGGTATGTGTAATAACTAGACCATGGAATTAAAACCCAGCAAGTTGCATAACCTGTGTAAACTAGTGTGCCAAATGTATACAGCAAATCAGAGTGCTCACTATGGGAATGGTGAGCCTGTGAGAAGATGAAGGATTGACATTTTAATAAGGTTTGAAAAATTGTGTCTAATTTATTGCTCAAAATACAGTCTACTGTCCTTGTTTTTAAAAAGCCAGTTGCATTTTTTTTTTCTTTTTTCAAGAGACAGTATCGGCCAGGTGTGGTAGCTCACATCTGTGATCCCAGCACTTTGGGAGGCCGAGGCGGGTGGATCACTTGGTCAGGAGTTGGAGACCAGCCTGACCAAAATAGGGAAACCCCGTCTCTACTAAAAATACAAAAATTAGCTGGGCGTGGTGGCACATCCCTGTGGTCCCAGCTGTTCACGAGGCTGAGGCAGGAAAGTTGCTCAAACTCAGGAGGTGGAGGTTGCAGTGAGTCGAGATCACACCACGGTACTCCAGCCTGCGGGATGGAGCAAGACTGCATCTCAAAAAAAGACTCCATCTCATTATGTTGTCTAGGCTGGCATCAAACTCTTGGACTCAAGGGATCCTCTGCCTCAGCCTCCCAACTGGCTGGGAATACCGGCATGTACCACTGCACCTAGCTAAATTTTTAGAAAATTAGGTAAACTTGTATTTAATGTGAATAGCCACAATTAGAGAAAATTGAAAAAATGTTCAAGAGTACAAATATTGGTTATATAGGGATATTTCAACAGCACAAGTGTAATTTTGACTAGTTGATTGCCTACTCTGTGCGTATTTGTATATGAATATGTATTTTACTCTATTATGTATGTGTGAATTCACTCCTCTGTCTATCCTTCCATCACTCAATGGACTATATGACCATATTTTTCTCTGTGTACGGAGGAAATACCATGCTAAATATTGGGTATACAAAGATTATTAGATGGGCCTCTGGCCTCTGGAAAGCGTTGAGTAGTAAAGGGATAGGTATACAAAAACTACAATTCTAAACAGTCTTGGGTGTGGTAGGGACCATGCTGCAAACACATTGCAGTCTCCGCCTGTAGGACTCACAGAAGGCATCTCTGAGGAGGAATATGTAGCTGAAATCTGAAGGAGGAGTGAAGTGGGTCAAGTGAAGTGGAGAAGGTTATAGTATTGGTAGTAAATAACTTAATTCATCACATTTTTCTATATTGAGCATGGAATTTTTGTTTTAAAGAATTGCATGCTCAATATTTTCAAAGCCACCATTAGATAGTTTTTAAGAATATCCAATGAAATGTCCCACCGTATATGCTTGGAACCCATTAGTCATAACTTGGTTATATAAAGTACGTTCTTGACCTATGACAGGACTATTATTGCTGGAGCTGCTGCACCAAAAAATGTGATCATATTTGCCATCTGGTGAAATATACTGTCTCGCCCAGGTTGAGCTCCACAGATGACTAAATGACCAAAATGACTAAAGCCCTAAGCAGCCCACAATTACTCAGTTGCCCGAAGGTCCACATGTAGAATGGAAAGTTGTATTTCATCAGATCGCTGAACTGAAGTTTGTGGTGGGGGCAGGGAAAGGATGCACATTGCTTATCTTTTATTTTCCTTTGTAGTTTGAGGTATGTAAGTTCTCATATCAACCAAATGAAACAGTTTAATATTAATGCCATAGTGTCAGACAGTTGATAAGGTCTGAGGACATGAAGGTTTTTTTTTTTTTTTTAATGCAGTTCCTGTCTTCAAAAAGCTTATTTTTAGAATTGTATTTGCTGTATATTTTAAGACACTTAATTGTGTACTTTTCATATTTTAATTCTAATTTATATAAAAATACAAACAACTTAGTAATTGAAATCAGAGTAAGTAAATTGCTACAAATGGCCAATTGTTGGACCTCAGTTTTGCCTCTATGTGTAACAATTAACACAGCTTTTCAGATACATTTTTGAAGTCATGGGCCCTAATTTCTATTTGGTTCTATTAAATTACTGAAATAGTGCTAGTGGGAAGGTTCTCACACTGCCAAGTGGTTTGAGATTCTTGTACTTAATTTTTATTTTTGTTGTCTATAAGATTAATAAAATTGAGAAGTGATGCATGATTGATTCGTGGTGTTTGCAGAGAGGAATATTGAGGCTCAGTGAAATAAATGGGCAGATAAAAATTCTGAATATGTGAATATAACTCATGAGATAATAATAGCGTTTATTTAAAAGCGATCCTACCCCTTCTGTCAAGGAGAGAAAAATCTAAGAAATAACATATGGAACAAAAAGGGAAATAAAGTGAGTGATATATTTGAAACTGTTAAAAACTGCCAAATTTTCTGGTGACACAAGAGCCTATCAAAGGATATGGTAGGAATCCTAGATATTAAAGCACTTTAAAGGGGTAATTTTAACAGGATAAAGAAATAAATAAATAGAGAGCAAGAGGAAAATTTTAAAGTGAGAAAAAGAAAATAAAATAAACCTAAGGCCAAAAAATCCCTGCCTAGGGATATTGCCCAGGAAGGTAGATTTAGCCAAGTGGGCACTCAGCCTAGAATTTCTTATTTCTCTTTTCATGCTACAAAATATGAAGTAATCGCCTTAGCAGGACTTATTACAATGACGAAATCACCTAACAATCTGAAGTGCTTCCCTTTACATGAAGATATTTGTTTTGTTTTGCTTCTTGAGAAATGGCAGTCTTTTTTTTAATTCCTCGTTCAACAATCCATTTCTGTGAAAAATACAATCCTGTGTATTCCATAAACCCCTTGGCATTGGAAATGAGAGTGATGATCCTAGTAGATCATAAGAGTTAGAAAGTTGTTTTCCTACTTTTAACAATGATTGGAATAAGATGACTTCTATTTCTAATTTCTCAAATTCTAAATTTCTCATAATAGAAGTTAAATTATTTTTATTTTGTTCAATATCTGAAGTCTCAGAAGATATTAATGTCTATACTTCACTAGATTTCCATTAAATAGTTTGTTTTATTTTCCACAGAATCCCATTCTCTAGTGAAGATTGATTTTCTTAAAATTGCTAAATAAATTTTATTTTAAAAAATCGTATATACCCACTTTAGCTAATTCTGCCTCTGGAGTCTGCATTTTTTCCGGATATTTTTATATTGTTTAGAGTATTCCAAGAGGTTAATTTTATAGATTGATCATGAATATTCTTAAAGTAGATACAGGCTTACTTAGGAAGTAATATATAAATGAAAGTGATGTAAGTAGAATTTTACCTGTTCTATCTGTGCGTTAAATATACCACAAATGCACACATGTTAATTATATTTCCAGAATATAATTATATATACACACATATATATACACACATACATAATTACATATATACATATATATACACACACACATTAGTTTTATAATGATCACTGAAGAAAAGGTAGAAAAAGCAAAACAGCAGTCAAAATTTCTGATAGCTCTTTGAGTCATTCTTGTAACTTAAATTAGAAAACACAGGTAAATTTCTTTCCTAGAAAATCTGGAACACTAATGGAGTTTTCATTAGATAATTAAAACCTCTTCCACTTATTAAGCACGGTCTTGATGCCAAATCTCATCTGTCATTACTTCTTGAAACTGTTCTGATTGGCACTATATCTGATAAAAAGTAAAGGACGTAATTCATATCAGAAGAGTGAGATGGGTCACATGTCAGATGTATCCCAAAGTGTGCTTTTGTGTTCTAAATGGTGACCTTTTAAAGTGTGATTTGCGCTGCAAAATGTGTAAGAAAAAGGATTTTGTCTTGTTAGAAGGCGCTTGTGGTCTGCAGTAGTCAGAGATCTCCAGAGCCAGAGTGCTCCCTCACCCATCAGCACTTTGAAAGAGTTTTGTGAAAGTGACAGAATGAGGAAGAGGTGTTATATTATATAACATTTCCAGTGGAAGTAGCTTCATTTGCCTCAATGGGACGAGGCCCTCTCCTGATCTTTGGCTTGCATGTTCAGAGGAGAGGCCTTGCAAAGTCCAGGACTCCACTGTGTCGCACATTTGCTTTGCCTCTCAACACTCCCATATGTATATGTGTGTACTCTTGTTTCCTAATAGCAAATCTTTAAGGACCTCATCATACACTGGTGTTTTTAAACTTGGTTCCCATGGATTGAATGTTACTGGTAGAAACTTACTGTCTTTGGTGATAACAGTGCTGTATTGACCTTGGAAAATAATAAAATCTTCTGGCAATTGTAATAATGGGTGTGTGTGTGTATGTGTGTACATAAATGTGTATTACATAACATGTAGTCTAAGCTGCATATTTTTTGACATAACAGCACACATCAAGGTAAATGTGATTTTGTTCTTAAACCAGAAAAAAAAAAAGTAAGATTTTAAAAAATGGTCTTCTAGACCATTGGATTTAGTTTTTTATTTTGCTGAAGTGGAACCTGAAATCTAAGCCATTTTTATATTGAACACCTACTTCCTTAGAATCATCAGTCAGCAGTCAGCATTGAAATGCTCTGCTCATTTGTTTGCATTTGTCAAAGTACAAGTCTATCAAACTGTTCTTTTTTATTTTTTTTTTGAGATGGAGTCTCACTTTGTCACCCAGATTGGAATGCAGTGTGGTGTGATCTCGGCTCACTGCAACCTCCCCCTCCCAGGTTCAAGCAATTCTCCTGCCTCAGCCTCCTGAGTAGCTGGGACTACAGGTGCATGCCACCACACCCGGCTAATTTTTTGTATTTTTAGTAGAGAGGGGGTTTCACCATATTAGGCAGGATGGTCTTGATCTCCTGACCTCGTGATCCACCCGCCTTGGCCTCCCAAAGTGCTGGGATTACAGGCGTGAGCCACCGCGCCCAGCCAATCTGTTCTTACTAAAGGCAAATTTTGAATAATGAATTATGTTGAATAAACAGAATTTTTCTTAAACTTCAGAGAGTATTTCTTCAGATGCATCTGTAGGAAACCATTTCATTATAGAATAGATACTCACTAAGCATAAATGCTGAAAATACTTTTAAAATGCTCATATTTGGGAACTGTACCTGAAATTCTCTAATATCCTAAAAGGAACAATATTTTTATTTCACTTTGGTATATTCTAAAACAAACTCATTTTTTTCATTTTCACGGACATCACCAAGAGGTAAATTTATATATATAAATGGAGAATTAAAATGGCTTATGCTGCTAGTCAGCTATTTAAATATTTTCCTTTAAAATCAGGCTTGAAGTCATGGTATTGCTTTGATAAGCCTTTAATACATCCTTTTCAAATTTTATTATCATGCTACTTAAATGTTTCTCTCAGCTTTTTATAAATCCATATCCACTACCTTTTGCAAATGTAGCAATAATACAGTGTAGATAAAAGTTGAAAGAAGCTAACCTATAGTAAATCCTTTAAAGATGCCTTGATTAATTGTAAAATGATAAAAATTTGACTCATCTTCACCTTAAACAGAAAATAATTTCCTTTACAGTCACCAAAAATTGCAACGGCACGGTGGCTCATGCCTGTAACCGCAATACTCTGGGAGGCCAAGCTGGGTGGATCACCTGAGGTCAGGAGTTCAAGACTAACCTGGCCAACAGGGTGAAACCCTGTCTCTACTGAAAATACAAAAATTAGTCGAGCAAGGTGGCAGGTGCCTGTCATCCCAGCTACTCAGGAGGCTGAGGCGGGAGAATCTCTTGAACCTGAGAAGCAAAGGTTGCAGTGAGCCGAGATCATACCACTGCACTCCAGCCTGGGCAACAAGAGTGAAACTCCATGTTAAAAAAAATATATATATATATATATATACACACACACACACACACACACACACACGCACACACATACACAACTCAAAGCTGGATATGGTGGCTCCTGACTGTAATCCCAGCCCTTTGGAAGACCAAGGTGAGAGGATTGCTTAAGCCAGGGTTTGAACAGCAGCCTGGGCAATAAAGACCCCTTCTCTAAAAAAATTTGAAAAATTAACCAGGCCTGGTAGTGTGTTCCTGTAGTCCCAGCTACTTGGGAGGCTGAGGCAGGAGGATCCCTTGGGGCTAGGAGTTAAAGGTTGCAATGAACTATGATTGTACCACTGCACTCCAGTCTAGATGACAGAGTGAGACTGTCTTTAAAGAAAAAAAGGGGAAATTGCATAATCATACTAACATGGTCGTGACTTTTTATAGATATGTTTAAGCAACACTATTTAGCTATTCAAAGAACATAATTTGGTTGGTAGGAAAACAGTGTACCAAGAAGCAGCAACCTATAGAGTCTCTGCTGATAGAGCGTAAACTACGAGTTTCTTATACCTGGAACACTCTTGCCATTGGGTAGGTGAGAGAATATATTTATAGCCCTTCTTGCTTATATTATTATTATTATTAATTACTATTATTATTATTATTATTATTAGAGACAGGGTGTTGCTCCGTCAGAAAGTCTATAGTGCAGTGGTGAGATCATGGCTCACGGCAGCCTCAACCCCCGTTCTCAAGTGATCCTCCCACGTCAGCCTCCCCAGTAGCTGGGACTACAGGCCTCAACCTCCCATTCTCAAGTGATCCTCCCACCTCAGCCTCCCCAGTAGCTGGGACTACAGGCAGGCATCACCAGCCTGGAATTTTTTTTTTGTATTTTTTGATAGAAATGGAGTTTCACTATCTTTCCCAGGCTATTCTTGGAACTCCGGAGCTTAAGCAGTCTTCCCACCTTGGCTTCCCAAAGTACTGGGATTACAGACATGAGTCACCACACCTGGCCTTAAATTTTTGTGCCCTTAAAGTAAGCCTTAATGTGGACATTCCCATCTCTATATTCCTAGATACCCTAAACTCAGTAGTTGGAATGCATTTGAGGAGGACCTACCCTTTTCCTGCATCTGCCTACCTCTACTGTTTTCAAAGTAGAAGGGGAAATGGCAAAATGATAACCCATGAGGTAGAAATTTTACTTAAATCTAAATATGTTAATTTGATTTCTTAAATTTAATTTCTCAAATTTCCTTCAATAATGCAGTGATTCAGTTGTTGGCCCATGTATTAAGGCATTATGACTATGAACTGTTATTTAATTCTGACTAATTTAATAGTGACTCACTCTACATATGCTCTATAGATAGCCACATACCACAAGGCATCACACCCAGTAGGCCTAAATATTAATGAGGTTTTTATAAAACTTAATTACAAGAAAGTCTGTCGTGAAGAGTACAGAAAGCGGTCCTTAGAAGAGAGAGGACCATGAATAGTGTCCTTTGTCATGGAAGCCATCTCTCCGTTAACATAGTAGTATTCGATGCCTAGATCTTGGCATTATTTCAGTAACAGTACATTAGTATGAGGTGATGTTTCCATAAAAGTGCATATCTACACACAGATGGTAGCTGACTGAAGATAGGTAATCACATTTCAGGAACTGATCAGTCATAGGAAAGAAATACTGAGCCAGCTAGGTGAGCACTTTTTATACATGAATGTACTTAATCCTGTGGGTTACAAAATGCAGAAACAAAAATTAAGTACTCAATATTTTTGCTAGTTGTTGATGAATCTGTCTTCTACAATGAAGAGAACGAGTGTTAATTAAAGCAAACGTGTATATGTGTGTGTGTGTATATATATATATTTACATTGTTCTAGTTGGGTTAAATTCAGGACAGTTACTCCTACAGATACGAAGGGCAAAAACCTGGTTTCGGAGCCTCTTTAGTTGAAATTAGTGATCTTTGCTCACCGTGTAGCACAATAGGTTACTAAAATTTACTCCTACAGTCTAACGAAAACTTCGTACCCTTTGATCAACATCTTCTCGTTCCCCATCCATTCCAGCTCCCTTTAGTGTCTGGTAACCACCTTTGTAATCTCTGTTTCTATGAGAGCAACTTTTTTAGATTCCACATATAAGTGAGATCATTCAGTATTTGTCTTTCTTTGGCTGGCTTATTGCACCTTGCATAATGTCCTGTTCCGTTCATGTTGTCATGAATGAAAAATTTTCTTCTTTCTGAAGGCTGTATAGTATTCCAATGTTTATATATACTACACTTTCTTTATCCATTTATTTGTTGATGGACACTTAGGTTACTTGAATATCTTGGTTACTGTGAATACTGCTGAAACAAACAAGGAAGTGCAGATGTCTCTTCAACATATTGATTGCAGTGGATATATACTGAGTAGTGGTATTGCTGGGTCATATGGTAGTTCTGTTTTTAGTCTTTTGAGGAGCCTTCACAGTATTTTCCATAATGGCTGCACTAGTTTACCTTCCCACCAACAGTGTTCACAACATAACATTGTACCCCATAAACTCACACTATTGTATTTTTCAATTAAAATTTTTTTTTAAGAAGTAGTGATCTGTTCATGAGGAGCTTTGTGATCTGCTCTGCCACAGAGGTGAAGTCTTCCATAGGTTGCATGTATTGTTGCAATAATAGCAATAATCAGAATGGAACAAAACAAAACTATCACTTATTGAGTAACTTATTGTTAGGCACTATGCTAAACTCTTTATATACGTTCTCCCTCTGTTGAATCTTCGCAACAATCTTGTGAGTTAATGAATATTTTCCTCATTTTGCAGATAAGGGTCTGGATAGTTTAAATTAGAATTTTCAGAAGTGGATAATGAATAGTCACATTTTATTTTATTTTTATTTTTAAACTTAGAGACAGAGTCTTGCTATGTTGTCCAGGTGGGTCTTGAACTCCTGACCTCAGGTGATCCTCTCACCTCCCTCTCCCAAAGTGCTAGGATTACAGGCATGAGCCAGCCTGTGCCTGGCCAGTAGTGACATTTTTAAACTGGGTGATTCTTTGTTCTGTCCTGTTTAGTTGGAGAACTATCATGTAATGGTTAAGAATATGAGCTCTGGGTAGGGCGCTGTGGCTCACACCTATAATCTCAGCACTTTGGGAGGACAAGGCAGGCAGAACACCTGAGGTCAGGAGTTTGAGACCAGCCTGACCAACACAGAGAAACCTCGTCTCTGTGCCTGTAATCCCAGCTACTCGGGAGGCTGAGGCAGGAGAATCGCTTGAACCTGGGAGGCAAAGGTTGCAGTGAGCCAAGATTGCACCATGGCACTCCAGCCTGGGCAACAAGAACAAAACTCCATCTCAAAAAAAAAAAAAAAGAAAAAAAGAATATGAGCTCTGAAGCTTAGAGTAAGGTTTCTTCTCCAGGTCTATTACTCTTACCTCTAAGAGTTTTCCCTTGTTACGTAATTTCTGTGTATGTCTAAGGTGGGTATAATAACAGTAACCAGATGGGGTTGTGTTTGAAGATTGGATGAGTTGATATTTATGAAGTTTCTGGTTAATTGTATGCATTACATGTTGATGTTTATGTTTATTATTGTATATGAATATTTTAGAAGGCTTATTGTGATTTTGATAAAAATAAATTCATGCCTTTTTGTCAATCAGTAATGTTGTATGTGCTTCCTCATATAGTATTCACACTTTATTGGTTAAATTTATAACTACGCACTTTTTTTTTTTGAGATGGAGTCTCGCTCTGTCGCCCAGGCTGGAGTATAGTGGCATGATCTCAGCTCACTGCAAGCTCCGCCTCCTGGGTTCACGCTATTCTCCTGCCTCAGCCTCCTGAGCATCTGGGACTACAGGCACCCACCACCACGCCTGGCTAATTTTTTGTAATTTTAGTAGAGACAGGGTTTCACCGTGTTAGCTAGTATGGTCTCGATCTCCTGACCTTGTGATCTGCCCGCCTCAGTCTCCCAAACTGCTAGGATTACAGGCCACTTTTTAAATTTCACTGTGAAAGACATTTTTATCCCTATTCAAATGGTTTTGTTTTTCTCTGTCATAAAGAAAAAATTTTTATATTTGTATATTGGTGCTATATTCAGTCCCTTTACTGAATTCCCTTATTAGTTCCAGATAGATTATAAAAGCCAGAAATTTTGGAATCATTTTTGACCCCTGTCATTCTCTTATACCCCACACTAAGTTCTGTCAAATCTACCTTAAAAGCATATCCACACTGACAGCCAGGCATGGTGGTTCAAGCCTATAATCGCAGCACTTTGAGAGGCCAAGGCAGGGAGATCAGTTAGCTCGAGACCAGCCTGACGAACATAGAGAAACCCTGTCTCTGCTAAAAATACAAAAAAATTAGCCAGGCCATGGTGGTGCACACCTGTAATCTTGGCTATGCCAGAGCCTGAGGAATGGGAATCACTTGAAGCCAGGAGGCAGAGGTTGCAATGAGCCAAGATCATGCCACTGTACTCCAACCTGGGCAACAGAGCAAGACCCTGTCTCAAAAAGATAACTTAAAATAAATATACATACAGAGTGGTGGTTCACATCTGTAATTCCAGCACGTTGGGTGGCCGAGGTGGGTATATCACTTGAATCCAGGAGTTTGAAACCAGCCTGGGGAATATAGTGAGACCCCTATCTCTACAAAAAGTTACAAAAAAAAAAAATTCAGGTGTGATGCCTCGCACCTGTAGTCCCAGCTGCTTGCGAGGCTGGGATGGGAAGAATTGCTTAAGCTCAAGAGATGGAAGCTGCAGTGAGCTGTAATTGCACCACTGCACTCCAGCCTGTATGACAGAGTGAGACTGTTTCAAAAAAAATTGTATACTCACACTCTCACACACATTCACACACACACACACTCACACACACACAACATGCAACATTCCTTGGGATGTCTCAACTTTCATACTATATATACTCCAAGCCATCTTGTCCCACTCCTGAATTATTGCCAGGCTCTTCTAGCCTCTGTGCTTACCCAACCACAATCTGTTCTCATGGGAATCTATTATTAACTAAGGATCGTTTGTCCCTTCTGTATCTATTACAACTTTTTATCTTATTCTGTTACTAAAACAGCTAGAGCCTTTTTCCAAAATATTGGAAACTAATGGTGAGAATGGCCAGCCCTATCTTTGTTCTGACTTTAATGAGAATGACCTTTAATTTGATCCAATATAATGCCTGTAGTTTCTGTTAAATAATGTTTTTACCTTGATTTGAAATTTTATGCTATTCACAGTTTACCCAGTTTTTATCTAAGTTGTTGATTTTATTACATTGTTTCAGTGTTTATGAGTATGATCATACAGCTTTTCTCCTCTTACTATTCTGAAGGGTCATTCTTAGTTCATCTTCATATTCATGAACTAAAGCCATACTCACTCATAAAGTATTACAGGCATACCTTGGAGATATTGTTGGTTAGGTACCAGCTCACTGCAATAAAGCAAATATCACAGTTAAAATCACATGAATATTTTAGTTTCTCAGTACTTATAAAACTTACGTTTACACAATACTGTAGTCTATTAAGTATGCAGTAGCGTTATATCAGAAATTTGAGTTGTCATCTTTTTGCTCACATCCTGCCTCAATGTGGTGGCTGCTGACAGATCATGGTGGTGCTTATTGAAGGCTGGAGTGGCTGTGGCAGTTTATTAAAATAGGACAACAATGAACTTTGACATGTTGATTGATTCTTACTTCCATGAAATATTTCTCTGTAGCATTCAGTGCTATTTGCTAGCCTTTTACCCACAGTAGAACTTCTTTCGCAATTGTAGGTCAGTTCTCTCAGACCCTGCTGCTGCTCTATCAACTAAGTTTATGGAATATTCTAAATCCCTTGTTGCCATTTCAACAATGTTCATGGCATCTTCACCAGGAAAAATTTCAACCTTGAGGAAACAATTTGTTTACCCATCCATAAGAAGCAACTCCTCATTCATTCAATGTTTATCATGAAATTGCAGCAATTCATTTACCTCTTCAGGTTCAACTTCCAATTCTAGTTCTCTTGCTATTTCCACCACCTGTGCAGTTACTTCCTTCACCAAAGTCTTGAACCTCTCAGATTTATCCGTGAAGATTGGAACTAGTTTCTTCCAAACTCCTGTTAATGTTGATATGTTGACCTCCTCCCATCAGTCACAAATGTTAATGGCATCCAGAATGGTGAATCCTCTCCAGATTTTCAGTTTACTTTGCTCAGATTCACCAGAGGAATTACTATCCATGGCAGCTATTACCTTATGAAATATGTTTCTTACGTAATAAGACTTAAAAGTCAGAATTACTCCTTGGCCCATGGACTGCAGAATAGATGTTGAGTTAGCAGGCATGAAAACATAAATCTCCTTGTATGTACATCTCCATCAGAGCTCTTGAGTGACCAAGTGTATTGTCAATGAGCAGTAATATATTGAAAGAATCTTTTTTTCTGAGCAGTAGTAAGTTTAAAATATTTAGGAAACCATGCTGTAAACAAATGTGCCATCATCCAGGCTTTGTTGTTCCATTGATACAGCATAGGCAGAGTAGACTTAGCATAATTCTTAACAGCCCTAGCATTTTTGGAATGGTAAATGAGCATTAGCTTCAACATAAAGTCACCAGATGCATTAGCCCCTAACAAGGGAGTCAGCCTGTCCTTTGAAACTTTGAAGTCATTCTCTAGCTATCAAAGTACTAGATGTTATCTTCTTCCAATAGAAGACTGTTTCATCTACACTAAAAATCTGTGTTTTAGCATATCCACCTTTATCAGTTATCTTAGCTAGATCTTCTGGATAACCTGCTACAGCTTCTTCGTCAGTACTTGCTGCTTAACCTTGCAGTTTTATGTTATGAAAATGGCTTCTTTCATTTAACCTCATGAAGCAACCTCTCTTAGCTTCCAGCTTTTCTTCTGTAGCTTCCTTACCCTTCTCACCTTCATAGAATTGAAGAGAGTTAGGGTTTTGCTCTGGAATAGGCTTTCGCTTAGGAATGCTGTGGCTGGTTTGATTTTTCTATCCAGGCCACTCAGACTTTCTCCAACTCAGCAATGGAGCTGTTTTCCCTTCTTATCATTAGTGTCCTCACTGGAGTAGTGCTCATCATTTCCTTCAAGAACTTTTCTTTTGCAGTCACAACTTGTCTAACTGGTGCAAGAGACCAGGCGTTCATCCTGTCTTGGCTTTCAACATGCCTGCCTCAGTAAGCGACATTCTTTCTAGCTTTTGATTTAAAGTCAGACAGTGACTCTTTCACTTGAACTCTTAGAGGCCGTTTTAGGGTTATTAATTGGCCTTATTCCAATATTCTTGTATCTCAGGGAATAAGGAGGCTCAAGGAGAGGGAGAGGGAAGGAGAACAGCCGGTCTCTGGAGCAGTCAGAACACATCCATTTATTAAGTTCACCATCTTGTATAAATTCAGTCTGTGGCACCCAAAAACAATTAGTAACATCAAAGACCACTGATTGTAAATCACCATAACATATATAGTAATTATGAAAAAGCTTAAAATAATTGTGCAAATTACCAAAATGTGACACAGGGACACAAAGTTAGCACATGCTGTTAGAAAAAAAATGGCTTCCGTAAGACTTACTTTTGATGACACAGGGTTGCCATAAACTTTCAATTTGTAAAAAATGCAGTATCTGTGAAGTGCAAGAAAACAAGTTATGCCTGTATATCTTTTAATCAAATCATCTTTTAATCAAATCATATTTGATTAAATTTTACTTGGGAATTTTTGCATTTTATTCTATTTAAGAGTGATATTAGTCTTAATTTTTAATATCTAGTATTGCCATTTCAAAGAACCCTGATGCAAGATTTAGCCTAGGTTGGTTTGTTGGTTGGTTTGTTTGTTTGGAGATGGAACCTTGCTCTTGTTGCCCAGGCTGAAGTGCAGTGGTGTGATCTCAGCTCACTGCAACCTCTGCCTTCTGGGTTCAAGCAATTCTCCTGCCTCAGCCTCCCAAATAGCTGTGATTACAGGCACCCGCCACCACGCCTGGCTAATTTTTGTACTTTTAGTAGTGATGGGGTTTCGCCATGTAGGCTAGGCTGGTCTGAAACTCCTGACCTCAGGTGATCCACCCACCTCAGCTTCCCAAAGTGCTGGGATTACAGGCGTGAGCCATCGCGCCCAGCCCTAGCCTAGCATTTTAAAAAGTAGTGAGGAAGATAGCTGCACTCATTAATTTTTTCAATTGTTTATATAAAATTGGAATGATTTGTTCTTTTAGAGTTAAATAGCACTCTTCTATGAAACTCCATGTTACTGCATCTTTTTTCTTAAGAGAGAGGGAGACAGAATCTTTCCATGTTGCCCAAGCTAGTCTTGCACTCCTGACCTCCCAAGCAATCCTTGACAGTCCTTTTCATTTCTTCTAGAGTTATTAGTCTCTTAACTTTTTCTTTTTCAGTAAATATTGATAATTTACATTTTCTTAGTCATCCATTTTATCTACTTTTTTAGGTTTAATTAACATAAAGTTACGTAAAACATACTTATACTTTTAAAATATATTCTTATCTGTGATTATATCTTCTTCCTCATTGCTAACTTGGTAAACTCTCGATTTATTCTCTCTCTCTAACCCCTTGTTGAGAATCAGCTTTTTGTTTTAATTCTGAATTTTAACTTTAATTTTGATTATATCTTTTTTTAAAGTTTTCTTTTATTATTATTATTATTATTATACTTTAAGTTCTAGGGTACATGTGCATAACGTGCAGGTTTGTTACATATGTACACTTGTGCCATGTTGGTGTGCTGCACCCATCAACTCATCAGCACCCATCAACTCGTCATTTACATCAGGTATAACTCCCAATGCAATCCCTTCCCCCTCCCCCCTCCCCATGATAGGCCCCAGTGTGTGATGTTCCCCTTCCCGAGCCCAAGTGATCTCATTGTTCAGTTCCCACCTATGACTGAGAACATGCGGTGTTTGGTTTTCTGTTCTTGTGATAGTTTGCTGAGAATGATGGTTTCCAGCTGCATCCATGTCCCTACAAAGGACACAAACTCATCCTTGTTTATGGCTGCATAGTATTCCATGGTGTATATGTGCCACATTTTCTTAATCCAGTCTGTCACTGATGGACATTTGTGTTGATTCCAAGTCTTTGCTATTGTGAATAGTGCCGCAATGAACCTACGTGTGCGTGTGTCTTTATAGCAGCATGATTTATAATCCTTTGGGTATATACCCAGTAATGGGATGGCTGGGTCATATGGTACTTCTAGTTCTAGATCCTTCGGGAATCCTTATAGCTTTTGTCTTTATTAATTTTCACCTGATATTTTCTTTTGATTTGCTTAATTTTTCTAGCTTTGTAAGTTGACCTCATGGTTTATATATTTGTAGGTTTTTTAGTAATAACATAATTTTAAATGATTAGTTTCTCTCCACATAACATTTGTAAGCATTTCTCACAAGTAGAACTCTTCATGGTTTCATGAGAATTACCCATTCATGTGTTGTGAGTCCTGTGAAGCATGCCTGTTGGTTTTACTTACACATTTCCATGTGGGTTTAAAAACTCTTCATAAAGAATTTAGAGTGGCTGTTCATAAATATTACTGAATTAATTAAAATATCTATAAAATTTATAGGCCCAAATTACCAAGTTGACTACTCAGTTTTATCTGTACAGCCCTAATATTTCTCCAGTCACTGAACAAGACCATTTGGCCAATCCAAATACAGATACAGAAATTCTCTGCAGTTAGGCCTTAAAATAAAGCAGATATAATTATATAGGCATATTTTAAATATAATAAGCAGTATGGCTTAGCACTTAAGAGCATGGGCTCTAAGATTTGATTCCTGAAAGTGAAGCTTTTGCTTTACAGTTAGTTGCTGGTGTGACCTTGGCCAAGTTACTTTGCTTTTCTATATTTTGTAACTAATAGACTGGATGGAGGAAAAGTGTTAATTTTTATGATTATTGTGAGGATTAAATGAGTTACTATATAAAAAGTACATTAGAAAAACAGTGTCTGCCACATAGGAATCACTTAATAAATGTAATTATTATTTTTTTAAAATTACTTTTATTATAATTTAAAGCATAGATAAACAATTTGCTGTCGAAGTGGGAATCTAAAACTTCTATTTTTGTGTACCAGTTGCATTCTGCTAGATTAAAATATAAGCCAATGCCCACTGGAGAATGTTTGTCATCTTCTTAATTTTATTACCTTTCTCAACAGGCTCAGACTCCAGTTGACATTTGCAGGGCTGGGCCTTTTTAAAATCCACATTCATCTGCTGGCAGGGTTTCACACTACCGACAGGTTTGATAATTCATGGGGTAGATTTAATTGACAGGGTTTTAGTTAGCATGAACTAGAAACAGCCTGTTTTGCAGGCTTGGTTTATTTTTGCTGAAAGAAGCTGAGTGTCAGACAATTATGTTTACTAATGAATTCATTTCTTGGGTATACTCCTTAAAATTCTCAGGAGTAAGAAGGACGTCCTCCTGGCCTCAGTTTTTTAATTCCCACATGAGAACGAAAATTTTGTCTACAACACCAGACTTGTTTGTTAAACATAAAAGAACATAAATCCTCCACAGATCCCCAGGGGTGTGTTAGAGAAAGGGAGTGATCATTATAAACCACTTAGCCCTGTATGCTCTGTATCATGTTGCCATGAGAAAGTGATGTTTGATTGGCTCATAAAATAGTTTTAGTAAATCCTTTAAATACTGACGTGGGCAATTGTGCACATTGGAAATTAATACCTGAGAGCGTATTATAAGGATTACCGTGTCTCCAGAACAGTCACCTAGGCATGTGTAGATTTCTGAATGTAAGGATGACTGTGTTTTGTGATTTCACTTTGATGTGTCAGTACTGCTCAGTTTTATCATCCCCCTTTCATTTGGCTATGGCCCACAGATATGTTTTTCATCATTGTTTTCTCTCTTCATTCTCTCCTTGATGTTTGAGCTGTTAGCATACATCAGCCAACCAACCTTTGCTATGAATCTCATATTCTGCCAATGGTGTTGTGTCAGAAAATAAGAGAAATACCAAGTTGTTAAAGCAGACGACTTGATTTAATGCATTATTATTTTTCTGTCCTCACTTTGCATTCCCAAACAAGTTGAAAGGAAATATGGAATCAAGTGGCAATGGTGTGTGTCTGTGTGTGTGTAAATAATTATTTCATTAATAACTTTAAATTCCATAGACATCTTAATAGTTATTGTGTATGACCATAAAAATTAATGGTAGAATAATTGCATGAATTTTAGAATTATATATTTTTGTGTGACACGAGTTCTGAGAAAATCTCGAAATGCCTAATTTACTATGAAACAATTAGTAGCATGTGCTAAGTTCTACTGTTTTATAGACAAAGAACACAGTACCTTATTAGATGTTAATTTCATTTAAACTTTATGGAGTACAAAACCATATAGATTTTTCAAAGCACTGTCATAAATATATGCACTAGACTTGCATGAGCATGTAAGAATTAGTTGCCAGCTGTCTCGCTGCAAATCCAGAAATTTTCATAAGGATTATTTTCTAAATAGTATCAAATTCAGTTGGAAATCTTCATGAAATAATAATAATATGCTTATCACCCTTCTCCTGTTTACAGGACAGTGGATTTTGTATCGACATCAATTAGATAAGGCACAAGTTAAGATATTTTTGTTCTTAATGAAGTGTTAACATTTTAATCTAGATATTTCTGTCCTTAAAACCCTTTTAAAAATACTTTTAAAGAAGTTACAGATCATATAACATATGAGGTAGTTTATCTTTAAACAGAAATAAAAAGAAAATTATATAAAGTAGCTATGTGAGATGTTAATTTTAGACTTCCTGAAGAGAATATTATTTTCTCTTTAGATAAATGCTTTTTATATTAGAAAAATTAAAATGGTTATTTTGAAAAATGGTCTCAAGAAAATTTTGTACACAGTGTGTTCTGCTGAAGCAGTTTATGCCAAATCCAATGATACTTTTTAGTTTTCACCTCTTTGGTCTTTCTTTGGCACTTGGCATTATTGACCACTCCTGCTTCAGGTGAAATTCTCTCTTCTCTCTTACCTTAACCTCTGCACCCTCCCTCACAGTTGCTTCCCTCTTATTTCCCTGACTGCTTCTTCTCAGGATGCTTTTGTTAAAGGATCTTTTCTTTTGACCCACACTTGAAACGTTACTGTTTCCTCAGATTCCTCGAACATGTGGTGATTACATGTCTGTGTTACTCCCCTATACGAAACCTCCAGTGGCTCTGCCTCTTAAGTGCAAGGGTGGCCAACTCAGATGCCAAAGGGCAAATATAAGTAAATGAAGATAATCTGGATTTTTTTAAATCATAGAAAGTAGATGGGGATTTTTAAAACCTAGAAGGAACACGCCTCGTGTAAAGCTTTTTTCATTTAGTCCCAGCCTCAGTTGCTGTGAGGCCAAGTATTCATTCCTTCACTCACCAAATACTGACACAGGGTTTACTATGTGCCTGGGATGTAGGTGCTCAGGATAAGACAGTAAAGTAAACAAAGATATCTACTTTGCTGAAGCTGACACGAATTCTGGAGAGGAGCCCTTGTGGAGTCACACGAAGCTAATGACATTTATTATTACCAGATCTTCAATTTTTTTAAAACCAAACATCCAGGTTTTCTATGAAATTCCATTTTTTAAAATATTGACAAAATTTTTAAAGAGACATCGAGCCCATTGGAATTGTACCTACATGTTTTCAACATTGGCCTACCAAATAACAATTTAACATCTTATTACCATGCAATACCAAAACCTTCTCACCTGCATCTATTTGTCCACCTTGATCTCCATCTGATTTTTGTTTCCCACCCTCAATTCACAATTGACCATGCTTAGCCCTTTCTTTCTTCTATTACATCGTATGTATTGTACTTATTGCTAGATTGCATTTTCATCCCCCACCCCATTCACCCCTTGTCAATCAATACTCATTGAAAGCCCAAATGTGAAGTCCTTTGTAAGCTGACCTTCATCTCACTGTATAAAATTACTCTCTTTCTTCTACTATTCCACAGTATTTCTTACATACTCTAATTAGAGCACTTCCCAATGTGTTTTATGGACCCAGAACGCAAAAAAAGCTATAGTTTTGTGTTTGTATCCTGAGAATCTAGCAGAACAGTTTGCGCCAAATCAGTGCTTCATAAATCCCTGTCGAATGAGTGGTGGTAGCCTGCATCGCACAGGCTCACCTCCCAAGCACAGAACAAGCAGAACAAATGAATAGAAGCTTTGTTTCACGTGTAGACAACCCTGATATAAAAACTACCATTTGATAAAAATGATAATTATCAACTTTTCTACCAGATAGATCTGAAATATCTACGTACGTCTGCTATACCCAGCATCCCCGAACCACACACACACACCGTCCAACCCTTCCACATCCCGCACACACATACGCTAAAACTCCTGGAATGGTTATACTGTCTGGCTTATGTATATGTAACTTATAACCCTGGACTTCTCACGTGATGTAGCAAAATCACATCTTCTCTTTGTCTTTGTGTTTTCTTATTCACTGCTTTTAAACTTCTAAGGTTATGTTAAAAGGTAGGTGTGCAGAGGTGGGAGGGGTGCAGGACAGAGATGGGAGACAAACTTTCTTGAGTGGCAACTCTGTGCAAAGAGTGTTTTAGGTGCTGCACATGTGCTGTCCCATTTTTCCTTTCTTCACATATCTCTGAGTTAGGTAGCAGTTTTCCCAGTTTACCAGTGAGGAAAATGGAGCTGAAGTAGTTTAAGTTCCATGCCATAAGAGAGTTCTAGATACTTCAGATTTATAAGTATAATTGTTTCATTATACACTTTGTCTTTTTCCAGCAACTTTTTCTTTTGTATGTTTAATACTACATAAAATGTAGTGTTTTTGGTAGTCTGGTATCTACTGAACTTAAAATTTTGAAAAAAATCTATCGGTGGTTTACAACCGTGTCAGACTTCCTTTTAACAAAAGTTTTGCAATGCCCTGTTTAATATTCTGAAATGCAATTCATAAAAGCAATTATCTATCTATATGCAAAATTGTTTTAAAAATATATTGCCTGCATGTTATATAAATCTATAACAAAGTAATTTATTTTAAAATAACGTGTTTCAGTATATAAATGAACAGTAACAATTACCCTAGAAAAATAAAGGAAGATGTCAGCATCTTTTAAGTAGACTCATTGTGAATAACAGCTATAAATATAGACTAATATGAATATGTTTGTTTTAGTTGGAATGAAAATAGTATAACCAGCATTCCTGTTAGTGACATGTTTTTCCAAGTGAGTAACTCTTAGTAAAGTTATAAACAAAATACAGAAAATTCCCTCAGCTTACTCTATAGTTGACTTTCTTGAAAATTTACCTTACCTAAAGCAGTGCAAAATATATATGCGTTTATACATGAGATGATGTAAGTTTCCAAACTTAGATGACCCGTAGTAGAAATTGCACCTGCATGAAATGTCCAGTGAAATATTTGAAAGGCATGGAGGACATGGGGCAAATACTCATTTTCAGAACTTTCCAGTGTTGAGTTTTTGTGGACCTTGCCTGCCACATTTCAGTCACGCCCTTCTCACCCCCAATCATTGAGACAACCTAAAATGTTTCTACAGATTTCCGAAACACTCTGTCATGGGGCAGCACTGGTCTCAGGGAGCACCACTGATCCAAACCTTCCAAGCCAAAAGTTGACACGTGTTTAAAACAATCACTTATTCCTCTGTTTAAGATACTGAGTATAGGGAAATATAAAATAGAAATATGTAAGAACTGGTTCCTTTCTTCAAGGATTAACAGCCTAAGAAGGTGGATCACTTATACACATATGTGGTTAGTTAGAAATATGTGTTTATCAAAAAGAGAAAGATGACAGTAAGCTGAGAACACCCAGGAAGGTCACAGAAAGGAAGAATGGTACCAAGTGAGGTACGAAAGATACGTATACAATGAAGTAGCTCTAGGAAAGCTTGCATCACTGATGGGGAAAGAGAGCCAAGGCCCCTGGCTGGATGAAAGAGTTACTCTCAGAAAATAAAGTAATAATAGGTATTAAAGGTGGAGTCACAGTGTCAGGTCCAAATGAAAATTATATTCAATAATTCATGAATTGAATGTCAGATACGGTTGCTCCTTACAAAATGTTTAAGTTTTAGGATAGTTATTTAGTGAATTTGGAATTCGTAAATAGAAAAACTAAGGACTCCAAATAGACTCATATTTCTTTAACTTGGGACTCATTTTCAGTTGTGTCTCTTCTTTAGAGTACTTAATTACATGCTCCCAGTTTAATTTTGGATTAACTCATTGCCGTGGTCCATGAAGTCATAGCATTCACAGACAGGAAACTTGTAATTGCCAGAATAACAGATTATGAAATGATGTCTTTTCCCCTTTGTCTTTTTGCAGGTATGATTTTGTAGAAGTTGAGGAACCCAGTGATGGAACTATATTAGGGCGCTGGTGTGGTTCTGGTACTGTACCAGGAAAACAGATTTCTAAAGGAAATCAAATTAGGATAAGATTTGTATCTGATGAATATTTTCCTTCTGAACCAGGGTTCTGCATCCACTACAACATTGTCATGCCAGTAAGTACCACTTTGAGATCCCCTTATTTAACTCGATCAGCTCTTTGTTTATTTTTATTTTTCTCCTCTTACACATGAGAATCAGAAAAAAAATCAGAAAACGAACCTAGCTGGGATTTCTTTTTTATGTAAATAAAAACTCTGTACATGCCAAGCCAGCAATTGATTAGGCAAATTAGAAAATATAAAATCAATATTTACCATTTTATATTATATTTATATTGTATTGTTAAGCAGAAATTTCCCTTTTTGATTGCTCCGGAGTCTATGAAATATTATCTAGGCAACTGATTAAATAAAGAAAATTTAAGTATTAGTTAAGGGTATAGCTAAAAAGAAACAATAAAATGCAAACAGAATTTTGAAAATAATTTATTCATTTAGTAATAGTAGAATCATTTATCATGTATTGTTGAAGTTAAAGGAGAAATCTCTGAAGTATGTTATAAATGTCATAACTTGTGTATAAGTTTTGAACTTTGGTCAGTTTTCTTATGTAGATTATTTAAGATATCCCAAATTGTATTCCATTCTGAAATACTTTTTGCCAGTATGTATTCTGTACCATTTTCTTTGTTACTTTCCAATTTTTTTTTTTTTTTTTTTTTTTTTTTGGGATAGAGTCTCGCTCTGTCGCCCAGGCTGTAGTGCAGTGGCCAGATCTCAGCTCACTGCAAGCTCCGCCTCCCAGGTTCACGCCATTCTCCTGCCTCAGCCTCCCGAGTAGCTGGGACTACAGGCACCTGCCACCTCGCCCGGCTAGTTTTTTGTATTTTTTAGTAGAGACGGGGTTTCACCGTGTTAGCCAGGATGGTCTCGATCTCCTGACCTCATGATCCTCATGACCTCGGCCTCCCAAAGTGCTGCGATTACAGGCTTTCCAAAATTTTTTAAAGTTCAATATAATACTTTAATATTTTTAAATTTAAATTTAATAAAATGTAACAAACAATTCTACCTATAAATAAAAAATGTTAATGGTAGACAAAAATGTATGTTTTTATTAGATAATAGTTTAATACCGATTATTTGCTTGATTAAAGCCACTAAGAATCTATTTAATATACTTTTACAGTATCTTGTTTCACAGAACTTAGTGAGTTAAATATTTTTTAGGCTAGGGTGGCCTTGAGGGCTATGGGTACACTTTCACAAAGTGAAATATTTCTCAAATATTTAAATATGGAATATATTAAATTGTAGTAAAAAACACACTAGCAAGTCTTTGTGAGAGCAAAGGTTTTTATTCATCCCAAACATGTGACAAAATAACTTTAAATTAAGGATATTATTTCTATTTTAAATGAACTTCTCTCCATATTATATTAATTTAAATGTGTATAAATAGCAATCTACTGTCCTCCTATGGAATAAAACACAAAAGCTAAAATGTATAAATATCACCACTAAAGGGTTTATTTTCTGATTTTATGACTACATAGATTTTCTGGTTTTGTAACCCAAGGAGTTATATGCATTAAATCAAATACGTAAAGATAAATGCATACTATATGTATGTACTACACATATACATAGTGGACATAGTGTATGTATGGTATTTATAGTAGCTAGCTCAGATCTGAGCACATAATAGTCTCTCAATAAATACTTGAATGCTGAGTTGATCATGCAATTCAGTCACCCAGCTTAACTAATAGAGGATTTACTCTATGTGTGTGAATGTTGTCAGATTCATGAGCCTTGTGATGAAGTAAGAACCCAACGGTTGATTGAAAGTGCCATCCATCCTCTTGGCTAAGAAAGGCCTTGTCACCAGGGTTGACCTATTATCAGAGATTCTCTGTGACTGAGACCAGACACCACATCTGGGAGACTTTAGGCCAAATGTATGTCATTGGTTCCATTGTTGGAATTGAATTCACCACATTTTTAAATGATTGTTGAAATGGATTGGTAAATTGTCAGTATGGACTTCAGTGGGCTATTGTTGACTCTCCTGGCCTCTATTGAGCCAGGCTTTGTGTGGCAACTACGTTGACCTATACTGGGCCGTAGATAATGGAGATAAGTGGAGAGAAAAGGCATAGGAGTTCTTGTAGTTAAACTATGTTTAGGAAAACAATAGGCTTTTGGACTAGAAGAAACAGGAGAGCATGAAGGTAGGACCCTACAGTGCCTAATAAGTATAACTTGGTGATTTTAATTTTTAAGATTGCTTTCTGGAGAAATTATATGAATTTTTACAATCTCACAAGCTTTGGTTTTTCTGTGTTTAAATTTACTTTGACAATTAACCTGCCATTTCTTCACCTGTCCTTTGCCTTGGTTCCATATATCCATTCATCTCTCTACTTACAGCCACATTCATTCTACTCTTAATAAACTGCCTGCAGAAGGGTGAGATCTGATGAGTTAGAATTTGACAAGTGGTTATGCTGTGGAGCCTTGCAGAATGTTTTGAATTATCATTGTGTACTCCTAAATTACACTCCTCCCTCCATGCACCGCCTCCACTACCCACACTTTACTAACAGGGTGCAATCCATCAATCTTATCTATGTATCAGATTAATGAAAGCCTAAAGCAAGAAAGTGTGCCTCTTGGACAGCCGACTTAAAAGTTCTTGAGGCATTTGCTCGGGTCCCTCCAAGCTCCTGGATGATCTCTGATGCTTTTATTTTTCTTTTTGCTCTGGATAAACTTCCTGTCAGCACACTCAGTTCCCCAGAGGCAACGGTCTCATTGATTAGAAACCTGCCTCTGCAAAATGCCACTATAGGTTCCACTGGCCACAATGATTTCTTTGTAATCATAAAAATAATATTAACTACTAGTTTATAATAGACAATTAACTTTCTGCATTGGGATTTGGCAGGAGTGCCTAGCACAATGCCATTCACATTGTAGCTGCTTATTAAGATTCTACTCATCTGACAAAGGGCTAATATCCAGGACCTACAAAGAACTCAAACAAATTTACAAGAAAAAAACAAACAGCCCCATCAAAAAGTGGGCAAAGGATATGAACAGACATTTCTCAAAAGAAGACATTCATACAGCCAACAGACACATGAAAAAATGCTCATCATCACTGGCCATCAGAGAAATGCAAATCAAAACCACAATGAGATACCATCTCACACCAGTTAGAATGGCGATCATTAAAAAGTCAGGAAACAACAGGTGCTGGAGAGGATGTGGAGAAATAGGAACACTTTTACACTGTTGGTGGGATTGTAAACTAGTTCAACCATTATGGAAAACAGTATGGCGATTCCTCAAGGATCTAGAACTAGATGTACCATATGACCCAGCCATCCCATTACTGGGTATATACCCAAAGGATTATAAATCATGCTGCTATAAAGACACATGCACACGTATGTTTATTGCGGCACTATTCACAATAGCAAAGACTTGGAATCAACACAAATGTCCGTCAGTGACAGAATGGATTAAGAAAATGTGGCACATATACACCATGGAATACTATGCAGCCATAAACAAGGATGAGTTTGTGTCCTTTGTAGGGACATGGATGCAGCTGGAAACCATCATTCTTAGCAAACTATCACAAGAACAGAAAACCAAACACCGCATGTTCTCACTCATAGGTGGGAACTGAACAATGAGATCACTTGGACTCGGGAAGGGGATCATCACACACCGGGGCCTATCATGGGGAGGGGGGAGGGTGGAGGGATTGCACTGGGAGTTGTACCTGATGTAAATGATGAGTTGATGGATGCTGACGAATTGATGGGTGCAGCACAGCAACATGGCACAAGTATACATATGTAACAAACCGGCACGTTATGCACATGTACCCTAGAACTTAAAGTATAATAATAATTTAAAAAAAAATAAATTTAAAAAAAAAAGATTTCATAGAAATTCAGTCATTTCATCTTAGAGTTGCCTAAAACCCACAGAGAGCTATAGTACCTTCCTATTTATTATATGTCACCTTTGTTCCTGTCACACAGCAGAGATAATTCATAAACTGAAAAGCAGTAGACTCACAGTAATGACACCAGATACTCTGCTGTCCTAATACCTTAGGCTATATTACCAAAGACACATTCTTGCATTAGTTAAAGAATTGCCTGGTTTTCTTTTTAGGCAGTGGGAATTAGTGGGACATCCACTGAAGTTAAAGAATTTAGTGCATGCTAATGATTTTATAAACATTAGTATATACAGTTGACATCTGCTTTTTATAATCAACCCAATGAATATTTTGCATGCATTAATATACAGAAAAAATTTTAAGTGAGTTTAATCACATTTTTTTCTAGGACAAATTATGGGTAAAGTTGATTTTAAAATTCTTTGTATTTCACAGGTAAAGAGATAGCCCTGTAGCCTTATTTGGGAATATAAATGGATATCTGGTTCTGGTCAACATTTAATACTCCTTGGTTCTGATTACCATGTGTCTTAGAGGCAGAGTTTTAATACATTAGTTAGAATTTTCAGAAACAGTTTTTGCCACACAGGTTGCCATTTAAAATTATGTTCACCCTTGTAAGATGATTTACCCACTCTTCTTTTCCTCAATTTATGAATAATAGAACATATAGTTAAATAAGAGATGACTTGTTCGTTTGAATAAAGTGATGCTGTTCTAATATTTAAAGATTTTACATATTTATTATAAATATCAGTACTTTCCTTTTGTTAGGAGTTCCATATCATTTTCTTGATTCACAGGTACTTTACAATAAGACATAAATAAAATTTTTCTCTCCATTTTTTCATTTGGTATTATAAACTAAACATAGTTTTAGAAATAACTTTAGCATACGGTATTTACTTGAGGTTATAGCTAGTTGTAGCTTTTTAAAACAGTAGTACTAGAATGTCTACATAATTTTAAAATTATAATATTTCAATGATATTTTAGAGAATTATTTATGGAAATATTATTCTCCAGTCATGCTCCATTAATAACTAATAAAAAATAAATCCATGCAAATTGATGCCAAATGATACATACAGTGTTCAACTTTTATAGTTGTGCCTAAGGAGTTAATGTCTTTGATTTTTTTTTTCCCCTTTCTGCTAAAAGAGAGAAAAAAAAAAGACCTGGTAGATTAGCAGTGAGAGATTGTTTGGGAAGAAATGAAGCAAAACTGAAATAAAACAGTGCAAGCTTGTTTCTGTTTGGAGGCCACACACAGTGAGAGCCCAGGACACATTTCAGATCTTTTAGAAAGAAAGGAAAATTTCTTGTTTAATTTTGGAGTAATTTATAATAGATTATATATGTTTTACTCTGTGTACTGTAGCATAAGCACCATTATTTAAAATGTTAAGAAACCTAAAAAGGCTGAAATAATAACTTTTCCTCCAGAATCAAAAGACCTTATTAAAAGTTTCATTTCTCAGTTCTAAAAAGTACTGCATATTGTTTTGGTCAGAAAACTGCTTCAATTAAACCATACCTATTTTTAAGTGAAATATACAAATCTAAATATGAATTTTTAGTTATTTTAGTCTTATATTTAGAACTATTCTTCTTGAGTACAATGCTATTTGTTGTTTTTTTGATGTCTATGAGATTTGAGGATTTTCTTATTCTCCCTCCAATTTGGTTAACATGAAAAATGATTACCACTGATTTTTCTTAAATGGTTTTATTGAATATTATATTTTTCAGTCTCTTAGTCTAAGGTTTCTGATCCAAAGTAATGATAATGTTTACAATAATTTATTTACTTTTTTCCATTTAATGAATATATCAGTTTAGATTAAGAGAAATAGAAGTTATAGCCACTATACAAATTGAGTCGATGTATATTTACCCTCTTTTTCTTTGCCTGATAAGATGGGCAGGGGATGGATGAACTGAAGAGTACTTTAACTCACGCACTTCAGTGAACCTCATCTTCTTTTAAGTTGCCTCCTAATTTGTTCTATCACTTGTATGATTTTACATTTTAAAAAGCTATGTATAATCAATGATACTTGTTTGGATATTGAATCTTGTTTATTCTTTTTATTAAATTATATACAAAGATTAAATAATAATATAGACTAGTATGTAAGTATTATAGCCACATTATAACCGCAACTGTGTGTTTTTCTTAATGGTGATTTTGTAAATGACTTATCCAGAGTTCAGTGGGCGTACTGGCCAGCATGCCCTGTAGAAGGGTGTAGGGTTTCTGTGGGGAGGGGTTAGAAGGACACTTGATGCCTGAGGTGCTATTAAGGAATGCATGACTGATTGCCAAAGTGGTTATTAATTATGCAGGATACGGTGAACAAAGCTGCACAGTGAATATTGAAGTGAGAGGGGGAGAAGAGGAGGGAGGATTTTTTTTTTCATCCCTTCTGACATATGCCAGTAGGTAATTTCACTGTTAATATCATGTCAAGAAAAGTCTTAACTGAAAGCCAAATTTGCTTTTATGTTCAGGTTAAGAAAAAATCCAACCAACTCTCAAACAAGGCTTCAAATACATTAATTCACTTTCTTTCCTAGGGAAAAAAGCAGCATGCCTAGAATAAAAATACTTAGAGCAATATAATAACACCAATCCTACAGAAAAAAACATTAGTGGCAGGATGTGCTCAAGATTTTTTTAAATGTTAAATTTTTGTAACTTATTGCATTGCATTCCCCTATTGTTAAACCAATTCTAATAAGTCAACCTTTATTTGAAAACTTACTTAAAAATGGATTTGTATTTACCTCAAGGAGAATTAAGAGAAAATTTAGATTCTTAGAATTTTTTTGTATTTAGAGACTGGAAGAGGTATTTCAAGTACTGTTTATCTATACTGTAGTCTGAAGCACTTGTTGAATGATTAGATTTTTATTAAAATATACAATATACTTGTATATTTATGCAAGGAGTCTTGAGATGACAGTATTTTATTGCATCTAGGAAATTATATAATTGCTATAGAGACTAAACTCCTACTTGGCTAAGAATTGCTTAATGTATTTTTCAATTCTACTTCTACTCCATGGGCACAATGCTCTCTTTCATATGATGATCATGGTGTCTCTGTTTCATTTCTACTGATTCTTTTTGTTCCAGTTAATTTCTTACTGTCTAAGAAAGAATTTCACAGATGATATGATTTGTAGTTAGAAAGAAAAAGGCAATCAGCACTATGTAGGAATGGTAAATGGCAGACAGATTATTGTAAGTCATTTTATAAGAGGGTTGTAAATAAAATCGTAGACTAATTGAAAGCTTGAGGTTTGATTGATTCATATTTTATAGCTAAAGCCACAAAGATTTAAAAGCTTGGAGATAAAATGGCGACCTCACAACTCTTTCCATCTAAACCTGATGGAAAGAGTTGTTTTCTAGAAAT
The DNA here is from genome assembly GCF_024542745.1 of Macaca thibetana thibetana. NCBI lineage: Eukaryota > Metazoa > Chordata > Mammalia > Primates > Cercopithecidae > Macaca > Macaca thibetana. Next base: position 32,990,548 of record NC_065582.1, read on the forward strand.
AAGTATGGTGCAAGTTAAAATTATAAATTACATAGTTTTTCTTCAATATTCCCACCCATTCAACACTCTAAATACCTTAATTGATCAGATATTTGTTGAGAAAATTCAAAGATGTATATAACCCTTGGTCTCTGATAACTTACCTCGTTTTGGAGGAAAAAAATACATACCTGTAAAAATACAGAATGTGACTGTCATATTGAGTGGTTTGGAAAGATTTTGAGAAGGAAGATGGGAATGTGGAGAGCAGAGGGATGTCATAACCCTTAGATTAAAGAAAAAAATCAATAAGCAATCAGACAAAAACTCCAGGAGCTATTCAGTATAAATTTTTTCTCAAATGCATTATAAAAATCTCTCAAGAGCTTATTAAAAATGCTTGTTATCAGATTAGTCAGGGATCCTCATTTTCTTAGTCTGGGGTGATGCTCAGTTATCTGTATTTTCATCAGATATGCTTGGAGATTCAGTTGCTCTAAACTATAGTTTCATCAGAATACATTTGCTTTTTTTTCAACTTGCCAACATTAACAGAGTTTATTTATTTATTTATGTTTTACAGTTACTTTTATTTCAAGATTTTAGTGAATTTTTTTTATATTCAAACAAATGAATTTTATATGAATAGATGGGAAACTTTTATATGAATAGATGGGAAAAAGAGGGTAAATATACATCGACTCAATTTGTATAGTGGCTATAACTTCTATTATATTTGCATATTTAATACATGTGTTCTCTTTATTTTTCAGGGTTGCAAAAAGAGTGGGACTTTCCCATAAAATTAGGTAGATATATTTCAGTTTTTAGCACTTGTATGTATTGTACCAGCTCTTCCAAGTAATATATTAAAGACTATCAATTTTGTCAACTCTCAGTGGCTGTTACCCACGGAACTATGCAAGATTGTCCTCTGCCTTCTTTTCTGTTCAACACTAAACTTGTTTGATAAATCACAGATGACATAGTTCCAGCATTGAAGCACAATTCTAGAATAGATATTCATTCATTCTACAACATTAGACACTGTTAGTAAAATAAGACATTTCCAGTTGTCAAGAAATATTCTTCCATTTTCTATATTTTTTACATTTAATTTTGTCATTAATTTTGCACCTATTTCTAAATGGCAAATATTTCTCTTACATTTATTACAAAAATAGCAGTTCATACCACTTTCCCCTTCCTAAATGACTTTTCTGCCTTTTGTAGGCAGGCACTTCCAATTTTTTGAACTGACTTTTTAGAATTTACCTCTATGACTCTATTTAACATGCTTTTATATCTACTTCTTCACTCTTTTACAAATTACCTATCGATTTCTCATTGGAAGATGAAGCCATCTTTCACTTTCTTTCACCCTCCTGCCTTTACCACACATACAGATACTTCCCAGCACCCCATCCTCTATTATATCCTGATTATATCAAATACAAATTCATTGTGTACATTATGGTAGCTCTGTAGTCATTTTTCACAGCTGAGCCATGAACTGTATACCATGACTACATTTCTGTTTCTGTTCTTTTTATGTTTCCCTTGGAATTATTTTTTGGTTTGTATAGCTTTTATATTTCATCACTGATTCATCCTGAAACTGTTCCTCAGATTGTGTAAATCTCTTCTCAGTACAATCAGACACATTTGGTTTTCTAACAATTTCGTGTTCTTGAAGAAATCTTTGCTGCAGCCATCTGGCCTGCTCCAATGTGGACTGCTCACCCTTTAGAATGGCTGCACAGCGTCATCCTTGCAATCTCCTTCTGCCATCATCCTGACCATTCCTTTTGACATTTCCTTGCATTAGATCCTCTGTTTGCTGGATCTTTTGTCTTCCTGTGTCTCAATTTACTTCTTTGTGAACAGAGTAAAACTTCCATGAACATACTGAGAAAATGGAGCATCAGAGATAAAATTTTTGCAGTCTTGCATAACTTAAAATGCTCTAAGTATTAACCCTCAAACTTAAATGAATACTGATTAAGTCTAGAATTTAAGCTGGCCACTTAAAAGTCGATTGGACAGTCTGTGCATGTGGATGGGCTTGCCCACTATTGTTTTTACTCTATTGCATGCTGGCTCAGTCAGTTTCTTGAAAACACTCTGATTCCTCTGATCTGTTTTCTAAGAGTATAAATACTGGCTACCAGTTTTCTAAACTAGAAGCTGAGTTGATTAACACCGAGATATTTGGCATTGTATACATCTAATATATATAAGTTTTTGTATATGTAAAATGTGTGTGTGTATATATACATATATATATATATACACGTGTGTGTGTGTGTGTGTGTGTGTGTGTGTGTGTGTATAGGTTTCTACTCTACCTTCTCCATACCCTCAACTCTGCTTGGGTTTTCCACAGAACAAATCAGAACTGTCAGTCTTCTGCCAAGAGAAAACCAGATTTGGGGTATATGACAGTTTCGTTAACAGATTTTCAGTTGTTCGTTTATTGTTCCTTTATATATATTTGATTGCTTCTTGGCTGTGCCCCTGCCAAATTTTGCAAAGCCCACCAATCCAGTGATGACACATCAACCTCCTTTTCAGTTTTTGGAATTTTATTGCTGTTGACTCTTTTCTGATTTTCTTTGGCCTTAAGGGTGTAAACCAAAAAGTGTGTGAGACAGATCTGAATCAATTTAGAAGTTTATGTTGCCAAAGTTAAGGATATACCCAGAAGAAAACAATACAAAATCATGAAAACAGTCTGTGGCCCATGACTTTCTCCAACAACGAAGTTGAGGGCTTCAGTATTTAAAGGGAAAAGTTGGGCTAGAGGGGAAAGAGGGAAGATATTTTAACCACATGTTGCAAGAAAAAAGGAGGAGGTAGGAAAATAGACAATTATATATTCCTCTCAGGCTCACTAATTTGGCTTTTTGTGTAACATAGGGTGAACATAGAGTAGCTACCCACCTGTGGAGATATTTTGCCTTTTATCTGTCCCTATCTACTTAGGAACAAAAGGAAAAGCAGCGTCTTCTATGACTGAGGTTTCAGCTTAATTTTTTTTGCTTTTGGCATAGTGAGTTGGGGTTCTGAGTTTTTATTTTCCTTTCACAAGGGATTATGCATTTTGAAATACCTTTAGAATTAATAATTTCAGAAGAGAACAGAGCCACAATTACCGTCTTTGCATTCTTTCTTTATTAGTGGAATTCGTATGTTGATGTTCCTATTAAAGATTTACTTTATATTTGATTAATACAACATTCGAAACACTGCACAAGTATATTAAGGACATAGTATGTGCCAAATGCCATGCTCTGTAAATGGCTTCCAAGGAAGAACTCTCCATTTCCCTCCTATGGCAGATAAAATAAACTCTAGTAGGAGATGCTTTGCATGATTATGCTAATATTGTGTTTACTTTTAATGCAAGAATGGCATACATAGAGGTTGATACTGTAACCTTCCAGGGGGCTCGTTTTGTCAAGTGCCCAGGTAGAGCTTGATTTATCAAGATAGGGGACTTGCATGAGAGATAGCGTTTAATGCACATAGAGCCAGCTAAACAGGGGCTGGAACTTTATTGTTACTCAAATCAGCCTCCCCAAAATTCAGAGGCTAAGGTTTGTCAAGGATAGTTTGGCAGGCAAGGGAATGGGTGCTGCTGACTGGCTGTGGATGCAGTCATAGGGGCATGGAAAATGATCCTTTTACTCTGACTCTGCTTCTGGGTGGGGGCACAGGACCCGTTAAGAGTCTGGGTGGAGCTATTGGTCATCAGAAATGCAAACGTCTGGAAAGACATCTAAAAGACCAATCTTAAGTTCTACAATAATGATGCTATCTGCAAGAGTAAGTGGGAAAGTTGCAAATATCTTGTCCTTGAGAATAATGGCTCATAATCCTTTACTTCTACACCTTAAGGAAGTTCAGGCTTCTCTCACCCTCCTAACCTTTTAGTGTTTCATTCATAGTACAATGACAGTTGAGTTTGGGGAAAGGTGTATTAAAACTTAAGCTATAAACTAAATTTCTCCCAAAGTTAGCTTGGTCTAGGAATGACTAAGGGCAGTTTGGAAGTTAAAGGCAAGATGAGGATTGGTTAAATCAGAGCCCTTTCACTGTCGTAATCTTCTCACAGTTACAATTTTTGCAAAGGCAGTTTCAATATTGATGAGCTATTTAGCATATCTTGCACTCTGTTGTAACATTAATATAATGTCTAGTTGTATCCACTAGGATGCCAACCCTGCTTCATTCATAATAACATGGCAGGTGTCTCCAAACAACTTACCATATGATCCACACATTGGAGAAAATGCTACTCTCATCAGTATTCTCATAATCAACAATTGTTTACCTATTTTAGTAATGCTATTAATATATTTAAATGCTTTGAACATTAAAACTAGAGCTTTTAAAATTTTGCATCTCTCTCTAATTCAGATGACATAATTGTATTTTTATTTATTTAATATTACTTTGAAATCACATGAGTCTGATTTTATATATAACTTTCCATTTTTATGTCCTCTGATAATCTTAGAACAAAGCTAAATGATAAGTATGATTAGTGTTATATACTTCTAAAGATGTTAATTTTGAAAGGCATATATATTTTAAGCTTTTGGAAAGAAAATGTTTATTGTTATCAATTTGAAAATACTTGAGTCAGGCAGAAGAGAATGAACATAGTTTAAAATAAGTGTGCCTTATGACGGTTTTTAAAAATATATTATTTAATCCCCATATTGCAATATTACTACTACTTTGTAGATTAAAACTCACATATATAGAGTGAAGAGAGTTCTCTTTAAAGCCAGACTGCCTCCTGACTGGTTTGGAAAATAGGAGAAAGATCATTGAGACAGAAACAGAAAATTTAAGTTCTCTTCCAACCATCTTTGTTTTCCTATTAAAAGACCTGCATACTATTCCTGTTGATTATGATGTCACAGATACTTTGGTAACTTTGAAAAAATGGTGAACTAATTAGAATTTACCAAAATTTTTTTTAGTAGTGACAATGCTGATGAATATTGAGGGTTAAACTGTAGTGTCTCCACACAGTAATCTTAAAATTCAAATCCAAATAAGAAGCTTTTTTAAAACACCTGGAGTCTAAGAAAAAGTAAAAATGTGAATGCAGTCAATAGTTTTCTTATCCGTCATATTTCATCAGTATTAGCGAAATTACGCAGTTCCATGATGTATCTTAGCATTCTTGCCAGTGCCAAATGTTTCAGAATCGTATTCTTATGGAAACTTGTAAGGCTAAAATTTATGCTAAGAAATAGGAGAATAAAATTGGAAAGCAAGTATTTCTAGTGAGTAGGCTGTCTTCTATTAAACACCTACAGAATGTGTCACTCTGGAATGCAAAAGATTCGGAGCACTTTTAGTTTGAAATCGTGCCATCTGTGCACAATATTTGAAATATCATAGGCACTCCTACAGTAAGTTTGGAGGAGAAAACACCTCCAAATAATCCAAGGACTAATACTTTTTTTTTTTTTTTCCTCGGCTTTTTGCAATGTGACCACATGTAGGCCACCAAAGGCCTCAGAAAACTGAGGGGGGGTTTCCAAGATGTGTTTGTGTCTTGGCCCCAGGGCAAAGGTCCTGTCTCTGCATAGATGTCACCACTCTAGTTAAGTCAGGTTTTGTGGAAGTGTGAATAAAAGCCATTATGGAAATACCTGGCTGATACCTTTCCTTGTGCTTCTTCACCATAAGTAATTATTCAGGCAAGAGATCAAGGCTGTCATCTCTTGCTTTAAAGGAGTACATGAATTATCTTAGGTTCTTCCAAGGCAGGTTGGTTAAGAAAGCTAAGGTTTACACTAAAAACTATTTTATGGAAAAATAATAGGAAAGACATTGAGGTAGCAATTATCTAAGATTCCAACACAAAATCTGAGGTAGGAATTGGACATAAATGTAGAAAGCTCCAAATCAGCCCAGGCAGCTTTCAATGCCTCCTCTGAAATTGGGTTTTTAAATGTGTGTAGCATTGCTAAAGAAGAAGTGCCTTTTTTCCCAGTGGAATAACATTCTGATAGTGTTGAATTTTAAAAGGGCACTTTTCTGCTGGGTACAAATTAATGAAATAGCATTAAGTGTAATTAGTTTTTTTAGAGAAAGAAATATGCAAGCACTGAAGTGTTAGAGAGAGAGAAACACTGCATGCCAAAACTTGACTTTCAGTGCCTGAGTGAGGAGGTATTAAAATATGTGACACATCCTTTGGATGAGATTCTTTAGAAGCCATCTCAAGCATTCTGACACAAATATTTTCCTTTCTCTTTGGAATATGACGAGTGATGTTTTGTGGTATCCTAATCCCATTATTGATAAAAGTAATATGAAGAACTCTCCCTTCTACCCAGGCATACAGTGTTTTGTTTTGTGTTAAAGCCAGGGGAATTCTAATAGGATTCCCAATTACGTAAAAGAGATTCACTTGCCATCCACTGTTGCCTCTGCCTTGCTACAGTCTTTATTTGGCATTAAGAGCATGGCATAATTTCATGTCACTGAGCAATTTATAAATTTTAACTCTCTAAAAGGTCATAGAAGCTTTTGGTGTGATCTTAGACCTTGCTGTTGTAATGCCCTTTGCATATGATTTTTACTTCTCTTAAATGAAGTTTAGCCTAAAGCTACCTCTTTGTTTTTGTTGTTGTTTTGTTTTGTTTTGTTTTTGTTTTGTTTTTGTGACAGAGTCTGGCTCTGTCGCCCAAGCTGGAGTGCAGTGGTACAATCTCGGCTCACTGCAACTTTTGCCTCCCGTGTTAAAGTGATTCTCCTGCCACAGCCTCCCTAGTAGCCGGGATTACAGGCGCCCGCCACCATGCCTGGCTAATTTTTTTTGTATTTTTAGTAGAGACAGGGTTTTACCATGTTGACCAGGCTGGTCTCGAACTCCTGACCTCAAGTGATCCACCCACCTTGGCCTCCCTAAGTGCTGGGATTACTGGTGTGAGCACCGTGCCTGGCCTCCTTAAGTATTTTAATGTCGGCCTAAAGGTTTCTTCTTACATAATGAACTGTAACCTAACTGGATATGTAAACAGACTGTAATCTACTTCCTGTAAGCAGTAGCCAAGTCTCAGCCAATCACAGCAGCCGTACTAGGACCTCACAGGTGACCAACTCCAAGCTTGTCCAACCCGCGGCTGCAGGCCCCGTGTGGCCCAGGACAGCTTTGAATACAGTCTAACACAAATTCGGAAACTTCCTTAAAACACTGAGATTTTTTTGTGATTTTACTTTATTTCATTTTTTTTTAGCTCATCAACTCTCGTTGGTGTTAGTATGTTGAATGTGTGGCCCAAGACAGTTCTTCCAGTGTGGGACAGGGAAGCCAAAAGAGTAGACATCCCTGGAACTTTAAACCATGTTCAAATGCAGACCTGTGACCAATCTGGCTGTTTCTCTACCTCACTTCTGTATCACTTTCCTTTTGCTGTCTTTAAATTCTGTCAGACCACCTGGCAGTGCTGGAGTTCCTCTGAAACTATTCTGGTTGAAGTGGGGTATGGGCGAGGGGTGAGCATGCTCCCCAATTCACAACTATTTTTTTTGTACAATTAAAATCTGTTAAATTTAATTGTCTGAAGTTTTTCTTTTTCTTTTCCTTTTCCTTTTTTTTTTTTTTTTTTTTTTTTTTTTTTCTTTTTTTTTGAGACAGAGTCTGGCTCTGTCGCCCAGGCTGGAGTGCAGTGGCGCGATCTCGGCTCACTTCAAGCTCTACCTCCCGGGTTCACGCCATTCTCCTGCCTCAGCCTCCGAGTAGCGGGGACTACAGGTGCCCGCCACCACGCCCAGCTAATCTTTTTGTATTTTTAGTAGAGACGGGGTTTAACCATGTTAGCCAGGATGGTCTCCATCTCCTGACCTCGTGATCCGCCCGCCTCGGCCTCCCAAAGTGCTGAGATTACAGACATGAGCCACTTCACCTGGCGTTTTTCTTTTAATGTTTTCTTCTTCATCTTGCAAGGTAGTAGCAAATTGTGACTTTGCTTACAGTAAGCATTCATATGACTTAGAGTTATATGTAATTTTCTGTAAGTTTATATTAAGTTGATTTAAAAAACCCACAGCGTATCCATAGTAATAATGACGGTATACACCATTTCTCGAAAACTTACTATTATATTGGGTTCCTGCTGTAAGTCTTCTGATTTAGTCTTTTCAGTAACTCTATGCTAAATCATCACTACTTTGCCTAAGATGAAGTAGACTCAGAGAATACAGCTTGAATGAGGTTCAGAGCAAATAAATGGGAAAAATTATAGTGAAATCCGTAATTTCAACCACAACACAATATCTCCTAACTAATATTGCTCGAAAAGAATTTAAGTTTTATTTTGAGATAATTGTAAATTGGTACCTTTTGTAAAAAAAAAAAAAAAAAAAAAAAAAAATACAGAGGAGTCCTGTATACTGTCCACCTAATTTTCCCCAATGATAACATCTTGCATGAATATATAATAGTATATCACAACCTGGAAACAGACATTGACAATTGATACAATTCACCAAACTCAATAGGAAATTATGAAGAAATAAAAATATAAAACACTGTAGGGGGTACTAAATAAAAGTACTATATAAAAAGATTTCGTTTAAAAGTTAAAAAATGTTTGATTAGTACATAGTTTTAAAAATGGCTAGGTCAAGAATAACAAGAAGGAGGATATAATTTTCTATCACTAAATGACTTTCGAATATTTACTTAGGTCAGGAGGAAAACTTTTTTTCTGAAGTAAGTGATCTCATAATCTTCTTCATCTAAAACTGCAGTGTGGTGCAGAACCATCATCGCAGCTTAGAGCACAACATCTATCATAGATTAAAGATTACAAAGTCAAAAATAATACCACAAATCACTCCTCTTGATGTGGGATTCAGAGTGAACGTGTGAAATATAAATAGCCACTATAAATAAATCCATAAATGAGGCTTTGCTCCCTCCATGACAGAGATTAATGAAGTTTTAGGATGCTAAGAGCTCAAGATATAATCTATAGCTTTAAACTGATGTCAAGATTCAGAACTGATTGCTTTAAAAGCCCTTCATTTTTCTAGAAAAGATTGATGACTATAGTGCAGCTAAATCTCTTCCCATGCAAAATTTATGGAATTTGGTTCCAACAGGTATCTTATGTGTTAGTTTTACATGTTAAATTTAACTATATAATATGTAAAAGTTAAACTGTTTTCAAAGCAATCCACGTTAATACATGGTATTTTCAAAGTATTGCTTAATTTTAGAACTCAATGGAAGCCTGCTCATGAACATATCTGGGGTTTGTTGCTGGGCTATTAGTTACCTTGAGTAGTTCAGGTGGAGAATCATAAAAATTATATACATATTAGTAAACATTTAATTTTAATTTTACCACTTATCATTTAGGGCCTGTACTTTTTTTTCTAAACAGGGATTTGCCAACTGGAGTTTTGTTGTATTTCTTCAAAAAATTATAGCCACAATGCCTCAATTATGACTTTCAGTTTGGTTTTCTTTGAGTTAAATTGAGAACTTAAAGATGCCTTTTAAAGCAATCTATGTGCAGAAATCCTCCATGATTTTATGAGGTTTTCCTTCCTGTATTTCACAGTTATCTCTCTCATACCTAACTTAACAGCAGTTTTTTTATAGTAACTCATTTTATGTGGCGTCCTTCCAAGGCATTCGTCTAAGTTTTCAAAGAAGCAATAATTCATATTTAATTGGGTTACATAATATTTGAATAACTTAGTAATTAAAATAACAGGTGCTACTGATATAAATACTTTTGGGAACAAATACAAGTTCCTCTTGGTAAGTGTAAGATTTAACTGGTGGAAACAGAAAGGATGCCAGTAAGCAGTAGTATTTAGTGAGTTGTCAGTGTCATCAGTCAGTATGCATAGGAGAAGTGGTTAAACCAGGTCAGCGATGGCAATAGCTGCTGTCCTTTGTCCTTCGTTCAGTTTCCATCTTGATACTGCATGAGATGTCATTGGAAAATCGTAAACTAAATGCGTGTGGTCAATAGAGAGGTGATTGGTAACATGTCTTGGGGTATATATATGTATGTGTGTGTGTGTATATATATTTATATCCCCAAGTAGCTAATAATATGCTTGACAAAATGTTGACATTTAATATATTTTTGTTCTCTTCCATGATTTTTTTCTATAATTAGCTTCACTAGTTTTCAAGCTATTTTTCTATGTAGTTGCAGACTACTTTGAGTTTGAAGGAGTGAGTGTTCCACTAGAATGATAATCTTTAATAGAATTCCAGATGAAGATATATAAATGGATATTTTTATCTTATTAATAAAAAGCAAAATGTCTTGTAAAAAATATTACTCACCAAAGTAAAGAAAAAGCAGAGTTTCCTTTTCTTCCTCTCTTCCTTCCTCCCTTTCTTTATTTTTCTTTCTCTTCTTAAATGCTTCCCTATCTTAAACTTCTTGGTTTGTGTTATTTTGAAAGCTAGTGTTTCAAAATTTTGTCTAGACTTCCCTACTCTAATGCTTCTTTAGGAAAGATGCAAACTTGTTTTTTAATTCTTCTGTAATTAAAACAACTCCTTAAAATCACACATTCTGTTTTCTAATATATACCATGCTCTTCTAATATAGAGCATGTCCTGATTTAAGGAGAAAGATGGTTGAATGTGTAAGCTGTAAGCAGTTAAGCTGCTTCAGCTTTCCCAATGTGTTAGCAACCCCAGGGCTATGAAAAGATCTAGCTGAAGAAACACAGTTTAAAGTAATCTCAGGTTTATTTTCCTTACAAGCTGCCATAATCCATGCATAATGCACAGTCAGAGGTGCTTGAATAGGACAATGTTTTATGATACAAATTACATCATCCATGTTAACAGTAGTACTTACTCTTCTAAGACCTTGGATGCTACTAAGGTGTTAGTAGCTCCTCAGTTACTGACCTTAACCAAGATTCTTTACTGAATCTCACTGCAAGGCTGTTGTGTTCTTGTAACCTTGACTGCTTCACATTTGGCTTGAATTCCCATCCTACCACGAATCTACATGTATAAACCTGGACAAGTTTTATTTTTACTCTAAAAACGTGAATAACAAAAATTTCTGCCATATATTATTATGAGGAATAACAAAAATGTCTGCCATATATTATTATGAGGATTACTATGAAATGCTTAGCTCAGTGTTTAGCATGTAGTAGTCAATAAGTATGTGTTACCTTTATTTTAAGGTCAGGTTTATTGACATGTTCTGATTCCAGGCCACTGCCCCGCGATTGGTATTTAAAAAATTTTTTTTGCCCAAGACCCCACTATAAGGACAAATTTTAAAGTATGATCATGTTTACACACATATATAACATTTTAAAGTGCTCTGTGTGTGTATATATATATATGAACATAATTCATATGTATTGTAATAGAATGCTTAACCTTACTGTATAAAATTGTTATTTTTTTTTCTCAAGAATGGCTGTCACGATTCACTAAGTTGATTTCACAACTCCACTAAACCTGTCACAACATGAGTTTGAAAAATCTTAGATTGTAAAAGATGTCTCATTTGTAAATGAAAGAGTATGCTCTTTGGTCATTTAAGTCCCTTTATGGAACAATATCATATACTAACACTAAAATATGTGAATATTAACTCTTATAGTCTCCAAAATTGATATTAAAAATAGTTTCCATTATAACCTGCTACATCAAAAATGGATTTTAGAAAAATCTAAATTTAAAGTCTTCCATCAACATCTGACTGCTTTTCAGAATTTGTGCTTGCTGATAGCTTTTTAGAATTTTACTGTTTAAGGAAGATAGGAACTATTTATTGAATGTCTACTTGTATTCTATGATATTAAAGTAGACAGCTTGTTGAAATTGTGCCCTGTGGTTGAGTTTGCTTCCCCCTTATTTGAAGAACTCTTCAATCTTCTAGTACAGGAATTTCGGGTTCAATTAGCGGTTTCTGACTCAACACTCCAGAGTCCATCTGTCCCCATAACTGTTTGGTGCCAATGGCAATATGCAGAGGTGAAGGTGAGGGTTTCCTTCATACCCTCTGGATATATTTTAAGTTTTCAGGAAAACAAAAGAAGAGGCAAGAGTGATGACTTATGGATGGCTGTCTCATTGTAGTGCTTATGAAATGCAGGAGTGTGAAATTTGTTCTCTGTGTTATAATTGGAAATGCAGATTAAAGGTTTTGGAAACCACAGTTATTCATTGTTTAGACAGGTCTGTAGACTTCCTAAACTATGCACACTACATGGAATTGGCCTTTAGTGGTATTTGCTTTGTGTATTAATGGCATTTCTGCCTGAAGATAATGTATTTTTGGTAGAAATAACCTGTCATTCAATTGAAACATTTTGCTTCTGAGATGCTGGAGTTTCAAAATATTTCTCTGCTCATGTATGCACACCTGTTTCCCTGCCTTTCTGTTTTCTGATCTTGACGTTTGTTTTTGTTTTTAAAAATGTGCTCTGTGATTTTTTATGGAATGTGACTTTTACATTCTAACTCAATTCCAAATTGGCTCAAGTGTCCACCAATACACTGCTTGTTTAATTCGTATTATCAATAAATTATATTGACAGTTGTCTTTTCCTTCATATATTTGGATTGTAGCTCCAGTGAAACCTGTATTTTTGACACTTTTATCCAAATTGTATATTATGTAGATATTAGTGTTTATTTAATCACTTTGCTAAACACCCCACCCACCCAGCTTCAGTGTGCTACTTCTGAATTTAGAACATTACAAATTTCAGTTTACTGGTCATATTTGTTTTAAGCATAGACAAAGATCCTAGGCCTTTTCCTTGGACCTTGGGATTGACAGAAATTTTTTCCAGATGTTAACAATGGTGAAACTGCTTTTAAAATATCCCCATTGATCTGTTTGAATAATAAACGGGAGGATTTCATTAGGTATATCAAGGTTTCCAGGCTTTCCCAAAATATATTTGAAAGTTCATGTCCAAATGGAGATTAGGCTTTTAGGCCCATCCTAGACAAGGTGTTAACATTGCTGCTACCACACTCATATGTATTACTCAATGAAGACATGTTTTTAATATGTTTTAAGACTTGTTTTTGTAATGCGTCTTTGTAAGGTTACCACATCTCATGTATTTTACTACTCTTAGGGCAATTTCCGTGTGGTACATGGGATGCTAAATAATTAACATGTAGGAAACAAAACAAATACATAGAATTTTGTTTTAAGATTGAAATGTGTAAAATCTGTGTTTGTACTACTTTGTAGTTAGCAGATTTTTCCCCCAGTTTATGTGTGAATCAGTTTTTTGGAATTCAAGCTTTATTTTAAATAATTCTTTATTAGGTCATTTTAGTACATTCTTTACATTATTTCCTCTTTTTTTTTTTTTTTAATTTCCTAAAGCTGTTGTTACTATATGCTTGATTAAAAGAAAATTTATTTTTGAAGTCTCTGAGCTTGGATATTTTAAAGCATATCAGACTCAACACAATCATTTCTGAGTTTCCAGGTTAATAATAAATACATGATATGTTGGATGTCAACAAATATAATTGTACTCATTTATAGGAATGATGGTAATTCATCCAAATGTGTTGAGATCAGAGCCTGTCTTAACCTTTGTTTTTTCACTTATAGCAGGGTACCTAGGACATAGTAAGCACTCTTAAAATTTTAAGTGAATGAATGGATGATAGATACATCTTTCATTGTTGTTCTGGTGGCAGAGACAAATGTTCCTGTGACAGCGAGCAGCACAAGGTCATTAAGTAGCACTGCCTGGGAAAATGCCAGGCTTTGCATTTTATTGTGGTAAACCAAATTCCTGAAGCTCAAAGCCAAAGAGCCGCAGCCCTAAGCTCCATATGAATGTTGATCCTAGGAAAAATCCCTGGTGGTTTGCCTGAGGAATCATTGGCACCTTCAAGATGTGAAACTGATGCCTATGTAGGATGTAAAATGCAAAATCCAGGCAGGAAAAAAGATTCAGATCATATGGAGTAATAAAAAACATCCAAGTTCCTACCCTGTGCCAGAGGAACTTAATTTATTGGCTTGCCCAGTTGTCAGTATGGCATCATAATAGCTATACCTAATTTGTATTGTGCCTTTCACATTACAGAATATTTCACAGGCATGAACATGTTTAGTAAATAATTATGATGAAAAAGAATCTCAATAAATAATTGGCATAAATTTTGGAGTTCACATCTTGAGGTTAATATTTTTGTTGAGAAAAATTGGGGTGAGTAGAATTTGCAATAGACATACATTGGTTGCTGATGACCAATTTAGGGGGAAGGTTGTCTTTGTATTGCTGATATTTAAATATTTTTATTCTATCCAAATTCATAAGGTTTCAACATTTGAAGAAAGCTTTAAATTGTCTTTATCTATCTTCCATCTGATTTACAATCTCCTTTCCTCCCAAACAAAATGACTTTATGACTATGGCATAAAATTTAAGAATTCATTGTCTCTGAGCTCTTAAATCCATTCCATTTTTAACTAATATTGTTTTTAGAAAGTTCTTTCCTGTATTAAACAAAAATCTTTCTTCTTTCAACTTCCTCTCACAGGTCCTTATCTTTCCTTTAAAGTTACTTGCAATAATTTTATGACCCTCACCATTGCTAATAATGAATGCTTGATTATTATGTTTTAAGATACAATTATGTGCATTATTTTATTTGAGCTGCAAAATAACCCATTAAATTAGATAGCTTATGTGTTATTATCTGTCTTACAGATACATGCACTAAAACACAGAGAAAATAAATAATTGGTCAGTGTTCACACTCATAAATGATAAATGGTGAATCCAGGGTCTATACCCAGGTCTTCTGATTTAAAATTCCATGTTTTTGCCATGATACTATGTTGCCTCAAAGTATTATTTCTTTCTTTTTTTTTTTTTTTTTTTTTTTTGAGACAGAGTCTTGCTCTGTCACCCAGGATGGAGTACAGTGGCACAATCTCAGCTCACTGCAAGCTCTGCCTCCCGAGTTCATGCCATTCTCCTGCCTCAGCCTTCTGAGTAGCTGGGATTGCAGGCACCCGCCACCACATCTAGCTAATTTTTTGTATTTTTAGTAAAGACGGGGTTTCACCATGTTAGCCAGGATGGAATCCATCTCCTGACCTTGTGATCCACCTGCCTCGGCCTCCCAAAGTGCTGGGATTACAGGCATGAGCCACCACGCCCAGCCAGTATTCTTTCTAATTTTTAGTGATGTCTCATAAAGTCTTTACTTCTTCAGACTGTATATCCTCAGCTTCTTTAGTTTCTTGATTTTGTCAGCCACTTCTCAAGTGACCTGATTTTCAGTAAGAGCAGCTAGATGATGAGTGCTAGCTGGTGTGTGTGTGCATGTGTGTGCACATGTGCAGATCTTGAGAAAAGTTCATAGGCTACTGGATGGTATTTATAATGTATTTTGTAGTTACACCCAGTCTTTGAAAGCCCCTGTACACACAGTTATTTTTTGTTTAGCTGAGTCTCTCAAGTGAAATTTTATGTAAGTATTTTCATAAACAAATGTGTACATTGTGTGCCATCTCAGAGGCAAAGAATTTTCAAGTGAAGAATTATAGGCCTTACTCTTTATTTTCTATATTACTATTTTGTCAAACCAGAAAAATTTATTTTTTCTGGGCAGCTGTTTAAGAATCAGAAGTTTTTCTGTCTGCACTCTGTATTTGATTAGAGGGAAAACCTCACATCTTACCAACTTCATTCATTCTGGCTAGCACAGAAAATAAATGTTTTCAGATCGTAGCCCTGGATTCAATAAAGCGAAAGTATTTCCAGTGTTCACTTAGAAACTGCTTTGCCCAGTAGATACAGGATTATACCAGGCTCTAAATATCAAAGGAAGAGGTTACCCCTGTGTCAACAATTATATAATTCTATACTCAAAACCCAAGAACATACTAACCACTTCCTAAATTATGAATAGCAGTAGCACAAGCTGAAACCACAGTTGATCAGTGCATATAAAACCACAGTATATAATTATTTTCGTAATATTTTGCATAACATAATCAGAAGCCAGAAAATATTTCTGCATCAGTGAATAAGGAAGACATTTAGAAAGATAAATTCTTTTAAAGTAACCATTTCTGAAAAATGGTTTTAAAAATAACATTGTATTTGTTGCATGAGCATTCATATTAACCAACTTAAATAGTCCTCTTTAAAACTGATTTCTCAGAAACTCTACTGCTTATACTGAATGTTTCCAATCCCCTGAACCTAATACTTTGAACCAAATACCCTTTATTTGAGGCTAATTGGTTAGAAGATGATTAAAATTCAGTTTTGAATTTCACCAGTTTTCCACATTGAATAAGAAGCAGCATTGAATTCATTGTGAAGACAGCCAATTGCTCAGTTCAAGTAAGGATTTTTGGCCCTGCTAAGTTTCTGATATGAAACTTAACTTTTTAATTATTATGAACTTATATCCACTTGTCTTTAAAAATCTCTAAAATACAGACTCATAAATTTAATCTCTCCTAGCCAAGTTCTTAAAGGGCCTCGGTAACAAAAGTTGCTGTTGATCTTGGTAGCTTTTTGAGTTTCTGGAGATTCTCTGTTTAATACCCAGGCATTCTTCCTTCAACTCTCCTGTGTATTTGTCTTTCTTTGCTCTCAATGTGTTCTGTGTGTGTTTTTTCCTCCTATCACTGCAGCATTTGCTTAGTTTGACTCCTCATCGGTGAGACTCCTTGTCCAAGATTATTGGCCAGCACACTTGATTTAAGAATGCTCTGGAAATACTCAACCACAGAATTATGCCCCCACACCATGAATGTTGTCCATAAATGAAATCCTGTTGCCATTCTCTAAACCTGCTTTAGAGTCATATGTTCTGTAGTGCTGCTGGGCAGACATTTCGGCATCTTCTTTGTGTATCTTCTCTACTCCTCTCCTAGACTGTTACCTTACATTTTCCCTTTCTTCAAGCATCTGGCATTATTTCTTCCATCCTCACTCTTAGATGATAATTTTTTTTCTCTGTCACAAGGAGATGACAAGCAATCAGAAAAGGACTTCTGAACACTTTCCTCACACTTTTACCTGCATGTCTCGTCCCTGAGCAACTGACTTTCGTCCCTGTGACCCTAGGTGAGCACTGTGTGCCTTCCTTACTCCATCTCATTCATCTCTTGACTACTCAGGTGTGCCTCCTGCACCCTTCTCTCTCTCTCCTCCTCCTCCTTCTTCTTTTTTTCCATTGGCCATTCTATAGGTTCATTACCCTTGGCATGTCAATAAGCCTTTTACTTCTTCCATCTTTAAAGAAATATGTACTTCTCCTGGTCCCACATCATCATCCAGCTACCACCCATGTTGTCTGCTTCCTTCTCAGCAACTGCTCAGGACAGTTATGTTGCATTCACTGCCCTCATTTTATTCTCTTCTAAACTCATGCTCATCATGTTTTTGGCCTCATCATTTGTCATAATCGTACTTGGTACTCCATGATGACATATTGCTAAATTCAGTGGAAAATCCTCAATCCTCCTCTTATCAGACCTATTATCAGCAGTGGACACAAGTGATTCTTCACTTCTTTCCACTGAACACTTTGACACTGGTATCCAGATCAGCACACTCTCCCTGTTTTCAACCTATCTCTCTGGCCACTCCTCAGTCCTTTCCCTGGTTCCTCCTTCTCTCTCTCTGAACTGGAATTATGACAATGTTTCTAGGTTCAGTCCCTTTTTTAACAGAGATCACTTTAAAACCATGGCATCTCTTCCTAATAACATTCATTTGACAATCTCGTCCAAGCTCATGACTTTTAGTAATATCCATAAACCTCTGGATCTCAAATTTATTTATCTAGCCCATCTAAGCTAGAATATTCTCTTAAATATCCACACACCTCTCAATCTTTCCATTTGGATTATTGAAACTACTTCTAAGTGGCCTCCCTGTTGCTACCATTGCCTGCCTGCATTCTATTTTCAGCACAGTAGTAAGTAGGATCCTTTTAAACATAAGGCAGATGATATACCTCCTTTCCTTGAAACTTTCCAATTGTTCCCAACTACAGTTGCCAAAGTGAACAAATGAAAACACAGGATTGCCTCGTTTTATATGTGAATTTCAGCTAAACAATGAATGATTTTATAATTTTGGGGCCATACTTACACTAAAAGATTATTCATTGTTTATCTGAAATTCAACTGTAACTGGGCATCCTCTGTTTTATCTGGCAGCTCTACTCAGTCACCCAGAGTAAATTGCTAATTCTCACCGTGACCTACAGTGTCCCCTTGTAGTCCTTCTATCTCCAGCCTTCAGTCCAGCCACAGTGTCCCCTCCTTGCCATTCCTTGAGTTGAATTTACCTAACATACTTCCAAACAGATTATTAGCCCTGCTATTCCATATTCCTGGGATGATCTTCCTCACATAGCCCCACGACTTCAAGCCTCAACTCCTTAAGGTTTTGCTTGCACATCAGCTTCTCACAGAGGCCGTGCCTGTCATTCTTGTGTCCTTCCTGTTTTACTTTTTTCCTGTAATACACTTTACCATCTAACATTGTATATGCTTTATGTATTTTGTGTATGGTCTGTTTTTCTCCAATAGAATATGTATTTCACAAAGGCAGAGATATTTACTTATTTTGTTCACTGCTTGATCCTCAGCACTTAGAAGAGTGTCTGGTTCATATTAGTTGCTCAGTATGTATTTATTGCAAATGAATAATATTACATAAATGGTGACAAGATAATCAGTAGCCTATGAGTGTGGTTATGAATGGTCATATTATGTAGATTAGGGTAATGGTGATTAGTTTCACAGTACCCTATCTGAAATCTGCTGAAGCAATGAAGGTGTTAGGGAAATAAAGATGATTCCAGAGCATTGTATACTTGGGGCAAAGCAGTCCAGAATAGAGGTGCAGGGTGAAGAACAAGGCAAAGAAAAGAATGTAGGGAGATATTATCAATTGACCTTGAACTTTGTGAGAAGATATTGATCAACTGACCTAGGACTTTATTAAATCTCACCATGACTTTGCACCTCCTGAGTATTCTAGCCCTACCCAATATAGACATTAGATTCTACATGGAAAAAATATGCATTATTTTAATAGTCCCATAAGTTGATCCTAGTTGATACAATTTTACCTTTTGTAACTGCATAAATGTTACACTTTCAAGAGTCGGTCATCTCTCACCTGTACTGACAGTGCTGTTCAATCATCCCTTTACCTGATGCTGGCTGCTCCCTTTCCAGACTGTTGTGCACCCAGCGGATTCCTGGCATATCAGATTGAGAACTGATGGATCTACTTTTAGAAGTTTATTAAACTTAGGGCCGGGCACAGTGGCTCACATCTGTAATTCCAGCACTTTGGGAGGCCGAGGCAGGCAGATCACCTGAGGTCAGGAGCTCGAGACTAGCCTGGCCAACATGGTGAAACTCCGTCTTTAAAAAATACAAAATACAAAATGCAAAAATTAGCCGGGTGTGGTGGTGGGCACCTGTAATCACAGCTATTTTGGAGCCTGAGGCAGAAGAATCACTTGAACCCGGGAGGCAGAGATTGCAGTTAGCCGAGATTGCAGTGAGCCGAGATTGCGCCGCTGTACTCCACACTCCAGCCTGAATGACAGAGTGAGGCTCCATCTCAAAAAAAAATTCAGAACGATAAGGTCTTAGCCTGGTTGTCCTTAGTCTCTGCCTATGGAGAATGTGAGTCATCCTGTTTGCTTTATAGTTTAGATCACAGTGGCAATCATATCCCTGAGCTGTTAGGGATCAAAATTTCTACATTGTTCTCATGTACACTAAAAATTATTGGGAGTAAAATGGACCACTGTACATACATCAAGTATAATCATTTATTTAACAGTCTTCCAATTATGAACATTTCAGTTTTACATTTTATTTTTAATTTTCTCTATTAATAATACTACAATGACTATCCTTGGATTATACTTCTGATTATTTCCTTCAGATAAAAATTCTGAATATGGAATTATAGGATCTGAAAAAATTGACATTTTTAAGGCTGGTGGAAAATATTGTTGAATTGTCTTTCAGAAATACTTTGACATTTTGCTCTTCTTTACAGTTCATGAGAAAAAAATATTTTTGCCGTGTCTTGATCTACAATTGACATTAACTCTCCTCTGTCTTCTGATTTCTTGTTTTCATTGGCCTTCTTTTCTGATTGCAAATATACACATAGTTCTGTACTTATTAAGCTTTTTTCTAATCTTTCTTCTCATAAATCCATTATTCTTTCTTTTTTTTTTTTCTCCCTGCCAAACTTAATGAAAAAGTTCTACTTGCTTTCTCAATTTCACTGCTTTTTCTTTAAGGGCCGCCTTTCTTCCCTTCTTACTTCAATGAGACTTCTCTGTTCTTAAGGTCACAGAACACCACCTGTGGAATAGCTGCAGTGGCCGACTTTTACTCCTCTTTCTTGCTGATCTTTCTATCACTTTGATGTTATTGTCCCTCTATACTCCTCAAAACTCTCTTCTCTTTGAGAAGAGAAAAAATCACTAACACCTCTAGGCTCTCTTCCTGATCCTTAGACTGATCTATTTTGAAACACCAGTGCTGGTTGATCCTGTGCCTTGACCTTTGGTCTAAGTATGGGGAAATCCCATTTTCCTGTCTTCTATCCTCTTCTCTTTTCATGTGTGCCCTTAGCGCATGGCTTTAACATTTGACATTTGTATATGTTAATGACTATCATTCTCTATTCCAAGCAAGTCCTCTATATTTAATGCCACAAAAAATGTTTGCAGTTGTCTGCTGGATGTATGCATGTCAGTACACCTCCACTGATTATAAATTGAACCAACCTGAACTTTTCCTTCTTTCTTATCAGTTTTGTCTATATTAGATAGTTATGTCGCTATTAACGCATTCTCTCAAGCTAGAATCACTTAAAATTAAGCATATCTCTTCTCTCCCTGATTCCCCATGCCATCAGCTATCAATTCCTATTGGTTCTACCATGGTCATGTACTTTGCCACTCTTCTTTTCATTTGTTTTCCTCAATGGTGGTAATCAATCAGGTCATAAAGCATACTTTTTTATAGCATTTCATTAATACTGTTCTGTCAGATCCTGAATACTATTGGAGATCAAAATATCCAAAAGACATTAAGATTTGGCTGCGCCATGAAAGAACTTCGAGGCAAGTAGGAGGGAGTTGTACAATAATTTCAATTTGATGTCGTGCTAGAGATATGAACAGAATGATACAGGATCACAAAGGTCGACCAGCTTAGAGGTAGCCGTGTATATACAGAGAGAGGTCGCATTAGTGGAAGCCTGCTGGGGAAGCTGAGTCTTTATTAGTGAGTAGTGATTAGCCATATGACAAGGCGATAAAAGCAGTTATTAACAAAGGGCAACATCAGGAGCAAAGGTTCAGATACCAAAGCCTTGTTCATGGCTCCCACCAGTCTACACACCCCCTTCTCCCAATCCAAGGTACCTCCTCACCTAACATAGAAGTAGAAAACCAGAAAAATTAAACTTGCATGTATCCCACCTTCCTTAAAATCTCTTCTGACTCTTGCACTGCCTTGTGATTAAGTCCAGATTCCATAACATGGCACGCACAAAGCCTTCCCAATCAGACCCCAATTCATTCCTGCAGCCTCACCTCCCGCCATCTACTCTCCCCCTAATAGCAATGCTTTCTCGCAGTCTTCATCTTTTTCTTCACCCAACACCATTTTTTTCAACTCAGTTTCCTTGTAACTATCTAAAGTGCTTCTCCCTTCTAATCTATATAATTACTTTCTAATTCTCTAAGCTCTAGATTAACTTTGATCTATTCTTTGTATCCCCTCCTTAATTCTCCAGGCAGAATTAATCGCTCTCACAGCACTTGGGTTTTCACTTCTGTTATAGTCATGACCTAAAGGACACAGGTTTCTGCATCAAGAGATACGAACTTCACAATGTCTCTATTACTCATCTTCTTCACTCGGTGTGAGCACATGAGAGGAATGGAATATAGTCTACTGAATGATTTAACTTTTTATCTAACCCCGTTTTCAGAGCCATATCTTGCTTGTATCAATAGAAGAAGCCTTCTCAGGTGTGTTTGAGGTGACCGTACCAACTTTTCACAAAAATATTCTATGTTCTCTGTTGCGCCGGGTGATTCTTTTGACCTGCCTGGAATTCTGACCATGAGACACAATCTCATTTTAGTGTGATGACCGCCATGTAAAAACATGACCAAAGAACATATAACTGTTTATGCTTTTATTTTTTGGAAATGTTCAGGTCTGTGCATGAGTACTAAAGATTTTATGGCAGAATAGGGATGTCATAGAGTGATTTAAAAATGTAAAAAAAAAAAATCCCAAACACTTCATAAAATAATTATTATTTACATTTTTCTCCATTGTTGAAATACGAATGGAATGCTGACTAGTTACTTTATAGAAGTTTCTTTTAATATAATACTGTATACTGTAATTAAGATAACAGTGACACAGTGGGCCTCAACATTGAAATCCTGCATTTTGCGTAGGATTTTTTGTTGGTTTCATTTCATATAAGGATTTTACAGGCAAAGAATATGAATTCAGAAAACTGACATAAGAGAAGTGAGCTAAGGATATTATTATGCTTATTTTTTAAGCTCTTTAGCACAGAGGTATTCATGGCCATAAAGATTAATTTGCTGATGTGTAATGCCCATTTCTCCCTCCAGAACAGCTACTGAATATAAATCTGTTTTAGAAGAGAAAAAAGTTTGTTTCAGAATTTTCCTTGTAGGGCTGGACAAGCTCTGATTTGCCACATCAGTCTAGAAAGAATGTTGGGCGGAGATGTCATTGAACGCTGCCTACTGAGTCCATGCTACTCCATGTAACACAGACCAACATCAATCATGAGCTATATTTTTTTAAATAATTATTTGTCTTTGCTAAACTTGGTACAACTTGGATAATTAAATATACAATAAAATGTGTATGGTAATCCCTAAATATGTACAGTGCTGAATTGTTTATTAAGATTTTAAAATATGCTATTTTGCTTAATCCTTATAAACAGTTTCCTAGGTAGGCAAAATCATCCCTCCTTTGAATATCTGTTCCTACAGACACACACATAAATGAGGTGTTCACCATGTAATTTTGACAAATGCCCCATTTTCTATGGCTGGTAGGTATGCCTCCCCTACACTGAAGAAGGGAGTATTATTTGCATTGTCAGCAGTAGAAGGGTGAGCGAGTGCCTTCTGACCAGATAAAATGTACCTGGGAGGGATGAATGGCGAGTTTCAGGAGGCATACTGCATTAACCAAGGCTTATGAAATCTGTACAAAGCCGTTCCATTGAGTTCCACTGTGAATAATCTATAGAATGTTTAAAATAAAGGCCATTTTTAAGTTTAAAATTTAAAAGCAGATACATTTTTCTAGAAAAGTAATTGGTATTTGTACTCGTACCCTATCGACCCTTTGTTGTAGAATGTGTAAATTTCTGTTATTTAATTCAGACAACAATGGCAAAGGCAAAAACAAGGAGACCAGTTAGAAGACTATTTCACATGTTGGCCTGAATTGTAAAGTGGCAGCAATAGAAGTAGGGAAAGTGATCAGATTCTAGACATAGTATGAAGATTGAGCCGAGATAACTTGATGTGGGATATGGAGTGTAGCACAGAAAAAGGGAGGAGCAAAATGCGACTGCAAATTATGGAGTTGGCATTTACTGAGATGGTAATAATGTGTTGGTAAGAAATAGGAATTTTCTGGTAGTCGGCGTATAAATTATATGTAATGCTTTGAAACTATAGAAGATCACCAAGGGGAAGAATGAGACAGAAACTAGAAAAGGTCTAAGCAGAGATCCTTGGGACACTCCATCATGTAAAAAGAAGGTGGTAAAGAGGAACCAGCACTCAGAGCTAAGGAGAAGCATCTTGTCAGGTAGGAAGAAAATCTGCAGAGCACACAGTGTGTGAAAAGCCTCTTACTGCCTATTGGTTAGTTAGACTGAAAAAACAGACCATTGGATTCAGCCATGTGGGGGTCATTGCTGACCTTTGCATGCATTCTAATGGCTTCCACTGAATTATCTCACTTTTCCCCTCAAAGCAGTTCACTGGGGGATTTTTCTGTTGCCCCCTCAGTTTCAGCTACTTAACACTCTTTTTATACTGTCAAGCCATTTTAAAGTAAATAACTCAGTACCATTGTTTCTTACTCAAAATAAGGCCTTCCACTCAAGGCACATACAAAACTAGAATGAAGTTGAGCATATTATCCAACTGTTTAACTTATTGAACATATAATTGACAATGTCTGCCAATATAGCCACTATTCCTAAGCTAGATTTCCATAAAACATTCCACGATTTCCCTTAATGGTGGTTGAGTGATACATTGAATAAATATTGTGTGTGCTGTATGATAAATTTCTGTAAGAAAGTGTCTTCAGAGATTCTAGGTTTGAGGTACATATTCTTTCATGTTTTGCAGTGAATGTGTGTTTTTCTTCCAATAGTTCTTAGTTTACATTTTCTTTCATTGGAAGTTCATCACTGTTAGGTGTTTCTTGAGTATTATAACAAAGCAAATCCACTAGCATTCAATATTAGATTAGGAAAAAAAGTCCTGCAATACTTCGTTGTCAAACACTTGCCACCGATAGATGTTATTTTAGCTTTTAAGGCCTGTCACACTGTTTATTCAGAGGAATCGTTTTTCAGATTTTAGTTAAATTAAAAAAAAAAAAAAACCCTTAATTTTGGCTTCCCACAGATGCCATTGTGGAAAGCATTCTTAGTACTATGTTATTTAGTCATCCCATGGAATTCCAGTTTTCAACATTGATTATTACTTATAACCCACAGTTTGACCTAGGAAGTGGGAAACTCTGTGTATTGACTCTGACTCACCAGCCAACAATGAGCCTGCTCTGTGGTGGAGTTGACTTCTATGGAGACCTGCAAATCTAAGGTGCTATCACTAGGGTGAAATTTTTTCTTTAGCTTGTAAACCACGAATGCTTTAGGTGAGATGTTGAGAGTAACAGTGTTTTAGTTCGTACATCTGGTTAGATGGTAATGGTTCTCCAGTTTCATGATGACGGGAAAAGTGAGTCCATAGCAGTTGTTTCATCCATCAAGTTGGTAAGAAGGTCTAGTTAGTACATAAACATTACTTTTATTTAAGACAACACTTTTGGCAAAATTAGCCATCTCCTTTTTCATATATCCAATCTTCTCAGGAAGACTTCTGCTCTCCAGGGTTTTTCTGAAACCATGAAACTCATGGCCTTTTAAGGCCAGTTGCAGGTTTGAGCCTTAAAAAGTATTGTTTTTAAATACTGGCTCATACACTTTTCATACCGGACTGTTGCTGTGATGGGTTATATAGATATGTCAAGTTTTATTCAATTGTCATGCTCTTTTAATAAGAACTCCTCAATTTTAAGCCTTGATGTGAATACAATTGGCCACCTTCCCTAGGATTTCTCACTTAAATATATAATCTGCATTACCTACACAGTATTAAGACATCTGTTCTTGAGTAGGAATGCAAGCATTTGCTTTTCATTGCCGGCTTAAAAATAATTTAAAAACATGACCCAGATAACTTTTGGATGAATTCGGATAAGCACATAGGGAAAGGCAGAGAAGCGTGTTTAAATGAATTGTTTCAGGACATTCTTGTGTCTTTACAGAACCACCCGTGAGTTGTTCCTGGCAGGCATTTGTGTCTGCATGCCCTGTCGGCTGCTTAGGCTCTTTAAAAGTAAGACCTCTGTACAATATATCAGTTTGACACTACACAAATGAGATTGGAGACACCTTTAAGAAGTGATGTTACACAAGGCTGAACATTTATTGTCTTCTCTTAAACACCTGATCATTTTATAATATTGTTTTGTTTTTAACTCTGACAATAAAACTTAATCTTCTTTCCTAACTCTCTGTTAGGTATGAATGAATTGAAAGCTTTCTTATCAGTTTGACGGATACTATATGCTGTTGACTAGGAAAGTTGCAACATAAATCTTTGTAGGCCCTAATAGTTTTGCAACAGTTGCTATGCTACTCAAGGTAAACATTTATATGTGTGTATTTGTCCAAGGAAGATTCATTTTAAGTGTGTTTCTAAAATTGCACTGGCCACAAAAATCCTAATAAAATGACAAGCTATGGTATTTTAGAGGTAAGTAATGACTTATTGTGAAATTATAAGTAGTTCAGATAGTACTATTCCAAACAGGAAATCAGCTTTTCTTTTTTCTAAAAAAGGGGAAAGATGTTAACAAGTGCAGAAAATATTTAAGGTAGCCATAATAAAATACAAAACAGTAAAACACTGATTTTTGAAAAGAACAATGGAAAAGTCAATAAGAAAACTTAACTTTTGCAGCCAAACTTGCTGTCTTGAGCTTGTTCCTATGGCTATTATTTTGTCTGAACTCCTGGGCTGCCAGTTATTTTTCATTAATACAAATATATTTGTTTTTCGGTAATTCTTACATACTGAGTTCACTCTTTTATGGTCCACATTCACCAGGATTTGTGTGATACTTGTTTGGTTACTTGTGTGATTCACAATAGCAGATTCTCATTTCAGCTTTGTTTTGGCAAGATAAAACTCTCTTCTATGATGCAGTATACTTAGCTTCCATAGAATAAGCTTCACAAAGACAAGAATTTTCTCTTGTTTTGTTTATAGTGCTCGCCTCACAGGTTTTTACTTCTGTTCATTTGTTTTATTTTTATTTTTATTTATTTATTTATTTATTTATTTGTTTATTTTTATCTTTTTTTTTTTTTTTTTTTTTGAGGCAGAGTCTCACTTTATCACCCAGGCTGGAGTGCAGTGGCCCGATCTTGGCTCATTGCAACCTCCACCTCCTGGGTTCAAGTGATTCTCGTCCCTCAGCCTCCTAAGTAGCTGGGATTACAAGCGTGGCCAACATGCCTGGCTAATTTTTTGTATTTTTAGTAGAGACGGGGTTTCACTCTGTTGGCCAGGCTGGTCTCGAACTTCTGAACCTCAAGTGATCCACCTGCCTTGGCTTCGGGAAGTGCTGGGATTACAGGTGTGAGCCACTGCACCTGTGTGAGCCCTTACAGGTTTTTAGATAAATACTTGTTGAATGATTTAATGGACATGGTGTAATATTATCCTTTGATTGCTCCTATATAGATATGGAGAAGTTGATGGCATGTATTAGCATTCGAGGGCTGCCTTAACAAAATACCACAGACTTAAACAGTGGTGCTTTAAACAATGGAAACGTGTTTTCTCAAAATTTTGGTTGGTAGAAATTGAGATCAAGGTGTCAGCAGGTTTGGTTTCTTCGGACATCTCTCTCCTTGACTTGTAGATGTTCATTTTCTTCCTGTGTCTTCAGATGGTCTTCCCTCTCTACTATGTCTGTGTTAAAATTTTCTCTTACGATAAGACCACCAGTCATATTAGATTAGGGTCTACCCTAATTACCTTATTTTACTGATCTCTTTAAAGACCCTGTCTCCAAATACAGACATTCTGAGATACTGCGAGTAGGACTTTAGTAGAATAGAAACTTTGGGTGAACTCTAATTCAGCCCATAACACAACATGTATCTATATTCATTTAAACATTTTGGTATCAGTTTTCTAAGCATGGACCTGTTTCCTTCAGATTTTTAGGACCATAACTGCTTCTATTTATAAGCCAGACATGCCTTTCTAGGATATTTGATTTCTTAAAGAGCAAGATAAACTTCATGTACTCTTAAAATTATATATATATATATATATATATATATATATATATATATGTAGAATGATACCACAGTTGTACCACAGGGCAGTGTTTCCCAAAACTGATAAGCTAAAACAACAGGGAGAGTTCATAGAAAGAAAAAATAGAGCTCAGTCCCATTATAGCCTTACTAAGTGGTTTATTATATTTTTGAGGCTCTCTAGATAATTTTGCTGAAGCTGCATTGGACCCTCTTGTATCTGACAATTAAATGGAATTTGTAAATGTAAAAGCTGGCAAGAAACTTGAAGGTCATTGACTTTAGCTACCGTATTTTGTAGTGGAGAAAACTGAGGCACAGATAGATTATGCAATTTACTCAAACTCTCTTCCCTACGTGTGAGTATCTCTGGGATTTAGAGTCCAGTCCCTTGACTCCTGATCATAGTTCTCTCATTATCATGTTGTCATTCAGGGTAACTTTCATCAGAGAATTTTAAAGACCCGATTTTGTAACAGATCCTTATCTCATAGAGCTGATATTTTAGAAATATACTGTTTGGCAGGACACTTCATCACACAGATTTTAGATGCCTTTTCTGCTCTTTGACAACCTGTCCTTACAAAGTCATAGACCTGAAAGGGTCTAGGCTAGGGCCACACCATCACCAAGGTTGTCATTACTGCCCTGCAGGTGATAACACAGAAGCTTTTCTCTGGCTGAATAAGGGTTGTGGTTTAGTTGTCTACATTGCAGAACACCAAGAAACTCTGCTTCCTGTTTGTATCCATTGCTATCCACTAAATTGTCTTAGCACAACCTATAGCTTAAAAGTATACCATCATATTTTTATAAAGAATAAAAGACATAAGAAACAGAGAATGTGAAAATCCAATTCAAGTCAAGGCATATTTTGCATATTCTAACCAGTTTATCAGCCCAATCATAAGTGTTTTTAAGTATCAAAGGTATTGTTAGAATTTTCTGGATACTAATTATGGGAGAAAATGCTATTAGTCTGTAATGACCAGTAGTACTTTGTTAGAGAGAAAAGGAAAACTTAAAAATTCAAAGACATTTTTTTGTAACTTCTTTTTTTCGTTGCTCCCCCTTTCTCTCTGAGAGCCCCTTTAAACCACTTAGAAAAGCAGAACCTTGAAACTGGACAACTCGGCTGTTCCTTGAACCAGTGGGTGGAGGAACAGTCATGAGAAGGCCCTTAAATAGAAGCACCACTTCCCCTGTTCCGTCCAGGGACTGATTCTTTGAATCCCAGGAACTTATGTTCATTCTTCTTTCCTGTTTTTTGGGTGGGGACCACTGTGTGTGGGGTGTGGTGGGGAAACAGTTGTCTTTCTAAATTTATCAAATTGTAATTTAAATATTTAGAAGCTTAGCGATTTATAACACCAACTGATCTATACATACAGTAACAGAAGATGCTTTTCTCCCAACCTTTAACATTTGAGGGGAAAAGTGTGCAGATTGCAGATACTTCACTGGACCCAAGGTGTGCATCTTTTGTTTGCCCAGTATTACAAGCTTATCTTGTTTTGCCTTCTTTTGTGTTAATATTTTGAACTTCATCTCAGCAATATTCATTTCAGTTAGCACTTTGTATTACTTCAAAAGAAATGCTCTGTTCAGAGAATCTCCAACAAATTGGAAGCAATATAAGCCAAATCATTCTTGGATTACTGTCTAATTGAAATTAGCCTACATAACAATTATATTTTATGTTTAAAATACACATCTGCACTCTGACGATTTAATAATGTACACTTTTTGTATTAACTTGCTAGCAGCCACTTATTTTATCTGTACAGATTTTGAAACTTTCCATTTGTAATAATACTTATTCTTTGACTATTACTGACCCCTTAACTTTTACTTTGTAAAACATTTATATATATATATAGGCTTATATTTTTGAAATATGCAAAAATTTGCTTTAAATTTTTACACTATAAATTTAATCAATAGTAACTAAATTGGCTAAATTAAAATTAAAACCTTTTTCAGATCAGTGTTCTCTATATCTCTAATAGAGTTTTCAGTCATAGTTCTGTCAAAGCAATTTTATGTTCTTTTGGCAATTATAGAAAACACTGGGTAACAAAAACATACTAGATTTAGTGTCTACTCTCAAAGTTTAAAAGTCTAATGGGTAGAGCAAAAGCATCATAAAATAATTAGAAAATATCTTAGTCCTAATATTTTAGCCAGATCCTTGACATTATTGAAATTAAGTCTTTAATAGTAACCATTGTACTCTCTCTCTCTCTCTCTCTATGTGTATATATATGTACTTACACATTTCCATGTATCTTTGCTTATCTTTGTGTATCCTGTAACATCATGTCATAAACCTCAAATATACAAAATAAAATTTATTAAAAAAAAAAAAAGATGAAAGGGGTAACAGCTGAGTGGAGACTTGGAAAGTATACATGAGTAATCCAGGCAAGGAAGGAGGCCAGACATTGTCATTCCGCTGTGCTTTTCTCATAATGCACACAAAGGCCCTGGAACACTGTAGTTACTCAATAAACTTTTGTTAAAAAAAAAAAAAAGGATGAAATCATTGTTGGCCTAAAGCTGCCAAGTTCATTTCTGCCGATTGTACTCTGTAAGAATGTTCCCCAGTGGGCAGCGGGGCACCCACAAAGCCAGGAGCCCCATGAGGGTTGTGCCTGTCCAGAGAAAGGTACTCCTTTTCCTGGTTTACAGGGCAGCTTCTGCTCTTCAAGCCAAGTGCTCACAGAGCAGCCCACAGAAGGAGTCTCTTTCCAGTTGACCCAATGGAGATAATATGGGACAGTGATGACCCTGTTGTTCCAAGTTTCATGGATGAATTGGATTTTTGAAAGGGTCATTGTAATGGTGAAGATTTATGATGTAGATCAACAGGGGGAGAGTTTTTGCGTGTGGGGTATGGGGGCAGATTTAGCATAAGTTAAGGTACAAAGTCTGAGATGATATTATGTGTGCAGTAGTCAGCGAAGAGACTAGATTGATTGGAACAAAATGTGCATGTCTCTGATGAGTAGCGGATTAGAGGGGAAGGTGAGTAGAGGTCAGTTTTTGAGGACTCTGAATGCTGTGTAAGGAATTTGGATTTTATCCTCCAGATGAGAAATCACATAGGCATTTGTCCAAATTCATCATAGGATCAGTGATATCTTATTTAGTAGATTAACCCAGGATTATGCAGCATAGAACAAAGGAGAGAGAAATGATTAAAGGTAGGGAGATAAGGTTAGAAGCTGCTATTTATAGTACGTTTTTAGTATCTAGCCCAGGATGGAAGTAATGAGAATGAAAAGGAAGAGCCGATGTGTTAGTGTTTCCCTATACATGGGCATTTAGATTGCTTCCAGTCTTTCTAATCATTGAACATATTTCCATGTGCATAAGTGAAAGAATATTCAGTGCTTATCAGTTACATCAGCTAAAGTGTTATGCCTGTGTACACTAACTTCTGCAGGCAGAGCAGAGGAATTCCAATTTAATCACATCCTCAGTAATCCTTTTTAAAATTCTTGCCAATCTCATCTGTGTGAAATAGTATCCCTTTTTCGTATGTGAAATAATATCTCTCTTTGGATTTCTCTGATAATGAAGTTTAGCATATTTTCATATGTTTATTGACCATTCAAGCTTCTTGTCTGGAATTTGCCCATTTTTCTTCCATTGCCTTTGTCCTTGTTTTTGTATATTCTGGATACTAATCTTGTGACAGTCACATAGTTTGTCAGGGTATTCTCCCAGCGTCTCTCTGATCTCTTAATCTTGTTTATTAGACATTTTATATTAAGATATATTATAGGCAATTTATTAAGCTGATCTTTTATGGTTTAGGCATTTTCTATCTTGATTAATAAGTTATTTAATGTCAAATGATTTCTACGTGTATTTTGTTCTAGATCTTTGGGTTAATTATTTATTATGCAATTTTTAATTTATGTGACACTAATTTGCATAACTACGAGGTAATTTTTCAGATGAAGGAAAATGAAAAGTGGAAAAGAAAAGGAAAATTTGATAAACTGTATTATAGTGTTCACTCTAAGTCTGTAATTGAACCATGAAGATATTTTTAATTTTTTTATATGACCAAAAGATACCCACATCCATCACGGTTTGTGGTAATGAAAATTAATGCCTTTCTCATTGATTTTACAGGAATTCTATCAGAGTTCATCTTCGTGAAGTCTTTGCAGAGTAGTTATTTCTAATTGAATTGAACACAATTTTCCTTCGCACATATTTCCAGCCTTAGTCTTTATAACTTCTTGCATATGTCCAGAAGGAATACATTGTCATTTTTAAAACAGTTAACATATGATTCATTTTACTTTCAGCAATTCACAGAAGCTGTGAGTCCTTCAGTGTTACCCCCTTCAGCTTTGCCACTGGACCTGCTTAATAATGCTATAACTGCCTTCAGTACCTTGGAAGACCTTATTCGATATCTTGAACCAGATAGATGGCAGTTGGACTTAGAAGATCTATATAGGCCAACTTGGCAACTTCTTGGCAAGGCTTTTGTTTTTGGAAGAAAATCCAGAGGTAAGCTCCCTCTTCAGATTAGAACCTCATTTAATTTTTTTTAGCAGCTAATGTTTCAGATTCTTCTGCCACAGCTTAGTTTAAAATTCATCAGTGATGTATTCAATACATTTTCTTATCATTTGAGCAAATTTATATGTTGAATAATAATGTATACAAAAGGAGGAACTTAGTTATAACCCAACAGGAATATATTGAAAGGGATACTTCTGAAAATTCCAGTTATATATTATCTTCAAAAATATCATTTTGACGAAGGCCTTCATTGCATTTTACAAAAATCATTGCTTACTCAAACCTAATACTTGGAACATGCGGATTTCGGGACTCAAGAGAAATTATCATAGCTGCAAAACCAGGTTGGGGCTAGAAAAAGGGGATGCTCTACAAAAATGTTTGTCTGCAGTGTCTCCCATGGGTCAGTATTATATCACTTTGCATTTTCTAAGCCTAGACACTTCTAAAAACTATGAGAAATGGCAACGACCCAACATAAAGTAGAATTCATAGTTTTCAAGGCAGGGTTCATAGCAAGAAAACAAGAACCTAAAAGAACCCACACCATAATAATTTTTAACTATGTAAATTTGCTGTTGAAACAATCACTTTTGCCCATATAGGTGTATCTTTCTCTAAGAGTGAAAGTGCTGTTAATTAAACCTAACTCTACATGGCCAAGAAATTGGAAATAATTTTAACTGAGTTTTCTGTAAGATTACCTAATTTTTTTTAGTAACATTGGAATTGGAAAGCATCCGTATCAGACACAAATGAAAACGTATAGAAATAACCGTTTAATTACAGTGCACTCAAAATATCTGTTTTAGTCTGTCAGAAATATTGAAATCTACAGCTTTGGAGAATGCAGTGACAGCCTAGAGAATTTATATGAAAGGAACAACGTTCAGTTAATTTGAGCCATTTGCAAGGGCAGATTGCACCAGACATGCTCTTCGAAAACTTGTCAGAAGGAAACCCGATTCCTGCCCTTTCCTGCTCTTAAGAGTTGCAGCTTTTTTGGATCATGAGCTTTAATCTCAGCAGGTCATGTTCAGACTTGCCCAGCCCTGGTATTTCGCTATGCCAACAGACGTGGTTTCCTTTTGGCAATATTTGAAATCAGTGTTCAAGTGCATGGGCAGCCGAGTCCTGTCCAGATGCTGAAAGCTGTTACATATTTATAAGATTTGATCTTGATGAATAACTTGATGAATAACTTACGAGCAACACTTCCCTTCCCTCCCACTTAGGAACAGGAAGATGAAGATCTGCAAGACTAGCTGAAACATCCATGAATAGAGCCCTTGTTAGCAAACTTGAAGTTGATTATCATGTTGATCTGTGAGAAGCAGGGGCAGTGAATCAGGTTCTAAACTGAGATCTAGTTTTTTGACAGCTGATTTCTGGATTTGAGCCTAAAAACGTCCCTTCTAGCCAAGCCTTTATGCCTGAAAATATACGCCTGGTGCTCAAAGATTTGGCCGGAGGCTAGCTTGCATTCGAAAGCATCGGAAGCTGAACCAGATCTTTCAGATATTCATTTAACACTTTCAAAATTGAAGCCCTTTGCAGTTTGCCAAATTTATTAACTTTTTAAGCATGCAGTACGTGTGAGAAAAGCAGTGTATATTTTTGGAACTTTACATAAACTAAAATACAGGTGTGGGATAACATCTATATAGACAAAACTAACTCCCCTCCTGAAAGTATCTCTACAAAAGAACAG
This sequence comes from Macaca thibetana thibetana, assembly GCF_024542745.1. NCBI lineage: Eukaryota > Metazoa > Chordata > Mammalia > Primates > Cercopithecidae > Macaca > Macaca thibetana. The sequence goes on from NC_065582.1 coordinate 33,024,542, forward strand.
GAGTAAAACTTTTAAAAGCTTCTAATTAGACATTGAAATAGATTTCCCACAGAATAAACATCACAGTGTTACCACATTCATCTTAGAAAGACCACCCTCAGATTACTTTACAGTAATAGACTATCTTTGGACTGAATCTCTTAAAAGAATGAACAACTAACAAAGAAAAATATGACTGTTTTTTGTAGCAAAACTTATTAATGACATTTGCATTTAAAAATAATGATTTTGGTTGGTGATGTGCTCAAAATCGGCATTCTTTAGAAAAATAAACTAATACCCATATTTGTTTTCTTAGGAGATAATTATAAAAGGAAAAAATTCTGAAGACCAACTTTTACAAATATTTGGCAGAGGGAAACTTCTTTAATATTATAGTTAAGCTATTCAGAAAGTATGCTTTGGTACATTATCTTTCTTTTTTTCTTTTCCTTTTTCTCTTTATTTTCTTTGCCTTTTCCCCTCTAAAAGTACTATACAATGTTTCAAGAATATATGACATATGACTTATTTTAACGAAGCTTATATGCATTTGAAGGCTTAGCAATAGGCAGCATAAATTTCAAATATGAAATGCCAAATTTAAAATCCTTAATTATATTTTTAGAAAACTGTGGACTGCATTCATGCTTTCCTTTTTTTTTTTTTTTTTTCTTTCACTTTCTTCCTCTAGTTCAGGGTTTTCATTCATACCTTGCTACTGCTACAAAAAAAAATACTGTATTTTCTAAGTCAAGCTTAACTAGTACTTAAAAAGGGCTTTTGACTTTTGTGTCAAACATGATAAATGAGTGGAAGCTAAGTTAAAAGTGTGTTTAAATTTTCACATTGTAGCAGGTATCACAACTTAGTTCACTTGGGAAATCTGTCTAACCTTTTATTGTGGTTAAGTAAACATTTTAAAGGGAACATATACAATCTCATTTTCTGTTGTCATGAAATAACATATTTAAAACTGCTTGACATAGATGAATATGCTTTGAGAGCTGAGAGCTTCTTCACTCACATTCTTAAGAAGTATAATTCTTAAATAAGCATTGAAAACTTTGGCAACCAGATTTTGTGTTTGTGCATATTTTAAGTCTTCTTCCTCCTTACCCAGGCATTAAATACTAGAGAAAAGATTCAAATAACCCCAAAAATAGTTTTAACAACAAAAGAGGAATGTGTACATATATATACTATTAGAGCAGCAAAATGAAACCAGGTAAAATATGTTACACCATTTAGCATAATGAGCTCATTACTTTTATTAGGGATAAGCTGGCCTATTCAGGGCATTTGAAAGAAGGATTTGCTCTTAAATATTGAAAAGTTTTGCTTTCACAGGATCATTTTCAGATTAAAAAGAAATCTTTCAGTAGCCAAAATAAACAATGACTTTCCCTTGAGTTAGAAAAATAATTTTTTAACTGAATAAGGTGTTGAAATGGACTCATTGAATTAGGATTTCTTTGGTGCTTTCCTATGCTTGACTCAGGTTTTGGTCTATTATATAGTTTACATACATTTATAATTTACAATTACCTATGCATAATTTTATAATACATTTCTTAAAATACTTAAATTATCAAACACAATTAAGACAATTTAAGTATCAAAAACACCTGGTCACATGTATAACAAATCCAAGAAAATAAGCATTTGATTCTTAATTATCTTGTCACTTAAAAATTAATAAAAATTAGCTTTTAATTTAAAAAAGTGGATTACATCATGATTATTTCTACTTGAAGCCATCTTTAACCAGAAAATAGTTTTCTTCTTTTTCATTCATGTATATGTTATCCATATTAGTGGAAAGGGTATGTTTATTATATTTTAGATAATGTTTCTAAATTTTTTAAATTTAGGAGAAAAAAACCTGAAGGAATGTATGTTATCTGAAAGTATTCAATGTCATTTGAATTGCTTTATTTGAATATTTCTAGGGAAAAAAATAGGCAGAGATATAAGGCAGAAAATAAATTGTATTAGAAGTGTTTATCCTAATAGTAATTACCTACTATTCATGTGATATGTATAAATTCACATTGAACATGACATGTTATTTTGATACAATTTTCCTGAGGCAGAATCATTTTGTGGTTAAAAACAATGGTTCTTTGAGGATTTACTGCAACAATCTGATGAAAGAATATTTTGCTTGGTCCTCAAAAGTAGGTATTCTTTCATAGAATAAAGCATAAACAGCATAGTTAACCAGCTTGCTAAAGGAGTAGAAGCAGGGGTTATAAATTAGATAAATTAAACATTTCTTCCACGCATTAGCAGGGGAGGGATAGATATCTGAAGGAGTTTAGTTTAGTCTAAATTTCCAAGATGGGAAATCATTCAATGCATTTGAAGCATTGCCTTCCTACAACTTCTGCTCTTATAAAGTATGTCCTTTTTATTCACTCATGGTCTACACAACTGTCTTCAAATGTGCATTTTCTTCATGCTTTTTTTTATATTTTATGATTCTTATTGCCATAGAGATTATAGAAGGTGCTGTTGGCACATTTCAATAAATTGTTCTTCACTAATTGTATCAGCCTAAAATCCTTTTAAGAATTATATTTGTTTTTTAATCAAAGCATTCATCATTTTGCATTTTATTCTTCAGTGTTCTCCATGTCAATTTTTTTTTTTTTTTTTTTTTTTTACTAAGGTTAAAACGTGTGGCCCTTTTTGTCTCTATAAAGTTTCCTATTTATAGCTTTCAACTGTTTTGTTGGCTCTGTTCTTAATATTACACAATGGCATCTCTTTACTGGTTGCTAAGTCATAATGAAGCTTTGTTTACTATGAACTAGAAAGTCCAATTTGCAGTTATATATCTCTAAAATCTACTTACAATAAGAGGGGATATTGTTATGGATATTGCTCATGAAATAACGTAAGATTTCTTTATGAAAAGAGCTTAATGAAATACATCCAGGCTCAAAGCATCAGCATCTATTTTTCTTTGTTCTCTTTTATGCCATATAGTGGTGGATCTGAACCTTCTAACAGAGGAGGTAAGATTATACAGCTGCACACCTCGTAACTTCTCAGTATCCATAAGGGAAGAACTAAAGAGAACCGATACCATTTTCTGGCCAGGTTGTCTCCTGGTTAAACGCTGTGGAGGGAACTGTGCCTGTTGTCTCCACAATTGCAATGAATGTCAATGTGTCCCAAGCAAAGTTACTAAAAAATACCATGAGGTAGGTATACAATTTTCTTTTTTGATTTCCTTTGGGTATTTTATGTCTTTGAACAAAACAGTGAATCTGAAATGCATTTATGTTTGGAAAAAAGATGTAGTATTCATGGGGGAAAAAAAACAAGGTTTACAAATAGTTTATGCCTTTATTTTTTAAAATTAGCACCTTTAATTAAAATTCCAGATATTAGGGATTTAGAAAGATTATTCTCTGGTAGTATAACATGGGTGGTCAGTGAAGTTTTTGCCTCTCATACCAAAAAAAGTGTTTTCTGAGGGAAAAAAAAATGAGTAAAGTTTTTCAACTTTTAAACTTTTCAAAATATGAAGGAAAAATATTTCAAAGACAAGCTCAGAGATAAATTATTGTCTACTTTGGAGAAAGGAGAGCTTTGATATTTATTTTTCTACTTGGGGCAACAGAGACTCCTAAGATGACATATTCATAATTATAGTAAACTTTGTATTATTCATGTTGCTTCAAATAACATGTTAAACTTTGTATGGATTTTTTAACCTTTCATCTCTTTATTCTCTGGAATGAAAGAAAATATAATATGGCATGTTAGTAATTATTGTTTTTTAGGACCCTGGGAACCTTAGAACTTGTACTCTTAATGTTTTTGTTAGTGACGGAGTCTCCCAATTATATCCCAAAACCTCCCCCACCAGCATCATATAGCATCATTCTATCAGGAAGCCATCCTTCCTGATGAGTCAACTTTAATTTCTATAAAACATTTACATTAGACCAAGTCAAAATCTGCCTTTCTGACATCATTTCAGTATGACTGCCTTTCCTTTCATTTTTTCCTTTAAATAAGAATACAGAATAAATATCTATCTAATAAATAAAATGATTTTTCGTATGCATCAGGATTTCAGTGAAATCCTTAATGAAGTGAAAGCCTAGCTCTAGAGTGGAAACAGGGTCCCTTGTCTTCACGAATCCAGTGCTTTTTTTTTCCACTTTATCAAATGCCAACACAATATTGGTGAAGGGCAGGAAAATCATGTCATAGGAAGTGTAGTTTATGAAACCTTGCATGTTTAGGTTACCTAACAGATGAGGGTTTCACTGAAGACTTTATGCATATGAAAAATCATTTTATTTATAAAATATATATTTATTTCATGTTATTTTATTTAGTGGAAAAAATTAAAAGTCATGAAGTAATTTTTAAATGAAGCCAGAAGGGCAGATTTTTATTGGTATAATTTAAAGGCTTTGTAAAATTTAAAGTTGACTTTTCAAAAAGGATGGTTTCCAGATACATGAATGGTACCTGATGCTGCTGGAGGAGGAGATGGGATATAATAATTGAGGAAAACTAAAAGATACGGTAGCATGATAATGTTATTAATAAGATTCTTCCTTTTTGTGTCAATCACCAGATTTCTTTGGGGGAAGACATTTTAGCCAAATAAATATATTTTCTTAATGATTTTTCTGAGTCCCATATAAGAATTTTCAGAAAAGCAAGTCAGGAACTTTATATATATTTTATATATATATATATATATACACACACACACACACCCACTTAGATGTCATATCTTCCTTGAAATGCTGGTGTCCTACCAGTCCTAGCATGACTAATTCATCCTCAGCGCATCTGTAGGGCTTCAAAGATACTCTATTAGAGAACTTTTATTATTTCAAAATTATTGTCTATTTTTGTTTGTTTCTATTGAATTGAGAGCTGAGGAAATCAAAAGTCACATTACAATGTAATGCTTGAGAACACAAACTCCATAGCTAGACATCCCAGTTTTGAACCTAACATTTGTTTGCTGTGTGACTTGGAGCAAATTGCTTAGCCCTCGTGCCTCAATTCCTCATCTGTAAGGTGACTCTCCAACCCTCATACTCTACCGTGAGGATTTAGTGAGTTGATATTTACAAAACACTTAGAATTAAGCCTGGCAGTTGTCATGCCCTTAATATATATTAGCTGCTCTCTCACTCGTCTTTGCTTTTTCACCGTGCCTAGTCTTATTCTTTGGTTATGGTAAATGATCAATAAAGATTTAATGAATTTTGTCCTGAAGCAGGAAAGGTATTCTGGCCAAAAGATCTACAGGATACTCTGACAATAGTAAACTATTTGTTCCTTTTTCTCTGTTCTTACTCGGCTTAATAATTTTCATCTTGTTTATATTTTTACGTATTTAATAATTTTTAATGAAATAATAGTTTGTTATTACATTAGGTCTGTTTGTTTTGCACAAACGAACCTAAAAAAATATACCATTCAATTGCCTTATTCCAGTACTGAATCCCTGTTCCCAGTGCTCTGTGGTTCTCAAAAGTTCAAGGTCATTTTGTTTGAATGTGTTGAGCAGTGGTCCATGAGCATTTGTTCCTTGCTGGTTCTCTCTGTGTCTTATCTACTATCTTCCAAAATCTCTGGCTCAGCTTCTTCCTGGACATTCCTTTTTGTGAACTTACCATTTTAATTTCAACCTCTCTGTCTAAATTTTCTGAGATGAATTTTAGCCCTGTTTCTTTGCTGGTGGCATAATCTATGTCCTTTTCCTCTTTAATATTGTCTGGGACCTGCTGACCATTTTCCAAGTCTACTCTTCTCTTCCAAAGTCAAAACTGTCAAAACGAATTAAAAAGAAGAACACTAATTGTGTCCTCCACCATTAGAATTTCTTATACAGGACTTACATTTCTAGAACATTAAGAGATTCTTCTGCTATTTGTAAATCTCCATGAGCATCAGCAAACAAAGACAGGGGACTTTGATTCAGCAAATGCATCTTGGCATATGCATGCTAGAGGAAGCAAGGATTGCAACCTGGCCTGACTCTTAGGACCATGTATGGTGGCCTCTCTAACCTTTTACTTTACATAGTAAATTTTTGTCCTTGCTGAATGGGAAAAGGCATACACGTGGACATAGGAATTGAAGATGTTGGCTATGCCAATATTGCAATTTATCTTACCCCCCCCACCCAACCTCATTCCAGAAACAATTTGTAGCAGGAGTGTGATAAGGAATAGTGCCAATGTCTGAAATGTAGTTAGTCTGACACCCTAAATTGTTCAAAAATAATAAATCAGTACTAACATAAAATAATATTCAGTAGCCATTGAGTTAAATTTCACATTAAAGAAATAAAGTCTAAGTAATTTTTATTCTAGAATTGTGAAATAGATGAGAAAACTACTTTAAAATTTTATAATTTCTAATAGTTATTATGAGACTTTGAAGTTTATCTCTTCAGGAAGAAAGATACTAAATAAATAGAATGTATGAGCAGTGACATTCTGAGTTTATAAAATTATTATCTATCACTCTAATAATTCATCTCTGGCCTAGGTACAAATAAAGGCTGTGTCACTTATTCTATCTAAGCCTCTGTTCACTCATGTGTAAAATAGGGGTAATAATTGTAAATTACTTCATAGAATTCTTGTGAGTTAAAGTATGTAAAAACATTATTATTGTGCCTGGCACCCAGTAAGCATTCAAAAAATGTTAGCTAATTAACCTCTGATATTACCACATACTCCAGTGAGGTACGCATTCTCTGTTTTTCTTTTAAGTCTTTAAATAGAACAGTCATAAGACTTGACTTGTGCCTTTTTGGATTAATGAACGTTTTTAGGAATGGTAGCTTTTAGAAGTTACTTTATGAGGTTATCTATGTCATATCCAAAAAGTAGAGATGCTAGAAAATTTCATATTATTTTGTGCTCTGGCCTTTGTTCATAATCCAAACAAAATACAATTTCCTAAACTTTATTGTTTCTATCATAAGCAATAAAATGTCATACACTTAAATAGGTAGCAACATCAAATATTTTAAATAATATTTTATAGAATTACACAACTGTATCTTGTTGTCATAGTATTAAGAGGAAATATGTGTAGTATAAGTGTCAGTCTTGCTGTATTTTTATTAAAACCTTGACAATCCAAACTGCAAATAACTTTATTTAATAGAAGCATCATTGTTATTATTGCCAAACCTCTTCTCACTGCACAGTAGGATCCAGCTGCAGGAAGTTAGCTGTGACTGGGGCTGATGTCTATGAAGTACATCTAATCCATCTCATCAAGTTTATAGAGGACTTGAAGTGTAGCCAAGAAAATTAATGAGTGGCATAATTGAGCAGACTCAGCTGTGGAGTGATCATGTTTCTTTCCACAGTATTTCTTCACTTGAGTGTATTGCATCAAGTGTAAATATTTGTTAAATGTGTGAATAAATGAATGAGTGAAAGAAAGCAACAAACAGAAAAACGAATTGTGTATTAGTAGTTCCAAAATACTTAAGGTGAAATTCTAAAATAGTCAGATAAATAAAATAACGATTGCATGGTGAGTCTTTCCATTTAAGTACAGTTCCTTATTTGGAGACAGAATGCTTCCAAATTGTTGGCATTAAAATGTCTGCCCTTTCATGAAACGATGATGAGTTTTTTTTTCTTTTTTCTTTTTTCTTTTTTGGTGGGAGAGTGTTTTCCTAATGCCTGCTCTAGGAAAAATTAAAATGTGTGTCTTTTTTGGGCCCCAAGATTCTTTTCTAAAACGTTACTTGTTTATAAAAGCAAGTCATAGACATTCGTTGATTTTTAAAGGTGGCTTACTATTGTTCCCTTTCAGGTCCTTCAGTTGAGACCAAAGACTGGTGTCAGAGGATTGCATAAATCACTCACTGATGTGGCCCTAGAGCACCATGAGGAGTGTGACTGTGTGTGCAGAGGGAGCACAGGAGGATAACCGCACCACCAGCAGCAGCTCTTGCCCAGAGCTGTGCAGTGCAGTGGCTGATTCTGTTAGAGAACTTATGCGTTATCTCCATCCTTAATCTCAGTTGTTTGCTTCAAGGACCTTTCATCTTCAGGATTTACAGTGCCTTCTGAAAGAGGAGACATCAAACAGAATTAGGAGTTGTGCAACAGCTCTTTTGGGAGGAGGCCCAAAGGACAGGAGAAAAGGTCTTCAATTGTGGAAAGAAAATTAAATGCTGTATTAAATACGTCACCAGCTAGTTGCAGAGTTACCATGTACCTATTCCACTAGCTGGGTTCTGTATTTCAGTTGTTTTGATACGGCTTAGGGTAATGTCAGTACAGGAAAAAACTGTGCAAGTGAACACCTGATTCTGTTGCCTTGCTTAACTCTAAAGCTCCGTGTCCTGGGCCTCAAATCATATAAAATCTGGATTTTTTTTTTTTTTTTTTGCTCATATTCACATATGTAAACCAGAACATTCTATGTACTACAAACCTGGTTTTTAAAAAGGAACTATGTTGCTATGAATTAAACTTGTGTCATGCTGATAGGACAGACTGGATTTTTCATATTTCATATTAAAATCTGCCATTTAGAAGAAGAGAACTACATTCATGGTTTGGAAGAGACAAACCTGAAAAGAAGAGTGGCCTTATCTTCACTTTATCTATAAGTCAGTTTACTTGTTTCATTGTGTACATTTTTATATTCTCCTTTTGACATTATAACTGTTGGCTTTTCTAATCTTGTTAAATATATCTATTTTTACCAAAGGTATTTAATATTCTTTTTTATGACAACTTAGATCAACTATTTTTAGCTTGGTAAATTTTTCTAAACAGAATTGTTATAGCCAGAGGAACAAAGATGATATGAAATATTGTTGCTCTGACAAAAATACATGTATTTCATTCTCGTATGGTGCTAGAGTTAGATTAATCCGCATTTTAAAAAAACTGAATTGGAAATCAATAGAATTGGTAAGTTGCAAAGACTTTTTGAAATAATTAAGTTATCATATCTTCCATTCCTGTTATTGGAGATGAAAATAAAAAAAGCAACTGGTGAAAGTAGACATTCACATCCAGCCATTACTAATCTATTCCTTTTTTGGGGAAATCTGAGCCTAGCTCAGAAAAACATAAAGCACCTTGAAAAAGACTTGGCAGCTTCCTGACAAAGCATGCTGTGCTGTGCTGGGCAGTAGGAACACATCCTATTTATTGTGATGTTACGGTTTTATTATCTTAAACTCTGTTCCATACACTTGTATAAATACATGGATATTTTTATGTACAGAAGTATATCCCTTAACCAGTTCACTTATTGTACTCTGGCAATTGAAAAGAAAATCAGTAAAATATTTTGCTTGTAAAATGCTTAATATTGTGCCTAGGTTATGTGGTGACTATTTGAATTAAAAATGTATTGAATCATCAAATAAAAGAATATGGCTATTTTGGGGAGAAAATTATGTGCGTGTGTGTCCTCAAGACTTATCTCTTGGACTCTGAGAAAATGAAACAAAATTTTGTGTTATGATTTTCATTATGCAAAAGTATATGTCAATTCAAAAGACAAAAAAGGGAAAATCCCTGTGAGCCTTCCCTGCCTCTTGTTTCCAATGCCTT